>NC_139988.1:70714757-71422257 GCF_964263955.1 Coregonus lavaretus | reverse complement strand
CTCTTTTCCAGAGCGACTTACAGTTAGTGAGTGCATACATTTTCATACTGGTCCCCCGTGGGAATCGAACCCACAACCCTGGCGTGAGCTACAGGTTAGGGTTAGCGTTAGGTTTAAAATCAGATTTTATGACTTTGTGGCTGTGCCAGCTAGTGACCACCTCAGAACTACCTCCAGAACAAGATTCACGATGAAAAATGTTAACCTGCTCAATCTCCTTGGCTGCGTCTCAAATGGCACGCGCTACTTTTGACCAGGCCTATAGGGCTCTGGTCAAAAGTAGTGCACTATAGGGAATAGGGTGCCATTTGGGAAGCAGCCCTTGTTTCTTCTGATTCAAGATTTCTTATTGCCTCAGGAATGGATGCAGTACAACATGTTTCAATGGCCAAAAAGTACAGAAAGTAACACAAAGTAATTGTGCACTCAGTTGGATTGGTGGATAATTAGCTATTAGCAATTAGCAAATGCCAAAGGATACCTGGTACTTGACACGTGCGAGTCATTGCTTGACTTGGCATATAGTCTCATTGGTTTATCGTTTATTGTTGTGTTTTCTTATCAAGTCAGTTATCTCTGGAGAGTCAAGAGTACAGGTCAATCACAAGGGGTGGAACGGGAAAGTGTGGAACGCGAGGCTGTTCTCTCTCCCTCTCTCTCTCTCATACACAAACGCACGAACGCACACACACATACAGTATGCACACACACGCACACTGATGCCCACACAAGCCTGCCAACCACACACAAACACACACAAAATTATTTTTAGGGCACACAACTTGAACGTTCCACCAAGCTACTATTTGAGTCAATTTTCACTTGGATGCACTTAACCTTCCAACCTCAGCCTGTCAACACCTGTTAAGCCATTAGACATCGACTACATCTACTACTAGGCCAACGGTAGCTATTCCAGTAAAGCTTGCTTTAATTTAAAAGTAGCTACTACTAGACGTTTGCATTATACGCCCACCCATCCGCCCTCCACCATTATGTAACCATCTGTCTCATGTAACCATACCAAATGTAACATATCATACAGGTAATCATCATAAATCAGGATTTACATTTAGTATGTTACGTCTAGTCTATGAGACCAGGCTGGAGAGTATTATAGGCCTATTGGTCTGATGTTCTTGGTAGCCTTTTGTTGACCTCTTCCATATGATCTACTGCCACATCATTATTGTCATGCTGTCTCTAATGTAATCGAGAAGGATGTAGTTTCCAAGGTTCGCAGCTATACTTTGTGCATAAATGGAACGGGAAAATAAATATGCAGGATGAAACTGTGTATAGGATCTGCTGCCTTTGATACTGTGAACCATCAGATCCTCCTCTCCACCCTCTCCGAGTTCGGCATCTCCGGCGCTGCTCACTCTTGGATTGCGTCCTACCTGACAGGTCGCTCCTACCAGGTGGTGTGGTGAGAATCTGTCTCCGCACCACGTGCTCTCACCACTGGTGTCCCCCAGGGCTCAGTTCTAGGCCCTCTCCTATTCTCTCTATACACCAAGTCACTTGGCTCTGTCATATCCTCACACGGTCTCTCCTATCATTGCTACGCAGACGACACACAATTAATTTTCTCCTTTCCCCCTTCTGATAACCAGGTGGCGAATCGCATCTCTGCATGTCTGGCGGACATATCAGTGTGGATGTCGGATCACCACCTCAAGCTGAACCTCAGCAAGATGGAGCTGCTCTTCCTCCCGGGGAAGGACTGCCCGCTCCATGATCTCGCCATCACGGTTGACAACTCCATTGTGTCCTCCTCCCAGAGTGCAAGGAACCTTGGCGTGCCCCTGGACAACACCCTGTCGTTCTCCGCCAACATCAAAGCGGTGACCCGATCCTGCAGGTTCATGCTCTACAACATTCGCAGAGTACGACCCTACCTTACACAGAAAGCGGCACAGGTCCTAATCCAGGCACTTGTCATCTCCCGTCTGGATTACTGCAACTCGCTGTTGGCTGGGCTCCCTGCCTGTGCCATTAAACCCCTACAACTTATCCAGAACGCTGCAGCCTGTCTGGTGTTCAACCTTCCAAAGTTCTCTCATGTCACCCTGCTCCTCCGCACACTCCACTGGCTTCCAGTTGAGGCTCGCATCTACTACAAGACCATGGTGCTTGCCTTCGGAGCTGTGAGGGGAACGGCACCTCCTTACCTTCAGGCTCTGATCAGACCCTACACCCAAACGAGGGCACTACGTTTATCCACCTCTGGCCTGCTAGCCCCCCTACCTCTACAGAAGCACAGTTCCCGCTCAGCCCAGTCAAAGCTATTCGCTGCCAATGGTGGAAAAAGCTCCCCAACGACGCCAGGACAGCGGAGTCACTGACCACCGTCTGGAGACACTTGAAACCCTACCTCTTTAAGGAATACCTGGAATAGTATAACAGTAATCCTTCTGCCCCCCCTCCCCCACCCCCCCCATTAAAAAAAAGGTGGTTGTCCCACTGGCTATCCTAAGTTGAATGCACCAATTTGTAAGTCGCTCTGGATAACAGCGTCTGCTAAATGACTCAAATGTAAATGTAAATGCATAGGCTATAATATAGGCCATTTAGCAAATGCTTTTATCCAAGGCGAAAGTCATGCGTACATACATTTTACGTATGGTCAATTGATAGTCCCTCTCCATATGGTCAATTGACAGACCCTGCTCCGAATATACTTCATATTAAAAAAATATATATAATAATATATATATATAATAATATATATATATATATATATATATATATATACGTTGATATCATGTACACTGGTTACTTTACGTGCGTTGTGGAACTGCGAAGAGGGTTGTCTCCAATAGGCTTGGTGGGTTTGACAGAGTGAATGAGGTTATTTCAAGAGTATTGAATGAAAGAGTCTATGAATGAACAGAAACTTTAACATGCACTACATGAGTCTATGAATGAACAGAAACTTGAACATGCACTACGTTATGAAATTACTTCACCAAAGAAGCCTGTAGAAATCACGACTCGTAGCCTGGCACTCTAGCCTAGGCTACACAGTCCTACCTGGATGCGCAAGTGACAGTGTTGCCGCACATATAGGGGCGTGAATATGCACGAGGTAGTTCAAACAACTTAATAAAAAATTAACCATGCAAAAACACACGAGGAATGTTATAGAAGTATATTGACACTCACCGCTCCGAGTAGAACTGTTAAGAACAGAGTACCCATTCTGAATCCCCGTCACTTCTTCGATATTTATGTATTTTTCCAATAGGTCAACGGACTGACAAGAAAAGCACTAGAAAATAAGAAAATCATTTATTTCGTGGGTAAAATATACATAATGCCCATGCATAAAAATATACGTCTGTGTTTTATCCTCATGTGTCTCGTCCGGCTCCAATTCTCTCTTGTGTTTCCGGAGTCTCCAAAAGAAATGAGTCAGTCCATGTATTGGAGTCTCTGCGTAATAATTATCCTCAGCAAGCAAACTGCAGAGATTTACTCATGCAGTAGACTATGTTGCGGGACAGTCCGGGGCGTACTTGCGAGAGAGCAGCCTACAGCGCGGAACAGAGATGGACTGCTGTTAGGAAGTATATTATCTCTCCAGTGCGGCTTCTCATATGACTGTTGTGCTTCTGTCATGAGCTAAGGGGACGCCCACCCCTCCAACATTCATGTTCAGTTTTTTTCTTTCACAAAACAACAAACCTGGAACTTTTCACTGCCTTTTCCCTTCCAGCGACCATTTACAGTTATTGTCTGATTAGATAACCACCCATAAGTAAATCATTACAGGCTAGTGGCTCTGTTTTCCGAAATAGTCTATGCCAAATCACTATTGCCAATTGCGTAACAAATTAAAGTTTAGGTCATTCACTGCAGAGACAACTTTATCTTAGGGGAATTGACATAATACGGTTATACGGTTAAAAGCCTACAACCGTAACATGAGTTATCACCTTTAGTCACCACTTTGACAGCCTGTAAAATTGTTATTGATGTTTTTTATTTAACTAGGCAAGTCAGTTAAGAACAAATTCTTATTTACAATGATGGCCTACACCGGCCAAACCCGGACGACGCTGGGCCAATTGTGTCTTGCCTAATGAAATTAGACCTAATAAACTTGGTCTAGTCTACTTTTTTGACAGGTATTGTCAACCTGTAAATGAATGTCTAATAAAGCCTTCCACTAGAGGGCAAAATTGGTTCTATACCCATGTGCCTAGGTGCACAGGTAAATTATTTTAATGATTTAAAACTATGTTCGGCTATTAAATACATCCGTTCTGCGTGAGTAAGGCATTACCAATATCATAATAGGCCTACCTACCTACCTACAAGAAGACAGGTGCATACAGCACAGTATGAAAATGTATGCACTCACTAACTGTAAGTCGCTCTGGATAAGAGCTTCTGCTAAATGACCAAAATGTCAATGTCAATGTAAGAAGTCATTCAGCTCATGTGCTGGTCAGAGCATCACTATAATGTCCTTTGTGCATCAGTTGACCACATGGCCTCACCATAGCCATGCCTTTGCGCACAGAAACCAGATGTGTCAGGTACAACATAAGCCACGCTATTACACATCTGTATGTTTACCAACAATTGTTTTATTGAACATAATTCCAGCTCAGAATATTTGTCAGTGTGGTTCGTGTTAGCTAATGTGTATCACAGAGTAACCTATGTGCTACTGCGAATTAATCACAAATTGGCCTATGGTCATTATACAAAAAAAAGGTTAGGCCTACTCAATCTTTAAAAATAAGGACATTTTGTCTGAGAAGTCAAGTATCACAAGTTGTAATAGTTTTATAGCCTACAAAAAGTATTTGCATGTGATGTTGTTGATTGAAGAGGCTCATTGAGGTTGGATCTGAGTGAAGAATATAGATGCAACCATGCAGCTTCACAGAAAACCCTTGAAGGACAAGAAATGTTGATGCTGGAGAAAGAGGTTCAGGTTTCTTCCTTGGGCCAGTGAATTCCCAAACAGTCTCAGTATCGATCCTGTAGCCTTTCAGGCAGTGTATCATCAACATCCTATGTCCAGCAGTATGTCGGATATCCTCCATAACCCACTGATGAATAAGGTAAATGAGAATGTTTGAGTCCGAAACAACACCCTATTCACTATGTAGTGCACTACTTTTGACCAGGTCGCATATGGCTTTGGTCAAAAGTAGTGCACTACATAGGGAATAGGGTGCCATTTCAGACATACCCAATGATTGATTTGGAGTTTAGCCGGAAAGATAGTGTTTCCCATTAATTTATCTTTTTGGCAGGGTATAAAGACCCTAGGAATAATAGGCTACATGCAGCCTTCACCAAATCTTTCAATTGAAATTTGAATATGTCCCAAATTATTTTAGATGGGGGACCACAAAGCTTGACAAGGGAGTCGGTGCAGCTATCAAGTCTATAGGCTAGTGATGGGTGCCTAATAGTGCCAAATTACGGATGCTTTATTGATCAAAATATATGATATGCCTATTGACGATTGTCAGTACAGTGCATCACTAAGGCTCATGCTTCGATGGTGAGTATAACTCAGGGGAAAATGACTGCCCCCTCTCATTGAAGCCACACATTTAAGATAAGCTGTAGACCACACTATTTACCAAGAGAGTTTTCATCTATATTTTTCATAGCTGTCTATTTACCACCACAAACCAATGCTGGCATTAAGATTGCATTCAATGAGCTGTATAAGGCCATAACTAAACATGAAAATGCTCATCCAGAGGCAGCGCTCCTAGTGGCCGGGGACTTTAATGCAGGGAAACTTAAATCCGTTCTACCTAATTTCTACCAGCATGTTAAATGTGCAACCAGAGGAAAAAAACTCTAGACCACCTTTACTCCACACACAGAGACACATACAAAGCTCTCCCTCGCCCTCCATTTGGCAAATCTGACCATAACTATATCCTCCTGATTCCTGCTTATAAGCAAAAACTAAAGTGGCAAATAAAAAAGTGGTCAGATGACGCAGATGCTAAACTACAGGACTGTTTTTCTAGCACAGACTGAAATATGTTCCGGGATTCTTCAGATAGCATTGAGGAGTACACCACATCAGTCACTGGCTTCATCAATAAGTGCATCGATGACGTCGTCCCCACAGTGACAGTACGTGCATACCCCAACCAGAAGCCATGGATTACAGGCAACATCCGCACTGAGCTAAAGGGTAGAGCTGCCGGTTTCAAGGAGCAGGACTCTAACCCGGACGCTTATAAGAAATCCCGCTATGCCCTCCGACGAACCATCAAACAGGCAAATAATCAATACAGGACTAAGATTGAATTGTACTACACCGGCTCTGACGCTCGTCGGATGTGGCAGGGCTTGAAAACTATTACAGACTACAAAGGGAAGTACACCCGCGAGCTGCCCAGTGACACAAGCCTACCAAACGAGCTAAAACCCTTCGAGGCAAGCAACACTGAAGCATGCATGGGAGCACCAGCTGTTCCGGATGACTATGTGATCACGCTCTCCGTAGCCGATGTGAATAAGACTTTTAAGCAGGTCAACATTCACAAGGCCGCAGGGTCAGACGAATTACCAGGACGTGTACTCTGAGCATGTGCTGACCAACTGGCAAGTGTCTTCACCGACATTTTCAACATGTCCCTGACTGAGTCTGTAATACCAACATGTTTCAAGCAGACCACCATAGTCCCCGTGCCCAAGGACACTAAGATAACCTGCCTAAATGACTACCGACCCGTAGCACTGACGTCTGTAGCCATGAAGTGCTTTGAAAGGCTGGTCATGGCTCACATCAACACCATTATCCCAGAAATCCTAGACCCACTCCAATTTGCATACCGCCCCAACAGATCCACAGATGCCCTTTCCCACCTGGACAAGAGGAACACCTACGTGAGAATGCTATTCATTGACTACAGCTCAGCATTCAACACCATAGTGCCCTCAAAGCTCATCACTAAGCTAAGGATCCTGGAACTAAACACCTCCCTCTGCAACTGGATCCTGGACTTCCTGACGGGCCGCCCCCAGGTGGTAAGGGTAGGTAACAACACATCTGCCGCGCTGATCCTCAACACGGGGCCCCTCAGAGGTGCGTGCTCAGTTCCCTCCTGTACTCCCTGTTCACCCATGACTGCATGGCCAGGCACGACTCCAACACCATCATTGAGTTTGCCGACAACACAACAGTGGTAGGCCTGATCACCGACAACGATGAGACAGCCTATAGGGAGGAGGTCAGAGACCTGGCCGTGTGGTGCCAGGATAACAACCTCTCCCACAACGTGACCAAGACAAAGGAGATGATTGTGCACTACAGGAAAAAAAAAGAGGACTGAGCACGCCCTCATTCTCATCAACAGGGAACAGGTTGAGAGCTTCAAGTTCCTTGGTGTCCACATCACCAACAAACTATCATGGTCCAAACACACCAAGACAGTCGTGAAGAGGGCACGACAAAGCCTATTCCCCCTCAGGAGACTGAAAAGATTTGGCATGGGTCCTCAGATCCTCAAAAAGTTCTACAGCTGCACCATCGAGAGCATCACCGCCTGGTATGGCAACTGCTCGGTCTCCGACCGCAAGGCACTACAGAGGGTAGTGCGTACGGCCCAGTACATCACTGGGGCCAAGTTTCCTGCCATCAAGGACCTCTATACCAGGCGGTGTCAGAGGAAGGCCCTCAAAATTGTCAAAGACTCCAGCCACCCTAGTCATAGACTGTTCTCTCTGCTACCGCACGGCAAGCGGTACCGGAGCGCCAAGTCTAGGTCCAAAAGGCTTCTCAAAAGCTTCTACCCCCAAGCCATAACTCCTGAACAGCTAATCATGGCTACCCGGACTATTTGCACTGAAACCCCACCCCCACCCCATCTTTTTACGCTGCTGCTACTCTGTTAATTATTTATGCATAGTCACTTTAACTCTACCCACATGTACATATTACCTCAACTACCTCAACTAGCCGGTGCCCCTGCACATTGACTCTGCACCGGTACCCCCCTGTATATAGCCTCCCTACTGTTTTTTTTTCTCAAAGTTTTATTTTACTTTTTTATTAAAAATAAATGCATTGTTGGTTAAGGGCTGTAAGTAAGCATTTCACGGTAATGTCTACACCTGTTGTATTGGGCGCATGTGGCAAATAACATTTGATTTGATTTGAAGTTCAAAGCCGACCATGGTACTGCAGGCATTGTTTGCAGAAAACAGGATACCCCATTATAGTGAAGGGGAAAATGTAAATCTTCGTGGTCAATCTTTGTGTAAATATATATTTCTTAAGACAATCATGGTACCAATAATTGCTTCTATTACACAAGGTGTGTGTACTTGACCTGATTATTTTAAAATAGCACACAGGATATATAGAAGCTAATGGTAGCCTGCAGTACCCCTGTGGGACTTCAAATTGAAATACTCAATGAGAGGGGGCAGCACTGAGCTAGTCTGCAACATCACTTCCTGGAGTAGCTCAAACTGCTTATGTTACTTCTACATAAATCTCCCACATGAGACACCATCTTAACCAACTTCCTTGGCTTCAAATGCACTATTGAGTCTTCACATATGAATGAATGGTGTCACTTGATCGATGGCTTTGTCCATTCATATATAGTCGACCATGACCTATCTTCCTTCTTTTTTAGACTCTGCTTCCAGCGAATGGAGAGAATACTCATGAAGAAACGGCAGTTGGATGGATAGCATGATGAACAGACATGTTCAATACTGCACAGATGTGGGGGTCCCTGGGACTGGAAGGGATCCGTGCCATCTCAAATCAGATCAAAGTTTATTGGTCGCATATACAGTTTAGCAGATGTTATAGCAGGTGCAGCAAAATGCTTATGTTACTAGCTCCTAACAATTCAGTAAAATGTCAAACAAGTACACAAATAATACAAATAAAATAAAAAATCTTGAAATATCAGCTCTAATCCAATTAACAACCAAATAGCACTGTAACAGTAATCCAAATGCAATCTATACACTACAAGTCAAAAGTTTGGACACACCTACTCATTCAAGGGTTTTTCTTTATTTTTACTATTTTTTATATTGTAGAATAATAGTGAAGACATCAAAACTATGAAATAACACATATGGAATCGTGGAGTAACCAAAAAAGTGATAAACAAATCAAAATGTATTTTATATTTGAGATTCTTCAAATAGCCACCCTTTGCCTTGATGACAGCTTTGCACACTCTTGGCATTCTCTCAACCAGCTTCATGAGGTAGTCACCTGGAATGCATTTCAATTAACAGGTGTGCCTTCTTAAAAGTTAATTTGTGGAATTTATTTCCTTCTTAATGCGTTTGAGCCAATCAGTTGTGTTGTGACAAGGTAGGGGGGGTATACAGAAGATAGCCCAATTTGGTAAAAGACTAAGTCCATAATATGGCAAGAACAGCTCAAATAATCAAAGAGAAATGACAGTCCATCATTACTTTAAGACATGAAGGTCAGTCAATGCAGAATATTTCAAGAACTTTGAAAGTTTCTTCAAGTGCAGTCGCAAAAACCATCAAGCGCTATGAAGAAACTGGCTCTCATGAGGACCGGCACAGGAATGGAAGAACCAGAGTTACCTCTGCTGCAGAGGATAAGTTCATTAGAGTTACCAGCCTCAGCAATTGCAGCCCAAATAAATGCTTCACAGAGTTCAAGTAACAGACACATCTCAACATCAACTGTTCAGAGGGGACTGTGTGAATCAGGCCTTCATGGTCGAATTGATGCAAAGAAACAACTACTAAAGGACACCAATAAGAAGAAGAGACCTGCTTGGGCCAAGAAACATGAGCAATGGCATTAGACAGGTGGAAAATTGTCCTTTGGTCTGGAGTCCAAATTGGAGATTTTTGGTTCCAACCACCGTGTCTTTGTGAGACACGGTGTGGGTGAACGCATGTATAGTTCCCACCGTAAATCATGGAGGATGAGGTGTTATGGTGTTGGGGTGCTTTGCTGGTGACACTGTCTGTGATTTCTTTAGAATTCAAGGCACACTTAACTAGCATGGCTACCACAGCATTCTGCAGTGATACGCCATCCCATCTGGTTTGGGCTTAGTGGGACTATCATTTGTTTTTCAACAGGACAATGTCCCAACACAGCTCCAGGCTGTGTAACGGCTATTTTACCAAAAAGGAGAGTGATGGAGTGCTGCATCAGATGACCTGGCCTCCAAAATCCCCTGACCTCAACCCAATTGAGATGGTTTGGGATGAGTCGGACGGCAGAGTGAAGGAAAAGCAGCCAACAAGTGCTAAGCTTGTATGGGAACTCCTTCAAGACTGTTGGAAAAACGTTCCAGGTGAAGCTGGTTGAGAGAATGCCAAGAGTGTGCAAAGCTGTCATCAAGGCAAAGGGTGGCTATTTGAAGAATCTCAAATATAACATCTATTTTGATTTGTTCAATACTTTTTTGGTTACTACATGATTCCATATGTGTTATTTCATAGTTTTGATGTCTTCACTATTATTCTACATTGTAGAAAATAGTAAAAATAAAGAAAAACCCTTGAATGAGTAGGTGTGTCCAAACGTTTGACTGGTACTGTATATACACCAGATTAATTTACAGAGGTAGATATATTAGAGTGAGCTATCTCAAAAATCCAGTATATAAATACATATGTGGTGTGTATAAACAGTGTAACTAAAATGCAATGTACAGCAGTAGAAAAAATAGAGTATTTAAATACACAGTATTTAAATACACAGTACAAAACCCCATGGCAAAATTTATAGAATTGCAGGGATTTAGCTTCCGGACCAGAGTCATCTGGCCACTGACCTCCTGAATGCCCATTCCCTCGTCAATAAACAGATGTGCAGTGATTCTTTTGTCACAAAATGGTTGCCCTGTTTCACCCAGGTGGGAGCTACACATTGGTGAAAATGGTTAAGTACCTCAAAAGGCTCTTAAACACCATATAAATGCTATTCATTATCATTCAAAAATATTACAAGAACAACCGCTAGCCACAGAAAGCCATAGTCACCAAACCCACAGTATCCATACTACATTGTATCAACCAGACCTGGCTGAAATACATACAGTATAATCTTATTTACAGTGTTTTCTCCCATATTGCAAAATAAGATAATAAAGAGACTTTAGCTGAAATATCGGCTGTATATACTGTGAGATATAAGATGTCAGCAGAGAACTGAGAGCAGAAGCAGACCTCTTTCTTTTTGTCAAGTCATAAAGCAAAGAACACTGTGCGCCAGTGGCTCCTACTCCTGTGCAATGAAGTAACATAAACTACTTCCTGTTCAATTCAACAGCCAACTGAACAGTAACCTGGGTACCAGTCTGTTTAGCTATCATTCCACTCCTTTTCACTCCTTGTCATGCAAAACATGTTTGGCATGAAACGGATTACAAGGAATGGAATGTTAGCACAAAACATGTGTGTGTGTACACAAAAAAAATTTTTATGCACGCATGACTGTAAGTCGCTTTGGATAAAAGCGTCTGCTAAATGGCATATTATTATTATTATTATTATTATGTTCTGGATTAAAGCTAACTGAACAGTTATGCAGTTTGTTAAGCTATCTTTTTATTTGGCCGGGCCACTACTGCTGTGCCAGGCACTTACGAAGACATGGGGGATGAAAACAAATGCAACATTCTTGACCCATGTTCTAGCATGTGTTGGTTGTGTGCCTATATGAATTGTGTGTGTGTGTGTGTTTGTGTGTGAGTGAATGTGCATGTGCGTGCATGTGTGGCTGTGTGCGTGGCTGTGTGCATGTGTTTGTGTGTGTCATACATGTTTGAGCGTGCATGCACGTGTGTGTTGTACATGGTTACGAATGCATTCATGTGTGTGTGTGTGTGTGTGTGTGTGTGTGTGTACTCTTGTGCACTCATATACTTGTGTGTGACTCTGCATGTACATAAAGGGCTGCATTGACTCTCCAAGTCCGAGGCAGCCTTCTTCAGTGCCTGAGGGGTCATTGTTGGGCAACGTGTTAAACTGCACTGTGTCTGATGATAATATCTGATCAATGCCCGTGGCTGTTCCCCCAAAACGCTACTCATTGACAAAGCTACAAGTCAAGTGCCCCACTAATCTCATAAAGCCTCTGATTATGCAGATTTTGCATCCCAAATGGCACCCTATCCCCTGTATCGTGCACTATCTTTGACCAGGGCCCATAGGGCTCTGGTCAAATGAATGCACTATGTAGGGAATAGGGTGTCCTTTGGGACATAGCCAGACACTGTAGAGACACCACAGGCCCAAAACAACACGTTCCCTATTGTTTTCAACTGGGGAGAAAGAAAGAGGTATCCTCTTGTCTAGTAAGTATACTTGGCCTATCTTCCTCCCCCCTCATCTCGCCCCCTACCACTATGACATAGCCACTCTGGAACTAAAGTGAAGTGGAACACTGAGACAGTTATGGGGTTCAGACATGGTCAGCGCCTAAGAGGGTGTTTCATGAGTGGTCAAATTGAAAGGGCACATTCATTCACCTCTTGAACATTTGGGGACTTTTGTGGGAAGATACTGGCTGAAAATGCTTTATTGCACTCACTACCCTGCTGTACCCCACTGAACTTTACAAGATTAATATGTTCCACTTGCTTGAAAAAAACGTAGAAAATACATTTCAAAACAGCTTTGTGTTTGCAGAAGCACAAAACATTTGTTTAAATTACATTGCAACACATCATTAACATATATATTAACAATATATTGTATTAGTACATTATTAATACGATATGCATTTTCAACACATTTGTGATGTGTACTGTACATTTCCATTTCCGCTTGTAACGCCAGGGTACTGGATTAGATTCCTGGGACCACCCATATGTAAAATGTATGCACGCATGACTAAGTTGCTTTGTCATTATGGGGTATTGTGTGTAGATTGATGAGGGAAAAAAACAATGTAGGTGGCCGGTGAGTTTGTAATGGATACCCTGTAATCACTGCTTAGTAAGACAAAGTGGCAGCTAACCGCCACACACACCCTTCCACCCTATCTGTCTGTATTAAATAGATAACAGGCATTTTCTCCAGTTGGCCAGTCCTGGGGATAAGGAAAGTGTGTGTGTGTGTGTGTGTGTGTGTGTGTGTGTGTGTGTGTGTGTGTGTGTGTATAGGGTAACATGCGGTAAGACGTGTGTCTAATTGATCAATGTCTAATTGCTGACACAAAAAAAGCAAATTTTGTAGAAGAAAATTGTAGGTGAATGATGGCCATGCTCAGGGTAACAAACTATAAAGGAAAATAAATGGCTACAGTTGACAGATTTTTTGTTTTTTAATCAAATGTATTTTTTAGGAAAGGGGCATTTTCACAGCTACTTACCCCAATTGAAGATTGTGCCATAGGGCTTCACAGAAATGTTCCTATTTTTTACCTCACCTGCAAAAAAGTATCTTTATTTTTGTACCTTTTCCTCACACTCCATTATGTACAGTTAAACTAAACTCATTATCATGTGAATAAGGCAAGCTTTTTAAACCCAGCAGTCTTTAAAAGGATATTCAAGAGCAAACGGTTTTCAATAGTTTGTCATATTTATACATTTTTTGAACAAATTAATTGGAATATAACTGATTAAATATTGATTAAACACACACACACACATTGTGGGAGACGGATGGATAATTATCGGTGCCGCTTCGTAAAACCAGTCTGTGCCTGCCAACCCCATTTTTGTTTTTAATATAAGCACCATTCATGTGTTAAATTCCAAATTGCTTGCATAGTCAACTTACACACAGCACTGACACACACACTTACCCCACCAGCTATGTGTGACGTTAGAAATGTATGCAGTTCTGGCCTTTATTTAAGCTTTTCTTGTCTATTAATGGAAGAGTAGCTGCTGCAATCACCACAGCTAATGGGGATCCTAATAACATACCAAAATATACCAAAATTCAAATTAGCCTACATCACTGCAGTTTACAGCCCGAGACAATAATTGTGTACTTACTTGATAACAATAATACTTTCCTCATTGCACTGTGTTGTTGTAGCCTAGGTAGAATAATGTAATTGTCTGAAAACATAGGCCTAATCAATAGTGGAGCTTTGCATGCCCGACTGCTGCAGAGCGCAGCCTGGAGAAAACCACAGATCTGCCATTTCATAATCTAACTTTTTTCTTGCACTTTGACAGGTAAATATTTATAGCCCGTAATATTTAGCTAATGAGTGGCCTAATATCTAGCAAATATTTAGCTTCTTTGGCTACACATGTTCTTCTCATGCGCAATAGGCTATACGAACGCAATACTCCGCTATTCCTCTTCTCGTGAAATCCCAGGAAAAACTATAGGCTACAAAATCTATAGTAGATTTATTTTGTATACTAGGCCTAATAGGCTTTTCGTGGAGAGAATCACACTTGCTCTTGTTAATTGCTGAACGTAAAATAGGCCTAGGCCAAATTAACTCGGGGAACGTTGCGGAGAGAGAGTGCATCACTGGCCGCCAGTGATGATAACATTGTTGCACTGATGTATTAAATGGTTTCACAGGACAGACAGTGATGAGCACAGTGACAAAGAAGATCCAAATGAATTAACACACATTAGAAAAATGGAAATCACTTGCAACCACTTGAGCAACAAGGCAAACAATGACATGATGTAAAAGATGTGCAGGCTAAACGTTTGTTGTTGAATATCTACATTTAATTTAAATACACATTTCTATATTATATTGTTCATAAGGCTACATGTGGCCTACATTGAAGTATTATCTGCAGTTGTCACTATGACAATACAAGGAACAAATCCTGTAGAACTAAATGGTCTGTTGTTCCCACCTTAACCCATAAGAGTCTAAGCCTTGTCTAAGCCGGGGTTGGGAGGGGGGGGGTTCTACTAAGCTATATGGAATTGTTTTAAGAAGGTCATACCAAGGATCATTTTGCTATTTGATTTGACATTTTCAGACCCTTTGAAGTATCTAAAAAATATATGAAAAAAATATTTTGGGACCATTAGCTTCCATGAAAACAGGTACTGACAGGTGCGACGAAAGGCTGGTCTGAGTGTATCTCCTCACAGTTTCATTCAGTAGTACAACAATTCACATCACATATTATCATGGGCACAGTGGGAATTTATATATGTGATGTTTAAATTATTTCTTACCCCCTTTGTTGTGTGGAGCTTCCTTTTCTGGTTAATGAAAGATGGAAGAGACATCACGTCCAGCAAATCTCCTTGCTGAGGTTGGCGTTGATCATGCACTGCTTCTCATGGGGTGAGCCGCATTTCACGCCTCATGTCTAAAACATGGGGAAAAGGGGACATAAAGTCCACATTTATAGGGGGATCATCTGAAAGGGACTGACATGCAGGGATGTAACATAAAGATTTTGGGCACTGGCCAGCAGCGGAAATTCTTACACAGGGACACTCAAAGTCAATCTTAAAAGAATCATTGTTTATTGTCAGCGTGCTGGTAAGGTCCCAACCAACTCAATGCATCATATGTACACACGTCAATCAGGAGCTCTGCTGGGGCCGTTCCAGCAGTTGTCTTATATACGGATATACACAGACAAGTTATATTTGCATGATTTAGCATAATAAATTCATCATTACCGTTTTGTTTCATTCATTTGACCGACCAATACTGGTTCATAACATGTGACAGACCAATATCTCACGAGGCTTCTTCTCTCTAAGCTGAGACCTTGAAACTGAGATATATTTTGTTCTCAAAACAAGGTCTGGGCGTACTGCCAAATTGCAGATAGTGATAAGTGAGGATTCTTCCGATCAGTCACTTGCATGAACACATAAATTGATTATTAGAACAGCACATGAATAGAACATAGAAATGTATAGAATAGAAAAGCACCAACATTAACATTTCCATCACACTAGTTTGGCACATTGTCTACTAGCCCTGTCTGAAATGTACTAGACTTGGGCTAGCTTATTTTCCATCCCTGCTGGCATGTATAACTGACTTCACAGGTCATTTGATTAGTCATGTACAACAGATCTGGAACAAAACCGTTTGTGTTTTTTATGGGAAAACATTGAGCCCACAAGTCCTTTGTGAGCAAGCTAGCCAACTTTTGTTAATGTAGCTAACTAGCCAATCAAGGTGCCTAACTAGCTTGCCCACCAGGCGATATTTAGCTAGCTAGCTATCTAGCTAGTTCACATTAGCTCACTGTTCGTATAGTCAGACATTTCTAAGTGGTGACATGCTAGCTAACCAACTATCCTTGCCATGGCGCCACTCTACCATAAAGGCCTGATTGGTGGAGTGCTGCAGAGATGGTTGTCCTTCTGGAAGGTTCTCCAATCTCCACAGAGGAACTCTGGAGCTCTGTCAGAGTGACCATCGGGTTCTTGGTCACCTCCCTGACCAAGGCCCTTTTCCCCCGATTGCTCAGTTTGGCCGGGCGGCCAGCTCTAGGAAGAGTCTTGGTGGTTCCAAACTTCTTCCATTTAAGAATAATGGAGGGCACTGTGTTCTTTGGGACCTTCAATGCTGCAGAAATGTTTTGGTACCCTTCCCCAGATCTGTGCCTCGACACAATCCTGTCTCGGAGCTCTACGGACAATTCCTTCGACCTCATGGCTTGGTTTTTGCTCTGACATGCACTGTCAACTGTGGGACCTTTTATAGACAGGTGTGTGCCTTTCCAAATCATGTCCAATTAATTGAATTTACCACAGGTGGACTCCAATCAAGTTGTAGAAACATCTCAAGGATGATCAATGGAAGCAGGATACACCCGAGCTCAATTTTGAGTCTAATAGCAAAGGGTCTGAATGCTTACATAATTATTATTTTCTTCTGAAAACCTGTTTTCGCTTTGTCATTATGGCGTATTGTGTGTAGATTGCTGAGGATATTTATTTATTCAATCAATTTTAGAAAGAGGCTGTAACGTAACAAATTTGGAAAAAGTCAACGGGTCTGAATACTTTCCGAAGGCACTGTATATCATACAACATATACAGGTAGTTGCAAAAATAAATGAAATACGAGTAAATGAGGGATACAAAGTATATTGAAAGCAGGTGCATCCACACAGGTGTGGAATTAACATCCCATCATGCTTAGGGTCATGGAAAAAATGCTAGGCAGGCCCAGTTGCCCATTATTTTGGCTATCGTGGCTAGAAGAAGAGATCTGAGTGACTTTGAAAGAGGGGTGATTGTTGGGGCACATTTGGCAGGTGCTTCAGTGACAAAGACTGCTCAACTTGCTTATGTTTCACAATATGCCATGGCTGTCTCAGTCACTATATCTCAACCCAATTCAACACTTATGTGAGATTCTGGAGCGGCGCCAAAGACAGCGTTTTCCACCACCATCAACAAAACACTAAATGATGGAATTTCTTGTGGAAGAATGGCGTCGCATCCCTCCAATAGAGTTCCAGACACCTGTAGAATCTATGCCAAGGTGCATTGAAGCTGTTCTGGCGGTCAGTGCCCTATTATTAAGACTCTATGTTGGTGTTTCCTTTATTTTGTCAGTTACCTGTATGTATACACACTGTTGTAGATTACATATAAAGAAAACACCGTATATATTATACTCTTTATTGTTATATTTCGGTGTCTTTTTGCCCTTACTCTTTGACCATGAGGTGGTTGTTATATGATAGACAGATCCACCAAAGACTAACATCCCGTCCTCTCCCTTTTATTCTCAGAACATTTATTTTCCTCACCCTTTTGACACAATACTTACAAGAAGCACCTTTCCGCTTCAAGGCAGTGTATCTACCCTCAGAATCAATATATGGAACAATAGATTGAAGCTTGGCTGCAGCTATAAAAAATTTATTAGCATTGATTACAGCTTTCTCTTCCTGTTCTGTTCTCCTGTTCATTTTGTACCTGGAGCTCCCCCAACACCCATTATTGTTCTCTCATTCGTCCTTCTTTCATTAGACAAGATTCATTCAATGTTGACTTTTCTTTCATTAGTTTTTTCCTTTTCCTATTTCAAAGTCCGATTCTAGTGATTGAATTTGTGAACTCATCCCACTGGGCACACACTGGTTGAATCAACGTTGTTCCCACATAATTTCAACTAAATTACGTTGAACCAACGTGGAATAGATGTTGAATTGACGTCTGTGCCCAGTGGGATGTATCTGTTGGTGTATGTATGACATGGCTAGGGATAATTTCAAGAGACACTGAGTGTGTAAAGAAGAGTGTAGAAAGAGAGTTGGAGTGGGGGAGATATGGAGATGGATATGGAGACAGATAAAGGGACAAAAGGATGAGACAAATGTCAAGTGATGATGTGATGCTCATGCCGTCACCACGTTGACCCATCAGCCAGTGGCCTTTGGTATGGCCCACAATGCGTCATTGATTTCATCCTCTTACTGAGGTTAGGGTTCAAGGTTCAAAGTTAATCAGGGTCGAATTAGCGCATTGTGATCCGGGAGGATATCAGAGTTCACCATGACCTAGTGACCGAACCGCAACCTTTCTGTGTTCAAGGAAATGGGGTGGTTGGAGAGAGAGGGGTAAAGAGTGAGAGAGAGAGAGAGAGAGAGAGAGAGAGAGAGAGAGAGAGAGAGAGAGAGAGAGAGAGAGAGAGAGAGAGAGAGAGAGAGAGGAAAGAGGGGGGAGAGAGAGAGATGCTGAACACCACATTCTCCTGTGTCAGATGAGTACATGCTGAAATAGTACAGACTCACAAATAATGTGTTTTTATTCCAAAAAGATTGTAAAGTACTGACACTTCCCTTCATATCATATCTGCAAAGACTAATAATATTTAGGACAAAAGCTGCAATACTGAGTGAGCATTGATTTATAACAGCTTTCCATCCATTTTCACTGGCTTGAATGTCTTTTGTCATCATTGTCAAGTTAACTGTGTCTGTTTTGTTTCAACAATCCAAAAACAACCCAAAACAGCTAAATTGGGGTCCAGATCAAATTAATTTAAGATGAATCCTTCCTGCTTTCCTTCTTTCAAGTAACTCAGCTATGGTTTGATTGCTGAAAGTTACACAATGGAAATATTGCTCTATATAATCATAAATCAGTGTTTGGAAATCCATCTTCTAAACTCGTAGCAACAAATTGGGTGTATTCACTTGCTTTGAACTCTAGCTACGTCAGAGTGGTTGACGTACCTACGCAAACTAGCTATGTCAACCATAAACAAAAGTACAGCTAATACACTCGTGAACAAATTATAGTGTTCAATAATCATATAAATAGATTGTTTTTGATAAATAACCTTTTGTTGTTGCTATCGTCAAAGTAATTTCCTTAGTAGATGAAATCAGAGTTCAGCATGTCGGAGAAGTCGGAGTACTGATACCCGAGTGTCCGATTTGTAATTATGAGTTGGTGGGCCGTTGAAATTGATTTTTCCCACTCGAAAGCTCGTATTTCCGAGTTTCCAACATGTCATGAACACACCCTAAATGTAATTTGTGTGTATCCCATCCAGTTGCTAGTGACAATGTCAAGTATTGGTATTTGCAATACAATACTGCCCTCTGCTGTTTGGTCCCCTCTTTTTTTCAATGGATGAAATCCATCACCCACTAGCGTTTACATTCACATTTTAGTCATTTAGCAGACTCTCTTATCCAGAGCGACTTAGTTAGTGAGTGCATACATTTTCATACTGAGTCATGTATGTTTCCCTCCTATAGTCAGGAAAGGAATCAGCTAATCAGAACTAGCACATCAAACTCAGTCAGTCAATATTTTACATTTGTATATAGATTATATAAAGATTTATGTTCTGTAGTTTTAGAAATTATAAGTTATTTAAATGTAATTCAAAATTATATGTCCAGGCATATAATACAGATATTTTTTTTTTTTTTGCGCTTTGATGTCATTTTCACAACTAGAGTACAAATCTCAAAACAGATCGTCAAAAAGGCAGTTGTTTCAAAACTCAAAGCACGTTTGCAGTTGACTAAGTACAACACACAAAATCACACAGTCACATTGCAATACATGTTCATATAAATTATTTGCCTGTCACAATGCAATGCTCACATTACTTACTTTTTCTTAATTGATAATCACTTAACCGTTTGGTAAACTTATAGATTTTAAACTGTGGTCCTCTGTAGCTCAGCTGGTAGAGCACGGCGCTTGTAACGCCAAGGTAGTGGGTTCGATCCCCGGGACCACCCATACACAAAAAAATTTATGCACGCATGACTGTAAGTCGCTTTGGATAAAAGCGTCTGCTAAATGGCATATTATTATTATTTAAACTGGTTTGTCTAATACAGATTTTGAGAACTACATAATGAAAATGTATGTTTGTAATGTAGAAAAATATAAATTATGATCTACACAGAGTGTACAAAACGTTAAGAAGTTTTGATGGAGTCTTTTTGATTACAGTAGACCTATGTTGTAATTATATCTGAACAATACATTATTTTTTTCCATTAATGATTGTGAAAGATGTCTTCAATTTTTACATTTTAGTCATTTTAGCAGACGCTCTTATCCAGAGCGACTTACAGTTAGTGAGTGCATACATTTTTCATACTGATCACACATGGGATAGAAATTATGGAAATGTTATTATGTTCAGTAAATTTTCATGGGTAGTGCAAGAGTATTGTCTAATGTGATGACAGCGTAATGTACTGTAATGTATAGTACTATAACATATTACATTCAAACGGCAATTTTGGAACATATACTGTATCTTGCATTTTTTGCTATTTTAATCGTATAATGGAAACAAGCATGGTCTCCGCATGGAGTTGAGTTTGTAGACCCATGGTGTTGTGTGAGACACACACACCCTCTCCTCACACTGTCTTTCTGGGCCAGATAGTGGCCTTTGGAGTAAGCACCACATGTATGGTACTGATAGCCAACTAACATTTTCCATCACCAGTGATAACACATGTCTTTTTTCCACTAGTGCACTCACCAAAACCCACTTTTCTCTCTAACGCATAGCCACGTCTCTGTCATGTTTTTAAACCTAAAGTCTAATTGCATTACAACTTGCTGCACAAATAATGTTCCAGTGAACAATATCAGCAGCTTTCAATCATAAAAAATATTGTCATCACAATTTTCATAAATGTTTATATCAAAACCTCTATTCTGTGGCTATATAATCAATTGCCCATACATCTTTGCTGGAAATAAATGGAATGCAACACATCAATGCAGACTCCTCCAAGGGTTCCACAATATCAAAATCTAATTTCAAATAGTAGGCCTACATTTGGTTGGCCTGCTACCTACACTTTGACTATAACACCAATTATATTATTTTTTTATTATTTTATTATAACTTTCTGTTATTTACTTACCATAGACCTTGTAATAATGACTTTTCTATATGTGATAATAGCAGAAGTAAAAGGAGGCGTCCATTATTTATTGGAAATGGACAAAAAATAGTCTCTGCCCAATCACTAAGAGGCCTGACCTGGCACTTGGCCAATTGCCTCATGTTAGCATGGGTAGGTGACAATGTTTCTGACACTCTGCTCCCAAAATAACTCTACTAGGCCTTCATATCAGTATGATGACTGAAATCTCGGACAGGCCTGCTTTCATGTTGACTTTCAAAGCTGGACTAGTAACTATTGTAGCCATGGGTTATAAAACAAGTAGCTATAAACACAAATGTAAATGTGCCCAATTTACAGTAACCAGTATTCTTTACAACATCTTCAGTTTTCAAGATGGAGGACTTGCCTAATTGCACTATTTCAAGGGTCGGTCCAATGATGATGACATGTTATGAAATTAATATGTTATGAAATGGTATAATGAAGTAATTCAGTCACTGTAATAACAGGTAGAACAAGTTCTCCAATCATCTTTTCATGTCAGCTTCTTCTCCATTTGATATGAGTTCACTTTTTTCTTGTCATAAAGACATCCCTCACCAGGGGCCTCATTTATCAAAGGTATGTGTGCACAAAAATGACTAAACAGTTTTCCCACAAAGGTTGGTATTTACCCATTTTGAACTTGACGGGAATGTGTGCTTATCTCCACGCAAATATCAGACCATGCATAAGTACAACTTCTAGTAGGTGATCAACTGTATTGCAAGCAAATATTGCATATATGCATATACTGTATATAGCAGCATGTTGTCTAATTCATATAGGCCTATTTATTTTACTTTTTATTATATAGGCCTAAATCATAATCATATTGCAGGGCATGTCTCTCCTTTTCTGACATGACTGCTTTATTCCCACTACACAATAAAAATTAGGCTACCATTTATCCATTGCTCATTAAATAGCAGCCTGGTCAGAGCATTTCGTATTATTCTGTACGTAAATCACCAGTATGATATGTTACATTTGGTATGGTTACATAAGACAGATGGTTACTTATGGGGTGGCCGGGGTGGATGGGTGGGCGTATAATGCGAACGTCTAGCAACCCAAATGTTGCGAGTTTGATCTCATCACGGACAACTTTAGCCAATTAGCAACTTTTCAACTACCTACTACTTTTTGCTACTTTGCAACTACTTAGCATGTTAGCTAACCTTTCCCCTAACCCTAACCTTAACCCTTTTGGCTAACCCTTCGCCTAACCCTAACCTTAACACTTTAATCTAACTCCTAAACTTAAACCCAACCTTAACAATAACCCCTAACCCCTAGCCTAGCTAACGTTAGCGAGCTAGCTAACATTAGCCACCTAGCTAGAATTCCTAACTATAATAAGTTTCGCAAATACGTAACATATTGTAGGTTTTGCAATTTCGGAACATATAATACGAATTGTAATTTGCAACATCATACGAAATGTGTGATGGATATCCACAAATTATTACAAACCATACAAAACATAACATATTATACAAAACGTAACATTTCACACTAAATGAGTGTCTTGAATTTATGTACAGGATAATACAAAAGGCTCTGAGACAAGGTTGCAAATAGCCAACCTGGCTCTAAATTAAATAGACATAGCCTATTTAAAATATTTGACAGTATGGGTAGGCTACAATATTGCTGTGCATAAGGAGCGCAACATCATAGCTTATTTAATCTCAGAGCCTAAATCAAGGAAGGAGATAGAAACACAATCATGTATTGATAAACAAAATATTGAATAACAATTCATATTTTGCATTGAAGTGTGGGCTGTAGGCATTTAGCCTACTTTTAAATTGTTCGGATATACAGTGCTTAATTTGTAAATTGGGAGGTGCCAGAACAAAAAGTGAGCCAAGAGGGGGCTGACCTGGGGGGCTCTGAGGTAACGCATTTTTTTGTTGTTGCCTAGGGTCCGGGAAAAATTTTGCCTTTTTTAAACGCATTAAATGCAATTCTACATAATCTTAGATGACTGGAGACTTTAGCATAATCTTTTTTAATACCTCACAAATTGAGAATCTGAGATCAATAAAAACGACCTTGTCTTGAATCCATCAGTAGGCATAGGTGTGAGGAGACACATATTGTACAATATGAGAAGGAAATTATAGTCCTAAAAAAGCTTTCCAGTTTCACTCACTCACCCAAGGATGCGCATCTCACTCACCCGCGATGGCCGATGCGCTCTTGTCAAAAGCCTATCTCTCTCTTGTTTTACTTTGTAACGCATTGTTTTACTTTGTAAAACCATGCTGTTCGCTCAGTAATCCTATTTGAAAGTTGATCACATATTTGGTAGCCTACAGACAGATTAGTCTTCTCTTTTCAGCAGAATCCACTTGCTTTCAAACCTGTGTTTTCCCGCGATGTTTGGCTGTTTGAAATATTGCAAAAGACCTGTTTTGGCTCTATGCTGTTCACTCACATATTTGCCGCGCGTTCCAGACCGTAGGCATGCCTTGTGATTGGGCTACACACAATCTGCAGCTAGGCTATTTAAAAATAAAATAAGCTATTGATCATCTGTGGCTAAATTATAGGCATACTCCTGGTGTAGTATTCTAAATTATTTTCATTTATTTCTCAACAGACAGCAGTAATTCTATAACTTTGGCAAATGTATTTCAATTTCTCAGGGGTGCTGCGGCACCTCCAGCACCCTTCCCGCGGCTACAAAAGGGTTCTGCGGTTCTCCCCATAGGAAAACCCTTTTTGGTTCCAGGTAGAACCCTCTTTGGTTCCAGGTAGAACTCTTTTGAGATCCATTTAGAACCCTCTGTGGAAAGGGTTCTACCTGGAACCAAAAGTGGTTCTCCTATGGGGACAGCGGAAGAACCCTTTTTGTTTCTAGATAGCACCCTTTTTTCTAAGAGTGTATGATTCTAAAGGAAATAAATGATGAAGTGCAACGCTGGAGAGATAAGAATTGCAGGAGCATGTCTCCCAGAGCAGAGAGAGGGAGAGAGATCATAGAAAGTGAATCTCATTCTAGTTCTGTGAGAGATACAGGCGCGCTTCTCTCTCTAACCACAGCAATACCCACGCATTCGTCTATACAGGCTACAATGTTGCGCAAACCATAAAACCGGGCCGGCCCAACACGAATCAATTCTTAGAATATCAGGCATGTTTTCACATAACGTTTTTTAGGGGGCAGGGGAATTACAGAGAAGGCAACTTGAATTGACTCTGATTTATTTTATTACACTTTTTACATTGCAAACAGTGATAATTATTTATCATGCCAAGAGAGGTACTGATCCTGGCAAATGGGTTCCGGAACAAAACAGTCCAAAATTGAGAGGTGTCTCAAATTAAGCACTGCGGATATATTCATATAGACAATCAATATTGCAGAATGCGCAGTAAGTGTTTGGCACTCCCTATAGGTGGCATGCATTTTCAGTTTGAAAAGTCACTGCAAAAGATGAATACATTCTGCCCACACCTCTACAGAAATTTGATAAAATATGCTTTTGCGCTTTCTTTTAGGAAACTGACATGGCCCTGGTCCAATATTTCCACATCATACAGCAAATGAGGGCGTTTTTGTTACCATAAAAAGTGATTGGAGGGCGTTTTCCAGGCGGGGTTGTAGTGCTCGTTCACTACCCTTGGGGCCTCATTTATCGACCGTGGGTATATTTCTTACTAAATGCAGCCCTATGTGGAGATTCTAGGATTTGCGTGTGCAACAAATTATTGGGATTTATCGGTCGCACGTAACATTCTTTGATAAATCAGAGCCATACTATATATGTGTGCTCATGAACAAGCGTTATAACCCTGCCTGAAAAACACCCTCCATTCAACTCTAGTGGTAACAAAAACGCCCTCATTTGCTGTATGATTTGGAGATGTTGGAACTGTGCCATGACAGTTTCTAAAATAAACTATATCTGTAGACATGTGGGCAGAATGTGTTAATCTTTTGCAGTGACTTTATTAAACGCATTAAATGCATGCCGCCTATAGAGAGTGCCAAACACTGGCAGTGCATTCTGCAAGATTGAGTGTCTATTCGAACAATTTAAAAGTAAAAGCTTCAGCCCATGCTTCTATGCAAAATTCTAATTGCTGTTCATTATTTTACTAATCAGTATTTGATTGTGGCTGCCTTGGTGCCTCTGAAATAAATAGGCTATTATGTTGAGGTCCTACCGCACAGCAATACTGTAACCTACCTACTGTCAGACATTTTGCTACCGGTCAATTTACTTTCGAGCATGCTTGGCTTTTGAATGAGCAATGGATAAATGGTAGCCTAAAATGTGCAGCGGGAATAAACCAGTCATGTCAGAAAAGGAGAGACATGTCCTGCAATATATGCAACAATTATGATGCAACAATTTCAGAAGATTTTACTGAGTTAAAGTTCATATAAGGAAATCCTCAGGATCTGGTCACAGTATCTCTGTGCATTCAAATAGCCATCGATAAAATGCAATTGTGTTCGTTGTCTGTAGTTTATGCCTGCCCATACCGTAACCCCACCGCCACAATGGGGCACTCTGTTCACAACATTGACATCAGCAAACCGCTCCGCCACACGACGCCATACACGCTGTCTGCCATCTGCCCAGTATAGCTGAAACCGGTATTAATCCGTGAAGAGCACACTTCTCCAGCATGCCAGTGGCCATCGAAGGTGCATTTGCCCACTGAAGTCGGTTACGACAACGAACTGCAGTCAGGTCAAGACCCTGATGAGGACAGTGAGCACCATAGATGAGCTTCCCTGAGAAGGTTTCTAACAGTTTCTGCCGAAATTCTTAGGTTGTGCAAACCCACAGTTTCATCAGCTGTCCTGGTGGCTGGTCTCAGATCCTCCCACAGGTGAAGAAGCCAGATGTGGAGGTTCTGGGCTGGCATGGTTACACATGGTCTGTGGTTGTGAGGCCAGTTGGATGTACTGCCAAATTCTCTAAAACGAAGTTGGAGATGGCTTATGGTAGAGAAATGAACATAAAATTCTCTGCCAACAGCTCTGGTGGACATTCCTGCAGTCAGGATGCCAATTGCACAATTTGAACACCAAATTTGAGGGAAATAAGCTTTTTGTGCATATGGACATTTTCAGGGATATTTTATTTCAGATCATGAAACATGGGACCAACACTTTACATGTTGCGTTTATATTTTTGTTCAGTACATGCAATGGCAAATGCATCTGTTTAATCATTAGGCCCACGTTTTAATGTTTTTATTAGCCTACCTTTATTATATTTCCTGTGCATCAAACACCTCCATTTACCCCATAAAAACAATATTTGCTTGCAATACAATTGATCAACCATTAGAAGTTGTGTGCACCCATGGTCTGAGCTGTGCTTGGAGACACACACACTTTCCCTCAAGTTCAAAATGTATAAATACCAACATTTGTGGAGAACTGGCACACGCAAGGTTTACACCTCGATCACACCTATAGCGTCATTGCATTTTGGTACACCATAAGTACATTCATTTCCAATGGAACACTGTGTTTGCCTTGCAGCATTGCGTTGCAGAGGCAGTTGCAGTGCGTTCTGTGTGGTGCATACATTGGATAAATCAAACGTATGCATCAAATTGTATGGCTTGACAGAAATGGTAGCAGAAGGTGAATGTTAAACTTTTGTTGCACACATATCCAGATGATGCTGCATACCATTTTTCGCAATGACGCTGTAGGTGTGTTCAAAGCATTTTAGTGTTTTTGTGCAAGTGCACCTTTGCTAAATGAAGCCCCTGGCCCCCCTCAAAAAGGGAATCCCCAAAAACATGGGCCAAAGTATGTCATAACCAAACATTAAGATATAATTCTCTCTACTTTAGCCCCATTTATCAATCTAACCTCCCCATTGACTAAAACTAGCACATTGTTGGCCTATTTTCTGCTTGTCACTCAGTTGTACGTCTGTTGTGGAGGGGCCCTACCAATGGCCCCTTGGAGGGCGGGATGGGGGTTAGGGAGGAGATGATCTGTGGTGGGATAGCCCCCTGTGTCAGCCAGATGTGGATGGGCGATAAAACTGTGTACCCCTGGACAGAGGTTTATCTCGTCCTCATTCATGGATGGCAATGGGGGTGGGAAGAACAAAGTGGTCGATGGGGGTGTTACCATTTCATGAGCCCCCAGGCTATTGAACAGGAGCCCCTGAGCGCTGATCTGGGATCAGCTCACCCTAAACCTATTCTAGATCATATAACCAAGAGGAAAGAGTATAAACTGATTGTAGATCAGTGCGTATTGTAAAAGTTGAGCGGAACTGTTTTGGAGAGGGGTACCCCAGAGGTGGGTGTTGCTACCCTTGTCCATTATGTTTGTTGATCACAGACTTGCGCCTTCTGTGTCATTTGAACGTCCTGGCACTTCGCCATATCTGGAATACCTCTCCCCGGGTAAGATGAGATCAATTTAATCTAATCTAATTGTATTATTTATTTATTAAGCCTTTGGGTTGTAGAAGTGCAGTGTGAAGCCCTGTACATTCATGATCGTGTTCTATAACAAAGGTGTAAACGTGTAAAAAAATAAAAAAATAAAAAACTATGTTGAGTGTAATATTGTTTCCAGACAAATTATGAATTATCTAATGAATGCAGAATGATCTGTTTATAACGTAAGACACTAAATGGAAATGAATGCCTAATTGAATATCTCTCAAACCAAATTGTAACTATTTATGGATAATCTGGTGTTTTAGGCTAAATCCTTATACTTATTGAAATACCCTCAACATGAGACATTTTCCCAGTGTGTATATACTTAAATGTTTTGTGCTCTATGTTGGTTTACTATTTTCAACCTATTTTTATTTTCCTTAAAACCTATTCTTTTAGATTTTTAATAAGTAACTGATAACACAAACCTCAACAACCCATAGTCAGTAAAACAATTGTGGTGTAGGCTCAGAGAATGTTTGTTCATTTTTCCACCATTTATCTACAATATCAGGTGACGATTGTATGTTGTCCTGTGTGTGAGATCACTGACAGAGGCTGCATGTAGATTACAGTTTTAAGATGGGCTGAGGGCCATTCAAGCAGAGCCCCAGTGCAAGGGGTGTTCAACACTGATAGGGGCCTTATGTCAAAGTAGAACCCCTGTCTTTCAGATACACTTTGAAAAGTGTCATGCAACTTTGAGTTCCCGCTCTTTTCTGTGCCATGGATGACCTTGTGATGTATTGCAGGTTATATGAAAAAATTGCTGACTTGTCAAAAACTGACGGACTAGAGGACTTGAGAAACATGTCAGTAGCTACAGATCTCTCGCTCGATGTGGTAAGTCACGTGAGGAGGTGTAAAAACAGGATTGGGGTGAATTTCATTGAAATTCAGGTCTCTCTCTCTCTCAGCAGCGCAATGCCACGGCCTATGAGGAACAAGACTCCCCCCTCTACATACCTTTAACAATGTGAGTTATCCCTATTCTCTCACAATGCAAATGCCATATATATTTGATGGTTGACATTATGTTGAATATGAATAGACATATTTTATTTGACCTTGTTTCAAAGAAGATGTGAAGCCACAGTCCAACAATTCCTCCCTGAACAGTGACTCCTACTGGTATGTGCAGGGTAACACACTTAGTGAGAACAAGTCTACCATACAGATGCCTACCTGTATGTACCCTGCTTAGCTTTGGGAAAAAACAGTTCATAATATACAGTATATATACTATCCAAGCAGAAGATACATCTCCTTCAAATGTTGATATTTGGTTGCGTTCACCATTCAATATCCAGTTTGTCAACAAATTAATGATTGATATGTTGGATTCACTACTCCATCTCACCCAAAAAGTTAAAGAATAGCACTAAATCAAATCAAACATTAAATGCACGTAGTCCTATTTTTCACCTTTTTGGTTGATATGGAGACGGGAATCCAATGTATTAATACATTGTAGATTTAATTTGAAACCAACCAACCATCCTTCATATACAAGACAATATCCAAAGGTAAAAGTGTATTATTAATATAATGAATTTGACATCCTATTTATAAGGCCAATGGTAACTACTTCTAAACTTCCAAAGATACAATCAACCATGGATAAATGATAGTATACATAGCTACACGTTGAAATGATGGTGTCCTTTGTAGGGCAAATCAGATGTCAATGTAGCCTACATAAACCCAACCTCACTCTGAATTTACTTTCACATACATCTTGTGTAAGAAAACTTAGAGGAGTTACTTTCAACTATTCAATATTATTTAGGTATTTAGGCTGATCAATGTCTAAATGTGTTAACATGATAGCTCGGACACAGCTTGTTTCCAAAACCAAAGGCATCTGGATGGTAGACTCATTCTCATTGAAGTGCATTACCCCTCGTTTACCAGTAGGAGTCAATGTTCAGGCAGAAATAGTTGGACTGTGGCTTCCCATTTTATTTCAATATACCTCTTTATTTAGGTCGATGGCATGACACTGAAACAATGGCGTTGACTCAAACATACCATTTTACTATCAACATTGAAACAAGGTCAAATAAAATATGTCTAATCGAAGCTAAAATTCAACATAATTTCAACCACCCCAAAAAGGGTTTTTGAGTTTCTATGTGGAATTTTAAATTCAATTTCAATATATACATAGTACTGTATACATAGCAATTAGATTGATGTAACAAGATGTTAGTCAGGTTAATTCAATGTATTTAAGTTTAGGTGTTACCCTAATTTCAATGTTTATAATGCTGGTTGAAATTAGAAGCAAACAGTACTGGTTGATGACTTTCTTCATATTCAATGTATTTTCCAAGTCGTTGACAAAATACGTTGAAGCAACATTGATTCAACCAGTGTGTGCCCAGTGGGTTAATGCTACATGCCTTGAATGCAATCCAGATAAGATGATAGCCCCTCCAATCGCAGTGTATACAGTAATCAGTTGGTTAATTGAGTAACAATTGGCCAGTAATGCAGCGGATTATACTGTCCTATGAAATAAGTTTAAGAATCCCTTGGATGGGCTTGATGAATCAAGTTTAACTGGTACATGTCAAGGGGATTCAAAATAGTTTTAGAATCTGATCTATAGGCAGACATCTTTGTTGATTGCAAAATATAATTTCATTTAAGAATAACACTTTTCTCTTATATTACATATATGCGTAGATATTTTCTCTGTCATTTAATAGATTGATCTCTGAGGATATTCCTCTATCTATATCTGCGTCCCAAATAGCACCCTATTCCGTATGTAGTGCATTACTTTTGACCAGAGCCGGGCTCTGGTCAAAAGTATTGCACGATATAGGGAATAGGGTGCCATTTGGGATAGAACCTCTGTTAAACCTGGTGCCCTTGCGATCCCCTCAATGTAGGTCTCAGTTTGGTGATGACGGTGGCAGCTTTGACAGGTCTACAGGGCTGGAGGAAGTTGTTACAAAAGACGAGGAAAAAGAGGAAGAGGAAAGAGACTTCTATCTCCAAAGCTTTAGACATCTGGATTTTGAAGGTGAGCTGGGGCCAGTGCAAGGGCGCAACTTTGGTTTTAGAAATGGGGGGGACTTAACCTGGTGGGGGGTCTGGGGGTCCTCCCTCTGAATTCTTTGGCAATCTAAAGCTCATTTCCTGAATTTCTACTAAATCTAATATGACACTCTTGGTGTCATTTTGGGATCACATTTATTGTAAATAACAATATAATATGTTTCTAAACACTTGTACATGAATGTGGATGCTACCGTGATTATGGATAATCCTGAATGAATCGTGAATAATGATGAGTGAGAAAGTTATAGACGCACAAATATCATACCCCCAAAAAAACGCTAATCACCCCTGTTATTGTAATGGTGAGAGGTGAGCATGTCTTGTGGGTATGATATTTGTGCGTCTGTAACTTTCTCACTCATCATTATTCACAATTCATTCAGGGTTATCCATAATCACGGTAGTTTAGAAACAAATTATATTCTTATTTACTAAAAAAGTTATTCCAAAATGACACAATACATTATTTACCATTCATTTCTATTGGGCACAAAATAATCTGAAACACAACCAAAACAAACAGCAAATGCATCCAACAAATGTGTATTGTCACAAGCTTGATGTAGTCATTGTGTGCTATGAATGTGGGACCAAATACTTTTGCTCCCCTAAAAAGTGCTGTAATTTCTAAATGGTTCACCCTATATGGGTGAAAATACCCTCAAATGAAAGCTGACAGTCTGTGCTTTAACTTCACAGTCATGGTTTGATTTCAAATCCAAACTTTTGGAGTATAGAGCCAAAAGAAGAAAACTGCTTCACTGTCCCAATAATTACAGAGGGCACAGTAATTCATATCATAGGCCTAATAGTACTGTAGAGATCTTTTACTTGCACACAGTATAGCTGGATCGCCCCGTCCTGCCCCTAGGGGTCCACCGCCCTGCAGCGCCCCAACCCAACACACCGCACTCAGCTTTAGGATCTTAGTGAAACATTCATTATTGTTTTCAGATGTGTTAGGCCCTGACGTAGGCATGTTTTCAATACAGACTCCTTTTGTCATACAGGATTCCATATAAGGCATCCAGACCTTATGAAAGTTGCACAGTATACCCTTAATCTTGTAATAAATCAAATCGAGTGATACATAATTTGACATTTCTCCCATCCATTTTGACATTGTGGGAGGATAGCCAACCTTCCAATTAAAGGGCAATGCATTTCCTAGCCGCTATAAATACTAGGTTACACAGCTTCTTCTGATAACAGTCTCCAGTATCAACATTTCCAAGCAAACAAAAACAGGGAGAAGGGAGAATCTGTAGACATGCTGAGATAAAAGAACATACTCTTTGCCAGAATTCAGCCAGTGTCACGTTGCTGTGTATAGGTGTGGTGTAGAATCAGGCGCAGGCAGCAGAGGATAAGTCCAACAAGACTTTACTTGAGCACACAAAATAAATCCAAACAGCCCGGAGGCAAAAGGACGCACACAGGCGTAATTAGCGAGCGCACACACAGGTGCGTAATACTCTCCTAACACACAAGGAGGAAGCTATGAAAAATAGCGTACCGACACGGGTAGCGCAAACACGACACGAACAATTACAAACAACACTAAACTAACAACAAGGAAACTAAATAGGGTGCTAAATGAGACATAACACAAAACAGGTGTGACTAACAGACCAAACCAAACAAACAAGAAACATAGAGCGGTGGCAGCTAGAACTCCGGAGACGACGACCGGCGAAACCTGCCCGAACAAGGAGGAGGAGCCGCCTCGGCCGAAACCGTGACAGGAGACGACCAGGAGGACGCGGAGCAGGGCGCGTAGGATGACCACGATGGAATTCGGTCATCAGGGACGGATCCAGAATGTCCCTCCTCGGCACCCAGCACCGCTCCTCCGGACCGTACCCCTCCCACTCCACGAGATATTGGAGACCCCCCATCCGGCGTCTCGAATCCAGGATGGTCCGAACAGTGTACGCCGGAGCCCCCTCGATGTCCAACGGGGGCGGAGGAGTCTCCTCAATCTCAAAGTCCTGGAGTGGACCAGCTACCACCGGCCTGAGGAGAGACACATGGAACGAGGGGTTAATATTCTTGTAATCAATAGGTAGTTCTAACCTGTAACTCACCTCGTTCAATCTCCTCAGGACTTTAAAAGGCCCCACAAACCGCCGACCCAGCTTCCGGCAGGGCAGGCGGAGGGGCAGGTTTCTGGTTGAGAGCCAGACTCGATCTCCAGGTGCGTACACTAGCCCCTCACTGCGGTGTAGGTCGGCGCTCGTCTTCTGTCGACGTATGGCACGCTGCAGATGGACGTGTGCAGCGTCCCACGTCTCCTCCGAGCGCCGCACCCACTCATCCACAGCGGGGGCCTCGATCTGGCTCTCATGCCACGGTGCCAGAACCGGCTGGTACCCTAACACACACTGGAAAGGGGTTAGTTGGGTGGAGGAGTGGCGGAGAGAGTTCTGTGCCATCTCGGCCCAGGGCACATATCTCGCCCACTCCTCCGGCCGGCCCTGACAATATGACCTCAGAAACCTACCCACATCCTGGTTGACTCGTTCAACCTGCCCATTACTCTCCGGGTGGTAACCCGAGGTAAGGCTCACCGAGACCCCCAAACGTTCCATAAATGCTCTCCAGACTCTGGAGGTAAACTGGGGGCCTCGATCGGACACTATATCCTCGGGCACCCCGTAATGCCGGAAGACGTGAGTAAATAGAGCCTCAGCGGTCTGTAGGGCCGTAGGAAGACCCGGCATGGGAAGGAGACGACAGGCCTTCGAGAACCGATCCACAACGACCAGGATGGTGGTATTCCCCTGTGAGGAGGGAAGATCGGTAACAAAATCCACCGAGAGGTGAGACCAGGGTCGTTGTGGAACGGGCAGGGGCTGTAATTTACCCCTGGGCAAGTGTCTGGGCGCCTTACACTGGGCACACACTGAGCAGGAGGAGACATAAACCCTCACATCCCTGGCTAACGTTGGCCACCAGTACTTCGTACTAAGGCAGTGCACTGTCCGGCCAATACCCGGATGTCCAGAGGAGGGGGACGTGTGAGCCCAATAAATCAGCCGATCCCGGACCTCGAGCGGGACGTACGCCCGACCCACCGGACACTGTGGAGGACTAGGCTCGGTGCGTAACGCCCGCTCGATCTCCGCATCGACCTCCCACACCACCGGTGCCACCAGACAAGACTCCGGTAGTATGGGAATGGACTCCACGCACCTCTCCTCCGTGTCATACCGACGGGACAGAGCATCTGCCTTCCCGTTCTGGGACCCAGGGATGTAAGTGATCTTGAACACAAACCGGGTGAGAAACATAGTCCATCGAGCCTGGCGAGGATTCAGTCTCCTAGCTGCCCGAATGTATTCCAGGTTACGATGGTCGGTCAGAATGAGGAAAGGGTGCTGAGCCCCCTCAAGCCAATGCCTCCACACCTTTAGGGCCTGTACTACGGCTAACAGCTCCCTGTCCCCTACGTCATAATTCCGCTCCGCCGGACTGAGCTCCTTAGAATAAAAAGCACAGGGGCGGAGCTTAGGTGGTGTACCGGATCGTTGAGAAAGAACTGCCCCGATACCGGCCTCAGACGCGTCCACCTCAACTTGGAAGGGTAAAGTGGGATCCGGGTGCGCCAACACCGGAGCCGAGGTAAACAGGTCCTTCAGTCTCCCAAAGGCCCTGTCCGCCTCTGCCGACCACTGCAAGCGCACCGGACCCCCCTTCAGAAGAGACGTTATGGGAGCTGCCACCTGTCCAAAACCCCGGATAAACCTCCGGTAGTAATTCGCAAAACCCAAGAACCGCTGCACCTCTTTCACCGTAGTTGGGGTTTGCCAATTACGCACGGCGGACACTCGGTCCACCTCCATTCTCACCCCTGACGCAGACAACTGGTAACCCAAAAAGGAAACTGACTCCTGGAAGAACAGACATTTCTCAGCTTTGACATACAGGTCATGCTCCAACAGTCTCCTCAATACCCTGCGCACCAGGGCTACATGCTCGGCCCGAGTAGCACTGTACACAAGAATATCATCTATGTACACCACTACTCCCTGCGCCTGCATGTCCCGGAAAAGTTCATCTACAAACGATTGGAAGACTGATGGAGCATTCATTAACCCATATGGCATGACGAGATACTCGTAATGGCCGGAGGTAGTACTAAATGCTGTCTTCCACTCATCGCCCTCCCTAATGCGCACCAAGTTATATGCGCTCCTGAGATCCAATTTTGTGAAGAACCTTGCCCCGTGTAAGGACTCCGTCATGGTCCCAATCAGCGGAAGTGGATAACTATATTTCACAGTCACCTGATTGAGACCGCGGTAATCAATACACGGACGCAAACCTCCATCCTTTTTCTTCACAAAAAAGAAGCTCGAGGACGCGGGAGAAGTGGAGGACCGTATGTATCCCTGTCTCAGAGACTCGGCAATGTAAGTTTCCATTGCCCTTTTCTCCTCCTGTGACAAAGGATACACATGGCTCCGCGGAAGCGCTGCTCCTGTCTGGAGGTCTATCGCACAATCCCCTTGTCTATGAGGTGGCAACTGTGCCGCTCTGGTCTTACTAAACACGAGCGCCAAATCCTCATACTCAGGAGGAATGTGCAGTGCTGGCATCTGGTTCGGACTCTCCACCGAGGTCGCCCCTACGGAAACACCCAGACATAACCCCTCACACTGAGCAGACCACCCTTTAAGAGCCTTCTCTCGCCACGAAATAGTAGGATCATGGGTCATCAACCAGGGAAGCCCCAGTACCACCGGATACGCAGGAGAGTCGATCAGATAGAGTTGAATCGTCTCCTCATGACCCCCCTGCGTCATCATCCTAAGTGGCGCTGTGACCTCCCCAATCAACCCAGATCCTAACGGACGACTATCTAGGGCATGTACAGGAAAGGGTTTTTCGACTGGAAGGAGGGGAATCCCTAACTTAACACAGAATCTCCGATCTACAAAATTCCCAGCTGCGCCTGAATCGACTAGCGCCTTATGCTGGGACCGAGGTGCAACCTGTGGGAAACAAACAGGTAATGTAATGTGTACGACAGAAAGCTCTGGGTAAGTAGGGCGCCTACTCACCTGGGAGGACTCCCCACTGTATGACCTGCCCTCTCCCTCACCAGGGGACCCTCCCCAGCACCTAGCCGCGGTGTGCCCTCCGCGCCCACACTTGGTGCAGGAGACTGCCCCCCTCGGGCTCCTACCTCTTCTCCCTCTAGCGCCAGCACCTCCAAGCTCCATCGGACACTGCTCGGAGGCGCTGGAGGGTGGAATGGGGGGCCCCCACCTGGGACGTCCGCGGGTCGCAAGCAGGTTGTCCAGTCGAATGGCCATGTCCACCAGCTGGTCAAATGTTAGTGTAGTGTCCCTGCATGCTAACTCCCTGCGGACGTCCTCCCGAAGGCTACATCTGAAGTGGTCTATGAGGGCCCTCTCATTCCACCCAGCATCAGCCGCTAGAGTCCGGAACTCCAGCGCAAACTCCTGAGCGCTCCTCATCCCCTGTCGGAGGTGGAATAGACGTTCCCCCGCCGCTCTCCCCTCTGGTGGATGGTCGAAGACCGCACGGAAGCGACGGGAGAACTCCGCATAGGTGACTGTGGCGGCGTCTATTCCCCTCCATTCGGCGTTGGCCCACTCCAACGCCTTGCCGGTGAGACAGGAGATGAGGGCGGAAACGCTCTCGTATCCCGAGGGCGCCGGGTGTATGGTGGCAATGTAGAGCTCCACTTGTAAGAGGAACCCCTGACACCCGGCAGCGGTGCCGTCGTACGCCCTCGGGAGCGAGAGCCGAATCCCACTGGGTTCCGGTCGATGGACGGGCTGGCTGTCCGGTGGTGATGGTGCGATAGGTGGGGCTGTGGGAACCCCGCTGGTCTCCCATCGACGAAGGGTGTCCATGACGCCCTCCAAGGCGTGCCCGATCCGGTTGATACGGTGCTCTTGACCAAGGAGACGCTCCTCCATGGTGTCGACGGGTGCTCCTGCTGATTCCATGTTCTGGTGTGTAATTCTGTCACGTTGCTGTGTATAGGTGTGGTGTAGAATCAGGCGCAGGCAGCAGAGGATAAGTCCAACAAGACTTTACTTGAGCACACAAAATAAATCCAAACAGCCCGGAGGCAAAAGGACGCACACAGGCGTAATTAGCGAGCGCACACACAGGTGCGTAATACTCAAGGAGGAAGCTATGAAAAATAGCGTACCGACACGGGTAGCGCAAACACGACACGAACAATTACACACAACACTAAACTAACAACAAGGAAACTAAATAGGGTGCTAAATGAGACATAACACAAAACAGGTGTGACTAACAGACCAAACCAAACAAACAAGAAACATAGAGCGGTGGCAGCTAGAACTCCGGAGACGACGACCGGCGAAACCTGCCCGAACAAGGAGGAGGAGCCGCCTCGGCCGAAACCGTGACGGCCAGCCTTCACAAGAGCACAACATATGCAAATATGTCCCCTTTTGTGTTTTACACCAGCAGAGGAATTACATTTCTGAGTGCATGATATTCAGTTTCACTGGCATATAGTATGTTCTATGGATGGTCTTAAACTGCAGTAATTTATGTCTGAGATTATATGAACATGACTGGGCATGCAAACATATCTGTATCCATTCATCATCATCAATAGTGTCTCCCAGGTCTTCCTCACATTTTTGTTTTACATTTTTTGTGTCGTTGGGAAAAGCCTCTATCAACCCTTGATACAGTTTGGAAATAAACTGTAGAGGTTTGTCAGACTTCCTTAGAATACAGTTGAAGCTTCTGGCTTATCTAGTGTTTGCTGCACAGAGAGAATAAAGTGTTGCATTTGTAAGAGTTCACCTCAGCGCTGTTACAGACTGGTCTTCCCTGGTTGCCTGACCCTGCTGAGACCCCTGTCACTATCTGAGGCATGACAAAGAATTACCTTGGTGTACATTTATACATTATATTATCCAAGAATAGAATCAATGGTTCAATAATTGAAATTACCATTATTCCCAGATCCTAGACTGTAGCCTACCCATCAACTCAAGATGGAACTTTGTATCCATTCACTGATTGTTATAATATACTGCAAAATTCACCTCAGCTCCGTAGACTAGTCTTCCCTGGCTGTCTGACCCTGCTGGGACACCTGTCACCATCTGACCCTGCTAAGACATGATGAGCATAGTGTTGTGTACTGACTGTGCACCATGACAGTGTAGCCTGTAGAGCTGTTTATACCATGTCAGTGTGAAAAGTAGGGAATTATCTTGGGAAATTGACAGATCAATAACGTTACATTGTAGAATAGTGAAAATTCATATCTGACTCCATTATTATTCGAAGGCTATAGGCCCATAATCGTATCCAGTGGGTATAGCCAAGGTTGCGAGCCTTACGTCACCACTCGGAATACTATAAGATGCACGTGTCTAGGTTTATTGTTATGCAATTATTATGAGGCTAATGAACAAAGACCTAATATCTTGCGATCAATGTCCTAGCATAAAGTGTTTGAGTTAACCTTAGCTCAGAGATGCACAGTTAGAGACCGAGAATATATGCTATGTATATTGTGAATAACATTTACCATTAAACATTTAACCAAATAATAATTCAATAAATATTACACAGAAATGTGAGGATTACAGTTCGTAACCATTTAAAAAGAATACGATTTATTACAGTTTCACAATAAGAATACAATTAACAAATGGTACATACCAGAAATCTTCACGAGGAAAATAATAAATGTACGTCATTTAGCAGACGCTCTTATCCAGAGCAACTTACAAATTGGTGCATTCAACTTATTAACCCCTTTTTTTTATGGGGGGGTGGGGGGGGGGTTAGAAGGATTACTTTTATACTATTCCAGGTATTCCTTAAAGAGGTAGGGTCCTGGCGTCGTGGGGGAGCTTGTTCCACCATTGGGGTGGCAGAACAGCGAATAGCTTTGACTGGGCTGAGCGGGAACTTTGCTTCCGTAGAGGTAGGGGGGCTAGCAGGCCAGAGGTGGATGAACGTAGTGCCCTCGTTTGGATGTAGGGTCTGATCAGAGCCTGAAGGTAAGGAGGTGCAGTTCCCCTCACAGCTCCGTAGGCAAGCACCATGGTCTTGTAGTAGATGTGAGCCTCAACTGGAAGCCAGTGGAGTGTGCGGAAGAGCGGGGTGACATGAGAGAACTTGGGAAGGTTGAACACCAGACGGGCTGCAGCATTCTGAATAAGTTGTAGGGGTTTAATGGCACAGGCAGGGAGCCCAGTCAACAGCGAGTTGCAGTAATCCAGACGGGAGATGACAAGTGCCTGGATAAGGACCTGTGCCACTTTCTGTGTAAGGTAGCGTCGTACTCTGCGAATGTTGTAGAGCATGAGCCTGCAGGATCGGGTCACCGCTTTGATGTTAGCGGAGAATGACAGGGTCTTGTCCAGGGTCACACCAAGGTTATTTGCACTCTGGGAGGAGAACACAATGGAGTTGTCAACCGTGATGGCGAGATCATGGAGCGGGCAGTCCAATAAGAATACAATTAACAAATGCTACATACCAGAAATCTTCACGATGAAAATAATACATTTACTATGACATACAAACGTATATCAGGAGATCGGTTTATCAATGACTCCATGATCAACGTTTAAACCCAGCTTTTATTCTGAGCGCCAAATCCCAGTATCTCCCATCGTCTAATTAACATCCCTTTGCATGGCCCAAAACATTCAAACAAAGGCATGAAAACAACACATACATTCTTGGATCTAATCATCACAACTTTTATCTAAATGATATGGGCCCACCCATATAATGTGTCGCTCCTCTTTGAACTATTCGCCGTCCGACGAACAGAATAACACAGTTTCTCTGTAACAATAAATCCATAGTACTTACAGTACAATGAAACATATCAAAATTCATAGCTCTTTATGAACTCTTGAAACAATCCAAACATGACAATTTAATTCACACAGTGACATTCATTTAGTCGATTCAAGTTTCATCAGTCTTCACCTCTCCTGGCTTCAGTAACCCTTCACCGAAATTGCCACAGATGAGGTGTGTTTGACCCCTGTGATAGCCCACAGATGATCTGTCATGCAAATAATGGCATAAATCGTGATTGTGTCATCATGCTGGGCCTCGGCGCCAGCAAGTCGCTAGACGCATCTTCATCACTGGCCTTCATCATCGTTCACATTTGTGAACAACATTGCTATACTGACTCTAATAAAAACTCACATTGCGCTGTCAAAAAAACTTAGACTCAGAATATCAGTCTTCAATAATTTGGCCGCTGGTTTCATCATTTGATTCATGTCTAGTGTGGTTGAGGTAAAAAAAGAATAGCTAACGTTAGCCAACTTTTGGCTAGCTCAACTGGCGAAAACGAGCCAAGTTTACTTCTGTTGAAACGGGACAAAGCAAAGGCTACAAAACATTTCCATACACGCAACAGCTGTTAGCTATTGCTACCTGACAAACTGGCTGTGGTAGCTACAGTTCATTCACTTCAGACAGAACTTCAGTCGAGAGGGGATGAAACATTAGCTAACTTTACATGTCAGTTACACTACTAGCTCAGCACTGGGAATAAATACTTTTTTCTGTTATGTTAAACAGCAGTTACCTTGCCACCTATATCAGTCAAATAAAGAGTAGCCAATTTCTGCTCTGCTTGCTTTTACAACTCGGAGAAAAAGCACAACACACACAGCTGCCTCTGTTCGCACGCTCTGTGGTGTCCGCGTGGTCCTAAATCCAGCCTTCTGAAACTTCCAAACAGCCTACCCGACCGCTCTGAGGCGTGTGCATAGTCCTAAAGCACACCGATACCGCTTTTTGTATCGCAGTGCGGTAAAACTGGCGGGGGGACAAAAATGCCCCCCCCCCCCATCCCCAGTAAAAGTTGCACCCCTGGTCCAGTGTAATCCATTGTTTATTCCAAACATAGCCAATAAATATGATGATAAGATGACGGTCGGGATAGTGAGACAGTCAGACTGGTCCGAGGTTATCAAGTGACGGTATTTACTATCAATATTATGGGTGACATCGGGAACACGCTGGCTCAGAGTGTGTGTGTGTGTGTGTGTGAGTGTGTGTGTGTGAGAGCGAGAGAGAGATAGTCTTTGTGTGTGTGTGTGTGTGTGTGTGTGTGTGTGTGTGTGTGTGTGTGTGTGTGTCTGTGTCCCAATCTAAGGCCACAGTCACAGACCTTATAAATACATGGTGTTTATAAAGTCACACTTTGTTTGCACTGAGTGGGCCAGTCGCTTGTCAAGGTGGTTGGGTTGGCTAGTGTGTGGTGCAGGTAAGTTTAAGCTTTTCCATTTACGTTACTCTTATAAATAGTATTTTAAGTTATTGTGATAATATTGTTCAAGATGAAAAATTATAATGCTAATGTTACTGGAAATTATCAACAATGCAAATGTTTTAACTCAATTTGAAATGTTCAATTTGAAAATATTTGGTTCATAAAATGGATAATTAACTGTTCATTTTTGTATTATAACTATAGTTATTTTCTTATTTATCATTGCCATCATGCAACATTTTTACCGCTCCATACAATTGCACAGAGTTACATGAAGAAACCCATAGGAAAGCTCACAAGGTGTAACAGAGGGATAGGGACAATGCATTTACTATTTACATGATATAAATGTAATTGTCCCTTTGTTAGTTATAAGAACTGTCCAAAATAGGTTTGATAGTTGTGCAAATATCAATTTCAATTGCAATCATTGTATTTGTACTGTTTTTTGAGGTTGAGATCTGAGATGCTAGTCGTTTTCCACCTCATTTACACTGTGTATATTTCCATGAGTTATCCATACAAAACTCATGCTGGATCAATTTGTATACATCTACACAGACACCCACCCAACCACACACGTGCTCACACAAACACACACACACACACACACACACACACACACACACACACACACACACACACACACACACACACACACATACATACATGCACACGCACGCGCACAACATTTGTATTTAAAAAAAAATATTATTTAGTTTCAGTTGTATTTTTAGTGTTAAGGACAGAGAGTAGCCTATGCGTGGGAGGCTAGCAGCCATTTACAGTATGTGTTGTATAGTTTATGTGTTTTTGGGGATGTCACTTCTTGCCACTTTGGGGCAGTAATGCATAAGATGATGGGTCAGGTCATAGGTTAGGTTAGGTTTAAAGGTAGACTCTGCGTGATGACGTAGATGCACAAAGTAAACAGTAGTAGTGCTGGGTCAATTTCCGCAACAACGTTTTGGTCCCATAGCTACCACATTGTAGCAGTGTGAAGCACACCCGTGTACATCCGCAGATACTCCGTATGACTGAATGAGAGCAAAGTTTTGCATCGTGCTCATCGCAATGCTTGAGATCTCCTGATATACAAGCTAATCAAACTGATCAATTTTGTCAAGTCAGTGGCCATCTTTGGTCACCACCTTTCAAAGTGTGTTGCATTGAACTGCATGTGTGTTGCATTGAACTGCAAAGTGTGTTGCATTGAACTTTACAAAAACCATGTGATCAATGGTCATGAAGTTTTGACTGCAGTCGACCGCAAGTTTGTGCTGTTGCTCTTCACCAACTTCATCCTGCAGCTATCACCTGCATTTTGGGAGGCTCTATTGTCAACCAATTATAAGGGGGGGTTTATTTGACCCATGTGAATGTGACCAAAGATATGACTGAAACAGGAACCAATTTGCGATTTATGGGTACTGTGGATATATACAAATAAATGTGATATTTGAGGCTCTATCTCACTAAGTGATTGTACAATGTGTACACATAATATTGTATTAAAATGTCAGTTTTTGAGTGTGTGATATGGGGGTAAGAGATATGTTTATTTCGACATTATAAAGAAAACCTTTTATAAACAATGGCAACACTGCCATGTTGATCTGAGCCTTGCTGTTGGAAATCTACATTAGTGTCTGACTTTCAGCTGTTGCAGAAAGTGATCAATGGTCATGAACCTCCGACTCCACTCCTCCACTTTCGTCTACAGTCGTTTGCTTTAGCCTTTATCACTCAAACGAGCCCAATATCAGCGGTGCTGTTCATTGCAACGTCATCTCACTGAGTCTACCTTTCAATTATAAAGTTAATTTCAGTGTGACCCGCCAGATTCAGAAGCTTTAAAACATTAGAAAAAAAAATACTGGGCATAGATGTCAATTCAACGTCTATTCCATATTGGTTCAACATAATTTCATTGAAATGACGTGGAAACAACATTGATTCAACCCCCCCCCCCCTTAAATGAAATGAACAACAACTGAACATAATTCACATGGTTTTTATTTTATTTTAGTTAGTTTTGAAGTGAAAGATAATAGTTTCAGTATAAATTTAGTTTTTCAAACGGGTTTATTAATCGTTATTTCATAATTAGTTTAAATTTTAGTTTCAGTTTTAGTTTACTATAATAACCTTGACACACACACACCTGTCTAGTCTGTCTAATCTGACTCTCTACTACCCTTTACCTTGCTCTGTTTTGGAAATAATCCATACTGTTGTCACAGACAACTTCTATCCTCAGCTCCCGTCAGAGATTTGTGGATGCTGTGACAGGCCACAACAGACTTTATGTAACAAGGAAGACAGGACCACAGGAATACATGTAGACATGCACTCATGCACTCATACGTTCATGAGCTGAATAAAGAGTTATTTGACCACGCACACCAGTGGTATCATGAACTTTACCCAGTACCAGGACATTTTAGCCCAAAGCCTGTTTACCTCTGCCCGGAGGCTGAAACTTGGCCACAAGTTGCTCTTCCAGCAAGACAATATCCCCAAGGACACATACAAATCCATAGAGAAATGATTAATTGGCCACAAAATCAACATTTTGCAATGGCCATCTCATTCTCCGGACTTGAAAACCTGTAGTTTGAATTGAAGAGGGCAGTCCGTAAGCACAGACGAAGGATCTGGAAGGATTCTGTATGGAGGAATGGTCTAAGATCCCTCCCAATGTGTTCTCCAACTCATAAAACATTTTAGAAAAAGGCTCAGTGCCATTTTCCTCTCAAGGTGAGGTATTGAAAGGTATTGTAAACAGGGGTGTCAATATTTTTTACACTTACCTTTTTGAGAAAAAATTATTTCCAAAGTGTTTAGAGCATATAATATAGCTCAGTACTACAGAATTATTAATTTTACATAGTCATTTTTGCTCATCATTATCAAGGGTGTAAATAATTTCAGACTCCACTGTATACCCACTCATTCAATCAATAAGGGCAGAATCCTAACATTAACTCACATTTTTGTGCAAATCTGTTATACACTGAACAAAAATATGAACGCAATATGTAAAGTGTTGGACCCATGTTTCATGACCTGAAATAAAAGATCCCAGAAATGTTCCATACGTACAAAAAGCGTATTTCTCTCAAATGTTGTGAACAAATTTGTTTACATCCCTGTTAGTGAGCATTTCTCCTTTGCCAAGATAATCCATCCACCTGACAGGTGTGGCATATCAAGAAGCTGATTAAACAGCAGGTGCACCTTGTGCTGGGGACAATTAAAGGTCACTCTAAAATGTGCAGTTTTGTCACACAACACAATGCCACAGATGTCTCAACTTTTGAGGGAGCGAACATTTGGCATGCTGACTGCAGGAATGTCTACCAGTGCTGTGGCCAGAGAATTGAATGTTAATTTCTCTGCCATAAGCCTATACCATTGGAGGCCAATGTTGTTTTAGGGAATTTGGCAGTACCTCTAACCGGCCTCACAACCGCAGACCACGTGTAATCACACCAGGCCAGAACCTCCACATCCGTCTTCTTCACCTGCGGGAAAGTATGGTCGTGTCTACACTTGACACTTATATGTGACTTCTGCTATCAGAATACAAAGCTCGCATTGAAAAGATGGGTGTGTGTGGATTTCTCCTCAATCTGGACGCAATCAGGCTACCGAAAGCGCATACAGTGGGCGACATAATCAGCACTCCTCCCACAAGTCTCCAGAAAACATGTGTTTTGGGACCGAGATGCACCTTTTCATTATATCGTTAGAGGAAATATGTTCCTAGCATGTGGGGAACGTGTTTGCTGTTCTCATAAATGCTAGCCAGCTAGCTAATATTTAGAACAATTATTTTTTGTTTGGCTAGAGTTATGCTAACTCATTTGCAATCCCTTTAGCATTGCTTGCTAACTTGCTGGCTAGCTACAGAGGTTAGCTGGCTACTTAGCTACAGCTACTGCCATCAGCTGTTGTTGTGTTATTATCATACAGTATTTTGCCTATTCCACAGTTTATAGAATGCATACTGGCATTTGAATATAGAGCGGGAACGGACCCAATGTGGACATGGTGGACACGTTCGGACTTCCATGATCTGAACTCCATTATCAGAATACAAAAGCCACACGTCCTCTGAAACCAGCCACCCAGACAGATGATGAAACTGTGGGTTTGTACAACCGAAGAAATTCTGCACAAACTGTCAGGGAAGCTCATCTGCGTGCCCGCCGTCCTCACCAGGGTCTTGACCTGACTGCAGTTTGGTGTCGTAACTGACTTCAGTGGAAAAATGCTCACCTTCGATGGCCACTGGCACACTGGAGAAGTGTGCTCTTCAAGTATGAATCCTGGTTTCAACTGTACCGGGCAGATGGCAGACAGCTTGTATGGCGTAGTGTGGGCTAGCAGTTTGCTGATGTCAACGTTGTGGACAGAGTACCCCATGGTGGTGGTGGGGTTATGGTATGGGCAGGCATAAGCTACGGACAACGAACAAAATTGCATTTTATAGATGGCAATTTTAATGCACAGAGATACCGTGACGAGATCTTGATGCCCATTGTCATGCCATTCACCTGCCTCCATCACCTAACGTTTCAGCATGATAATGCACGGCCCCATGTTGTGCAAAAAATTATTAAATCCTGTTTTCGCTTTGTCGTTATGGGGTATTGTGTGTAGATTGATTAGGGGGAAAATGTATTTAATCAATTTTAGAATAAGGTTGTAATGTAACAAAATGTGGAAAAAGTCAAGGGGTCTGAATACTTTCCGAATGCTCTGTAGATTCACTGTATTTCAATCAGTTGCACAGTACAGTATAAAGTGTATAGCAGGGGTGGCAAATTTACGGCCCACAAGCCAAATCCGGCCAGCAAGCCTGCAGTGGATTTGGGGACATTATAATTATGGTTGAAAAACTACTTCTGTTTATACTTGAATGTCTACAACCAAAATGATTGCCCACCCCTCATATAAATCATTTAGAGGATACTGTTGAGAATTTTCATGTTCAGATGTAAAGTGTGTGAATCAGACATGAGATCGGACAACAATGTAAAGACAGTAATAGGAAAGGTTATATACAATGCTTATCAGAGCCTCTTTTCTATGTTCCAGCTGCATTGAACGTTAACACCAACGCCAACCCCAGCGGAGACTGCCAGGTAAGTGGTCCCTCCACACGTTTGTACAGTATATACTCTATACTGTATATAACTCCCTTGGTAAGCATACTAAAACTATTTCAAAGTGTATTAATACTGTGTTTTGTGCTGCCCGTGCTGTCCACTCCTGGGAAAATAGGGTTCCCCATTCAATCTAACTATGACCCCTTTTTGCTATAGTACATTTCAGAAATGGTTTCCTGGACACAGAAGCCTGATCTTGGACTAAGAACCACTTTTAATGGAGAATCACCATTGAACATTTATTTGAGTCTTGGACTAGGCTGAATCTGTGTCTGGAAACCGTCTCTCAGTGTTTTAAGGCTAGGACCTTGTACCACAGCATTAAGACACCTGCAACATGCTGAGCAACCCGCTGGAGATATTTTGTTTTTGATACTGTTGATGTGATAGATTAAGCCATCTGTGGGAAGAGCTAAAAGCCATTGAAGGGCCAGTTTATCAATAGTGTAGTTCATACATGCATACAGACCCTCACTTAAAAGAAGAACAGCACACAAACACACACACACACACACAATAGGGGGGATTTATACATACATAACCTTTCCTATAGCCAATACTACGCTACCTTTTTTATACACTACCAGTCAAAAGTTTGGACACACCTACTCATTCAATGAAATAACACATATGGAATCATGAAGCAATCAAAAAAGGGTTAAACAAACCCTTTGCCTTGATGACAGCTTTGCACACTCTTGGCATTCTCTCAACCAGCTTCATGAGGTAGTCACCTGGAATGCATTTCAATTAACAGCTGTGCCTTCTTAAAAGTTAATTTGTGGAATTTCTTTTCTTCTTAATGCGTTTGCGCCAAACAGTTTGGGGGGGTATACAGAAGATAGCCCTATTTGGTAAAAGACCAAGTCCATATTATGGCAAGAACAGCTCAAATAAGCAAAGAGAAACAACAGTTCATCATTACTTTAAGACACGAAGGTCAGACAATACAGAACATCTCAAGAACTTTGAATGTTTCTTCAAGTGCAGTCGCAAAAACCATCAAGCGCTATGATGAAACTGGCTCTCATGAGGACCGCCACAGGAATGGAAGACCCAGAGTTACCTCTGCTGCAGAGGATAAGTTCATTAGAGTTACCAGCTTCAGAAATTGCAGCCCAAATAAATGCTTCACAGAGTTCAAGTAAAAGATACATCAACATCAACTGTTCAGAGGAGACTGTGTGAATCAGGCCTTCATGGTCAAAATGCTGCAAAGGAACCACTACTAAAGGACATCAATAAGAAGAATTGGGCCAAGAAACACGAGCAACTCAATTGAATGTTTTAATCATTTGACAGCCCTACATAGAACGTATGTTCACAATTAAACTTCTCTGTTTGAGCTACACCATGGTATCCATTCCCGTTCTCCCATGGCCTACCAGCCTTTACAATCATTAGGGGATCCCCTGAAACGCCCTTAATTAAAATGAGGTACACCTGTGACTGGCAGAGGCAGGAGGGTTCGTTCAAGAACCACAACAAACTTCAACCCTGTTACACACACACACACCCTTTCCCCCACACATATACATTTTATCATAGCTGCCACCACTATGTCATAGCTGCCACCGTTGTCACTAAACTGATTGTCACCATTGATAATGTATTCATACATAGGAAAGACATACACACAAACAAACATACACTCCTGTCCTTTGAAACTCTTGTACCCACACACACACTGCCACACGCCATTTATTGACACTCCAAACACAGCCAGCAGCTAATCTGTCACCTCCACACCGACACCAAAAACAACCAGTGGACCAAAACCCTGCAGACAGGGGCTACCGCCACCATGTTTACGCTGTAGACACCAGCTACACCCGGCCTCCCTCGTTGTGGCCACCAGCCGAGCATGTCGGTGCCTTGGCGACCGACCTCACCCCACCCTCACTGCATGCCTTGTAGGTCTGTATGTGTGCCGTGTGCAGGAGTGACAATGCAAAAGTTGATAGAGAGGTCATTGCCGCCAATGTCAATAATGAACACACCTGAATCAGTCTTTTGGTGAAACTGCTAAAACATTTTCAAGTGATGAATGCCTGTGGGTGTTTGAATCACCTGCATTAGTGTGACCAGATTTGCACATATATTGCCACAAGGGTAACACCGATATCGGGCTTTATGGATTATTTCAAATTAGTTTGGCTACAGTGTTCTTTGGCTCCCGTCCATAGGCCAATTACCTTTCTGACATACACATCAGTGTCCTGTGTCTCCTATAGGCCTACTGCTATATTACTTCTATATATCTGTCCATATATGTTTACGTTGATACATCTCCCCATGCTGGAAAATTAAGCAAAAAAAATGTGGCAACATTGGTGTTACTTTGGGAACTCACTCAGTCCCCATGCATTCCCCCTCAATTCCACCCCGCCAGTATCTTGTGTCTCCCAATGCAGGCCTACGTGGAGCTGAACGAGCTGATGAAGGACCAGCAGAACCAGCAGGGCTTCTGGCAGGAGACGGGCCGATGGGTGGGCTATGAGGAGAGCTACGACCCAGAGGCCGGGGGCTGGGGACCCTCGCACATCTCCTACCTCACCTTCAAGAGCCTCATCCAGCTGCGCCGCACCATGAACACAGGTCAGAACAGGGCCGTGTTCATTAGGGTCACAGTGGAAAATGTTTTGAAACGCTTTGAAATGGAAAACGAAAATTGACATTTCTTAATCTAGGTAGAACCTTCGTGTTTTGTCCCATTGCTTTTGTTTCGTTCTTAGTGACTATGTCCCTGGGTTGTGATTATTAGGCACCAAACTGAAGAAAATGTACTGAAACAGGAAAGGACTACCTGGGCTTGTCCAATGAGAAATGCACATTTTCATTTTATGTTCTAAAATGTTTTAAGATGTTTTCCGTTGCATGTCCTAATGCAGCATTTACAAACTAGGGGTTGCAACCCCATGTGGGGTCGCTTGATTTGAAAATGGGGTCACGAGGGAAACTCTGCTTGGTTCATAGAACCATTGTGATGTGAGTAACCTTCGATATCCGCTAAACAGGTTGTGACAAACAAAGCGGTTTCTGTTTTCTTCCTATAAATGTGGCTCTAACTTGTGAACGGTTGGAGCTATAAGCTATTACAATGCTCACAGGCCAGGCACAGGACCAGCCACGCACAGGACCAGGCACCAAATCAGACTCGGGGGGAAAAGAACATCATCATTGAAAGTAATGATGGTGTTTTTATCTACACAGAATATCATACATACTTATTACCTGATCATCTTCTGAACTTCCTAATACCTTTCTGATGCATTTCAGTCACTTCAAACCATATTTCCTTCAGATTTAAGCACTGTCAGACTGATTTGTAATAGACAGTCATAGCGCCAAATAAAAAATTAAACATTAGCTATTGATTACATCACTTTTTTTTACATGGTGATCAGGCCAAAATGGGGTCACAGGCCAAAAACATTTGGGAAAACGACCCAGCATAGAGTTGAATGGAGGAAAAGGTCCCATTCCAATAGTTTTCAAATGCATCCTTCCTCCTTCTCTTATAGAAGTATTACTGATCTGTATGGAATTTATTCAAATTTGAATGGAATAGAATGGACTGAAAAGCCTGCCCACAGGGCACACCACGTCATTTCAACGTTGACATTTGGGTAATATTTGGTTGAGACGTTGATCAATGAGATTTCAACCATTATTCACCCACTCAAAAAGATAGCCAGAAGTTTTCTAAATTCCCAATGTGTTATCACTATACTTTCAACCATCTAAAAGCACAACTCAATTCCAATGGAAAAACAATATCTGCTTGTTGGTTTAGTTGTCATCTAAATGTCTTATCTGCGCTTTCAACCATTTAAAAGCACAACAAAGTTCAAATGCGAATACAATATCAAATATTTTGTATTTATACAACAACTTAATGCGTTATCACTGTGTTTCATCAAATAGCACAGCCAAATAACCTGGATTGCAGTTGTGAATAACATTAAAAGTACATAGTGCAGGGCCTCCCGAGTGGCGCAGTGGTCTAAGGCTACAGACCCGGGTTCGATCCCAGGCTGTGTTGCAACCGGCCGCGACCGGGAGACCAATGAGGTGGTGTACAATTGGCCCAGCGTCGTCCGGGTTAGGGGTGAGTTTGGCCGGCTGGGATGTCCTTGTCCCATTGCGCTCTAGTGACTCCTTCTGGTGGGCCGGGCGCATGCATGCTGACTTCGGTCGCCAGCTGTACAGTGTTTCCTCCGACACATTGGTGTGGCTGGCTTCCGGGTTAAGCGAGCAGTGTGTCAAGAAGCAGTGCGGCTTGGCAGGGTCGTGTTTTGGAGGACACATGGTTCTGAACTCCCGAGTCTGTACGGGAGTTTCAGCGATGGGACAAGACTGTAACTACCAATTGGTATCACAAAATAAATAAAAAAAACGAATAAAAATGTTTAAGTACATAGTGCAAGTGATCAATGCTCCTCAAGCTTCTGTGCAGATTATTACAGCAAGTGTGAAGATCTCCACAGACCTGCGACCTTTGCATGCTATCTTAAACATGAACGCTTTCTATGATTACATAAGAAGACATTTAAAGTTACAGTAAGCTAACCTCAAAATGTAGCCATGGATGTGTTACACATTTTAAGGTTGAAAAAATACAGTTACATTAGGTTGTAAGATAGCCTTTACTTTAAGCTGTTGACAAAGCAGGATAGTTTCATATGAGCCACTGGCTTTATCCTATTCTTTAACTTTTATTTTTTGTTGAGATGGAGACGTGAATCCAACATACACTATCGGTCAAAAGTTTTAGAACACCTACTCATTCAAGGGTTTTTCTTAAATTGTACTATTGTCTTGTAGAAAATAGTAAAAATAAAGAAAAACCCTTGAATGAGTAGGTGTTCTAAAACTTTTGACCGATAGTGTATGAATTATTAATTTGTAGACAAACTGGAATTAAAGCCAGACTAAGTCAGTGGCACAGATGGATGTATGCAAGTAGAAGATACATCTCCTTCAAATGCTGATTTTTGGTTTAGTTGACAACCAAACACAATTCAATATCCAGTTTGTCTACAAATTAATCATTTGATACTGTATGTTGGATTCACATCTCCATCTCAACCAAAAATCTAAGTTAAAAAATAGGACTAAATCTAATCTAATCAAACTTTAAATGCGTTTTAAATAAAGTTTGATTTCATTTAGTCCTATTTTTTAACTTAGATTTTTGGTTGAGATGGAGTATAGTGTCATCTGAGCCATTGGCTTTATCCTATTCTTTAAAAAAAACAATTGGTTGAGATGGAGACGTGAATCCAACATATGAATTATTAATTTGTTGACAAACTAGAATTAAAGCCAGACTAAGTCAGTGGCACAGATGGAACTATGCAAGCAGAAGATACATCTCCTTCAAATGTTGATATTTGGTTTCATTGACAACCAAACACAATTCAATATCCAGTTTGTCTCCAAATTAATCATTTGATACTGTATGTTGAATTCACATCTCAATCTAAGTTAAAGAATAGGACTAAATCTAATCTAATCTAATCAAACTTCAAATGCATTTTAAATTAAGTTTGATTCCATTTAGTCCTATGTAGCAACGTTGATTCAACCAGTTTGTGCCCAGTGCGTGGTTCCTTCTTCCTTTTAGTGAAGTAATCACTGATCTGGCATGACTGGATTGGCAAAAGCTATGTTGTAACTCTGTCTTTGATGTATCCTTTTGTTGCATATCAGTAGCTACCTTGGAAAGGGAAAAGGAAGCATTTATTGAAAAGTGTTTGAACAGGGTTAGAAGATGAGTGAATATCATCAAGATGAGATCTTGAGAGAAATTATTCGATTTTGACCTTGAAGCTCGAGTGAGCTCCATCAACTGCCCTTCAACAATAGAACCCATCCGAACCTGTATTTCTAGGTTGTGTTGCAATTTAAGAGGAAATTACCTATAGGGGCATTGCACCTGCATATTTCTCCCCATATAACCATGTTGATGTCCTGATTCAGAGGGGTTGGGTTAAATGCGGAAGACACATTTCGGTTGAATGCATTCAGTTGTGCAACTGACTAGGTATCCCCCTTTCCCTTTCCATTCCTCTGTAGTTACTCTCTCTCTTCCACCCCTCTTACATCATTCATTCTTATTTTTACCCTGGCCCTGTTCAACCCCTCACCCTGTGATGTTTGCTGTGGATTGTTCAGGTGTGGTGATGTTAGACCGGGAGGAGCGCAGTCTCTCCGGCATCGCTGAGAAGATAGTGGACGAGTTGGTCAACAAGAAAGAGATCAGGCCCGGCGATCGGGACGGGGTGCTCCGTTCCCTGCTCCAGAACCGCAGGTAAAGTTCACTAAGTGTTCACTAAGCTACGCTTCTATGATTAGTCATCTTGCCCACGACCTGAATACTTGTGTTTGCTGTCTAAGTAAATGCCTAGGCTTTAACACAATGGGTTCAGATGGTCTGTCACAGTAAAGTCCTACTCAGATCTTTGTATCGGAGGTGGTTCAAAGCCAAGCCATACCACTGTCCATATAAATACTAACTTAGGGACCAGTGGAGGCTCCTTAGAGGAGGAAGGGGAGGAGTATCCTACTCAGTGAATTTCATTTGTTTTTGTTTTTGAAACTTTCAAAAAGCTATCCTTTTTAGATACAATTATACTAAATATATTCACGTCACCAAATAACTGATTAAAACACACTGTTTTGCAATGAAGATCTACAGTAGCCTCAACAGCCGGTGTAAATGCTAAACTGCTGTACTGCATGATTGTACACATGGATTGGATTGTGGGTTTATTAATGCGTTAGTTCTAGTTTGTTGACTATAACATTAATATGGTGAAAATGATGTTGGCTATGTTGCGGTTAGCGGTTACAAGCAAAGGGAAAAGGTGAGAGGAGGAGAGCACGTAGATGTGAAAAGGAATTATACAACGAGCAAAGTGATGATGCTGTACAGTGCCTTGCAAAAGTATTCATCCCCCTTGGTATTTTTCCTATTTTGTTGCATTACAACCTGTCATTTAAATGTATTTTTATTTGGATTTCATGTAATGGACATACACAAAATAGTCCAAATTAGGGAAGTCAAATGAAAAAAATTCTAAAAAATAAATAACGGAAAAGTGGTGCGGCATTTGTATTCACCCCCTTGGCTATGAAGCCTCTAAATAAGATCTGGTGCAACCAATTACCTTCAGAAGTCACATAATTAGTTAAATAAAGTCCACCGTGTGCAATCTAAGTGTCACATGATCTGTCACATGATCTCAGTATATTTACACCTGTTCTGAAAGGCCCAAGAGTCTGCAAGGGGCACCACCAAGCAAGCAGCACCATGAAGACCATGGAGCTCTCCAAACAGGTCAGGGACAAAGTTGTGGAGAAGTACAGATCAGGGTTGGGTTATAAAAGAATATCTGAAACTTTGAACATCCCACGGAGCACCATTAAATCCATTATTAAAAAATGGAAAGAACATGGCACCACAACAAACCTGCCAAGAGAGGGCCGCCCACCAAAACTCACGGACCAAGCAAGGAGGGCATTAATCAGAGAGGCAACAAAGAGACAAGAGATAACCCTGAAGGAGCTGCAAAGCTCCACAGCGGAGATTGGAGTATCTGTCCATACGACAACTTTAAGCCGTACACTCCACAGAGCTGGGCTTTACGAAAGAGTGGGCAGAAAAAAGCCATTGCTTAAAGGCATGTGGGAGACTCCCCAAACATATGTAAAAATGTACTCTGGTCAGAGCTTTTTGGCCATCAAGGAAAACACTATGTCTGGCACAAACCCAACACCTCTCATCACCCCGAGAACACCATCCCCACAGTGAAGCATGGTGGTGGCAGCATCATGCTGTGGGGATGTTTTTCATCGACAGGGACTGGGAAACTGGTCAGAATTGAAGGAATGATGGATGGCGCTAAATACAGGGAAATTCTTGAGGGAAACCTGTTTCAGTCTTCCAGAGACTTGAGACTGGGACGGAGGTTCACCTTCCAGCAGGACATTGACCCTAAGCATACTGCTAAAGCAACACTTGAGTGGTTTAAGGGGAAACATTTCAATGTCTTGGAATGGCCTAGTTAAAGCCCAGACCTCAATCCAATTGAGAATCTGTGGTATGACTTAAAGATTGCTGTACACCAGCGGAACCCATCCAACTTGAAGGAGCTGGAGCAGGTTTTCCTACTTACAAAGCATGTAGAGGTCTGTAATTTGTATCATAGGTACACTTCAACTGTGAGAGACGGAATCTAAAACAAAAATCCAGAAAATGACATTGTATGATTTTTAAGTAATTAATTTGCATTTTATTGCATGACATAAGTATTTGATCACCTACCAACCAGTAAGAATTCCGGCTCTCACAGACCTGTTAGTTTTTCTTTAAGAAGCCCTCCTGTTCTCCACTCATTACCTGTATTAACTGCACCTGTTTGAACTCGTTACCTGTATAAAAGACACCTGTCCACACACTCAATCAAACAGACTCCAACCTCTCCACAATGGCCAAGACCAGAGAGCTGTGTAAGGACATCAGGGATAAAATTGTAGACCTGCACAAGGCTGGGATGGGCTACAGGACAATAGGCAAGCAGCTTGGTGAGAAGGCAACAACTGTTGGCGCAATCATTAGAAAATGGAAGAAGTTCAAGATGACGGTCAATCACCCTCGGTCTGGGGCTCCATGCAAGATCTCACCTCGTGGGGCATCAATGATCATGAGGAAGGTGAAGGATCAGCCCAGAACTACACGGCAGGACCTGGTCAATGACCTGAAGAGAGCTGGGACCACAGTCTCAAAGAAAACCATTAGTAACACACTACGCCGTCATGGATTAAAATCCTGCAGCGCATGCAAGGTCCCCCTGCTCAAGCCAGCGCATGTCCAGGCCCGTCTGAAGTTTGCCAATGACCATCTGGATGATCCAGAGGAGGAATGGGAGAAGGTCATGTGGTCTGATGAGACAAAAATAGAGCTTTTTGGTCTAAACTCCACTCGCCGTGTTGGAGGAAGAAGAAGGATGAGTACAACCCCAAGAACACCATCCCAACCGTGAAGCATGGAGGTGGAAACATCATTCTTTGGGGATGCTTTTCTGCAAAGGGGACAGGACGACTGCACCGTATTGAGGGGAGGATGGATGGGGCCATGTATCACGAGATCTTGGCCAACAACCTCCTTCCCTCAGTAAGAGCATTGAAGATGGGTCGTGGCTGGGTCTTCCAGCATGACAACGACCCAAAACACACAGCCAGGGCAACTTAGGAGTGGCTCCGTAAGAAGCATCTCAAGGTCCTGGAGTGGCCTAGCCAGTCTCCAGACCTGAACACAATAGAAAATCTTTGGAGGGAGCTGAAAGTCTGTATTGCCCAGCGACAGCCCCGAAACCTGAAGGATCTGGAGAAGGTCTGTATGGAGGAGTGGGCCAAAATCCCTGCTGCAGTGTGTGCAAACCTGGTCAAGACCTACAGGAAACGTATGATCTCTGTAATTGCAAACAAAGGTTTCTGTAACAAATATTAAGTTCTGCTTTTCTGATGTATCAAATACTTATGTCATGCAATAAAATGCAAATTAATTACTTAAAAATCATACAATGTGATTTTCTAGATTCCGTCTCTCACAGTTGAAGTGTACCTATGATAAAATTACAGACCTCTACATGCTTTGTAAGTAGGAAAACCTGCAAAATCGGCAGTGTATCAAATACTTGTTCTCCCCACTGTATATGGCGGGTGATCAGGGTACATTCATTCCGCCGATTCTGTTGCAAAACGTTTTTTAAACAGAAGCAAACGGAACAAAACGTGGAGGACATACCTGAGTTTGTCCAACAGAAACTCTCGTTTTAGTTTTCTGCAACAGTTTGGACTAATGATTACACTGTCTGTCACCTTGATTACTCCAATTTGTCTCTCGACCGGTGCACCCACATTATAAACTTTCATTTGTAGGTTAGGTTGTAGCAACCTCATGATGGGTATAGGGCAAATTCTAGTATCATGTAGTAGCCTAAACCTATTGATGTTACATTGAGCTAAGTGAATGGAATATGAATGACAGTCATCCAATATGCAGTAGTAGAAATAAGGCCATACTCATAAAAAAAAATCTTCCTCCTTAATCTTAAACGCCACCGACCGCCACTGTTAGGGACAGACCAGGGGCCTGTTAAACCAGTTGAGTATATGTCTGGTCGTAACTCTACAACTGACTTAGAATGCGGACCTAAGAATTATACCTGTTACATTACCTAGGCATAAGCCTTTCTATGAGCTATACATACAGTACATGAATACATATACATCTATATGGTTCTGAGACAAACTGTTAATAAATATAAGGTGTGATTCTCTCCCCAGGCAAACTGCAGGAGATAGCCAACCCTTGATCGGGGGGACTGAGATGCAGACCTTTTCTGTCAAAGAGAGGGTACGTCACCCTGTCCTGTAATGTGTCATTCAGTCAGCAGTCACCCAAAACAGTAATAGATCAACAATACCAACATTTAAAAACACACAAATTAAATGTAAATGTGTTCAAACAGCCATTTCAGATCATTGATTTTACTACATACTATAAACATCACGTTTCTTCCCTCAGAGAGATGCAACTGACACTGTAGAGGCCTCTATGGTGCTTGTTGGTAAGTGCAAATCTGAATTGGTTATCAGTACTGTGTGTGTGTGTGTGTGTGTGTGTGTGTGTGTGTGTGTGTGTGTGTGTGTGTGTGTGTGTGTGTGTGTGTGTGTGTGTGTGTGTGTGTGTGTGTGTGTGCGCATCTTCATGCCTGTGCACGTGTGCATGTGTATGTATACGCATACCTCACAGGAGGTTGGTGGCACCTTAATTGGGGAGGATGGCTCATAATAATGTCTGGAATGGAGGGAATTGAATGGTATAAAACACATGGAAACCATACTGTATGTTTGATGAGTTCGATACCATTCCATTGATTCCGTTCCAGCCATTACTATAAGCCCGTCCTCCCCAATTAAGGTGCCACCAACATCCTGTGTCATACCTATGTATGCTTATGTTTGTTTGTGTGTGTGTGTGTGTGTGTGTGTGTACCAGGAGCTCTGGACTTCCTGGAGAGGCCAACGGTGGCGTTTGTGCGTCTGAAGGAGGCTCTTGTTCTGGATTCGGCCCTGGAGGCCCCAGTGCCAGTCCGCTTCGTCTTTATCCTGGTGGGCCCCACCAAGAGTGACATGGACTACCACGAGACCGGCCGCGCAATGGCAGCACTCATGGCCGACAAAGTGAGTTAGCGAATTAAAAGGTCCAATGAAAGAGCAGGAAGTGGAGAAGAGCTAAACTGTACAGGAAATGAGAGCACGTAAACAGGAAATGGTCATCATAAAAAAAGAGATTCATGACACATTTTGTAACCAGTATCAGTACATGTTTGTAAGATATGGTTGTTTCTAGGACTACAACCATGATACACTCTCCATTTAGGAGAAATGCAAAACAATTTCTCCATTGAGCATGTTTATTATTCCAGGACTAGGCTTATCTAGTGTCTGGGAACTTTTTCACATCCCCATTTCTTTGCCCTCTCTTCTTTTCCCTCCATCCCAGGTGTTCAACCAGGCGGTGTTCCAGGCGCAAGGCGAGCGAGAGCTGACGGACGCGGTGGCTGACTTCATGGACTGCAGCATTGTGATCCCTCCCACGGAGATCCAGGATGGGGCAATGCTCCAGTCCATCATCGGCTTCCAGAAGAAACTGCTGCAGGAGAGGCTCGGCCCCTCCGGCCCCATGTTGCGTCTGGTCATGAATCCACGCAAACGTGGGTGGAGGCTCATTGACATATTCTACAATAATACAATAGAATATAATAAAATAAAATAGCATCAATACATGAGCATACACATACATAAGTGTTACAAAAACCCACTTTCATCTACAGCACCTGTTTTGTAGTTGGTTGATGGAGGTCTCCCTCTGTTAAAAAATCTCTCAAAACATAACCTTTCCCCCAAAAAATGGAACATATCAGCATTCCTCCCTTATTTAAATATGTTTTATTAGAAGTATATTCCAAACCTTCCCAGCTTAGCTATACCTAATATTTTCCTAGTTTCCAAACCATCTGGGCCTCCTCCTGAGGATCCTCTGGTCCGTACGGGTCGGCCGTTCGGCGGGATGATACGAGATGCGAAGAGACGCTACCAGCACTATGTGAGTGACTTCACCGATGCCCTCAACGCTCAAGTTCTCGCCGCTGTCATCTTTATCTACTTCGCCGCCCTGTCCCCTGCCGTCACCTTCGGAGGACTGCTAGGTAAGTACTGTGTGTGTTGAGTGTGTGTGTTGAGTGTGCGTGCGTGCTTGCTTACGTGTTCGCATGTATGTGTGTGTGTGTGTATATATGTGTGTTCGTGTTATCTATGTGTCAGAGTGAGCCTGTCAGGTGTGCCAGATGGGTGTGGTTTGTACTTTAGGGACTATTCCATTGGGCTAGGCAAGCTCAATCAAACGCAGCTAAAATATTTGAAAGAAAACAAATACTATTCAAACCCATGTCTGTAACGCCATAACCTCTCCTTTCCCACTCCCCTACTTCAGCTGATAAGGTGGACAACATGATGGGTGTGTCTGAGCTCCTGGTCTCCACCTGTGTCCAGGGGGTCATTTTCTGCTGCATCGCAGCCCAGCCTGTCCTGGTCATTGGCTTCTCAGGCCCACTGCTCGTGTTTGAGGAGGCCTTCTTTGCCGTGAGTGATTCCTCTAGTAACGCAACACCTGCAAAATGGCTGAGGAGCTATGGCTCTCTATATTTGATTGACAAAAAATGGATATTCCATCGTGCATGCAATGATGCATCTTATTGAAGTGTTTTTGTTAGTGTGTTTTTTTCTTTCTGTTATGTTTGTGGTGTCATATGTGTTTCATCATATTTAATTAAATGTATGATGAATGGTAAATGATCATATGAGAATGCTAAAGATATTAGTCCAGGCAATATGTGCCACATTTGAGGTGATATGTTAACTTTTTCATTAAAGTATGAAACTTGGTACACTTGTACAGTTTGGGGCCCTGAACATTTTCAAATATGGAGCCAGGTGGTTGTGGCGGAATAGCAAAATGGCCACCATGGCTGCCTGGAGTGGTTTTTGATTGTAAACATAGGGGTAGACATAATATTTCCATGTTATTATGTTTGGTTGAGGAGATATGACGTAAAATACATAGGAATGGAAAATGGCTGCCACAGCCGTCATGAGATGTTTTTGCGATGGATCCATATCTGAAAATGTTCAGGGCTCCAAACTGTACAAGTTTCATGTTTTTATGAAAAAGTTCACATAATTTTCACATATCGCCTTGACTATTTGTAGAATACCACTAAATATCACTGACCACTGGCAATAACCTGGAGTCATTCCATTCCATCCCATTCAGTTCTGTAAGTCTCAGGACATTGAGTACATTGTGGGGCGTGTGTGGGTGGGCGTGTGGCTGGTGGTCATCGTGGTGGTCATCGTGGCGTTCGAGGGAAGTTTCTTGGTCCGCTTCATCTCCCGCTTCACCCAGGAGATCTTCTCCATCCTCATCTCCCTCATCTTCATCTACGAGACCTTCTCCAAGCTGGGCAGGGTATACATCACCATCCCACCTCTGTCCATCCTGTTACATAACACTACTCAACTGTCATTAATGTTACATTTATTCAGTCTACTGTCATTATTGTTCCATTACATTACTCCACTGTCATTAGCGTTACATTACGTTATTCCACTGTCATTACTGTTACATTACTCCACTGTCTCCAATCCTCTTGCTCTCTCTCAACTTTATTTCAATATCAATTACTGGTATCTGACTCGAAGGACCGGATAAATAAATAATTGTTTTAGCTCAAAAACAGGAATTCATCCAATCGCTGTCTGTAGATTTTCAAGGCCCACCCATTGATCCTGAACTACGACCACCTCAACAACACGGTGGAGGACCCATGGCACCCAGTGGTGATGCACAACTACCTGTATGACAACAGCACGGGCAACACCACCACCACAGTCAACATCCTGGACCGGGCCTACCCCAACACGGCCCTGCTCTCCATGTGCCTCATGTTTGGATGCTTCTTCATCGCCTTCTTCCTGCGCCAGTTCAAGAATGGGACCTTCCTACCTGGAAAGGTAATGATATGAATTAATTAATGATTTCTATTCAACAATTTAATGTACATTTAAAGTGGCCTCAGCCATGTGAATACAACAATGCATATATTGAGGATAAAGTCAACAGACTCATTTCCATTGTCAACAGACTCATTTCCATTGTAACATGATTTCATTTCAATAGGGCTTGCATCTTTAGTTTTAACAACTTTTTTTACATCCTCATCCCCTCTCACATTGGGGAACAATAAAGTTCAACTCAATGAAATTATTCAAGTTCTATAAGCACTTTAAATTATAAGACAGGGGACTCGGCACTAGCCTAGGAGCCAGTCAGATACACTTGTCAAGCTTTGTTGTTATGTGTTTGTCTGCCTTTCAGATCCGGCGCTTGATTGGGGACTTTGGGGTGCCCATTGCTATTTTCTTAATGTGTGTTGTGGACATCAACATAGAGGATGCCTACACCCAGGTTAGTCCTTGCTAGCCTGGTCTCAGATATGTTTGTGCTCTTTCCAACTCCATTGCTCTGTCATTGTCGGATCAAACATGTTCGCATGGTGGCACATACAGACTGGCACTCAGGCTAAGTCCTTAAGTCTATGACTGCAGGCGTTCTGGAAATTTTCAACCCTACGTTCAACTAAAGTATCAATTCACTTTGTTATAGAATAAACTTGTAGTGTGAGTTGAGCATAATAAACGTAACTTACCTGATGTAGGAATAGATCAAATGAATTAAAAGTTGGCCACCCTAACTGGTGTCTTTCCCTGGTTAGAAACTGGTGGTGCCCAAGGGTCTGACGGTGTCAAACCCCGCTGCCAGAGGTTGGCTCATCAACCCGTTTGGCGAACACAAGGCTTTCCCCGTGTGGGTGATGTTCGCTTGCTGTGTGCCCGCTTGTCTCGTCTTCATCCTCATCTTCCTCGAGTCCCAGATCACCACGTGAGTGACAGCTGTCAATCAGTAATCAGGCCATTTACAAAGTTTACAGTTTAAAATCAGTCCATTTACAAAATCAGTCTATTTCACTTGTAAGTCCTGCCATTTACAAGTGAAATGATGAAATTGTGTGATTGTGAAATAAATAATTGGATAGAAATTACATTTACAAAGGTAACTGAGATATGAAATAATAATTTCTTGTGGAAAACATACTCAGACAGCAATATGCTTGTATCTCCACTTTGCCCTCAGAAAGGCTACCATAGGTTGTAGGTGCTAGGTTTTTTTTCTGGACAGGGTTTTGTAATGATGGCCCTGTCCAAAACCCCTAATCCCCATCTCCTAGAAACTTGTTTCTAAGGATTGTTTCTGGACAAGGCCATCGATACACGACCCTTACCCCTAATACTTACCCTTACCCATAACCTAACCTATATTGTTTTCCTTGTCAGTCTGATTGTGAGTAAGCCGGAGAGGAAGATGGTCAAGGGATCCGGCTTCCATCTGGACCTTCTCATCCTGGTGGGCATGGGCGGGTTTGGTGCCATGTTTGGTGTGCCGTGGCTGAGTGCCGCCACCGTGCGTTCGGTTACCCACGCCAACGCCCTCACTGTCATGAGCAAGGGGCCCAAGCCGGAGATCGAGAAGGTTGTGGAGCAGAGGGTCAGTGGGATTCTGGTGGCTCTACTCGTCGGTGAGTGACCTCACTACTTGATCACAGTGCTGGAAAAAGTACCCAATTGTCATACTTGAGTAAAAGTAAAGATACCTTAATAGAAAATGACTCAAGTAAAAGTGAAAGTCACCCAGTAAAATACTACTTCAGTAAAAGTCTAAAAGTATATGGTTTTAAATATACTTAAGTATCAAAAGTAAAAGTATAAATCATTTCAAATTCCTTACATTAAGCAAACCCGATGGCACCATTATTTATTTATTTTTTACTTATGGATAGCCAGGGGCACACTCCAACACTCAAACATCACCTACAAACTAAGCATGTGTGTTTAGTGAGTCCGTCAGATCAGAGGCAGTACGGATGACCAGGGATGTTCTCTTGATAAGTGCGTGAATTGGACCATTTTCCTGTCCTGCTAAGCATTCAAAATGTAACAAGCACTTTTGGGTGTCAGGGAAAATGTATGGAGTAAAAAGTACATTATTTTCTTTAGGAATGTAGTGAAAAGAAAGTTAAAGTTGTCAATAATATAAATAGTAAAGTAGAGTACAGATACCCAAAAAAAAATACTTAAGTAGTACTTTAAAGTATTTTGACTTAAATACTTTACACCACTGCTTGATCAGTCAATTCTTATTCGTATATGGAAAAAAAATACATTTCAAATATATGTTTTTATACATCTTTTAGGATACATGTGAAATATTTTTATTTTATTGATTTTTTTAACCACCTTTTTCTCCCCAATTTTGTGATATCCAATTGCGGTCCAATTACGATCTTGTCTCATCACTGCAACTCCCCAATGGGCTCGGGAGAGGTGAAGGTCGAGTCATGCGTCCTCCGAAACATGACCCGCCAAGCCGCACTTCTTAACACACGTTCGCTTAACCCGGAAGCCAGCTGCACCAATGTGTTATTCTACTATGTAGAAAATAGTAAAAAGAAAGAAAAACCCTTGAATGAGTAGGTGTTCTAAAACTTTTGACCGATAGTGTATCTTTTTATTAAAATGTATGGTAAAAAAAAATTAAAAGGCCAAATCATATTGTAACGAAATGGTGACTGTCCTAACAATGAAACTTTAAAGATGCACTATGCAGGAATCGCTCCACCATTTCCTGGTCGCTAAAATTCTAATCGTTTGCCTAATTTCAGTTTATGTGACAAAACAAGCAAGTATAGTGTAGAGAACCATTGTACCATCTAAACCAATGTGAAATATATTTTCCATAACAAACGTATTTTTAAATGTTTGAAGCTGGTGTACAAAACCGAAAGTAAAAGACGCAAAAACTAAACTTAAGAACGGGAAACATAGAAATAGCGCTCATGGAACAGATCTACCGCTTCTTAGACTTGCTTTCAATGAGAATGACAGATCTACACTAAACAATAATATAAACACAACATGCAACAATTCCAATGATTTTACTGAGATACAGTTCATATAAGGAAATCAGTCAATTGAAATAAATTCATTAGACCCTAATCTATGGATTTCACATTACTGGGAATAAAGATATGTATCTGTTGGTCACAGATACCTTAGAAAGAAGGTAGGGGCATCGATCAGAAAACCAGTAAGTATCTGGTGTGACCATCATTTGCCTCATGTAGCGCGATACATCTCCTTCGCATAGAGTTGATCAAGCTGTTGATTGTGGCCTGTAGAATGTTGTCCCACTCCTCTTCAATGGCTGTGCGAAATTGCTGGACATTATCGGGAACTGGAACAAGCTGTCGTACACGTCGATCCAGAGCATCCCAAACATGCTCAATGGGTGACATGTCTGGTGAGTATACAGGCCATGGAAGAACTGTGTAAAGATCCTTGTGACATGGGGCCATGCATTATCATGCTGAAACATGACGTGATGGTAGTGGATGAATGGCACGACAATGGGCCTCAGGATCTCGTCACGGTATCTCTATGCATTCAAATTGCCATCGATAAAATGCAGTTGTGTTCATTGTCCATAGCTTATGCCTGTCCATACCATAATCCCACTGCCATGATAGGGCACTCTGTTCACAACGTTGACATCAGCAAACCGCTCGCCCACATGACGCCATACACACTACGCTGTCTGCCATCTGCCCGATACAGATGAAACTGGGATTCATCCGTGAACAGCACACTTCTCCAGTGTGCCAGTGGCCATCAAAGGTGAGTATTTGCCCATTGAAGTCAGGTTACAACGCCGAACTGCAGTCATATCAAGACCATGGAGAGGACGACGAGCACGCAGATGAGCTTCCCTGAGACGGTTTCTGGCAGTTTGTGCAAAATGTGTCCGTTGTGCAAACCCACAGTTTCATTTGCAGTCCGGGTGGCTGGTCTTAGACGATCCCGCAGGTGAAGAAGCCGGATGTGGAGGTCCTGGGCTGGCGTGGTTACACGTGGTCTGCGGTTGTGAGGCCGGTTGGACGTACTGCCAAATTCTATAAAACGATGTTGGAGGCAGCTTATGGTAGAGAAATTAACATTAAATTCTCTGGCAACAGCTCTGGTAAAGTAATTTTCTCTGATGAATCCCCTTTCCGATTGTTTGGGGCATCCGGAAAAAAGCTTGACCGGAGAAGACAAGGTGAGCGCTACCATCAGTCCTGTGTCATGCCAACAGTAAAGCATCCTGAAACCATTCATGTGTGGGGTTGCTTCTCAGCCAATGGAGTGGGCTCACTCACAATTTTGCCGAAGAACACAGCCATGAATAAAGAATGGTACCAACACATCCTCCGAGAGCAACTTCTCCCAACCATCCAAGAACAGTTTGGTGACGAACAATGCCTTTTCCAGCATGATGGAGCACCTTGCCATAAGGCAAAAGTGATAACTAAGTGGCTTGGGGAACAAAACATCAACATTTTGGGTCCATGGCCAGGAAACTCCCCAAACCTTAATCCCATTGAGAACTTGTGGTCAATCCTCAAGAGGCGGGTGGACAAACAAAAACCCACAAATTCTGACAAACTCCAAGCATTGATTATGCAAGAATGGGCTGCTATCAGTCAGGATGTGGCCCAGAAGTTAATTGACAGCATGCCAGGGCGGATTGCACAGGTCTTGAAAAAGAAGGGTCAACACTGCAAATATATACCTTAATGTAATTGTCAATAAATGCTTTTGACACTTATGGAATGCTTGTAATTATACTTCAGTATACCATAGTAACATCTGACAAAAATATTTAAAAACACTGAAGCAGCAAACTTTGTGAAGACCATTACTTGTGTCATTCTCAAAACTTTTGACCACGACTGTACATGACCCCATGGGTACTTTTTCCACCACTGAAATTAGTAAACAATTTTCATACTTGAGTAAAAGTAAAGATACCTTAATAGAAAATGGCTCAAGTAAAACTACTTAAGTAGTGTTTTAAAGTATCTTTACTTAAGTACTTTACACCACTGACTAATTACAAAAAACTTGAGAAACATACACATAGGATATTGCCATAAACCAGAGGAGGCTGGTGGGAGGAGTTATAGAAGGACGGGCTCATTGTAATGGCTGGAATGGAATAATAGGAACAGAGTCAAACACATTGTTTCCATGGGTTTGATGTGTTTGGTACCATTCCGTTGATTCCATTCCAGCCATTACAATGAGTTCCTCCCTATAGCTCCTCCCACCAGCCTCCTCTGCCATAAACAATACACTAACTGTTCACTGTGTCCTTCTTGCAGTATTATTGTTAGATAGTGGCCCATTTTATACTGTAATATTGTTTTCCCTAGGTTAAAACAGATCTAGGATAATCTTCCCCTCCCCCAATCCTAACCATTAGTGGGGGAATGCAAAACTGACCCCATCAGTGTCTAGGGGCAACTTCACCCTTCACCTGTATTGACAAGGCTAATACCTGTCTGTATCCAGGTCTGTCCATTCTCATGGAGCCCATCCTGAAGATGATTCCGATGACGGCTCTGTTCGGGATCTTCCTCTACATGGGAATCACCTCGCTCAACGGGATCCAGTTGTGGGATCGCATTCTGCTCCTGCTCGTCCCCAAGAAATACCACCCCAACGAGCCCTACGCCACCAGGGTATATTAACAGACAGCAGATCCCTGACACAGTATGCCCACTGTGTGTCAGGGATCTGGGCAAAATGTGGCATATAATGTGACGTCTTTATGACACCATTTTCTGGTTATAAACCGTTTTTTGGTTGAGAAGATGTCATATAACCAGACTATATCCAACTGGACTCTTACAACCAGTTAAAGACATATTTTTTCATGACAAGATCAAGACGCCATGGGAAAGACGTCATATTTAGGTTATTATGTGTTAGTTTTTTTGGTCAGATTACAACCAGATAAAGGCGTCACGCTGTATGCCTCTGTATTCTTATGTATTGGCTAGGACTCCCTCAAAAAGGAGATGGTATAAGTAAATAAATAACAATCAGAATTCCCTTTCTCCTTATTCCTGCTTGCACTAGGTGTCAACGGGCAGGATGCACCTTTACACAGCCATCCAGGTGGTGTGTCTGGCAGTGCTGTGGATCGTCAAGTCCAGCCCCGCCTCCCTGGCCCTGCCCTTTGTTCTCATCCTCACTATCCCCCTCCGCATGGCCATGACCGGACGCTTCTTCACCGAACTGGAGATGAAATGTGTAAGTAGACATCAGGGTGTTGCGTGTGGTCCTATTATAAAGCTTGGTGCTGGTAATAGTAAGGTTGTGGGTTCGATTCCCGAAGGGGATCACATACACATACGAAAAAAGGAATGCACCCACTGTACTGCAAGTTGCTTTGAATAAAATAATCTACTAAGTGGTATATATTATTATTATCTGTACAATACAGAACAATACAGTACAATGCAGCATACCAACAGCCAACCTCACTCCCACCCTCATCTATACCATGCTGTTCATCATTGTGGGTTGATTCTTCATTTGAAATCAGTTCTTTCGAAGGCCTTTGTTTGGTTTGGTCTCATACACAAAGCTTCCAATGAGCACAACGTTTGTTGAGGTTGACATCGAATGAGATCGTTCCTTACTGTTATGTGTTTCCTTGTTCTGTTGTGTTTCAGTTGGACGCTGACGATGCCAAGGTGACATTCGAGGAGGAGCCTGGACAGGACATGTACAATGAAACTCAGATGCCATTGTAGACATCTGGACCTGCCATTTTGATCCAAAAGCCCTTTCTTTTATTTATCTGACATGACTGAAAGTGTTTTAATAGGGTTCTTGTTTTTGTCTATTACCGTATGAACTGACATATATATTTTTTGGAGTGTTTTTAAACCATCATGAAGCCCAAATAGTAGGCTTTACCTTTGACATGACCCTTAGATTTCAAATAGAAGTAATTGTCAGTAAAAGAAAATGATTTTTAAAGAGTTTAATATATCTGCTGTATATTTGCATATTTCGTTCAAGTCAAACATTCCTGCAGCCATAAATGTGTGTATTTATGCAGCAAACAGCTCTTCCGGCCATAGTAACACTTTGGCCTATGATAGTGTGTTAATTTCAAATTGCCATATTGACTTTCCACCTTTGTAAGGCTGTTTAACCTTTAAAAATGTTTTTACTTAGAACTATTATCTGCAAATATTGTACAAGAAGGCTTTATTCCATATAAGAATTATGTTTTGCACTTATCTGCCCACTATAATGGTATTTTTTAACAGTTGAGCTGAAAAGCAGACAGCTGTAGACTGAGGCCATATCAGTGTCAATATCTTTCACATTTTTGAATTACAAACCTACCATATGACTGAAGAAGCTACATCACTCAAAAGTGCCTTTCAAATAACTTTTAGGTATTGTTTTACGTATTGATATGAAGTACCATGGAGATGGGGAATGTTATTGATTTAAATATTGTATAACAGAGCTTTGAACAATAGAGATCGCGAGCTTGTAGTCCTAAAATATTGAAATGAGTTACCTCTGGTTCGTTTAGCCATTCCTATGGGGGAAATTTATGGGGAAAGAATGGGGTTTTGGGATAAATGCTGAAAAAAAGTCTGAGGAGATCTTACACGTTTTGATCTATGAGATAATATCAGTCAGTTAACATGACCTTTATGAATTATGAAGCCTTTATGTGCTTGTTCTGATTACATAAATGCTTCAAAATTGACGATAGTAGATGAAGATTATCTCATAGAACAAAACGTATAAGATCTCCTAAGACTGTGTTTACCACAGACCTTATTTTCAGCATTTATCCAAAAACCCTCGAAAAACCCCATTCATTTTCGCATAGGCTTTGGCAAACTAAATATGGCGGAGTTGGTGCCTACAGAAAGACACAATTACTACTGTTCTCTATATGTACATACATCAAAGCTAAAATCATAAATTAAAAATATATTTGAAGAGGGGATGGAGGGATGCATAGGGGTGTGTTTAATTGAACTTTTTATTGATAGGTCTGACAGTGTTTCTTTGTTGTTGTGATCTCTTCTCAACATCAATTAAATGCTTCTAAAAAATATATGGTGATTTCACTTTTTTTGTATTTGTCACTAATCGGTTGCCGTCGGTGAAGGCAACTTGCATTGGCGGAGTAGAGATGGAGTCCTTCGATGAAGCAAGAAAGAGATTTCACTGTGGAAAAGTTGAATATTTTCACAAGGAGTCGTTTAATTGGATTTCGGAGGAGGAATGGAGGGAAAAAGAGAGGAAGAAAAGGTTAAAGAGAATGAGGGAGGCAGAGGTAGAGTCTCAATCTGTTGAAGATTGCGGAAAAGAGGGAGGAGGTGTGTCAAACAAAGTGAGCCCTAAACCAGACCGAGTTCTGGAGGTGAAAGGGAAGTGAATGAGGGCGAGTTAAGTGAGGTGGAAAGTGTGGTGAAGACGGAGCCCGATCCATTTGGGTTTCAGGGTGGGTGGGAAAGGAGTTGGTTGCAGTTGAATCAGTTTGGAATTATGATATTTGTTTGTGTTTCTTCTACCCAGAGGGAGTGGGCGATCTGTGTCACGCAACTTGAGTCAAGATCTGTTTCTTGCTTTGGGCAGGGAAGTGTGCAGGAGGGCATGGGACAGAGGATTGTGTAGTTTTGGTGGATAAAGTTGTGTTAGTCAACTGTAGGGGTGCCCATGTTGCTGGGGATCGGAAGTGTCCGGTGCGAGACAGGCAGGTTGAGGTGGCCAGTCAGAGTAGTGCAGAAGGTGTAGTATGCTGAGGCAGTGAATAAAGTAGAGGAGGATGGGTCAAGGGTGAGGGATCCTGAAAGTCCCTGTGAGTAGTAGATCTGTGCCAGCACAGAGGGATAGGCCAACAAGTGAAATATGCTTCAATAAGGTTGGCTTCTTAGCATTCATAGCAATGATTATCAACTGTACCGTAGAAATTGAAAATAAATCACAGAAAATAGATGTTGTGGTGGGTATACAAGATTTTTGCGTATATTTGGGTGTACGAGATATGACTTCAGAAGAGTTACAGGGTGTGAGTTGAGTTGTGATGTCCTGTCCACCCAGCCCGTTGGCATGGTGCAGGAGCAGATAGGGTGAAAGTAGAGGAATGGGATAGTGGGTTTTTAATGTGTGTAGGTTTATTTGGAAGTGGATTTTTTTAATACACATATTTTCTGGTAGTTTTTTCCTTTTCCAATTTTTACTTAAAAAGTACAATGGATTTATATTATAGTCCAGTTGGTGGCGGTAATGCAACATATTGGATGCCAACCGCCGTTAAATCCCAAAGAAGAAGAAGAAGAACTACGAGAGAACCACGATGCAATGAAAGCAGGTTTTGTCTAGATGGAATACAGCTTTAGTCAAAATTGAGTTTTCGTAGCACGGTATAATTTTTTTCACACCAAATTAGGAGAATTAACGTAGCAGTTTACGATAATTAGGTTAAGGTTAGGGAAAGGGTTAACTAAAATGCAAAGAAATCTACTTTTGACATTTGACAAAAGCTGTATTCCATTTAGACATGACCATGATAACGGGAGAGTCTATATGGACACGCCTGGTGGCCAGAATTGATGACGGATGTCGTGCACCGAGAGTTGAGTGGGGAGTCTGGGGACGAACCGTTCTTATTGTGGTGCTTTCAAGACAACAGGGAAAACATTTAAAAAGTCAAAGTTGTCTTCATGTCGAAAGCCGGATCTCTAGAAAGATGCTGGAGTTCCCGACTTGAAATTCCGTGTTGGATGACAATTCAAAACGATTTTTCCCAGTCGGTGCTCGTTTTTCCCCGAGGTCCCAGTTGTCTTGAACGCACTGAAGTCGGAAGACAGACTTTTCGTGGGAAACGACCAATCAGATGAGAGTGTGATGACGCGCCCGATCAGTTTGCAGGGACAGACTAATAATTTATAAATACACTAGATGACTAATAGGAGGCGCTGTGTTGAAGCCACCGTGCCTCCATCTTGGCAATCCCCCCCTCCACATTTTATTATATTACAGACACCTAAATGCATACTTTTACAACAACAAAATACTTAAACACATGCAATTTTGTCCTTGAAACGTTTAATTGAAATACTGTAGAATTCAGTTCATTCCTATGGAGGACTGCTTTTACTGGGGAGTGCCAATATGGCCAACCGGTAGATTCAAATGGTCGTCACTAGTTACCACAGCCACAAAGTCATAAACCCCGCCTATTTCAATAATGTATCTTCTTAAAATCTTATTTTAAACCTAACTTTAAGCACACTGCTAACCTTATGCATAACCCTAACCTTTAAATTAAGACCAAAAATCACATTTTTGTATTCATACATTTTTACAATATTGACTATCTAGTGTATATATAAATCATTGGGACAAACGGATTCGTTTCAGTGTTGCCAATTTAGCGACATTGTCGCTATATTTACCGAGTTTTCAGACCCCTCTAGCGACACATTTTCAAAAAAGCGACTAGCGACAAATCTAGCAACTTTTTCTGGTGTTATTGGAGACTTTTGGAGACTGACGTGAAAGCACGTATCGTTCTTACTCTTCTCAACAAGCAGCGGGTGCTTTGTTACCCCGTCCCAAAGCACTCACAGGTGGCCCAGTCCTCGCGCAGCAGTCAGAGCAGGAGATGTTCACCCCTCCGCGTCCAGACTGCAAATGAATCGCGCATGCGGGAAGCCGCCGCTGGCTGATCCCGCCCTGGCTTACATTCAGGTCGGGATGTAAATGTAGGGTGTTCTTTACTCACTTTTTGTCTCTCCCACGACTCCTAGAGCGTCCATCACAATTACATGCACATGGCCAATTATGCAAATTAGGTGATGACGTCATTTAGCGACTTCTAGCGACTTTTAGGACAGCCAATAGCTACTTTCCTTACTGAGGAGTTGACAACACTGATTCGGTTCAGTCAGTTGAGTTTAGTCCGTTGACATATGAGCCCTATCTTGCTAGGAACTTCAGCAATCATTTTAAACTTGTCTGCCGAAGTTGGGACTTGGTTGTGTTCAGAATCATTCCGTTTTTATCGGACTACAAAAGCAATACATGTGCTTTTTAGCTGTCACCCTGGCCTGATTAGCAACACTATCTAGCTACTTCTCTCTTAGTTACTGTAGGACTAGGCCACATTTTTTAAAATAACTAACCTATCTGTGACAAGACGGCAACTCCGTATGCATCCGGTTTTCAGGGATACAACTCCATTACACTGGATTCACACCGGCTTGTCGTTACGTTAGCTAGCCTACATTGGCATGTCAAGGTGACATCCATATTTCTCCCAATTTTACAAGTTCTAACTAGCGCCATACTGCTGTTATCATAATATACCTAGCTGGGAAGGGCTCATCAGGACGTGGGACCAGCCGCTAGGGTAGGAGTCGGAGGAGTTGGTGAAGGAAGCGGGCAGCGCGCAAACTCAAACGAAACTGGAGTTTGAATCAGGAATGACGTCAGGCAATTGGGGATTATGTGGCGGACCAAATTTTTTCAGATGGAAGACGCAAGCCAAGATGTCGACACAAGTCCAGAGGATAGAATAGATGCCGGAGGGAGCAATGAATAGGTCAATGTGGACTGTGAGGCCGAGGATAGAGTAGACGCCGGAAGGGAAAGGAGGGGGAAAATTGAGTCCTTTGAGAAGGCAAGAAATAGATATTGGTCAGGAGAAATGCAGTATTATCATAAGGAGACGTATACTTGGATGAATGAGGAGGAATGAGGGGAAAAGAGAGGCAGAGGAAGTCTAAGAGAGAGAGGGAGGAAGACTGTGAGTTTGAGTGTAAAAAATGGCGGGAAAAAGGGAGAAGGTTTGTTAAAGAAGAGTGGTAGGAAATGTAAGCAAAGTGAGCTGAAGACAGGAATAGAAATGGAAGAGGGTGAAGTATTGGAGGTGGTAGGTATGGTGAAGTGCTCGGAGCCAGAGGCTTGCGCAGAGGGTCAGGATAAAGATGAGTCTGTGACAGTAGGAGTGAAGTTTGTGGAAAAAGTGGATCCTTGCCTTTTGGCTGATCTATTTGTGGTTTCAAGATGGGTGAAAAAAGCGTTGGGTATAGTGGAATCGGTGAGGGTAACCAGAAGTGGTCTAGTGATAATTGTTTGTGTTTCTGTTGGGCAGAGGGAGAAGGCGCTCAGAGTTAAACAAATGGGGGAAAGAATTGTGAATTGTTTCGCTCTTAAGAAAAGGGCGCCATTGAGAGGAGTGATTACTGGGGTAGCAGTAAATGTAAAAGTGGATCAACTGAAGGAGAAGATTCCCGATGTGTGTGATGCTCGTCGTTTGGTGCGACGTAAACAGGGTGGCGAGAGTGGGGAAACAGAAGAGTCATTGTCTGTTCTTTTGAGTTTTGCAGTTGAGTCTTTGCCGGATAAAGTGAAGTTAGGATATATAAGTTATCCTGTGCGAGCTTATGTGCAGAGTACATTACGATGTTACAGGTGTCAAACTTATGGGCATGTGGCAGCAGTATGTAGGAGGGAGATTCCAAGGTGTGAGAAGTGTGCAGAAGGGCATGAGACTAAGGAGTGTGAAGCAGTGGGGAAAGTGGTGGTATGTGCTAATTGTAGGGGTGGCCATGGGGCTGGGGATCAGACATGTCCAGTGTGAGAGAAGCAGGTTGAGGTTTCCAGGGTAAGAGTAGAGAAGAAGTTGTCATATGCGGAGGCAGTGAAGAAAGTAGAGGAAGAGGGGTAAAGGGGGGGAGTGGTGACAGTAGGAGATATATACCAGTACAGTGGGATAGGCAAGCCCCGTGTAGCTCAGTTGGTAGAGCATGGCGCTTGCAACGCCAGGGTTGTGGGTTCGATTCCCACGGGGGCCAGTATGAAAATGTATGCACTCACTAACTGTAAGTCGCTCTGGATAAGAGCGTCTGCTAAATGACTAAAATGTAAATGTCAATATATGTTTCAGTAAGATTGGGTTTTTAGCATTTATAGCAATGGTTATTAATTGTACTGCAGGGATGGAACGCAAATCGAAGAAAATTGAGGTTGTGGTGGCAGCTGAAGAGTTACAGGGAGTGTTAAGTGGTGATGTCCCATCATTTCAGGTTGAGGGCATGAGGTAGGAGTGAGTATATTTAAATAGTGGAGAAGGGTGGGGTTAATTATTAGTAGTAGTTTTGAAGTTGTGAGTGTAGTGTTAGATGGTAGGATATCTCTTTGCTTGTTTTATTTTATTTTTCAAGAAAAGATAAGGGAGTTATACTCCAGTCTAGTAGGTGGCGGTAATGCAACAAATTGGATGCCAACCGCCGTTAAACCTCATTGAAGAAGAAGAAAGCTCATCAGGACGACTCGACTGTCTGAACCGAATCCATTCATCTCGACTCCCAGTTTCAGCTGCGCGACACTACGTCATCAAGTTCGGCACCAGGCGTTTCCGTATAGTCTCTCCCAATTAAAATGCACAACTTTAGCTAGCTAGAAGTTAGCTGGGTATATCAGTCGTTTCTGAATTTGAAGTTGAGTATTTCATTTAGCTAAACATTATTGTGTGCACCAGCACCGTGAAAGGGGAACGTCTCACGTGCTTACAATGACCACACTGCTGAATTTTAAATAGCCATGTGGTTCTTTAGCAGCTAAACTAGCTAGCTAACGTTACCTACCTAGCCGGTAGTTGTGTTTCAGTATCATTCAAAGGGCTGTTACTCGTGCAAACATCGACACTTGTTTGTGATGGACTACACAGAGGATGAAGAAATGGAGACAAGTGATGAAGAGCAAGGTAGGTAATATGAAGGTTTTTTTCAAGACTTCGCTAACTATCCCCGGGGTGTGAAGTGACTTGACCAGCTGGTTGGGATCATTGGGCTGTGACTTTTGGATGAGTTCAAGCAACCCTTTTGTATGTAGCTCAAGCAACCCTTTTGTATGTAGCTCAATTAGGCATGATATCTTTGTTCACTGTAAGTTAGCTTGAAATTCAGTAAAGTTTTGCCTGTCACTCTGTCATTGCCCCCTGTCCTTCTATTCTATGGACTGTCTGTTTGTCTGACTAGTTGGTTGTCTGTTTGACTGATTGGTCGTCTGTCTGTCTACTTGTGGTTGTTCATCTGTCTGTATGTCTGTCTTTCTGTATATAGGGCTGTCTATTTGACTTGTCGATACATATGTCTGTCTGGTTGGTCGTCTGTTTGATTTCTTAGACATCTGTCTGACTGGTTGGTCATCTGTCTGGTTGGTTTGCTGTCTGACTGTCTGTCTATTCTTGTCTTTCTGGTTGGTTGGCCATCTGTCTCTCTGACCGCCTCTGTTCTGTGGATGTCTGTCTGTCTGTGTCTGATTGGCTGGTTGGTCTTCTGTATATCTGTCCTTTGGTTACAGCCTGGGGTAGGGAGGATCTGATAAAGCTCCTGCATGGTATCAAAGAAAACATCCCCAAAGGTGACACGAGTATATACACTAAAGGGGAGAGGACACTGGAGTGGGACAAGGTGGCTTTCCATCCCTACTCTCCACAGATGTGTCATCAGAAGTGGAAGGAGCTATCAATAAAGGTGGGTGACTTTTGGCCTAAAAATCCTAGCCTGGACCCAGATCTGTTTGTACTGTATAGCTGAGTTGGCTATACAGCACTAACAGATCTGGGACCAGGATAGGCAAATCCTCCTGAGACAGACAGCATTTAATCTGAGTTGGCTACCTTGCTATCCACTAAGTAAATGAGTTAGGCTACTCTTGTATGTTTGTTCTTGGTTCTCATGGAATATGAAATGTCATTCAAAATATTCATACATTGGTTCACGTGAACTTAGACATTACTATGTATATCTCTGTACTATCATTTACGTTTTAGTCATTTGGCAGACGCTCGTATCCAGAGCGACTTACAAATGTGAGTGTGTACATTTTCGCACTGGTCCCCCGTGGGAATCGAACCCACAACCCTGTCGTTGCAAGCGCCAAGCTCTACCAACTGAGCCACACGGGATACTGTCAAAATTTTATATCTCTGTGTTTCTCTCTAAGCTGCGCAAGATGCGTTCTCTAGCAGAGCTGGTCACTGAAGCTGAGGGTGCCTTTGAAAACCCTTTCCAGGGCCAGAACTGGAAGGTAAGTGAGAACTTGGTCTAACTCCTGTAAATGTCCCTCATGAACCTATAAAATGCTGCTTAAATTAATAGAGTAGACCAGGGGTCTCCAATCTTTCCTAGCATGAGAGCTACTTTTAAAAAATGAAACATGTCGCAAGCTACTAATTATTTTCTAGCTTTCAAATAGGCACGTTCTTCTCTTCTCCCCTGCAACTCTTCCCCGTCCTTAGTGTACAAGATAAAGTAGTGCACTATGTTTTCTGTCAATATACCAGGTAAACTAATGGTTAATAAACAACTAAGGGGGGCCCTATAAAATCCAAGATTTTTGTCTCCCAAATTCAGTTTAATATTTTCCCAAATTATGTTTTCTCAGTTGTATTTTTCCTGGTTTTAGATTAGTTTTTGTTTTTCACACTCAAAATTCCAATTGTTCATAGAGAAACAACAAAATTGGATGTTCTGAGTCCATGTCAATGCTAAACTCACATCAGAATACCCTTCTTTTTTTGGGGGGGGGGGGGGGGGGTCTGAAAGAAAACAAACAAATTCAGATTTTTTTGTCTAATTCCCCTTTAATTGTGCATCTTGTGAGTGAGGAATGTGTATCTAATGTGCTGGTCTAGCGATGGTTCTGTACTGCTGCTGCTCAATTCATGGAAAGTTTGCAAATTAATAGATACCAATTATATACTTACTCATGATATACTTCTGCCAGGTAAGCCTACTTTGCAGTTAACATTTAATTAGGTTTTGGGGAAAGTATTTCTGTCAACCGACAAGACGGTTATCACAAACGCACGCACCACACAGACAGACGGGCAATATTGCTGGAAATTAATTGGCAGATATTGTGTTATGTTTGGCTTTTTAAGCCAATAGTGGCTAACCAGGGGTGGGATAATGTCAATGTTGCGTTGAGGAAATAGTAGCTGGGAGCTTGCGGTGTCTGATACTTCAGAGATTTGTTTATGACAGTTTGTGGTGGAACATGTGAAAATTGCATGTAGTTTCAGAACTGTTTGGCGAGCTACTCATAGGTGGGCTGTGAGCTACTGGTAGCTCACGATCGACCTGTTGGAGACCCCTGGAGTAGACGTAGAAGCTTCCACCTGCTGTAGGCACTGGCTCAGGGAAATTCAACATGCCAACTGCCTGCCCTTAAACCAAGACACTAGCTAGTGTTTCATCAAATTGGCGACAGATTTTCATGTGAATATTCTAAAATCTGCTTAAAACAATATGCACATTTTCCCACCAGAGATGTTTCCATCAAACGGACCAAATGCAGATCAAAGGAAGTGCGTGTTGACGTAGTGCACATAAAATAACTTTTGCGGTTAAATTCCCATGTTCCGAATGAAAAATACAAGTTAAATGGGTTTCCATCGCATTTTTGAAAAGCTACTGATGGTTTTGTGACAAAAACTGTTGCGTTATATATAGCAAATGTACACACTCAGGTCTTGTCATGTCCACTCTAGCCAACAGCTCGAAGATACAGTGCGGGTAGGCAACCTACATGATGAGATTATTATTGACAAGAGCAAGATAATTTGTATTTGTCAACCGGCAGCCAAGCATCGATCATCATGTCACTAGAATAAGACCACAATTTCTCGCACATACATTTTACAGACAAAAAAGATCCCACCATGTCGAACGAACAAATTGTCTGTCCACATTTATAAAATTGTACCGGCATTTCCTGTTTCCATCAGCCCGGTCCTGACTTTTTTCATGCGTCAGGTAATTGGTTCGATGGAAACCTGGTTAGTGATGCAGAATATTTAGTCATTTTGCTGTAAGATGTGTGTAATTTGGACTTTTGCACAAATCATGCATTGAATTTTAAGAGAAAAACAGGGATCTCAAGTTAGGATTCAAAAGTATAAGTTATAGTCAAGTGGCAAACTGATAATTTTTTTAGTTATTGTCCATTACTTGTTACAGTGAGGATTTGCTTGTAGATGTACTCCAGCTATGTTTGAACTGTTCCTGTTGGAAAAACAATATCCCAAGTATAAATACAGTAATGTACACACACTTAAGGGTAAAACAAATATGTTTTGAGCAAATAGAGTTTTTTAGACACAAGCGCAAACTTCATGGAGTAGGCCATTCAAGGAGTTGGTCTGATGGTGCCATCTGATGTCATCGGCCTCCCCCATGCTTGACGAACAATAGAGGAGCAATCGAGTACAAAAGAGGAAAGGCCCACCCCCCCACACTTGTGCCATGTCAGAGATGTGCCTTTTGTAAAGTAAATCAGGTGGTAAATGAGCTGAAAAGGAGACTGGAGTAGGACTTTAAGAGAGGATGCTTTACGTAATGGAAAAATCTGCTCTGTTCTTTTGCAGATACACCCTGACTTCCCAAGGAGACCTAACCCGCCAAACAGCATCTTCTCCAAAGAGAACTTTAAAAGGTTTGAGAAGCAGCAGCCTGAGATGATGGCCTCTGAGCTCTTTACGTTCATCAATGAGAAGTATAGTGAGCTCCCAGAGCACAAGAAGGTGAGTCAGTGTGTGAAGTGCTTTTTATAGTCATAATGGCAATGATCTCCCATTTTCAAGTTGCTATAGCACGATTTATTTATCCTCGATTTCTTTGGTTTGAGTTAGTCTAAGTGTTATGATGAGTTTCTAGGATATCAAGTAATCAAGGATGTAAGAATATACTTAGACACTTTTGATAGGGAGTTCATATTAGATATTTAATATGGTAACATGGTTAGTTATAACAGAAGGACAGAGCTTTGCCTCTACCATCTCCCTAACTCCAGAACAATGATCCACTCTCTCTATATATACACTCTGTTACAAGTCTCTCCACAAACATCTGGTAATCCTCATGGGCACTCCCATTCTTTGATGTTATTACCCTTTACCCCTGTCAGTATATCCTGTCCATCAATTATTCTAAGATCAACATCAGTAATCTCCTTTGACATAACGGAATGGAGACTCCGTGGCACCAAACCCCTTATCTAGTAACTCTAACCTGGTCCCCACGATACTATGACATGACATCATTACAATCCACATTTTATTTATTTATTTTGTGGCAAGTAAAATTACTTAACCCCCAACAGTTCATATAAAATACAATATTTCCAATCAGTAATATATATCTGACTAGAGCCTAAACTATGCTAGATAACTTGAGAATTCACCACTTTCTACCTTCTATACCTGAATCCAACCTGATTCTCCATATATTTAATCAACAAAGGTATAAATTCTCAGTCATCTATCTTATGCGATATCAAACCTCTATAGACTCAGTCTGAGTAAAAGATAAACACATAATTAACTACTATATATTCATGCTAACAATTTATGTAGTCAAAACCTTACTTTTATTTATATATATATATATATATATATATATATATATATATATATACACACACACACACACAGTGGGGAGAACAAGTATTTGATACACTGCCGATTTTGCAGGTTTTCCTACTTACAAAGCATGTAGAGGTCTGTAATTTTTATCATAGGTACACTTCAACTGTGAGAGACGGAATCTAAAACAAAAATCCAGAAAATCACATTGTATGATTTTTAAGTAATTAATTTGCATTTTATTGCATGACATAAGTATTTGATCACCTACCAACCAGTAAGAATTCCGGCTCTCACAGACGAGTTAGTTTTTCTTTAAGAAGCCCTCCTGTTCTCCACTCATTACCTGTATTAACTTCACCTGTTTGAACTCGTTACCTGAATAAAAGACACCTGTCCACACACTCAATCAAACAGACTCCAACCTCTCCACAATGGCCAAGACCAGAGAGCTGTGTAAGGACATCAGGGATAAAATTGTAGACCTGCACAAGGCTGGGATGGGCTACAGGACAATAGGCAAGCAGCTTGGTGAGAAGGCAACAACTGTTGGCGCAATTATTAGAAAATTGAAGAAGTTCAAGATGACGGTCAATCACCCTCGGTCTGGGGCTCCATGCAAGATCTCACCTCGTGGGGCATCAATGATCATGAGGAAGGTGAGGGATCAGCCCAGAACTACACGGCAGGACCTGGTCAATGACCTGTAGAGAGCTGGGACCACAGTCTCAAAGAAAACCATTAGTAACACACTATGCCGTCATGGATTAAAATCCTGCAGCGCACGCAAGGTCCCCCTGCTCAAGCCAGCGCATGTCCAGGCCCGTTTGAAGTTTGCCAATGACCATCTGGATGATCCAGAGGAGGAATGGGAGAAGGTCATGTGGTCTGATGAGACCGAAATATAGCTATTTGGTCTAAACTCCACTCGCCAATGTGATTTTCTGGATTTTTGTTTTAGATTCCGTCTCTCACAGTTGAAGTGTACCTATGATAAAAAATTACAGACCTCCACATGCTTTGTAAGTAGGAAAACCTGCAAAATCAGCAGTGTATCAAATACTTGTTCTCCCCACTGTGTGTGTGTGTGTGTGTGTATGTATATATATATATATATATATATATATATATATATATATATATATATATATATATATATATTCACACACACACACACACACACACAGTGGGGAGAACAAGTGTATATATATATACCGGTCTACTAAGCTGGCCATTCATTACTGCTATTAGTACATGCAATATTAGTAATTAAATACTTAAATTAAAATCCCCATCCTGATCTGTATTAAAATTGAGTTCCTATTTTTTGTTTTGGTGCTATGATTCAATATGTTTCGCTGCATTGGCTCCATCTCCTGGCCGTGTTGAGTATTTACAAGGCTCTCTTCTGTTTATGACGATTTATTACGTCAAAGGTCCGTAACCTATTCCTCTCTTTTATAATGTACTTTTACATTAAGGGAATAAACACCCTCTCTCTTTATGACGTATCTAACATCAAGGGTTACCTGAGCCCATTCATTTTATAATGTACTGTTTTACATTAATGGAATCATCCACTCTCTTTATGATGTACTATTACATCATAGATGCCCTGCGCCTACTCTATTGTCCTCTCTTGCCTTCACTCAATACTGTAAACACACCTTATTCTGAATCATATCACCATGTCATTGTCTAATTTGATATTCTCCTTAAATCCCTTCTACACAACTCAATACCACTCATCGTCCCCCTTTAAAAATATTGAATTTCAAATATCCGTTACAGCTAAGCCTTACCACAGATGAGCAGAATTTGACATAATCAAAAAAATGAAAGTCCGCTTACCTGTTAGTTTGGCTGTGAACTGCATCCTGTTCGTTTAGACGCCAATCTGTTATGATGAGTTTCTAGTATATCAAGTAATCTAGGATGTAAGAATATACTTAGACACTTTTGATGGGGAGTTCATATTAGATATTTAATATGGTAACATGGTTAACTATAACAGAAGGACAGAGCTTTGCCTCTACCATCTCCCTAACTCCAGAACAAAGATCCACTCTCTCTATATATACACTCTGTTACAAGTCTCTCCACGAACATCTGGTCATCCTCATGGGCACTCCCATTCTTGGATGTTATTACCCTTTACCACTGTCAGTATATCCTGTCCATCAATTATTCTAAGATCAACATCAGTAATCTCCTTTGACATAACGGAATGTAGACTCCGTGGCACCAAACCCCTTATCTAGTAACTCTAACCTGATCCCCACGATACTATGACATGACATCATTACACTAAGATACCTTAGAGTGAACTACACGCTTGACTGACTGGTTGTTTATTCCTATTTCTGATTTATAGGCAATATACATTGCGAAATTCCAGAAAGAGAAGGAACTGTATGAGAAAAGCATGAGGAGGTTGAGGTAAAAATGTATTGAGCTGTCTCTTGCTTTCTGGATTTCATAGATACATCATGTTTGTTGACTTTCTAAAGTCTCACCTGAACCAATGCTCCTCCAGGAAAGAGTACACTGGGGTGAAGAAGGTACGGAGAGACTGTTTAAAGAACATAAAAGGGCCCCTCACACCCCACGGGCTGTGGTACCGCCACGAGAGGAGGAAATTCCTTCTAGCCAACCCAGATGTGAGTGTCATAGCTGTCAGCCAATTTAATGTCATCTGTTCAAGGCTTATGTTTTTGTTGAAATATCCTACAAGGCTAGCTAGTGGAGGGGTGGGAAATGTTATACTGAAAGGGCCGGTGTGGCTTCAGAGTTCAGCAACCTGCTTCTACTAATCAACTTATAATACTTTTTAATCAAGCCTTTAATTAGTTGAATCACCTACACTACTGGTCAAAAGTTTTTGAACACCTACTCATTCAAGGGTTTTTCTTTATTTAGACTATTTTCTACATTGTAGAATAATAGTGAAGACATCAAAACAATGAAATAACACATATGGAATCATGTAGTAACCAAAAAAGTGTTAAACAAATCAAAATATATGTTATATTTGAGATTCTTCAAATAACCATCCTTTGCCTTGATGACAGCTTTGCATACTCTTGGCATTCTCTCAACCAGCTTCACCTGGAATGCTTTTCCAACAGTCTTGAAGGAGTTCCCACATGCTGAGCACTTGTTGGCTGCTTTTCCTTCACTCTGCGGTCCAACTCATCCCAAACCATCTCAATTTGGTTGAGGTCAGGGGATTGTGGAGGCCAGGTCATCTGATGCAGCACTCCATCACTCTCCTTCTTGGTAAAATAGCCCTTACATAGCCTGGAGGTGTGTTGGGTCAACAAATGACAGTCCCACTAAGCCCAAACCAGATGGAATGGTGTATCACTGCAGAATGCTGTGGTAGCCATGCTGGTTAAGTGTGCCTTGAATTCTAAATAAATCACAGACAGTGTCACCAGCAAAGCACCCCCACACCATAACACCTCCTCCTCCATGCTTTACGGTGGGAACTACACGTGGAGATCATCCATTCACCCACACCCGTCTCACAAAGAATGAGTAGGTGTTCTAAAACTTTTGACCGGTAGTGTATGTTATTGCATGTTCTTTATATAGAGGAATTACTTATTATCCTGACCACCCACTGACTGTTCCAATACACAATTCATTTAATGTAACCATTATTTATACAGGTTAGTCTTACTGATAAATCTACATTGCATAAGAAACAGATTAACTGCAGAAAGATCTAGCAGGTGACATAGCACCATGTCTCTCTCCCCAGGCCAGAGGAGACTGTATCAGGCAGAGTATTGAGCAGAAAAAGCGCTGGTCCGAGCTGCCCGACAAGGAGAAACTCAAGTGGATCAAGCGCTCTCTTGAGCAGCAGACACAGTATGAGGAGGTGGGTGTTTTGCTGGTGTCTTTATCGCCTAGAATACCTAACTGGTCAAAATCGACTGTAAGGAGTCGACATGTATACACTACGGCTAGGCAGAGTCTTATCCAGAGCAGTTGGGAATCTGTTTATTTCAGTCACTGATTTGTACTCTCATTTCTGGACTATGCTCAGTCTGTCAGAGCTATACTGAACAAAAATGTTAATGCAACAATTTCAAAGATTTTACTGAGTTACAGTTCATATAAGGAAATCAGTAAATTGAAATACATTTGTTAGGCCCTAATCTATAGATTTCACATGACTGGGCAGGGGCACAGCCATGGGTGGGCCTGGGAGGGCATAGCCAACCAATTTGGGAGCCAGGCCCACCCACTGGGGAGCCAGGCCCAGCCAATCAGAATGAGTTTCTCCCCACAAAAGGACTTTATTACAGACAAAAGTACTCCTCAGTCATTGTCCCCAGCACAAGGTGCACCTGTGTAATGGTCATGCTGTTTAATCAGATTCTTGATATACCTCACCTGTCAGGTGGATGGATTATCTTGGCAAAGGAGAAATGCTCACTAACTGGGATGTAAACAAATTTGTGCACAATTTGAGAAAAAATATGCTTTTTGTACATACAGAACATTTCTGGGATCTTTTTATTTCAGCTCATGAAACATGGGTTCAACACTTTACATCAGGGTTCTTTAATTCCGGTCCTGGAGGGCCGAAACACCTCTGTTTTTCATCCTCTCCTTCTAATCAGGGGCTAATTCAGACCTGGGACACCAGGTGAGTGCAATTAACTACCAGGTAGAAATAAAAAACAGAAGTGTTTCGGCCCTCCAGGACCGGAATTGAAGAACCCTGCTTTACATGTTGCGTTATATTGTTGTTCAGTATGTGTTCACTTCACTATCACAACGTTCCACAACACATTTATGGTTTAGGTTGTTGTTTTTGCATCACATGAATCACAGATTATGGTCCTCTGTAGCTCAGCTGGTAGAGCACGGCGCTTGAAACGCCAAGGTAGTAGGTTCGATCCCCGGGACCACCATACACAAAAAATGTATGCGCTCATGACTGTAAGTCGCTTTGGATAAAAGCGTCTGCTAAATGGCATATTTATGAATCACTGAACCATGAACAACTCATGTTGCAGGAGGAGATGGAGGAGCACCCAGAGAGTAAGGGCAGTCGGAAGGCCAAGCATAAGCCGCTTCTGCGCAAGAGTGAGAGACTGTTGAAGGACTTGGCAGACGGCAAGCCTGACAAACCCCCATGGTAAGTCACTGGGCCTACCTTTACCATAAAGGCCTACCTTTTGCCAAAGTGGTAACCATTGCATGAGTAAACAGATAGTCGAACACACTAAATATGCTCCCAATAATTTAGTGGGTAAACAACATTTCTGCACATAGTACCTTCTTCAGGCTTGAACGTTGGTTAACCCATACAATTATTGGGAGTATATTTATTTATGTATACTATTCCGTTAGTCAGCACCTCTCCAACATTATTGTGTGTGTACCCACTCATTTACATTTTACATTTTAGTCATTTAGCAGACGCTCTTATCCAGAGTGACTTACAGTTAGTGAGTGCATACATTATTTTATTTTTCATACTGGCCCCCCTTGGGAATCAAACCCACAACCCTGGCGTTGCAAACGCCATGCTCTACCAACTGAGCTACATCCCTGCCGACCATTCCCTCCCCTACCCTGGACGACGCTGGGCCAATTGTGTGCCGCCCCATGGGTCTCCTGGTCGCGGCCGCCTACGACAGAGCCTGGATTCGAACCAGGATCTCTAGTGGCACAGCTAGTACTGCGATGCAGTGCCTTAGACCACTGCGCCACTCGTGCCTTTTACAGAACTATTGCATGAGTGCCGATTCATTTTCCCATATAGGTCAAAGTTGATTACGTTTTCAATATACAGTGTATTCAGACCCCTTGACTTTTTTACACATTTTGTTACGTTACAGCCTTATTCTAAAAATTATTAAACAATTATTATTAGAATTTTTCCCCCTCATCAATCTACACACAATACCCCCCCCCCCATAATGACAAAGCGAAAACAGGTTTTTAGAAATGTTTGCAATTTATAAAAAATTTAAAAAAGAAATATCTTATTTACTTACAGTTGAAGTTGGAAGTTTACATACACTTACAGTGAGGGAAAAAAGTATTTGATCCCTTGCTGATTTTGTACGTTTGCCCACTGACAAAGACATGATCAGTCTATCATTTTAATGGTAGGTTTATTTGAACAGTGAGAGACAGAATAACAACAACAAAATCCAGAAAAATGCATGTCAAAAATGTTATAAATTGATTTGCATTTTAATGAGGGAAATAAGTATTTGACCCCTCTGCAAAACATGACTTAGTACTTGGTGGCAAAACCCTTGTTGGCAATCACAGAGGTCAGACGTTTCTTGTAGTTGGCCACCAGGTTTGCACACATCTCAGGAGGGATTTTGTCCCACTCCTCTTTGCAGATCTTCTCCAAGTCATTAAGGTTTCGAGGCTGACGTTTGGCAACTCAAACCTTCAGCTCCCTCCACAGATTTTCTATGGGATTAAGGTCTGGAGACTGGCTAGGCCACTCCAGGACCTTAATGTGCTTCTTCTTGAGCCACTCCTTTGTTGCCTTGGCCGTGTGTTTTGGGTCATTGTCATGCTGGAATACCCATCCACGACCCATTTTCAATGCCCTAGCTGAGGGAAGGAGGTTCTCACCCAAGATTTGACGGTACATGGCCCCGTCCATCGTCCCTTTGATGTGGTGAAGTTGTCCTGTCCCCTTAGCAGAAAAAAACCACCAAAGCATAATGTTTCCACCTCCATGTTTGACGGTGGGGATGGTGTTCTTGGGGTCATAGGCAGCATTCCTCCTCCTCCAAACACGGTGAGTTGAGTTGATGCCAAAGAGCTCCATTTTGGTCTCATCTGACCACAACACTTTCACCCAGTTCTCCTCTGAATCATTCAGATGTTCATTGGCAAACTTCAGACGGGCCTGTATATGTGCTTTCTTGAGCAGGAGGAGCTTGCGGGCGCTGCAGGATTTCAGTCCTTCACGGCGTAGTGTGTTACCAATTGTTTTCTTGGTGACTATGGTCCCAGCTGCCTTGAGATCATTCACAAGATCCTCCCGTGTAGTTCTGGGCTGATTCCTCACCGTTCTCATGATCATTGCAACTCCACGAGGTGAGATCTTGCATGGAGCCCCAGGCCGAGGGAGATTGATAGTTATTTTGTGTTTCTTCTATTTGCGAATAATCGCACCAACTGTTGTCACCTTCTCACCAAGCTGCTTGGCGATGGTCTTGTAGCCCATTCCAGCCTTGTGTAGGTCTACAATCTTGTTCGTGACATCCTTGGAGAGCTCTTTGGTCTTGGCCATGGTGGAGAGTTTGGAATCTGATTGATTGATTGCTTCTGTGGACAGGTGTCTTTTTATACAGGTAACAAACTGAGATTAGGAGCACTCCCTTTAAGAGTGTGCTCCTAATCTCAGCTTGTTACCTGTATAAAAGACACCTGGGAGCCAGAAATCTTTCTGATTGAGAGGGGGTCAAATACTTATTTCCCTCACTGTAGGTTGGAGTCAATAAAACTCATTTTTCAACCACTCCACACATTTCTTGTTAACAAACTATCGTTTTGGCAAGTCGGTTAGGACATCTACTTTGTGCATGACACAAGTAGTTTTTCCAACAATTGTTTACAGACAGATTATTTCACTTATAATTTACTGTATCATAATTCCAGTGGGTCAGACGTTTACATACACTGAGTTGACTGTGCCTTTAAACAGCTTGGAAAATTCCAGAAAATGATGTCATGGCTTTAGAAGCTTCTGATAGGCTAATTGACATAATTTGAGTCAATTGGAGGTGTACCTGTGGATGTATTTCAAGGCCTACCTTAAAATCCAGTGCCTTTTTGCTTGACATCATGGGAAAATCAAAAGAAATCAGCCAAGACCTCAGAAAATAATTGTAGACCTCCACCTCTGGTTCATCCTTGGGAGCAATTTCCAAACGCCTGAACGTACAACGTTCATCTGTACAAACAATAGTATGCAAGTATAAACACCATGGGACCACGCAGCCGTCATACCGCTCAGGAAGGAGACGCGTTCTGTCTCCTAGAGATGAACGTACTTTGGTGCGAAAAGTGCAAATCAATCCCAGAACAACAGCAAAGGACCTTGTGAAGATGCTGGAGGAAACAGGTACAAAAGTATCTATATCCACAGTAAAACGAGTCCTATATCGACATAACCTGAAAGGCCGCTCAGCAAGGAAGAAGCCACTGTTCCAAAACCGCCATAAAAAAGACAGACTACGGTTTGCAACTGCACATGGGGACAAAGATTATACTTTTTGGAGAAATGTCCTCTGGTCTGATGAAACAAAAATATAACTGTTTGGCCATAATGACCATCGTTATGTTTGGAGGAAAAAGATGGGCCTTGCAAGCCGAAGAACACCATCCCAACCGTGAAGCACGGGGGTAGCAGCATTATTCTGTGGGGGTGCTTTGCTGCAGGAGGGACTGGTGCACATCACAAAATAGATGGCATCATAGCAACAACTCAAGACATCAGTCAGGAAGTTAAAGCTTGGTCGCAAACAGGTCTTCCAAATGGACAATGACCCCAAGCATACTTCCAAAGTTGTGGCAAAATGGCTTAAGGACAATAAAGTCAAGGTATTGGAGTGGCCATCACAAAGCCCTGACCTCAATCCTATAGAAAATGTGTGGGCAGAACTGAAAAAGTGAGGCCTCATGGCTTGGTTTAGCTCTGACATGCACTGTCAACTGTGGGACCTTATATAGACAGGTGTGCCTTTCCAAATCATGTCCAATCAATTGAATTTACCACAGGTGGACTTCAACCAAGTTGTAGAAACATCCCAAGGATGATCAATGGAAACAGGATGCACCTGAGCTCAATTGAGAGTCTCATAGCAAAAGGACTGAATACTTACAGTTGAAGTCGGAAGTTTACATACACCTTAGCCAAATACATTTAAACTCAGTTTATCACAATTCCTGACATTTAATCCTAGTAAGAAATCCATGTCTTATGTCAGTTAGGATCACCACTTTATTTTAAGAATGTGAAATGTCAGAATAATAGTAGAGAGACTGATTTATTTCAGCTTTTATTTCTTTCATTATATTCCCAGTGGGTCAGAAGTTTACATACACTCAATTAGTATTTGGTAGCATTGCCTTTACATTGTTTAACTTGGGTCAAATGTTTCAGGTAGCCTTCCACAAGCTTCCCACAATAAGTTGGGTGAATTTTGGCCCATTCCTCCTGACAGAGCTGGTGTAACTGAGTCAGGTTTGTAGGTCTGTCACACCCTGGCCTTGAGAGGCCTGTTGTCTTTAGTTGGTTTGGTCAGGGCGTGAGAATCTATGCTGGAAATTCTATGTTTGTGATCTAGGTAGTGTATTTCTATGTTGGGCCGGGTGTGATTCCCAATCAGAGACAGCTGTCGCTCGTTGTCTCTGATTGGGGATCATACTTAAGTAGCCTGTTTGCCTACCTTAATTGTGGGATCTTGTTCCGTGTTAGGCTTGCATGTGTTTAGCTTGAGGACTTCACGTTACGTTGTTTCTTGTTTTGTTTAATGTTTATTTTGTTTAATAAACATGTTCAAATACCACGCTGCACCTTGGTCTGACCCGTCTCTCAACGATCGTGACAAGGTCGAAGGAATTGTCCGCAGAGCTCCGAAACAGGATTGTGTCGAGGCACAGATCTGGGGAAGGGTACCAAAAAATGTCTCTAGCATTGAAGGTCACCAAGAACACAGTGGCCTCCATCATTCTTAAATGGAAGAAGTTTGGAACCACCAAGACTCTTCCTAGACCAGGCTGCCCGGCCAAACTGAGCAATTGGGGAGAAGGGCCTTGGTCAGGGAGGTGACCAAGAACTCGATGTTCACTCTGACAGAGCTCTAGAGTTCCTCTCTGGAGATGGGAGAACCTTCTAGAAGGACAACCATCTCTGCAGCACTCCACCAATCAGGCCTTTATGGTAGATTGGCCAGACGGAGGCCACTCCTCAGCAAAAGGCACATGACAGCCCGCTTGGAGTTTGGCAAAAGGCATCTAAAGGACTCTGACCATGAGAAACAAGATTCTCTGGTCTGATGAAACCAAGATTGAACTCTTTGGCCTGAATGCCAAGCGTCACGTCTGGAGGAAACCTGGCACCATCCCTACGGTGAAGCATGGTGGTGGCAGCAGCATGCTGTGGGGATGTTTTTCAGCGTTAGGGACTGGGAGACTAGTCAGGATCAAGGGAAAGATGAACGGAGCAAAGTACAGAGAGATCCTTGATGAAAACCTGCTCCAGAGCGCTCAGAACCTCAGACTGGGGCGAAGGTTCACCCTAAGCACACAGCCAAGACAACGCAGGAGTGGTTTCGGGACAAGTCTCTAAATGTCCTTGAGTGGCCCAGTAAGAGCCCGGACTTGAACCCGATCTAACATCTCTGGAGAGACCTGAAAATGGCTGTGCAGCGATGCTGCCCATCCAACCTGACAGAGCTTGAGAGGATCTGCCGAGAAGAATGGGAGAAACTCCCCAAATACAGGTGTGCCAAGCTTGTAGCGTCATACCCAATAAGGCTCAAGGCTGTAATCGCTGCCAAAGGTGCTTCAACAAAGTACTGAGTAAAGCTTCCGAATACTTATGTAAATGTGATATTTCAGATTTGTATTTTTTATAAATTTGCAAAAATATCTAAATCTGTTTTTGCTTTGTCATTATGGGGTAGTGTGTGTAGATTGATGAGGGGGGATTAAAAAAAAAAAATCAATTTTAGAATAAGGCTGTAATTTAACAAAATCAGGAAGAAGTCAAGGGGTCTTAATACTTTCCGAATGCACTGTAAATGGACATGTCATATTTACGGTGATGGATTTTGTGATCATAACTGCTTTTAGGGTTGAGTTGACCATGTGTTTGTGTTTTAGGAACGGTTACAACCTTTTCTGTAAGGAGCAGAAAGCCATCATACAGGGAGAGGGAGTCCCTAACACCCAGTATATGGTAATTTGCTCCCAGCGCTGGAAAACAATGACAAAGAGTAAAAAGGAAGCCTACCAAAGACGCTGTGACAAGGTTAATTGGAGAACATGCATGCTCATTTTTATAAATGTAGAGAAGTTCAGTAAAAGTTACACACACTCAAATACACTATTCTTCATCTGTTAAACTCGTTTTGGTATTTATTTTCATGTTTGGGGGCAAGTCCGTTGAGAAGCTGCTCTTTTAATGTCTTGTTGTGTAGACAGACACATGAATGGTCTGACCTCCAATTCAACTTTTTCTGTGTTCATTTTTCAGTTGAAGAAAGAATACGAGGTCAACATGAACCGATTTTTGTGTGTAAGTTTTCTCTTTATTTCAAAAACTGTCTGCTTGTGTGACCACATTATTTACAGAAACATTTGTAATGGCTGATTAGCATGTTAGATGAACACTTAAGCTGAGGATACACTTTTGAGGCAATATTTCCGAGAAATGTTGCTGGTAACAGAGTGGGGTATGAGACACTGGCGCAATAATGAGCAATGAGCAATATGGACATGAATAATAAATATATTATTATATTTCATATGAAGTATATATGAACTTCAAACTGATTTTCCCCATTTATTTACTCACCACCTATAGCTTGTTGTTGCCTTTTGACTGACATACAGTGGGGAGAACAAGTATTTGATACACTGCCGATTTTGCAGGTTTTCCTACTTACAAAGCATGTAGAGGTCTGTAATTTTTATCATAGGTACACTTCAACTGTGAGAGACGGAATCTAAAACAAAAATCCAGAAAATCACATTGTATGATTTTTAAGTAATTAATTTGCATTTTATTGCATGACATAAGTATTTGATACATCAGAAAAGCAGAACTTAATATTTGGTACAGAAACCTTTGTTTGCAATTACAGAGATCATATGTTTCCTGTAGGTCTTGACCAGGTTTGCACACACTGCAACAGGGATTTTGGTCCACTCCTCCATACAGACCTTCTCCAGATCCTTCAGGTTTCGGGGCTGTCGCTGGGCAATACGGACTTTCAGCTCCCTCCAAAGATTTTCTATTGGGTTCAGGTCTGGAGACTGGCTAGGCCACTCCAGGACCTTGAGATGCTTCTTACGGAGCCACTCATTAGTTGCCCTGGCTGTGTGTTTCGGGTCGTTGTCATGCTGGAAGACCCAGCCACGACCCATCTTCAATGCTCTTACTGAGGGAAGGAGGTTGTTGGCCAAGATCTGGCGATACATGGCCCCATCCATCCTCCCCTCAATACGGTACAGTCGTCCTGTCCCCTTTGCAGAAAAGCATCCCCAAAGAATGATGTTTCCACCTCCATGCTTCACGGTTGGGATGGTGTTCTTGGGGTTGTACTCATCCTTCTTCTTCTTTCAAACACGGCGAGTGGAGTTTAGACCAAAAAGCTATATTTTTGTCTCATCAGACCACATGACCTTCTCCCATTCCTCCTCTGGATCATCCAGATGGTCATTGGCAAACTTCAGACGGGCCTGGACATGCGCTGGCTTGAGCAGGGGGACCTTGCGTGCGCTGCAGGATTTTAATCCATGACGGCGTAGTGTGTTACTAATGGTTTTCTTTGAGACTGTGGTCCCAGCTCTCTTCAGGTCATTGACCAGGTCCTGCCGTGTAGTTCTGGGCTGATCCCTCACCTTCCTCATGATCATTGATGCCCCACGAGGTGAGATCTTGCATGGAGCCCCAGACCGAGGGTGATTGGCCGTCATCTTGAACTTCTTCCATTTTCTAATAATTGCGCCAACAGTTGTTGCCTTCTCACCAAGCTGCTTGCCTATTGTCCTGTAGCCCATCCCAGCCTTGTGCAGGTCTACAATTTTATCCCTGATGTCCTTATACACAGCTCTCTGGTCTTGGCCATTGTGGAGAGGTTGGAGTCTGTTTGATTGAGTGTGTGGACATGTGTCTTTTATACAGGCAACGAGTTCAAACAGGTGCAGTTAATACAGGTAATGAATGGAGAACAGGAGGGCTTCTTAAAGAAAAATTAACAGGTCTGTGAGAGCCGGAATTCTTACTGGTTTGTAGGTGATCAAATACTTATGTCATGCAATAAAATGCAAATGAATTACTTAAAAATCATACAATGTGATTTTCTGGATTTTTGTTTTAGATTCCGTCTCTCACAGTTGAAATGTACCTATGATAAAAATTACAGACCTCTACATGCTTTGTAAGTAGGAAAACCTGCAAAATCGGCAGTGTATCAAATACTTGTTCTCCCCACTGTATATGTACTGTAATTGATCAGCTAACAAACAAGCAACAAAGAGTTGTTGCCCCTGCCCTGGGCATCCACTCAACCTACTGCCAGTCAAGTCAATGGCAATGCAGACGTAAGGATAACTAGGCCTAGATTTAGAAAACATTTTACTTTACAATTCTAAGCAAGGAAGTGTAAATGGTATTCATCCAGCTAGCCAGTTATTTTAACATTCAGAAAACAACATATAAAATCTACATGCCTAGCTAGCTAGCGAATTAGCCTGTTTGTCCCATTGACTTAGCATGGGTTTAGGTTAGCATGGTATCGATTAGCATGCACCCCAGCGTGGTTAAACATGACAAACTAAACGCAGTATGTACAGTGCATTTGGAAAGTATTCAGACCCCTTGACTTTTTTCACATTTTGTTACGTTACAGCCTAATTCTAAAATTGATTAACTTATTTTTTTTCCCTCATCAATCTACACACAATACCCCATAATGACAAAGCGAAAACAGTTTTTTAGACATTTTTGCAAATATATTAATAAAAAACATACTTTATTTACATAAGTATTCAGACCCTTTGCTATGAGACTCGAAATTGAGCTCCGGTGCATCCTGTTTCCATTGATCATCCTTGGGATGTTTCTACAACTTGGTTGAAGTCCACCTGTGGTAAATTCAATTGATTGGACATGATTTGGAAATGCACACCTGTCTATATAAGGTCCCACAGTTGACAGTGCATGTCAGAGCAAAAACCAAGCCATGAGGTCGAAGGAATTGTCTGTAGAGCGTTGAGACAGGATTGTGTCGAGGCGCAGATCTGGGGAAGGGCACCACAACAGGACAACGACCCTAAGGACACAGCCAAGACAACGCAGGAGTGGCTTCAGGACAAGTCTCTGAATGTCCTTGAGTGGCCCAGCCAGAGCCCGGACTTGAACCCGATCTAACATCTCTGGAGAGACCTGAAAATAGCTGTGCAGCGATGCTCCCCATCCAACCTGACAGAGGTTGAGAGGATCTGCAGAGATGGAGTGAGGAAACATTTGAGATGTGAATGGCCAACATTTTCTCTCACTTGAGCTCAAAAACGTCTGCTATGTTTTCCAAAATATTTTAGAATGGCAGATTGATCACATGACCAATATCTACACTCTGATTGGAGGATTCCTAAACATTGCTCAGCAATATTGCCCCCCAAAATTACCAATGTATCGTGGCCTTTAGTCATAATGTGGTCATAATGCTGTCAGAAACATGGGGCTTGTGTGTGTCCAATCAGACTGTGACAGATAAGGAGCAGCAGCACATCCTAGTGGAGAACAGGAAAAGCGTGCAGACCTCAACGTTGGCTGCCCAAAAGGGGATGAAAATTAAGTTTCAAGGCGAGCCCAAGAAACCACCTGAGTGAGTATCCCTGGCTGTGGCCCAACTGTTCTCCTTATAAGGGATCTGAGTTTGTTAAAGTACTTCTGAAATACTTACTTCTTATAGTTTTGTGCAGTGCAGATGTATCATAATAATAATTTTATCTGCCATTCAAAATGTATGCAGTCATTATTCCCCCCATTCCCCAGTTTCAGCATTGAGTGTGACCCCAACCTCTAGCTTTGGAAACCCTTCCCCACCTCACTGAACCTCCCCCCTTCCTGAACAGGTGGGGTCACACAATGTTCTACAGCGAGAAGATGGCGGAGCTGAGAGCCGAGTCGAGCCACCTCAGCTCCAGGAAGTGCATGGCCGTGGTCAGCCCACTGTGGAAGAAGCTGTCCCAGAAGGAAAAGGAGTGCTACCAGAGAATGGCCCAGGAGAGGACCAGGGAGTACCAAGTAGAGCTACACAGCTGGTTTAATGTAAAGTCCATTCACTCTCTGGTTGTTTCCCACCTGGCACCCTAATCCCTATATAGTGTCTACTTTTGACCAGGGCCCGTAGAGCTCTGGTCAAAAGTAGTGCACTTAGGAATAGGATGCCATTTCGGACGAACCCTCTTTCTTTTAGATTAAATATGACCACTGTTATGATTTGAGGTCTATCTGTAAGTTTCTACTGTTAACTGGTGATCTTACTATTTACATTTTTCAGACCATGTTCCCAAAGGAACAGGCAAAGTACTTGGAGCAAAACCCAAATGTAAGTAGAGATAAAACCAAGAGGAAATTGATGTGTGTGTATATAGAGGTGTGTGTGTGTATATAAGGCCCTATAAAATGTTAGATTTTTCCCCAAATTCCGTTTTCTCCGTTTAGTTTTTTCAGGTTGACATTTCCCCCTGTTTTCATTCAGGTTTTCGCTCTCAAAATCACACTTTTTTTAATAGAAAAATAACTACATTGGATGTTGTAAGTCTACAACAATGCTTAAACCACATCAGGCGACCACTTTTAGGTCTGGAAGGAATTTAGATGTTAGGGTGTAGTTAGTTAACCTCTAATTCCAGTGCGGACCTAGCAAGAAGCTGTTGTTTAGCTGTGTTTTTGTAGCACACGTGATGGTAGAGTTTGCAAAACAAATACCCTCTGGATTGATGCAAATAATCATGATATCATTCTGCCAGGTAAGCATAGACTACTTTGTAGTTAACATTTAGTTGAGTTTTTGGGAAAGCCTTTCCATCTACCAGATGTCTTTTCATTAGCATTTCCACTAACGGCTACACAAAGTGGTAGGCGCGCACACCTCGCATACACAGACGGGGAATTCTCTTTGCCTCTTGAGAAAGTTGCAGGAAATACGAATCACTGATGCATTCTGTTCATGTCTTATGATAAACTTGGAAGTTAATTAATTTTCAATACATTTAGTTGATTCCCTACTAAGTTCAATACATTTTGGAATATTCTTGAATTCCGTTTTAATGTCTGGATTCCGTGATCCTTGCGAGTTCCCGGCACCACAGATTTTATAGGGCCCTATGTGTGTGTCTGTCTGGTTGCGATTGGCGTGAGTTATCTTTAGCGTTGATGTTGTATGTGTTAATGTGTATCTCTTCTTCAGAAATTGAAAATCCTCGACAACCCAGAGCAGGGAAGGATGGCAAAGCAGGGCAGAACATCAGTAAGTTAACACACCACACGTTGTCACCTCCACAACAACAACACAACGTGACGACAAATTACACGTGCTGATACAGTGCCTTCAGGAAGTATTCACAACCCTTTACTTTTTCTACATTTTGTTGTGTTAGAGCCGAATTTAAAATGGATTAAATTGAGACTTTTTGTCACTGGCCTACACACTATACCCCTTAATGTCAATGGAATAATGTTTTTCAAAATTCATAAAAAATTAAAAGCTGAAATGTACATTTACATCATTTAGCAGACGCTCTTATCCAGAGTGAGTGCATACATAATTTTATTTTTAATTTTTTCATACTGGCCCCCCGTGGGAATCGAACCCACAACCCTGGCGTTGCAAACACCATGCTCTACCAACTGAGCTACATCCCTTAATGTCTTAAGTAGTATTCAACTCCTTTGTTATGGCAAGCCTAAATAAGTTCAGGAGTAAAAATTTGCTAAATAAGTAAAAACGAAAAAGTCCGTTGTACAACTGAATGCATTCAACATTTAACCCAACCCCTCTGAATCAGAGAGGTGCGGGGGGCTCCCTTAATCGACATCCATGTCATCGGCGCCCGGGGAACATTGGGTTAACTGCCTTGCTCAGGGGCAGAACGACAGAGTTTTACCTTGTCAGCTCGGGGATTCGATCCGGCAACCTATCGGTTACTGACCCAACGCTCCTACCCGCCAGGCTACCTGCCACCCTTACATAAGTTGCATGGACTCACTCTGTGTGCAATAATAGTGTTTAACAGGATTTTTGTATGACTACCTCACCTCTTTATCCCACACGTACAATTATCTGAAAAGTCACTCAGTTGAGCAGTGAATTTCAAACGCAGATTCAACCACAAAGACCAGGGAGGTTTTCCAATGCTTTGCAAAGAAGGGCACCTACAGTTAGGGGGAAAAAAGTATTTGATCCCCTGCTGATTTTGTATGTTTGCCCACTGACAAAGAAATGATCAGTCTATAATTTTAATGGTAGGTTTATTTGAACAGTGAGAGACAGAATAACAACAACAAAATCCAGAAAAATGCATGTCAAAAATGTTATAAATTGATTTGCATTTTAATGAGGGAAATAAGTATTTGACCCCTCTGCAAAACATGATTTACTTGGTGGCAAAACCCTTGTTGGCAATCACAGAGGTCAGACGTTTCTTGTAGGTTGCCACCAAGTTTGCACACATCTCAGGAGGGATTTTGTCCCACTCCTCTTTGCAGATCTTCTCCAAGTCATTAAGGTTTCGAGCCTGACGTTTGGCAACTCGAACCTTCAGCTCCCTCCACAGATTTTCTATGGGATTAAGGTCTGGAGACTGGCTAGGCCACTCCAGGAACTTAATGTGCTTCTTCTTGAGCCACTCCTTTGTTGCCTTGGCCGTGTGTTTTGGGTCATTGTCATGCTGGAATACCCATCCACGACCCATTTTCAATGCCCTGGCTGAGGGAAGGAGGTTCTCACCCAAGATTTGACGGTACATGGCCCCGTCCATTGTCCCTTTGATGCGGTGAAGTTGTCCTGTCCCCTTAGCAGAAAAACACCCCCAAAGCATAATGTTTCCACCTCCATGTTTGACGGTGGGGATGGTGTTCTTGGGTTCATAGGCAGCATTCCTCCTCCTCCAAACACGGCGAGTTGAGTTGATGCCAAAGAGCTCGATTTTGGTCTCATCTGACCACAACACTTTCACCCAGTTCTCCTCTGAATCATTCAGATGTTCATTGGCAAACTTCAGACGGGCCTGTATACAGTGGGGGAAAAAAGTATTTAGTCAGCCACCAATTGTGCAAGTTCTCCCACTTAAAAAGATGAGAGAGGCCTGTAATTTTCATCATAGGTACACGTCAACTATGACAGACAAAATGAGAAAATGTTTTCCAGAAAATCACATTGTAGGATTTTTTATGAATTTATTTGCAAATTATGATGGAAAATAAGTATTTGGTCAATAACAAAAGTTTCTCAATACTTTGTTATATACCCTTTGTTGCTATACCTTAGCCACTCCTTTGTTGCCTTGGCCGTGTGTTTCAGGTCATTGTCATGCTGAAAGACCCAGCCACGTTTCATCTTCAATGCCCTTGCTGATGGAAGGAGGTTTTCACTCAAAATCTCACGATACATGGCCCCATTCATTCTTTCCTTTACACGGATCAGTCGTCCTGGTCCCTTTGCAGAAAAACAGCCCCAAAGCATGATGTTTCCACCCCCATGCTTCACAGTAGGTATGGTGTTCTTTGGATGCAACTCAGCATTCTTTGTCCTCCAAACACGACGAGTTGAGTTTTTACCAAAAAGTTCTATTTTGGTTTCATCTGACCATATGACATTCTCCCAATCCTCTTCTGGATCATCCAAATGCACTCTAGCAAACTTCAGACGAGCCTGGACATGTACTGGCTTAAGCAGGGGGACACGTCTGGCACTGCAGGATTTGAGTCCCTGGCGGCGTAGTGTTTTACTGATGGTAGGCTTTGTTACTTTGGTCCCAGCTCTCTGCAGGTCATTCACTAGGTCCCCCCGTGTGGTTCTGGGATTTTTGCTCACCGTTCTTGTGATCATTTTGACCCCACGGGGTGAGATCTTGCGTGGAGCCCCAGATCGAGGGAGATTATCAGTGGTCTTGTATGTCTTCCATTTCCTAATAATTGCTCCCACAGTTGATTTCTTCAAACCAAGCTGCTTACCTATTGCAGATTCAGTCTTCCCAGCCTGGTGCAGGTCTACAATTTTGTTTCTGGTGTCCTTTGACAGCTCTTTGGTCTTGGCCATAGTGGAGTTTGGAGTGTGACTGTTTGAGGTTGTGGACAGGTGTCTTTTATACTGATAACAAGTTCAAACAGGTGCCATTAATACAGGTAACGAGTGGAGGACAGAGGAGCCGCTTAAAGAAGTTGTTACAGGTCTGTGAGAGCCAGAAATCTTGCTTGTTTGTAGGTGACCAAATACTTATTTTCCACCATAATTTGCAAATAAATTCATAAAAAATCCTACAATGTGACAAAACAAATTTTTTTTCTCAATTTGTCTGTCATAGTTGACGTGTACCTATGATGAAAATTACAGGCCTCTCTCATCTTTTTAAGTGGGAGAACTTGCACAATTGGTGGCTGACTAAATACTTTTTTTCCCCACTGTATGTGCTTTTTTGAGAAGGGGGACCTTGCGGGCGCTGCAGGATTTCAGTCCTTCACGGCGTAGTATGTTACCAATTGTTTTCTTGGTGACTATGGTCCCAGCTGCCTTGAGATCATTGACAAGATCCTCCCGTGTAGTTCTGGGCTGATTCCTCACTGTTCTCATGATCATTGCAACTCCATGAGATGAGATCTTGCATGGAGCCCCAGGCCGAGGAAGATTTGACAGTTCTTTTGTGTTTCTTCCATTTGCGAATAATCGCACCAATTGTCACCTTCTCACCAAGCTGCTTGGCGATGGTCTTGTAGTCCATTCCAGCCTTGTGTAGGTCTACAATCTTGTCCCTGACATCCTTGGAGAGCTCTTTGGTCTTGGCCATGGTGGAGAGTTTGGAATCTGATTGATTGATTGCTTCTGTGGACAGGTGTCTTTTATACAGTTAACAAGCTGAGATTAGGAGCACTCCCTTTAAGAGTGTGCTCCTAATCTCAGCTTGTTACCTGTATAAAAGACACCTGGGAGCCAGAAATCTTTCTGATTGAGAGGGGGTCAAATACTTATTTCCCTCATTAAAATGCAAATCAATTTATAACATTTTTGACATGTGTTTTTCTGGATTTTTGTTGTTGTTATTCTGTCTCTCACTGTTCAAATAAACCTACCATTAAAATTGTAGACTGATCATTTATTTGTCAGTGGGCAAATGTACAAAATCAGCAGGCGATCAAATACTTTTTTCCCTCACTGTATAGGTAGATGGGATGATCAATGTCAACAGGATTTACCTAGCTCAATTTCGAGTCTCATAGCAAAGGGTCTGAAAACGTATGTAAATAAGGTATTTCTGTTTTTCATTTTTAATACATTTGCAAAAATTTCAAAAAACCTGTTTTCACTTTGTCAGTATGGGGTATTGTGTGAAGATTGCTGAGGATTTTATTTTAATTTTTTAATCCATTTTAGAATAAGGCTGTAACGTAACAAAATGTGGAGAAAGTCAAGGGGTCGGAATAATTTCCAAAGGCACTGTATGTAAATGTGATATTTCAGTTTTTTATTTTTAATAAAGGTGCAAAAGTTTATAGAAACCTATTTTTGCTTTATCATTATGGGATATTGTGTATATATTTATGAGGGGGGAAAACGATTTAATCAATTTTATAGAATAAGGCTGTAACATAACAACATTTGGAGAAAGTCAAGGGGTCTGAATACTTTCAGAATGCGCTGTATATACACTGCTCAAAAAAATAAAGGGAACACTTAAACAACACAATGTAACTCCAAGTCAATCACACTTCTGTGAAATCAAACTGTCCACTTAGGAAGCAACACTGATTGACAATACATTTCACATGCTGTTGTGCAAATGGAATAGACAACAGGTGGAAATTATAGGCAATTAGCAAGACACCCCCAATAAAGGACTGGTTTTGCAGGTGGTGACCACAGACCACTTCTCAGTTCCTATGCTTCCTGGCTGATGTTTTGGTCACTTTTGAATGCTGGCGGTGCTTTCACTCTAGTGGTAGCATGAGATCGAGTCTACAACCCACACAAGTGGCTCAGGTAGTGCAGCTCATCCAGGATGGCACATCAATGCGAGCTGTGGCAAGAAGGTTTGCTGTGTCTGTCAGCGTAGTGTCCAGAGCATGGAGGCGCTACCAGGAGACAGGCCAGTACGTCAGGAGACGTGGAGGAGGCCGTAGGAGGGCAACAACCCAGCAGCAGGACTGCTACCTCCGCCTTTGTGCAAGGAGGAGCAGGAGGAGCAATGCCAAATGACCTCCAGCAGGCCACAAATGTGTATGTGTCTGCTCAAACGGTCAGAAACAGACTCCATGAGGGTGGTATGAGGGCCCGACGTCCACAGGTGGGGGTTGTGCTTACAGCCCAACACCGTGCAGGATGTTTGGCATTTGCCAGAGAACACCAAGATTGGCAAATTCGCCACTGGCGCCCTGTGCTCTTCACAGATGAAAGCAGGTTCACACTGAGCACATGTGACAGACGTGACAGAGTCTGGAGACGCCGTGGAGAACGTTCTGCAGCCTGCAACATCCTCCAGCATGACCGGTTTGGCGGTGGGTCAGTCATGGTGTGGGGTGGCATTTCTTTGGGGGGCCGCACAGCCCTCCATGTGCTCGCCAGAGGTAGCCTGACTGCCATTAGGTACCGAGATGAGATCCTCAGACCCCTTGTGAGACCATATGTTGGTGCGGTTTGCCCTGGGTTCCTCCTAATGCAAGACAATGCTAGACCTCATGTGGCTGGAGTGTGTCAGCAGTTCCTGCAAGAGGAAGGCATTGATGCTATGGACTGGCCCGCCCGTTCCCCAGACCTGAATCCAATTGAGCACATCTGGGACATCATGTCTCGCTCCATCCACCAACGCCACGTTGCACCACAGACTGTCTAGTAGTTGGCGGATGCTTTAGTCCAGGTCTGGGAGGAGATCCCTCAGGAGACCATCCGCCACCTCATCAGGAGCATGCCCAGGCGTTGTAGGGAGGTCATACAGGCACGTGGAGGCCACACACACTACTGAGCCTCATTTTGACTTGTTTTAAGGACATTACATCAAAGTTGGATCAGCCTGTAGTGTGGTTTTCCACTTTAATTTTGAGGGTGACTCCAAATCCAGACCTCCATGGTTTGATACATTTGATTTCCATTGATAATTTTTGTGTGGTTTTGTTGTCAGCACATTCAACTATGTAAAGAAAAAAGTATTTAATAAGATTATTTCATTCATTCAGATCTAGGATCTGTTATTTTAGTGTTCCCTTAATTTTTTTGAGCAGTGTAGTTTCAAACAGTGTATGCACATCAAATGACTTGCAGGTGCTGGGTACAAAAAGTAAACACATGAAATAAAGATTAGATACCTGCATGCTGACCAATACTCTAGTTGTTTCTTTGTACAATATCAGCCTGACAAAGACCTTCAGGTCGAAACATTGCACAATAAAGCGCCTAGAGCATTTATTGGGTATTGTTTATTTCATATTTGCAATACTTACCAACAATACTGCAACAAGTGCTCCTATGGGGTGGAATCCAAACTTGACATGGGCTGTGTCCCAAATGGCATCGTATTCCCTTTAAAGTGCACTACTTTTGACCAGGGCCTATAGGGTTAGGCATAATCTGAATGTAAGTGTTAAATCCCTCACTGATGTCCAATTGGGGATTTCAGCCAGTATCAGCATGTATCTCTCTCAACCTAGGACTCCGAGGACGAAGACCTGGAGGACGACATCGACACATCCAGTGATGAAGAGGAGGTAGAAGATGACTCTGATGATGAGGTTAGAGTAGACACATTTTTTATTTCATCAAGCCTTTATTTTGGGATAATTCGCCATGATAAGTATTAACACTGATCTTATGTATCCTTAGGAGGAGGATGATGATGAAGATATGACAGACAAGGAGAATTGTTCAGGGAGCTCCAGTAGTAGCTCCAGTTCCGAAGAGGACTCCGATACGGAATGATTCACGCTGTCCATAACCTAATGACTGAATTAATGTCATGGGGTTATGGATGGCAGGTAGCTTAGTGGTTAAGAGCGTTGTGCCAGTAACCGAAAGGTCGCTGGTTCTAAACCCCGAGCCGACTAGGTGAAAAATCTGTCGATGTGACCTTGAGCAAGGCACTTAACCCTAATTGCTCCTGTAAGTCGCTCTGGATACGAGCGTCTGCTAAATGACTTAAAAAATAAATTTTAAAAATGTCACTGACACTTGTGTCCCAATAGACTCAGATGTTTTTTTGACATAACATTCAGTATCTTGTATCAACAGGCCCCAACAATGTTTACTGTTATTAATAAAATCAGAATTTTCCTGTGTGGTAGTTATGTGAAAGGACCATTTATTCATTGATTTATTCATCAATTTCCATAAAAACAGAACTAACTTGTGATATAATTTAGTGCGGCAGATTATGACATTTCATGTAAAGTTTGAGATAATCATATTGCTGTTTGATCAGTATCCTTAATGAAGTGGACAAGAGGTAAGACATTCATTTGCCAGTTGATATTTTTTAATGTAGTATGACATCCGTTCACAAATTCAATGGTTTTACCTGCGCCAGGTGTGCCATCAGTTTTTTTCTTTTAGACTATCTTTGAAGTTGTGCCTCAATATTTCTGTGAAATACCTTTTGTTTATACACTAATACACAGGGCCGGATTAATGTAAGGGCTTACCGGGGCTGAAGCCCCTGGGCCCAGGCCCGTGGGTGGCCCAAGAGGCAGAAGACAAAAAAATAAAGGAAATCCATACAGTATATATGTAATATTATTTTTTTACTGCAACCGCCAACCACAGGAGGATTCAGGAGCCTGCTCTTAATGAGTGTAGACAGCCTACTGCTGCCGCTCTGCTAATCATCAGATGGGAGGAGAGATGGTAGGGGGCACACGTGGGTAACTGGGGAGCCCTGCCATGATTCGGTAACTGATTAATAAAAAATAAACTGCATAGTAAATAGATGTGACTGGTCAGTTGTGTGAGTCAGGGGCTGGGCCCAAGAGGCAAAAAAACATTTATGTAAATGTTTTATCCAACCACAGGAGCCCGCTCTCAATGTTCAAAATACACCAGAGAGCAATGCATAATTTAGGCACAGAGGATCAATAGTTTCAAAAACATTACTTGATGAAAGGTTATCACAAGCACGTACAGGTAACTGTCAAAATAAAGGAAAAACCAACATAGTGTCTTAAAAGGGTGTATGGCCACCACGAGCTGCCAGAACAGCTTTAATGGCAGGAAAATGCACCCCACCATAAAATGTAATTTGTATCCCTCATTTATTCAAGTGTTTCCTTTATTTTGGCAGTTACCGGTTGCCTACAGTCGGGAAGACTGCAATTTTGGCCAGCATGATTGCCATACACTACCAGTCAAAAGTTTGGACACACCTACTCATTCAAGGGTTTTCCTTTATTTTTTACTATTTTTTACATTGTAGAATAATAGTGAAGACATCAAAACTATGAAATAACACATGGAATCATGTAGTGACCAAAAATGTGTTAAACAAATCAAAATATATTTTATATTTGAGATTCTTCAAATTTCTTCAGCCTCCTGAGGTTGAAGAGGCTCTGTTGCGCCTTCTTCACCACACTGTCTGCGTGGGTGGACCATTTCAGTTTGCTGCAAAGAAACCACTACTAAAGGACACCAATAAGAAGAAGAGACCTGTTTAGGCTAAGAAACACGAGCAATGGACATTAGACCGGTGGACATTTGTCCTTTGGTCTGGAGTCCAATTTGGAGATTTTTGGTTCAAACCGCTGTGTCTTTGTTAGACCCGGTGTGGGTGAACGGATGATCTCCGCATGTGTAGTTCCCACCGTAAAGCATGGAGGAGGAGGTGTTATGGTGTGGGGGTGCTTTGCTGGTGACAGTGTCTGTGATTTTATTTAGAATTCAAGGCACACTTAACTAGCATGGCATTCTGCAGGACAATGAGCCAACACACCTCCAGGCTGTGTAAGGTCTATTTTACCAAGAAGGAGAGCGATGGATTGCTGCATCAGATGACCTGGCCTCCACAATTTCCCAACCTCAACCCAATTGAGATGGTTTGGGATGAGTTCGGACAGCAGAGTGAAGGAAAAGCAGCCAACCAGTGCTAAGCATATGTGGGAACTCCTTCAAGACTGTTGGAAAAGCATTCCAGGTGAAGCTGGTTGAGAGAATGCCAAGAGTGTGCAAAGCTGTCATCAAGGCAAAGGGTGGCTAGTTGAAGAATCTCAAATATAAAATATATTTTGATTTGTTTAACACTTTTTTGGTTACTACATGATTCCATATGTGTTATTTCATTTACATTTACGTCATTTAGCAGACGCTCTTATCCAGAGCGACTTACAGTTAGTGAGTGCATACATTATTTTTTTATTTTTTTCATACTGGCCCCCCGTGGGAATCGAACCCACAACCCTGGCGTTGCAAACGCCATGCTCTACCAACTGAGCTACATGGGGCACTTCAATCAGTGTTGATGAAGGGGAGGAGACAGGTTAAAGAAGGATTGTTAAGCCTTGAGACAATTGAGACATAGATTGTGTGTGTGTGCCATTCAGAGGGTGAATGGGCAAGACAGGTGCACCGGTTTGAGTGTGTCAAGAACTGCAACGCTGCTGGGTTTTTCACGCTCAACAGTTTCCTGTGTGTATCAAGAATGGCCCACCACCCAAAGTACTTCCAGCCAACATGGCACAACTTTGGGAAGCATCCCTGTGGAACGCTTTCGGCACCTTGTAGAGTCCATGCTCCAACAAATTTAGGCTGTTCTGAGGGCAAAACTGAATATTAGGAAGGTGTTCCTAATGTGTTGTACACTCAGTGTATGATTTGGTTTTACCTTCCAACATAAATTGATGTCAAATTAATACATTTATGTGGTATACTGTAAATATAGAATTTTACAGTGTTCAGCAGTTATCAAACTATATACAGTGGGGGAAAAAAGTATTTAGTCAGCCACCAATTGTGCAAGTTCTCCCACTTAAAAAAATGAGAGAGGCCTGTACTTTTCATCATAGGTACACATCAACTATGACAGACAAATTGAGAAATTGTGGGAGCAATTATTAGGAAATGGAAGACATACAAGACCACTGATAATCTCCCTCGATCTGGGGCTCCACGCAAGATCTCACCCCGTGGGGTCAAAATGATCACAAGAACGGTGAGCAAAAATCCCAGAACCACACAGGGGGACCTAGTGAATGACCTGCAGAGAGCTGGGACCAAAGTAACAAAGCCTACCATCAGTAACACACTACGCCGCCAGGGACTCAAATCCTGCAGTGCCAGACGTGTCCCCCTGCTTAAGCCAGTACATGTCCAGGCCCGTCTGAAGTTTGCTAGAGTGCATTTGGATGATCCAGAAGAGGATTGGGAGAATGTCATATGGTCAGATGAAACCAAAATAGAACTTTTTGGTAAAAACTCAACTCGTCGTGTTTGGAGGACAAAGAATGCTGAGTTGCATCCAAAGAACACCATACCTACTGTGAAGCATGGGGGTGGAAACATCATGCTTTGGGGCTGTTTTTCTGCAAAGGGACCAGGACGACTGATCCGTGTAAAGGAAAGAATGAATGGGGCCATGTATCGTGAGATTTTGAGTGAAAACCTCCTTCCATCAGCAAGGGCATTGAAGATGAAACGTGGCTGGGTCTTTCAGCATGACAATGATCCCAAACACACCGCCCGGGCAACGAAGGAGTGGCTTCGTAAGAAGCATTTCAAGGTCCTGGAGTGGCCTAGCCAGTCTCCAGATCTCAACCCCATAGAAAATCTTTGGAGGGAGTTGAAAGTCCGTGTTGCCCAGCGACAGCCCCAAAACACTGCTCTAGAGGAGATCTGCATGGAGGAATGGGCCAAAATACCAGCAACAGTGTGTGAAAACCTTGTGAAGACTTACAGAAAACGTTTGACCTGTGTCATTGCCAACAAAGGGTATATAACAAAGTATTGAGAAACTTTTGTTATTGACCAAATACTTATTTTCCACCATAATTTGCAAATAAATTCATTAAAAATCCTACAATGTGATTTTCTGGAGAAAAAAAATCTCATTTTGTCTGTCATAGTTGACGTGTACCTATGATGAAAATTACAGGCCTCTCTCATCTTTTTAAGTGGGAGAACTTGCACAATTGGTGGCTGACTAAATACATTTTTTCCCCACTGTATGTCAACTAGGCACTAAATAATTTAGGATAGTATCAGTTTTGAGCAGTTTGATTAAGTGATAGTAAAAAGATAACGAGAAAATAATATAAAAAGTCAAGTAAATATTACATTTTGAAAAATAGATACACTACATGGCCAAAAGTATGTTCGTCGAACATCTCATACCAAAATCATGGGCATTAATATGGAGTTGGTCCTCCCTTTGCTGCTATAACAGCCTCCACTCTTCTGGGAAGGCTATCCACTAAATGTTGGAACATTGCTGCGGGGACTTGCTTCCATTCAGCCACAAGAGCATTAGTGAGGTCGGGCACTGATGTTGGGCGATTAGGCCTGGCTCGCAGTCGGCGTTCCAATTCATTCCAAAGGTGTTTGATGGGGTTGAGGTCAGGGCTTTGTGCAGGCCAGTCAAGTTCTCCCACACCAATCTCGACAAACCGTTTCTGTATGGACCTCGCTTTGTGCACGGGGGCATTGTCATGCTGAAACAGGAAAGGGCCTTCCCCAAACTCTTGCCACAAAGTTGGAAGCACAGAATTGTCTAGAATGTAATTAAATGCTGTACTGTTAAGATTTCCCTTCACTGGAACTAAGGGGCCTAGCCCGAACAATGAAAAACAGCCCCAGACCATTATTCTCCTTCACCAAACTTTACAGTTGGCACTATGCATTCGGGCAGGTAATGTTCTTCTGGCATCCGTCAAACCCAGATTCGTCCATTGAACTGCCAGGTGGTGAATCATGATACATCACTCGAGATAATGCGTTTCCACTGCTCCAGAGTCCAATGGCGGCGAGCTTTACACCACTCCAGCCGACACTTGGCATTGCACATGGTGATCTTAGGCTTGTGTGCAGCTGCTTGGCCATAGAAACTCATTTCATGAAGCTCCCGACAAACAGTTATTGTGCTGACGTTGCTTCGATTTGGCAATTTGGAACACAGTAGTGAGTGTTGCAACCGAGGACAGACGATTTTTACGAGCTACGCGCTTCAGCACTCGGCAGTCCCGTTCTGTGAGCTTGTGTGGCATACCACTTCGCGGCTGAGCAGTTGTTGCTCCTAGATGTTTCCACTTCACAATAACAGCACTTATAGTTGACCGGGGCAGCTCTAGCAGGGAAGACATTTTACGAACTGACTTATTGGCATCCTATGATGGTGCCACGTTGAAAGTCACTGAGCTCTTCAGTACGGGCCATTCTACTGCCAATGTTTGTCTATGGAGATTGCATGGCTGTGTGCTCAATTGTATACACCTGTCAGCAACGGTGTGGCTGAAATAGCTAAATCCACTAATTTGAAGGAGTGTTCTCTCTAAAGGCACTAGGTAAAAAGGCGGACGATTGTTGGTAGGCTGATGGATGCCACATTGGAAAAAGGTGTCATCGTTCTCCTCAATGGCCTGCTTTATTTCGAACAGCTGTATGTCATTCCTGGCCCTCAGCATTTCAACCACTGCCCACTCCTGCTGGTCGGTCAGCACACGGCCACCACCATGGGGTCTTCTGTAAATTCTGATTGTAGAACAGAGTATACTGTCAATAGGTCATACTGTAAGAATACAGTAATATGTTTTGTGAATTTACCTGCATTACAATATGTTGTTTACTGTAAATGTAATGATAAAAGCATAGTGCATATCCTGCAGACTTACCGGTTTTCTTGGAAAATGTTCTCATGATCGAACAGTTTATCTTTTCAGATTGGGGTGAACTTATATGGCAGCCTCTGCCATGGTAAGGCTTCTGTTTACCACATGGTCAATGACGATGGCCCGGACGTCATTAGACACAACAGTTCCATGCCGTCTGCCTCCCTCTCTCTGATGTCCACCTCTTTGACGGGGCCCATGCCCACCTCTTCGACCTCTTTGACGGGGCCCATGCCCACCTCTTTGATCTCTCTGATGGAGCCCATGCCCACCTCTTTGACCTCTTTGATGATACCCATGCCCACCTCTTTGACCTATTTGATGGGGCCAATGCCCACCTCTTTGACCTCTTTGATGGGGCCCATGACCACCTCTCTGAAGGGCCCCTTGTCCATGAGCTCTTTGATTTCTTCCTCTCCTTTGATGTGTATCCAGCTCCATGTTGAAAGAAATTGCAAGTGTTCACACACACTCTTTTATATGGTGACCAATTGTGGTTAACACTATGTGAAATCAAGTAGCATTAACAAGTAGTCATTATGTATGGTTATCATGTATCATACATGTCATTTAGATGTTTATACTTTACAAACACACATTTTATTTCTGCAGTGCTCAAAGTCCATATACAGTGCCTTCGGAAAGTATTCAGACATCTTGACTTTTTCCACATTTTGTTACATTACAGCCTTATACTAAAATTGATTGAATAAAAAAATTATCCTCAGCAATCTACACACAATACCCCATAATAACAAAGCGAAAACAGGTTTTTATAGCACATTTATAAAAATAAAAATACCTTATTTACATTAGTATTCAGACTCGAAATTAAGCTCAGGTTCATCCTGTTTCCAATGATCATCCTTGAGATATTTCTACAACTTGATTGGAGTCCACCTGTTGTAAATTACATTGATTGAACATGATTTGGAAAGGCACACACCTGTCTATATAAGGTCCCACAGTTGACAGTGCATGTCAGAGCAAAACCAAGCCATGAGGTCTGTCACACCCTGGCCTTGAGAGGCCTGTTGTCTTTAGTTGGTTTGGTCAGGGCGTGAGAATCTATGCTGGAAATTCTATGTTTGTGATCTAGGTAGTGTATTTCTATGTTGGGCCGGGTGTGATTCCCAATCAGAGACAGCTGTCACTCGTTGTCTCTGATTGGGGATCATACTTAAGTAGCCTGTTTGCCTACCTTAATTGTGGGATCTTGTTCCGTGTTAGGCTTGCATATGTTTAGCCTGAGGACTTCACGTTATGTTGTTTCTTGTTTTGTTTAATGTTTATTTGGTTTAATAAACATGTTCAAATACCACGCTGCACCTTGGTCTGACCCGTCTCTCAACAATCGTGACAAGGTCGAAGGAATTGTCCGCAGAGCTCCGAAACAGGATTGTCGAGGAACAGATCTGGGGAAGGGTACCAAAAAATGTCTCTAGCATTGAAGGTCACCAAGAACACAGTGGCCTCCATCATTCTTAAATGGAAGAAGTTTGGAAACACCAAGACTCTTCCTAGACCTGGCTGCCCGGCCAAACTGAGCAATTGGGGAGAAGGGCCTTGGTCAGGGAGGTGACCAAGAACCCGATGGTCACTCTGACAGAGCTCTAGAGTTCCTCTGTGGAGATGGGAGAACCTTCCAGAAGGACAACCATCTCTGCAGCACTCCACCAATCAGGCCTTCATGGTAGAGTGGCCAGACGGAAGCCCCTCCTCAGTAAAAGGCACATGACAGCCCGCTTGGAGTTTCCCAAAAGGCACCTAAAGACTCTCAGACCATGAGAAACAAGATTCTCTGGTCTGATGAAACCAAGGTTGAACTCTTTGGCCGAATGCCAAGCGTCATTTCTGGAAGAAACCTGGCACCATCCCTACGGTGAAGCATGGTGGTGGCAGCATCATGCTGTGGGGATGTTTTTCAGCAGCAGGGACTGAGAGACTAGTCAGGATCGAGGCAAAGATGAACGGAGCAAAGTACAGAGATCCTTGATGAAAACTTGCTCCATAGCTCTCAGGACCTCAGACTGGGGAAAAGGTTCACCTTCCAACAGGACAAACGACCCTAAGCACACAGCTAAGACAACGCAGGAGTGGCTTCGGGACAAGTCTCTGAATGTCCTTGAGTGGCCCAGCCAGAGCCCGGACTTGAACCTGATCGAACATCTCTGGAGAGACCTGAAAATAGCTGTGCAGCAACGGTCCCCATCCAACCTGACAGAGCTTGAGATGATCTGCAGTGAAGAATGGGAGAAACTCCCCAAATACAGGTGTGCCAAGCTTGTAGCGTCCTACCCAAGAAGACTCAAGGCTGTAATCGCTGCCAAAGGTGCTTCAACAAAGTACTGAGTAAAGTGTCTGAATACTTATGTAAATGTGATATTTCAGTTTTCTTTTTTTATTGCTAAAATCCTGTTTTTGCTTTGTCATTATGGGGTATTGTGTGTAGATTGATGAGGGGGGGAAAACAATTTAATCCATTTTAGAATAAGGCTGTAACCTAACAAAATGTGGAAAAAGTCAAGGAGTCTGAATACTTTCCGAAGGCACTGTATAGTAGACAAACCAGTTTTAAAATATGTAGGTTTACCAAACGGTTAAGTGATTAATAATTAAGTGCAGTTGGATTAAGTGATGGTCATATGTATTTAAACAAATGAGAAGAGTATCATATGAAAAATATTGTGAGCATTGAATTGTGAAAGGCAATTACTTTATATGAAAGCTATTTCTAGATGAAACACTGATTAGGTTTGGTGAAAAAGTTACTATGTGATTTAGAAGAAAAAAAACAGCTTTTTGATGATCTGTTTTGAGTTTTGTATGATGGACTGTAGTTTCTCTTTGCTTATTTGAGCTGTTCTTGCCATAATATGGACTTTTACCAAGTAGGGCTAACTTCTGTTATCTTCTACCTTATCACAACACAACTGATTGGCTCAAACGCATTAAGAAGGAAATACATTCCACAAATTAACTTTTAAGAAGGCACACCTGTTAATTGAAATGCATTCCAGGTGACTACCTCATGAAGCTGGTTGAGAGAATGCCAAGAGTGTGCAAAGCTGTCATCAAGGCAAAGGGTGGCTATTTGAAGAATCTCAAATATTAAATACATTTTGATTTGTTTAACACTTTTTTGGTTACTACATGATTCCATATGTGTTATTTAATAGTTTTATTGTCTTCACTATTATTCTACAAGGTAGAAAATAGTAAAAATAAAGAAAAGCCCTTGAACGAGTAGGTGTGTCCAAACTTTTGACTGGTACTGTATGTGTATATATATATATATATATATATATATACAGTGGGGAGAACAAGTATTTGATACACTGCCGATTTTGCAGGTTTTCCTACTTACAAAGCATGTAGAGGTCTGTAATTTTTATCCTAGGTACACTTCAACTGTGAGAGACGGAATTTAAAACAAAAATCCAGAAAATCACATTATATGATTTTTAAGTAATTAATTTGCATTTTATTGCATGACGTAAGTATTTGATACATCAGGAAAGCAGAACTTAATATTTGATACAGAAACCTTTGTTTGCAATTACAGAGATCATACGTTTCTTGTAGGTCTTGACCAGGTTTGCACACACTGCAGCAGGGATTTTGGCCCACTCCTCCATACAGACCTTCTCCAGATCCTTCAGATTTTGGGGCTGTCGCTGGGCAATACGGACTTTCAGCTCCCTCCAAAGATTTTCTATTGGGTTCAGGTCTGGAGACTGGCTAGGCCACTCCAGGACCTTGAGATGCTTCTTACGGAGCAACTCCTTAGTTTCCCTGGCTGTGTGTTTCGGGTCGTTGTCATGCTGGAAGACCCAGCCACGACCCATCTTCAATGCTCTTACTGAGGGAAGGAGGTTGTTGGCCAAGATCTCGCGATACATGGCCCCTTCCATCCTCCCCTCAATACGGTGCAGTCGTCCTGTCCCCTTTGCAGAAAAGCATCCCCAAATAATGATTTTTCCACCTCCATGCTTCACAGTTGGGATGGTGTTCTTGGGGTTGTACTCATCCTTCTTCTTCCTCCAAACACGGCGAGTGGAGTTTAGACCAAAAAGCTCTATTTTTGTCTCATCAGACCACATGACCTTCTCCCATTCCTCCTCTGGATCACCCTGATGGTCATTGGCAAACTTCAGACGGGCCTGGACATGCGCTGGCTTGAGCAGGGGGACCTTGCGTGCGCTGCAGGATTTTAATCCATGACGGCGTAGTGTGTTACTAATGGTTTTCTTTGAGACTGTGGTCCCAGCTCTCTTCAGGTCATTGACCAGGTCCTGCCGTGTAGTTCTGGGCTGATCCCTCACCTTCCTCATGATCATTGAGGCCCCACGAGGTGAGATCTTGCATGGAGCCCCAGACCGAGGGTGATTGACCGTCATCTTGAACTTCTTCCATTTTTTTATAATTGCGCCTTCAGTTGTTGCCTTCTCACCAAGCTGCTTACCTATTGTCCTGTAGCCCATCCCAGCCTTGTGCAGGTCTACAATTTTAACCCTGATGTCCTTACACAGCGCTCTGGTCTTGGCCATTGTGGAGAGGTTGGAGTCTGTTTGATTGAGTGTGTGGACAGGTGTCTTTTATACAGGTAACGAGTTCAAACAGGTGCAGTTAATACAGGTAATGAGTGGAGAACAGGAGGGCTTCTTAAAGAAAAACTAACAGGTCTGTGAGAGCCGGAATTCTTACTGGTTGGTAGGTGATCAAATACTTATGTCATGCAATAAAATGCAAATGAATTACTTAAAAATCATACAATGTGATTTTCTGGATTTTTGTTTTAGATTCCGTCTCTCACAGTTGAAGTGTACCTATGATAAAAATTACAGACCTCTACATGCTTTGTAAGTAGGAAAACCTGCAAAATCGGCAGTGTATCAAATACTTGTTCTCCCCACTGTGTATATATATATATATATATATATATATAGGTGTCTATACTTCATCAGCAAAGTTAGATAAGAAGTAGGGCCTTGTAAACAAAAAGGGAGTAATGTAGAGCTCTACGGGTCTTTAGCAAAGTCCAGCCAACCTTTTGATACAGGATGCAGTGTTGAGTATCAAAACTGTCATAGGTAACAAAACAAAGGGCACTATGGTAGATGGCATCCAAAAGTTTAAGAGTAGTAGCAGCTGCACTTCGATAAATAATATCACCAACAGATAAAAAGGTTGACTGAATAATCTGCTTGCTACTGCTTTATAACGGGAAACATGCCTATGTATGGCGTGCGCCAAGTTTATAAATCTAAATAGTTTTGTGAATGCAGAAATGGTGCATGCAGATATTTAGTGTTAAATTTAAGCAACGATTATAAATGAGGCCCCAGGCACTGGGGTGTACGGAGTACCGGTAAAATAAATAGTGGCAGAAACTGTACCAGTAAAAGATTAGCCTATCAAAATAAAAATATCTAAGATCTAAGGTGGCGATATGTAACTTTTTAGGTGACCCAACCATATTCACATAGAAATGTGAGTTATAGATCTATCATTCTAATTGAAAGCAAGTCTAATAAACAGTAGAGCGGTTCTATGTGTGCTATTTCTATGCTTCCCTAAAATACAATTTTTTTAAAAATGGAAAATATATTTCACAGCGTTTGTGACGGTACAATGATTCTCTACACTATACTAGCTTATTTTGTCACATAAACAGAAATTAGGCTAACTATTTGGCGGAGCGATTTCTGCATAGTGCAACTTTAAACGAAACCTTTTACACTGTAATGTATCTCTAACTCATGTTAGCCGCATGAAAAATTTGCGAATGGTGGTATAGCCTTACGTTCCAAAATAAAGTGTGGGTTTGTCTCTACGACCAGAAAGAACACATTACATTTTGCCAAGTCAGGGATGGCAGGCCAAGGCCGAGAGACGCGCACTGACAGCAGTGTGGATGCATCAACCTAAACTCACTCCAGGTTAAAGGATTTTGCCCAAGGTTGCCCAGAGGAAGTCCATGGAGTTCCTCCTTGGCTACATCATGTGGCAGTTTATTCGATTCTTCGGCATCCAGGTTAAAGTGAGTATAGTCAGCCATGTATTGGTCTATGATGAAGATGATGATCATTACAGAGTAGGCTGTTTACATATCAATGTCAGAGACCTTTTCATTAATTGTGTCTTTGTGACTTTCTTGCTATATCCCAATCTCTACATTTCTTGGTGGTTCAAAGTACTCCTGAGAAGAGCCCTCTCAGTAGATGAATGCTCCATCCAGTGATGATGTCCTAAAGACCTCTACAGAAGATAAAGCCAAACCCTGGATGACAAACTGATCGATAGCCCACCTGACAATGAACCACCACTCCATGACAACATACAGGCTTCCCCTCAGGTGAACGACAAACCACTCGACCTCAAAGACGTGAAGGACTCTCTGGGTGATACTGCTCCCTTCATTGACCCGCAGGTGACCTCACAGGTCGACGCCACGTCTGCCTTTTACATGGAAGCCTCCTTGGAGGTTGCCACACCACCCATGGACCATGTGGTAGCCTACCTAGAAGGAAACACCACACCTGTGGACAAGATCCAGGTCTGCACACCCCTTGTTGTTGAGCAGCAGCGCCCGTTGGTGCTGAGCCTGTGTGTGGACAAGCTACAGCCACGTCAGAAGAGTGGAAGAGTCAGAAGAGTAGAAGCCAGCCTGGGGCGCTCAGTACTGCTGGGAAACACCTTGAGACAGATCTAGGAGGACTTGCAGAGGGAAGGTGCAAGCAGTCTAGAGCTGTCAGCCCAGCCACTGTCCCCTCACCTTCACATGCCCACGCACACACCTCTGGACAAGAAGAAGGCTAGTGCTCCCTCCATTGCCATTAGGCAGTCCACAAAGGTCGACGTCCCGTCTCCTAATGACGCCAGCCCGTTTGCCCCAAAGACTGATGGGTGGTTCGGCCGACTCTTTCGTTGGAGGAAGAAAGAGGTTAATCTTCCAGATGATACGGATAAATCAGGAAGGAGGCTGTTTTTTTTATATTAGAAATTATACTAGGCTAATATGTGCTTGATGTTGCTCACTGACAACTGTTGTAGCTTTGGGGCTGATGGTTTCATAGAGATCAGTTAATTACTGAATATCAAAGATGTTTCTGGTTTTCTGTTAAGTTCATGGAGAAAGATAGAGATACTCTGCATAGTACAACATCTAATATGGCTACACCGGGAATACAGCAATAAACAGCATACCAATAATATTAAAGAGAAAAGTGAATAAGTAACAAGAGGATTTTTTTGAATTACATGCAATCCCTAAAGCAAGAAGCTCACCTGATCTTTCACCTCAGATTGTCTGGAATGAGTCCCAGGGAAGATGGGTGGATAGGAGGGAACCTCAGAGGAGGGTGATGACCAAGCCTCCATCTCCTCCTCCGTCCATCTCCATGATGAGGCCTGGTTGGGGAACTCTGCTGGTTCTCCTAAAGGGGTCATCATGGATTTATTGCTTTAGTCTACACCAATACTGTCTCAGCCATTGTGTTACACAGCTTTTGTAGCTGGTTATGAATGTCTCAAACAACACAGATTAGTATCGGTCATTATCTTAATTTCCTGACCTTGAGACAATTACATTTCTATTTTCATTTGTTATGAACAAGGTAATGGTATGTTCTTCTTCTCATGTAGTCATTTACTTTTCTTTTTCAGTCAGTCTCGAGGCATGATCATGAACAACATCTTAAAATCCATCTTTGAAACTTTGAAAATACATTTTATGAAACAGTATATTTAATAAATGAATGAACACAAGATTTCTTCAGAATAGGTCAACTTTCAAGTCACATTTTTCAGCTTTTACATTGCCATTGACTATTCCATGGGTCATGGCTTATAAAATGGAATGTTGTATGCATTTACACACACACACACATTTATTTACTTATTTACAGTATTTATTCTGTTCAACGGTCTCCCTCCTTTCCCTTTACAATTAGAAATGGTCAACTTTTGCCAACATTTCTCTAATTCTCAGAGTTGTCTAGTGAGTGTGCAGTGATGTCCTCTGATTAATTAAGCAGTGATGTCCTCTGACTGATTTAACACTGACTAACTACAGTAAGGTGAAAACACTGTGTGTAGATTCTACTGTATATATATGAAGATTATTACTAGGTACTCTTACCAGACCAATTGATTTACTCACACTCAATGAGAGGCATTGGAAGATTATATTGTATGAACATGATTTGTATGAACTTAAAAATATATATATATTTTAACAGGTCTGGAAGCTGCTCTGGTACTAACTCAGGAGAAATCCCTTTCTATGAACCTGGGAGAGATTGTGAAAATCTACTGTAGTTTAGCAGTTAAGAGCGTTGGGCCAGTAACTGAAAGGTTGCTGGTTCAAACCCCTCAAGCCTAGGTGAAAAATCTGTGGATGTGACCTTGAGCAAGGCACTTAACCCTAATTGCTCTGGATAAGAATTACTAAAATGTCAAATGTTATTAGTGATACCAGGACCTAGACCATTACATGGTACCAACAGAAGGCTGGAGGTAGCCCATGTTTTTTGTTTTATGACAACACAAGAGCAACTGGGTTGTCAAGCAGGTTCACATATTCCGAATCTGGATCTGGCTATACTGAGTATCTGCACATTAATGGATTTGAGGCTGAAGATGAGGCAGTCTATATCTGCACTTGTCATAACTGTGTCACTGGCATACACCTAGTGCCATCTAGTGCCACAATTATATGAGCAGCCTGTGCAAAAACCTAACTCCATTCAAAGCAGGAGAAACGATCAAACCTGTTGCCCATTACTACTGTCATTTCCACCACTTTCATCAAACTGACCAGACTTTTATCATTTGAAATCAACATACACTAATGTGTAAATCATATACCTTTATCTAAAATCTATATCTAAAATATAATATTGATATGCATCTACATTATAATTCTCAACACCTGCATGCTAAAACAAGGGCCGGGATGATACCAATATCGAGATACTCATCAGACAGAGTTTTTTTTTTTTTATGATGTCACTTTTTATTGTATGTGAATAGGGATCTCTGATGATGAATGCTGTATTGCATTCAGCATTCATGATCTTGCCTCTATTTGATATTTCAACAACTAAAGCCATTCTGCCAAGTCTTTAAAGCAGACATTTACCATAAAATCATGTTATATGTAAATCCCAGAGAGAAAGAGAGAGTGTTAAAGACTGGAGAGGGAGAATATGGGTCACTTGCACTGTACGTGGACATGCTTAAATCCACTGACAATAGCCGGCTGGGTTCACTGAAGACGGCAATGCTGCTAGTATTTAGCGTTCTCTTGTGTAGCGATCGATTGCTACTGCCTGAGTCGTCTGACGTAAAGATGGATGCCTTCCGATATAGGTAAATAAAAAACATTTAAGGACTGGCATGTATCTAATTGTTGTAATATTTAAGGCTAAAGGGAGTTACACCGTGAAGTGATGTTTTTCTTATGTGACACAATGTATCGAGTTTTTGAAACAGTGTACTAAGCAAACCATAGCATGCTTCGCAGTAATCTGTTTCTTTAAGTAACATGCAATGTCTTACAATTGTTTATGATTGCACCATATGTTGGATTGATGATACATTTATTTCCAGTATTTTTTTATTTTCTGTAAATAATCAAAAAATACCCCCCGTCTCTTTCTGCTAATCTGAAATCGACACGAATGCAATCGTGTCTATCTGCGTTGTTTTCTATTGTGCATACTGGACAATGTTATGCCCCATAGTAGGGACCGAGGACTTCTGTACGATAAAAAAAAGAAGATAAATTATCTAAGGAAAACATTTGTTCAATGCTGTACTGTAAACGATATGATGCAAAGCAGAAAACATAGCATGTCGTTATCTGATTTGTACTACAAACAGCGAATAATCCAATTATATTTTGTCATTAATGACAGGTTATAAACGTGAATAGCCTAGATTCCACTCTTTTAATATAATTCATTGTGCATTTAGTTGTAAGTATCACCATTTGTTACAATGTTTCATTGCTTGTTGTTGCTCCTGCTCGCCACTCTCCTTGCCATTACTCATTGAAATATATTTTACATTGTAAATGTAATGTATGAAGATGAAATGATGTTATGATATCGTGTCTTCTCTCCTGTCTGGTCCAGCCCTGTCTTGGCCAATGCTTGCTGCTTTACAGCATGAGCAAAGAAGTGTCGGCTCATCTTCTAGTTCTGGCAAATGAAAATGGATGAGATTTCGATGTCCAGCCTGGACAACAGCAAGCTGGAGGTAAATATAGTAGTAGGTTTGGTTTACTCCTGTGTGGACTATACATAAGGGTTTCGTTTTTCACCCACACATTTCATTTAGTCTGACTGTGTGTCATTTGGACTGCAGCTATGGCGGATGCGTAACCTGACCAGCGTAATTCAGCTTGGCCCTAGTGTGAATCAGTTCTGTAGCCAACCCTTCTGACAGTAGCATTCCATAGAAAGGCTATATCCTGGTTCTATATAATAATGCTGTGGTGGTTGGCAGGGCGTAGCTCAGGACATCCTGTCTGATCTGGTGGAGGATGCTTGTCTGGGCCTGTGCTTTGAGGTCCACCGGGCCGTCAAGCAGGGCTACTTTTTCCTGGAAGACACGGACCAAGAAAGCATGAGGGACTTTGGTATGTATTTCTACCTTCTACTCACCTTTTTTTAAATTATTGTTTAACAATGTTTAAGATAAAGACGCATACAGAAGATATCATTCCACAATTCTTAATTCGCTAACTACACCACCTTCCAATGATTACAATAGATAATATATACCTACATACCTTTACTATGTAAAGCGCTTTGAGGTACAATTTTTCATTATCTTTATTTTTGCGTGAGTAGAAATTGTGGACCAGCCAGGAGTGGATGTGTTCGGGCAGGTGTACAACCAGTGGAAGAACAAGGAGTGTGTCTGTCCCAACTGCAGCCGGAGCATCGCCGCGTCACGCTTTGCCCCGCACTTGGAGAAGTGCCTGGGCATGGGGCGCAACAGCAGCCGCATAGCCAACCGCAGGTTAGCCACCCACCCCCACACAACTGAAACAAGTGGCACGTTCCAAACCGTCTACAAAGCAGTCGCACTGTGCAAATTAACCAATTATTGAATGCTATGTAATCTACATTGCAGTTGGGCAATACATGTATGTAATATTGATGCGGTTACTGACATCATTAAATGGGGGGCTAAACTCACTAATTTCGCCTCCCTTTTCCACGTTTTTGTTATGGAATGCTAGAAGCCATGACTGAAGCAACGAGAGTTTGAAGTGGGAGTGTTATGTTCGCTAATAGCCTGGCGTTGTGTGCTCCTCTTTACTGATCCTAAACAGCAACCATACTTTACTAGATGAATGGCTTAGCAACCACTTGACGCAGCATGACAACGTGCACGTGATTGGTCAAGAATCCCAAATTCTGAGCATTTCCTCCTTTCTAGAATACCTTTGATGATATTTGTGTTTGTGATGCTAATGTTAGCTCACGAATAGTTGGGGGAAAAAAACAAGCCCTTTATAAAGACCAAGTCTCGTTCTTTCAACATAACATTGGCAACGATGTCTTGTATGTATTGTTTCATGTAAACAAGTCAGAGTTGCTGCGTGCTAATGGGTATTTCTGTTGTCTGTAATGAAATGGGCAGGCTGTAGGTTGATTCGGCTGCACTCAGCGCAGCTGTTTCACCGGGCATGACAAATTTCCCTATGCGTTACCATCCCCTTTTAGTGGGCAAGACTGGGCATGATTGAAATCAAAATCCAACCCACAATTATCCAAGGATTTAGGAACTTAAGTGTCACTTTTGGAAGATATTGACTTTATGACCAAAATTATCCTATTTACACGTTGGAGTAAATTTTGACACTAGCATAAATGTTTCTGACTAATATCGATGCCACATAGGCCGTTTTCAACTAGATACGTCTTTTTGGGGGGGTTCAGCTACCCTTTAAATACAGCTACCCTAAAACCAGCTGACATTGCAGTGCAGACAGCACTGTAATGCCATTAAGACTGGAGTTGCTGGGTCGAAGACCCAAGCCGACAAGGTAAAAAATCTGTTGATGTGCCCTTGAGCAAGGCACTTAACCCTTATTTGCTCCAGGGGCGCTGTACTATTATGGCTGACCCTGTAAAACAACACATTTCACTGTATCTATCTGGTGTATGTGACAATAAAACATCTTAATATATATATATATATATATATATATATATATATATATATATATATATATATATTATTAGAGTATTATTATTATTTTCTAATCAGAATGTAGTTTGCACACTTGATTAAACTGTAGCCTTACTTTCTAAAGTAATGCTGAAGGAAGGCTTCTTTCAAATACTTTGCTCTAGCCTGCCTGGAGTGCCAGATGGGCAGGGTTTGCCATTTTGGGACTATTCTATTGGTCCATTAAACCACACAAGCTCAATTAAGCGCAGATTAAGTATTGGAAATGATTTCAAATAGTATTTTGAACCCAGGTCATAATTCAATGGATGATGTCATTGACTGCCATTTCTTCCCCACACAGAATAGTCACCGGCAACAACACTAACAATAAATCAGAGAGCGACCAGGAGGATAACGATGACGTCAATGATAACGACTGGTCTTACGGGGCGGAAAAGAAAGGTAAAGGACTGGCTTTCACCCTCCTTTCCAAGGTGATCTAGGCACGAAACGAGAGCAAACGTTGTGAAACAGAAAGGTACTACATGACCTTGTCCAATAAGAACATAAGTTATTTTCCATTGCAAAACGTTTTCCTACAGTGTGCCCTACTAAAGATGACCCTGGTGACTGACAGTTACAGTGTATATATCTACTCACAAGAGGAGACAAATTGACATTGAGAATTTTAAATTGTGAATACCATGAGTCAATCTCTACATTAATTTTAACTGAAACAGAATTGACCTCAACTAAGTGCACATGCATCCAAAATGTAGTTGTATCTGTTTGATCTTCACTTGTAATCTAGTAGTTAAAAAAAAGTGTATAAAAAAATTAAGATATATATATATATATATATATATATATATATATATATATATATATATATATATATATATATATATATATATATATATATATATATATATGCTTTGAAGTGTTATCAGTGTGCTTGGTTCTCTTGTGTATTTGTACGTTGTGATATCATGTATATCATTTAAAGTATGTCCAAGTGTCTTATAAAATGCTCTCATTTTTTCAGCGAAGAAGAGAAAATCAGATAAGGTATTGGCACTTTCTTTGAAACAACCTGTTATTGATCAAATTTAATATTTTCTGTAATAATATCGTTTTGCCACTAGTTGATCATTCTGCTTTTCTTGATGCTTTATCTGAATAGAATCCAGTGCCACAGCTGTATTTCAAGTGAGAGATCGAAGGGAGAATGTTGATTGGTATTTGGGGTTTGTGTAGTTGTAACCAATCTAATAAAGTTACTACAGGATAGCACGACCAAAACAAACCATACATATAAAGTTATCTTAATATGTTCATAAAGTTTCCAACAGTGTGCAGCATGATCCTGAAAGGCGATGAGATCAAATTTAGATTTCTTCCATTTTAATGCTTGTTGTGATTGTCAAGCTTTCTGTTAAACAAAACATATTATTTTTTACGAATAAGACAATTCAATTACATCTTTCTTAGTTTTGTGTAAACTATTTGTTTATATTTTCCTTTTTATTGTAGAATCCAAACTCACCCAGGAGATCCAAATCATTTAAACATAAGAGTGGTAAGTCATCATCATCAGTCTATAACTACTAAATGCATGGTAATTGTGGCAAATGGAGCGACTGCTTTAGACCTCATTCTTTGGAGAGGCCTAATACACACTCTGGCATTAATTCAATAGTATGACAGTGTTATGACAAAGGATATACTATATGTAAGTTGTCCCTGAGACGCTCTACCCTAGTTCTAGGTCATTGAGACTGAGAGACAAAGTAAGTAAGGTGTGGACTGTGGCTCATATGAAATATAAGCTATCCTACAGATAATGGTGGAGTTTTAGGTAATATGTTTTGCAGTTGCGCTGTGCATCTCAGAAGATATTGCTATTTTATATTAAGGTGGTTGCAGAGATCATTTGCGGAATGTAACTAAAATTAAAACATCCTGGAATGTCCCCATAATCATAATTTCACAGCATAATTTGGTTGGAGTGGAGAATGGAAATGACTTTGATAAAGAGTCAGTCTGTCTCCACAGGTATGATCGGCCCCAGACGGCGTATGGACAACCAGGAGAGCCCACGCATGCTGATGAAAGACGAGGCCTTCCCTCAGTGACAGACAGACAGGAAGACCATTCAGAGTCCACCCTGGCTCCTTTTGTTTTTCAATGGACCGTGACAGACGTGTAGTAGACTATTGCTAAATGGGTCATGTTCATTAGGCACCAAACTGAACAAAACTGACTGAAACAGGGAGGTAGTGACTGAACTTCTCCAATAAGAAATGCTTGTTTGTTTTCCATTGTGAAGCGTTTTAAAATGTTTTGTTACAGTGTGCCCTAATGAACACAACACTGCTGAAGCAGTCCAGAGACCCCCTGCACAGTTTGTGACTTCCGTTTTCCCCCCTCACCAAATCGTTGCACCAATAATCATTATTTTATATCATACATGATTTTATCGATAGGTAGCTCTTGGCTGGCCTCTACGAAATATCACGTTAGAATCTGTCAATGCACAGACAAGGAGTGAGGTCATACAGTACAGTGGCTAGGTAGAGGCAGTCGAGGTCAGAGCAATGGATACTAAGGCCCTTTTGATTATGCGCAGACTTTTTGATGATATTATCAGTCAAGAAGTCTTTTCAACAATCATTTTTTGACAAGAACATAATTATGGACAAATGGACAGTTAAAATCAGAAGTCACACAACTTACAATCATGATTAATGGTTTGTCGTTTTATTTTCTTACTCCACATTCACCCTGTCAACAACATGATTCTCCTACTGATGAGAGTATGCTTAAAGGACTCCCGTCACTTGTCATTTACCTGTGGAAATAGGTTTTGAAATAGACTGCAAACTCCTTGCTGTAGAACATGGGTTAATCTGTTTCATTGTAGATGGGTAGTTAGTTAGGCTTGTTTTCTAGCATTCAATACATGTTTTATTATTTGTTTACATTGTAAAGGGTTACATGTATCCTCTGTGTTGTGATAGTGTAAATATTTGAATAGTTGAAATGCTGCTATCATGGCTTTGTATTTGTTAATCTGTCAAGTAATAAACAATTACCTGTCGACGTGTAATAATTATTTGAACTGAGAGTATAGGAATCAAAGTTATGTTTAGCTTGACATGGGCTGATGCATATATCTAGGCAGCGGGGTCAGGGTTGCAACAAAGCCAAGTTTGAGTAAACATTTGTATCTGTTGAATGAACCTGAACATACCCTAGGCCTTCCCAGCCTGTAGTGCACTCAGCCACCAGCAGGGAAGGCTGTTGATTGCCTGTTGTGGGAATTCAACATTTTCCTAAATTTTTTGTGTGTGTGCCCAAAGTGATGTAGCTTGTAGAGCTTTTCAAATAAAAGAAATTTTTATTTGTCAAATGCGCCAAATACAACAGGTGTAGACCTTACAGTGAAATGCTTACTTACAGGCCCTTAAACACCAATGCAGTTAATAAAAGTGTTAAGTAAACAATAGATAAGTAGGAAATAAAAGCAAACAGTAAAAATAACAGTAGCGACGCTATATACAGGGGGTACTGGTACAGAGTCAATGTGCGGGGGCACCGGTTAGTCGAGGTAATTGAGGTAATATGTACATGTAGGTATAGATAAGTGACTATGCATAGATAATACACAGAGAGTAGCAGCAGCGTAAAAGAGGGGGTGGGGGTGGGGACAATGCAAATAGTCCGGGTAGCCATTTGATTAGCTGTTCAGGAGTCTTATTGCTTGGGGTTAGAAGCTGTTAGAAGCTTTTTGGACCTAGACTTGGCTCTCCGGTACCGCTTGCCATGCGGTAGCAGAGAGAACAGTCTATGACTAGGGTGGCTGGAGTCTTTGACAATTTGTAGGGCCTTCCTCTGACACCGCCTGGTATAGAGGTCCTGGATGGCAGGAAGCTTGGCCCCAGTGATGTACTGCGCCATACGCACTACCCTCTGTAGTGCCTTGTGGTCGGAGGCCAAGCAGTTGACATACCAGGCAGTGATGCAACCAGTCAGGATGCTCTCGATGGTGCAGCTGTAGAACCTTTTGAGGATCTGAGGACCCATGCCAAATCTTTTCAGTCTCCTGAGGGGGAATAGGCTTTGTCGTGCCCTCTTCACGACTGTCTTGGTGTGTTTAGACCATGATAGTTTGTTGGTGATGTGGACACCAAGGATCTTGAAGCTCTCAACCTGCTCCAATACAGCCCCGTCGATGAGAATGGGGGCGTGCTTGGTCCTTCTTTTCCTGTAGTCCACAATCAACTCCTTTGTATTGATCACGTTGAGGGAGAGGTTGTTAACCTGGCACCACACTCATCGTTGTCGGTGATCAGGCTGTTGTGTTGTTGGCAAACTTAATGATGGTGTTGGAGTCGTGCCTGGCCATGCAGTCATGGGTGAACAGGGAGTACAGGAGGGGACTGAGCACGCACCCCTGAGGGGCCCCCATGTTGAGGATCAGCGTGGCATATGTGTTGTTACCAACCTTTACCACCTGGGGACCGCCCATCAGGAAGTCCAGGATCCAGTTGCAGAGGGAGGTGTTTAGTCCCAGGGTCCTTAGCTTAGTGATGAGCTTTGAGGGCACTATGGTGTTGAACGCTGAGCTGTAGTCAATTAATAGCATTTTCACGTAGGTGTTCCTTTTGTCCAGGTGGGAAAGGGCAGTGTGGAGTGCAAAAGAGATTGCATCATCTGCAAATTGGAGTGGGTCAAGGGTTTATTGGATAATAGTGTTGATGTGAGCCATGACCAGCCTTTCAAAGCACTTCATGGCTATAGACGTGAGTGCTACGGGTCTTTAGTCATTTAGGCAGGTTATCTTAGTGTTCTTGGGCACAGGGACTATGGTGGTCTGCTTAAAACATGTTGGTATTACAGACTCAGTCAGGGACAGGTTGAAAATGTCAGTGAAGACACTTGCCAGTTGGTCAGCGCATGCTCGGAGTACACATCCTAGTAATCCGTCTGGCCCTGTGGCCTTGTGAATGTTGACCTGTTAAAAGGTCTTTCTCACATCGGCTACGCCGAGCGTGATCACACAGTCGTCCGGAACAGCTGAAGCTCCCATGCATGCTTCAGTGTTGCTTACCTCAAAGCGGGCATAGAAGTGATTTAGCTCGTCTGGTAGGCTCGTGTCACTGGGCAGCTTGGGGCTGTGCTTCCCTTTGTAGTCTGTAATAGTTTGCAAGCCCTGCCACATCCGACGAGTGTCGGAGCCGATGTAGTACGATTCAATCTTAGTCCTGTATTGACGCTTTGCCTGTTTGATGGTTTGTCAGAGGGCATGGCGGGATTTCTTATAAGCGTCCGGGTTAGAGTCCCGCTCCTTAAAAGCGGCAGGTCTACCCTTTAGCTCAGTGCGGATGTTGCCTGTAATCCATGGCTTCTGGTTGGGGTATGTACGTACGGTCGCTGTGGGGACGAAGTTATCGATGCACTTATTGATGAAGCCAGTGACTGATGTGGTGTACTCCTCAATGCCATCGGAAGAATCCCGGAACATATTCCAGTCTGTGCTAGCAAAACAGTCCTGTAGCTTAGCATCTGCGTCATCTGACCACTTCTTTATTGACCTAGTCACTGGTGCTTCCCGCTTTAGTTTTTGCTTGTAAGCAGGAATCAGGAGGATAGAATTATGGTCCGATTTGCCAAATGGAGGGCGTGGGAGAGCATTGTAGGCGTCTCTGTGTGTAGATTAAAGGTGGCCTAGAGTTTTTTTCCCTCTGGTTGCACGTTTAACATGCTGGTAGAAATTAGGTAAAACAGATTTAAGTTTCCCTGCATTAAAGTCCCCGGCCACTAGGAGCGCCGCCTCTGGATGAGCGTTTTCCTGTTTGCGTATGGCCTTATAGAGCTCATGGATTGCGGTTTTAGCGCCAGCATCAGTTTGTGGTGGTAAATAGACATCTACGAAAAATAGTGTGGTCTACAGCGTATCATGAGATACTCTACCTCAGGCGGGCAAAACCTTGAGACTTCCTTAATGTTAGATTCCGTGCACCAGCTGTTGTTTACAAATATACACAGACCGCCACCCCTTGTCTTACCGGAGGCCGTTGTTCTATCTTGCAGATGCAACGTAAACCCCGCCAGCTGTATGTTATCCATGTCGTCGTTCAGCCACGACTCCGTGAAACATAAGATATTACAGTTTTTAATATCCCGTTGCTAGGATATTCGTTATTCAAGCTTTCTATGTGTTTTTGAAAATGTATTGATTTTAAAGCCTATACACTCATAATTTGTATTTGGCATGAGGGTTGACAGGGTAGCCTTCAGTCTCAGAGTAAAGTATCTTTGCTACAGTCGAACAGTGACAAATAAAACCCATTCCCCCCATCCTTGCAGAAAGGGAGCTTTCAAAAGTTTCAGCCATAGAGATAGATAGGACTCCTCTTTGTATCTGTGACTGCATGAGCAGCACCATTGAGGCGATCTCCATTTTGAAGTAGTCCATTTTATTCTTCACGATTGGCTAATCCCTTCTGATGACCCGGTTGGACATGACTCCAACCGGGTCACCAGGAGGGATCAGCCAATGAAGATGGAGGTTCCACCCAGTTGACTTCATTTAAAATGGTGGAAGCCCTCAATGGCGCTACCCATGCTAATACGGTCTTTTGGACACTAGAGGCCTCTATCATTCTCTATGGTTTCAGCCAATCGGGCAACAAGTAGCTAGCTAGCTAGTAGGAGGAGGCACTGGCAGTTGACACGGCGCCACACTTCTATCTTCAGACATTGGACAGACTCTTCAACATGCTCTTGTGACCATTAATATAAATTGGCCTGACAAATTCAACTATTTGGGGAGGGGATGACAAACATATCACTTTGTCTGTAGGAAGGAGTAAACGACCGTTTGTCACTCGCAAATAAACACCCCGGAACTGATTAGCTTGCTAACGTTAGTAACGTTAAGCTCAGCTGGCTATCTTTTTGTTGGCGTTAGTTGCTAGCTAAACAACTGTCAACACGCGTGGAGAATAAACGTTTGGCCTGTGTGCTATCAGCAAGACGGCTTGTTCTCTACACCGAAAACTTCACGGCGACCTACCACCACTTGTAGCTCCGAAAATGACTTCAAGAGGGGGTTTTCCAGGTACTCCGATGAACCCCAGTGTTAACCCCATGAACGCTGGACATGCAGGCGGTGGAATGAGGATACCAGGAATCCAACAGAATTCGGGTTTCCGAGCCATGAATGCCACTCCTCAGTACCATCAGGTAACTTGTCGAGGTTTCCCCTCGGCTAACTTGTAACTAATTGTATGTAATTTACCGTGATAACTTTGCTATAGTTGCTTTATTGGCTAAAATATGGCAAGTAATGTTATTTAGTGACAAGTTGGGTACTGTAAAACGTTATCGCGTTTTACAAGTCATGACTCATGTTACAAAAAGTGTTGGCTAACTACTAGCTAGTAATGTTAGCTAGACACTGCTGTAAATGTCAGACAAGTGGCAATGCAGTTACTGTAGTTAGAACATTAATTAGTTCTCCCTATTCATCTGTGGTATATTGACTTTTAATTTCATCTGTCAACTTCCGCATTTCAAGAAAGTGAAAAACGGACCGCGGAATGAATTGTTGATCATACCTGTGTGAAGTTAGCCACATTAGTGTAATTTGCGGTCGCCTTCAAAATAAACGTCCCACAATAAAAATGATTCAAACGGATACAAATAGTGGAATCATGCCATATTTGGAATAGATAATGCTAAGCCATGTTGGAATGTTATATAAATTCAACAAAAGACAATTAGTTCATTTTACACTAAAGTGAAAATCACACTAACTGTATTATACTTTTAATTGCATTGGGGCATACTTACGGTGCCTTGCAAAAGTATTCATCCCCCTTGGCGTTTTTCCTATTTTGTTGCATTACAACCTGTAATTTAAGTGGATTTTTATTTGGAGTTCATGTAATGGACATACACACAATAGTCCAAATTGGTGAAGTGAAATGAAAAAAATAACTTGTTTCAAAAAATTATAAAAATATAAATAACGATAATAAGTAATAAGTGGTGCGTGCATATGTTTTCACCCCCTTTGCTATGAAGCCCCTAAAATAAGATCTGATGAAACCAGTTACCTTCAGAAGCCACACAATTAGTTAACTAAAGTCCACCTGTGTGCAATCTAAGTGTCACATGATCTGTCACATGCTCTCAGTGTATATATACACCTGTTCTGAAAGGCCCCAGAGTCTGCAACCCCACAAAGCAAGGGGCACCACCAAGCAAGCGGCACCATGAAGACCAAGGAGCTCTCCAAACAGGTCAGGGACAAAGTTGTGGAGAAGTACAGATCAGGGTTGGGTTATAAAAAAATATCAAACTTTGAACATCCCACAGAGCACCATTTAAATCCATTATTTAAAAAATGTAAAGAATATGGCACCACAACAAACCTGCCAAGAGAGGGCTGCCCGCCAAAACTCACGGACCAGGCAAGGAGGGCATTAATCAGAGAGGCAACAAAGAGACCAAAGATGACCCTGAAGGAGCTGCAAAGCTCCACAGTGGAGATAGGAGTATCTGTCCATAGGACCACTTTAAGCTGTACACTCCACAGAGCTGGGCTTTACGGAAGAGTGGCCAGAAAAAAGCCATTGCTTAAAGAAATAAATAAGCAAACACGTTTGGTGTTTGCCAAAAGGCATGTGGGAGACTCCCCAAACATATGGAAAAAGGTACTCTGGTCAGATGAGACTAAAATTGAGCTTTTTGGCCATCAAGGAAAACGCTATGTCTGGCGCAAACCCAACACCTCTCATCACACCGAGAACACCATCCCCACAGTGAAGCATGGTGGTCGCAGCATCGTGCTGTGGGGATGTTTTTCATCGGCAGGGACTGGGAAACTGGTCAGAATTGAAGGGATGTTGAATGGCGCTAAATACAGGGAAATTCTTGAGGGAAACCTGTTTCAGTCTTCCAGAGATTTGAGACTGGGATGGATATTCACCTTCAGCAGGACAATGACCCTAAGCATACTGCTAAAGCAACACTCGAGTGGTTTAAGGGGAAACATTTAAATGTCTTGGAATGGCCTAGTCAAAGCCCAGACCTCAATCCAATTGAGAATCTGTGGTATGACTTAAAGATTGCTGTACACCAGTGGAACCCATCCAACTTGAAGGAGCTGGAGCAGTTTTGCCTTGAAGATTGGGCATAAATCCCAGTGGCTAGATGTGCCAAGTTTATAGAGACATACCCCAAGAGACTTACATTTACGTCATTTAGCAGACGCTCTTATCCAGAGCGACTTACAAATTGGTGCATTCAACTTATGATAGCCATTCAACTTGTGGGGGAGGGGGGTGTAGAAGGATTACTTTTATACTATTCCAGGTATTCCTTAAAGAGGTAGGGTTTCAAGTGTCTCCGGAAGGTGGTCAGTGACTCCACTGTCCTGGCGTCGTGGGGGAGCTTGTCCCACAATAAGAACTAAGACGCTAATATTTGTGTAAACTCTACACAGTTGTGTGAGTGCCACTGAGTAGGCTGATACCCCTTTTAATGGGTGCACAATCCATAGGTTAGGCTGTACACTGCATATAAGTATGCCCCAATGCAATTCTAAAGTCTAATACATCCACAGTGCAATTTCAAATTAACTAATTGTCTTTTGTTGAATTTATATAACAACATTCTGACCTTGATTAGCATTATGTAGTGCAAATATGGCATGATTCCACTATTTCGATCTGTTTGAATCACGTTCAATTGGGAACTTTTATTCTGAAGGCCAACAGCAAATTACACTATTGTGGCTAGTCCTTATTATGGCTAGCTTCATACAGGTAATCATGCATCACGTGTTTGCAAGTGTTTAGCAAGTTAACAGTCATCCCAAATGCAAGCTTTTTCATCACCACCATATGCATGACTATATGTAGTTAGTTCATGCATAACGTGTTAGGCTACTTACACTTTCATTACTAATACATGGTTCCTCTTTGAAAGATATCATAACAAACATTGATCACTTCAGTTAGGAAGGAAGTTGTCAGCTTGCCATAAATGTAACCCGTCTGTCCCATTGTGCTTTCCATTTCCAGCACCCTGGTATGCCACCCAACAGGGGGATCCCGATGGGGCCAATGGGGGGCCCTGGACCCTCTTATGGGGGCGGGAACATGCCCTTACGCACAGGAATGGGGCCGTCAGCCATGGACGCCTCCCGAAAGCGATTCCTTCAACAACAACAGCAGGGGGGGCTGGGAGGCCCAAGGCGTGGGTGAGTTAGGGGGTGGACTGTCTGGGGGGCCCACAGCCTGTTTTTAAAAGGGGACATGGGGGTTGTTGTGGTGGGATTTGTGTGGCACCATTGCACAGCATATTGATTAACCATGATTTAGGATTATGGCTGTACAACAATATTTTTGGTCTTGCCAGACATTGGCCTTGTCCGTAATCTGTCGTGCCTACTACTTACTTACTTACTAAAACTACACACTGTCTACTAATCGAACTACATACTATTTAGAACATACTGTTTAGTAAAAATGAATGCAGTAAGCAACAAATATCAACATACTAGGCTCACCCATCCTGAGAATGAATAATCTAATGTGAAATTGCGCTGATTCCCGCCATTTGTTCATTTGGGTACAACGTGTGCCCTTATCTCATTATCAGCTGTTGTCAGACACTCATGAGTCTGGAAATACTATTTTCTTCCTCAAAAGTGTGCAGCGAATTCTACTAGATGAAAAGCCAAAGTGAGTATAACATCCTGGCATTTAAAGCATACTCGATGTTCGAAATTTTGCATACCTAAAATGCCTACTATTTAGAAAGCTAGTATGGTTATTCGGGCACGGCCATTGTCTATACCAGGTTATCTTTCTTGGTGAATTCTCAGGCAAAGTTATTTTTGAATGAATGATGCAGAGTTCAAATGCTGAATATTTAATGTCATGAAGACATGCACCCTAACTGCACTACTGTCAACGATAATGCATCTGGTAACCACAACCAATAGAGCTACATGTGACCCCCCCCCAGACGTTCACAGCCTTTAGGGATCTTCCAGGGTCTTTGATGGTGGTGTAGGGACACTACTGACTCTTTTGTACCCCCGTCCTCACAGTCAATGGTCTGTCTGTTGCTCCACTCATTCTGCTGCACAGAAAGAGTGCACAGAGGAGTTAAAAACAAAGAAACCTTAACCAAAGACGACGTCCCATGACCATGCCCCACTGCCAGACAGAGCCACGTGGACAAGGGCATCTTTTTTTAACCTCAAAACAGAATGACGTCATCTGCTTGTAAATGTTCGGGAGGACGGATGCCTGGTGGTTATTTCTATCATTTTGATCTACAACAAGGGTCTTGTGTGTTTAAGAGATTTTACTTAATACTTTACAGTTCATATAAGGAAATCAGTCAATTGAAATAAATTCATTAGGCCCTAATCTAAAGGGCTTTATTACAGACAGTGATACTCCTCAATTTCGTCTGGGTGGCTGGTCTCAGACGATCCCGCAGGGGAAGAAGCCGGTGTGGCGGTCCTGGGCTGGCGTGGTTACACGTGGTCTGCAGTTGTGAGGTCAGTTGGACGTACGTCCAAATTCTCTAAAACGACGTTGGAGGCGGTTTATGGTAAAGAAATGAACATTCAATTCTCTGCCAACAGCTCTGGTGGACATTCCTGCTGTCATCATTCCAATTGCACGCTCCCTCAACTTGAGACATCTGTGGCATTGTGTGACAACTGCACATTTTAGTGGCCTTTTATTCTTCCCAGCACAAGGTGCACCTGTGTATTGATCATACTGTTTAATCAGCTTCTTGATATGCCACACCTGTCAGGTGGATGGATTATCTTGGCAAAGGAGAAATGCTCACTAATAGGGTTCTAAATACAGTGGGGGGAAAAAAGTATTTAGTCAGCCACCAATTGTGCAAGTTCTCCCACTTAAAAAGATGAGAGGCGCCTGTAATTTTCATCATAGGTACACGTCAACTATGACAGACGAAATGAGATAATTTTTTCCAGAAAATCACATTGTAGGATTTTTAATGAATTTATTTGCAAATTATGGTGGAAAATAAGTATTTGGTCAATAACAAAAGTTTCTCAATACTTTGTTATATACCCTTTGTTGGCAATGACACAGGTCAAACGTTTTCTGTAAGTCTTCACAAGGTTTTCACACACTGTTGCTGGTATTTTGGCCCATTCCTCCATGCAGATCTCCTCTAGAGCAGTGATGTTTTGGGGCTGTCGCTGAGCAACACAGACTTTCAACTCCCTCCAAAGATTTTCTATGGGGTTGAGATCTGGAGACTGGCTAGGCCACTCCAGGACCTTGAAATGCTTCTTACGAAGCCACTCCTTCGTTGCCCGGGCGGTGTGTTTGGGATCATTGTCATGCTGAAAGACCCAGCCACGTTTCATCTTCAATGCCCTTGCTGATGGAAGGAGGTTTTCACTCAAAATCTCACGATACATGGCCCCATTCATTCTTTCCTTTACACGGATCAGTCGTCCTGGTCCCTTTGCAGAAAAACAGCCCCAAAGCATGATGTTTCCACCCCCATGCTTCACAGTAGGTATGGTGTTCTTTGGATGCAACTCAGCATTCTTTGTCCTCCAAACACGACGAGTTGAGTTTTTACCAAAAAGTTCTATTTTGGTTTTATCTGACCATATGACATTCTCCCAATCCTCTTCTGGATCATCCAAATGCACTCTAGCAAACTTCAGACGGGCCTGGACATGTACTGGCTTAAGCAGGGGGACACGTCTGGCACTGCAGGATTTGAGTCCCTGGCGGCGTAGTGTGTTACTGATGGTAGGCTTTGTTACTTTGGTCCCAGCTCTCTGCAGGTCATTCACTAGGTCCCCCCGTGTGGTTCTGGGATTTTTGCTCACCGTTCTTGTGATCATTTTGACCCCACGGGGTGAGATCTTGCGATCGAGGGAGATTATCAGTGGTCTTGTATGTCTTCCATTTCCTAATAATTGCTCCCACAGTTGATTTCTTCAACCAAGCTGCTTACCTATTGCAGATTCAGTCTTCCCAGCCTGGTGCAGGTCTACAATTTTGTTTCTGGTGTCCTTTGACAGCTCTTTGGTCTTGGCCATAGTGGAGTTTGGAGTGTGACTGTTTGAGGTTGTGGACAGGTGTCTTTTATACTGATAACAAGTTCAAACAGGTGCCATTAATACAGGTAACGAGTGGAGGACAGAGGAGCCTCTTAAAGAAGAAGTTACAGGTCTGTGAGAGCCAGAAATCTTGCTTGTTTGTTATTGACCAAATACTTATTTTCCACCATAATTTGCAAATAAATTCATAAATCCTACAATGTGATTTTCTAGAATTTTTTTTTTTTCTCAATTTGTCTGTCATAGTTGACGTGTACCTATGATGAAAATTACAGGCCTCTCTCATCTTTTTAAGTGGGAGAACTTGCACAATTGGTGGCTGACTAAATACTTTTTTTCCCCACTGTACATTTGTTCACATTTATTATAAGTTGTTTATGCATATGGAAAATTTCTGGGATATGTTATTTCAGGTCATGAAACATGGGACCAACACTTTACATGTTGCGTTTTTATATTTTTGTTAAGTGTTTATATTAGATACTTGATTAGGGAGTCGCACCAAGGGCTGAAAGTGAAAGGCTCTCCAAGGCCCTGAATAATTTGATTTACTTGTTAAGGAAGGGGGAGCTAGTTTAATTAGATCAAAGAAAACAAAAGCTTTTGTTGATTCAGTTGTGATAAGTGCAAGCCTTTGGGTCCAAGAGTTGTGAGCCTGAACAGGCATCATGGTCATATTCAATAGGCACGAAGCGGAAGAAAACATATTGAAACGTAGAGGTACCATCTGAAGTCGTCCAATAAGAAACACTCGTTTTCTGTTGCAAAACATTTTGGTACGTTTTGCCTGAATGAACACAACCCAATCCTCTCGCTTTTCCATGTGTGGAATAGTGTAGCTATCATCATAAAGGTGTTGCTGTTTGAATAGGCAACATTTCTAAGTGCCTTATAGTATGCCATTAAAGATACGTGAAGCTCTAACACTTTGTCTCGATTTGTGTTTTTGCAGCAAAAGGCGCAGGATGGCCGACAAGGTGCTTCCACAGCGGGTGAGTATAAACGTTGCCCCCTTGAAAAATAGATATGCATACAGTATACGGCTCTGGATCGATCCATTTATTCCCGACTGGGGAGGAAGAACACATATCCCTCCCATATTGAAACCTCCTTGTTCCAGATCCGAGACCTGGTTCCAGAGTCTGAGGCCTACATGGACCTGCTGGCCTTTGAGAGGAAGCTGGACCAGACCATCGCACGCAAACGCATGGAGATCCAGGAGGCCATCAAAAAGCCCATTACGGTACAGCTCGAACTAATTTGTATGTATGGTATTGTAAGATAATAACGACCATAAATTGACCAATTAACATAATTTGGTCTTCCAGTGTTTCCCTTAGATTCCCTTTCAGTCAGTATACAAAGGCTCCCAAAACAAAATCCAGGGCAGCATCCAGTTTATGCCAAATTCTTTTAGTCTGTCTAGATCTGTAAAAATTATTTTAGATCTGTCAGGCAGGGTGGCCTCCCCGACATTGGTATAGGAATGGGAAACACTTTCTTTGTAAAAGGTTGCGTGATGTGTCCCTCTCAGCAAAAGCGCAAGTTGAGGATCTACATATCCAACACCTACACACCCGGCAAGCCAGAAGGTGAAGAGGCAGAAAAAGTGTCATCCTGGGAACTAAGGGTGGAGGGAAAACTCCTTGAGGATGTAAGTGACCCAACTGTGTCTGTTTGTGTATCTGATGGCAGTGGTAGCTGGCCTAAAACTTGTGACATCACTTACCTAAAACCACACAAGACAAATAAAATAATATTTCTAGCCAAAGCTTAGTCGTAAGTCACAAGCCAGTAGGTATTGGCTGTGATCCACCATGTAGGGAAAACAATTTTTTTTTTAGAGCAGAGGAAACGATACCTGAATAAAACTGCATCCATAGTGCTTGTTTGTTATACTTGTATAACAACACCACTTTATTTTTGCGATGTACACTCAACACCGTATGTATTTGGACAGTGAAGCTAAAATTTGTCTCTATGCTCCAGCGTTTGGGATTTGAGATCAAATGTTTCATATGAGTCGACATTACAAAATGTCACCTTTTCGAGGGGATTTTCATACATATCTTTTTAACCGTTTAGAAATTAATGCACTTTATACAGTGCCTTCGGAAAGTATTCAGACCCCTTGACTTTTTCCAAATTTTGTTACGTTACAGCCTTATTCTAAAATTGATTAAATAAAAAAATATCCTCAGCAATCTACACACAATACCCCATAATGACAAAGGGAAAACGGGTTTTTAGAAATTTTACGAAATGTATTACAAGTAGAAAACAGAAATACCTTATTTACATAAGTATTCAGACCCTTTGCTATGAGACTCAATTTCCATTGATCACCCTTGATGTTTCTACAACTTGATTGGAGTCCACCTGTGGTAAATTCAATTGATTGGACATGATTTGGAAAGGCACACAACTGTTTTTAAAAGGTCGCACAGTTAGCAGTGCATGTCACAGCAAAAACCAAGCCATGAGGTCGAAGGAATTGTCCGTAGAGCTCCGAGACAGGATTGTGTCGAGGCACAGATCTGGGAAAGGGTACCAAAACAATTCTGCAGCATTGAAGGTCCCCAAGAACACAGTGCCCTCCATCATTCTTAAATGGAAGACGTTTGGAACCACCAAGACTCTTCCTAGAGCTGGCCGCCTGGCCAAACTGAGCAATCGGGGGAGAAGGGCCTTGGTCAGGGAGGTGACCAAGAACCTGATGGTCACTCTGACAGGGCTCCAGAGTTCCTCTGTGGAGATAGGACAACCATCTCTGCAGCACTCCACCAATTAGGCCTTTATGGTAGAGTGGCCAGACGGAAGCCGCTCCTCAGTACAGTAAAAGGCACATGACAGCCCGCTTGGAGTTTGCCAAAAGGCACCTAAAGACTCTGACCATGAGAAACAATCAATCAAATGTATTTATAAAGCCCTTTTTACATCAGCAGATGTCAAAGTTCTATACAGAAACCCAGCCTAAAACCCCAAACAGCAAGCAATGCAGATAGATGTAGAAGCACGGTGGCTAGGAAAGAACCACTCATCATGGTTCTTTCATGATTATCCATAGCCATGGTAGCATCCACATTAATATAGGAGTGTTCAGAAACATCTTCTATTCTTACTCACAATAAAAGTGACTCCAAAATGAGACAATGCATTATTCACCATTCAGTTCCTATTGGGCAAAATATTATCTGAAACCAAAACAAACTACAAATGCATCCAACAACTTTGTAGAGATACAAGCTTTATGTAGTCATTAACCACATTTCCATACAACCATTTCATGCGGGTTATTTGCCTGATGCATTAAAAAAAACAGTCATGACAGGCCTGATGGAAATTTGGTGGATAATGTTGTTGTTGGTGAAATCGATTATGTGACAATTGTGGTGGAAATGCTTTTATGCGCAAATATTGATATTAAAACCATGTCGCTGGAAAACTTGGAGTCATGAGATTTAAAATAGGGAGTTGCAGAGTTTTTATAGGCAGATGAAATAAGTTTAAAGTTCATAAGTTTATAACTTATGGTGGATAAAGTGGACGGTAATGAGCTTTTATGCAAATTTCCAATAAATATCGAGGGTAGGCTATTATTTGAAAGATGCTGGTGACATGATGATCGGTGCTTGGCTGCCAATTATTTAAAAAATAAAATAGTGGACAGGGTATTTTTTATTTATTTATCAGCAAATTGTCTATAGAGCATGTGTCAAACCAGATTGGGCAAGTATGCCATTTTCTCGCAACAGTTTTTGTGACAAAACCGTCAGTAGAGTTGAAAATGGAAACACATTGAACTTCAGATTTATTTTATTCGGTACATGAAAATGTAAGCGCAAAATACCTTTTTATGTACACTACGTCATCATGCACAGCTGTTTATCTGCAAAAAGTCTGTTTGATGGAAACAAATTTGCATATTATTTTAAATGCAGAATTTAGAATATTCGCATGAAAATCTGTCGCCAATTGTATGGAAACCTAGCTACAGTGTGCAAGGAATATGGGACCAAATACTAAACTTTTGACTACTTTTAATACACTATAAGTGAATTTGACCTAATACTTATAACTTCTTCAAATGGGGGGGGACTAGGTACATAAAGTGCTTTCATTTCTAAACGGTAATTTGATCTCAAATCCCAAATGCTGGAGCATAGAGCCAAATTCAACATATTAACATAACTATCCAAATACATATGGTGTTGAGTGTATGCTCACTGCTCAGAAATATTATTGTTTTCGCCGCCACCATTTCATCGGAATCTAATGCATGTTTTTGACAATTTACTACCAGAGCCTGTCTCAAGTATTTTAGGCACTGTTATCGTGTCTTAACTTCAGCGTTCTCCAACTCCGTTGGCCTGTTTCCTTGGCTTACACTACCCAGCCAGATGTTTTTTCAGTTTTTCTCTCATGTTCCCCTTTTCTCCGAAACAAGGAATTGAAACCATGGCTCGTTCTTTCTGTTACGTGCCATGAGTCGACATGCACCCTTCATACTTCTCCTCTTCCAGCTGACAGTCATTGTCTGCATCCCAAACGGCTCCCTATATAGTGCACTACTTTTAACCAGAGCCCTATCGTAGTAGTGCACTATATATGGAATATGGTGCAATTTGGAACGCAGCCAATGAATGGCTTGGCTGCAGCCACATTTTAAAAAGGGGGGGATTTTTTTCTTGTTTTCCATTGCCTCAGTGGTTAGAGCGTGTGTAGGAAGGAGAGAGAGGGAAGGGGTGAGAGGGGGCATGTTGCGCAAACAGTCATTGGCAGGGGTGAGTTTTGGTGGGGGGTGTAAAAACTTAGCCAACTTCTCCAGAATGTTAGGTTTTCGCCAGCCACAGCCCCCTGATGTGGTCAGTACCAAACAATGCAGCTGTAGCAAAACACTGTAAAACAAAAAAATACCACAGTGTGAATGATTTTGTTTTCTTTCCTTCTATTCTTTCCTCACATGCTATTCCTAGCCTGGGAAACAGAAGAGGAAGTTTTCGTCTTTCTTTAAGAGTCTGGTCATTGAACTCGATAAGGAACTGTATGGGCCTGATAACCACTTGGTGGAGGTATGAAGGACACCAATACATACTTTGTCAACTACATTAACAAAATGTTTTTAGAATAGTACCCCTGAACAAGCATTCAAATTGCCATCACTGTTCAGTTGGTCAAACATTTACCAATATAATAACATATGTAGCACACAGCCATGTTGATCATACGAATGGTGTTGGTCCTTGTATAGAGAACGAATTGCATGAAGAAAATCTAAACAAAACTAAAGAAGAATAGATGTCAGTGTGCTGTTTTTGCACCTTGTCATGTTCTTTAGGGCACACAACGGAAAACGTTTTGCATCGGAAAAAGGAAATTGTATAAGTGTTTCTTATTTGACAAGTGCAGTTAGACCCTCCCTGTTTCAGTCCGACTTTTACCATTTGGTGCCTAATGAACATGACTCTGGGTTGTATTCAATAAGCGCAAAACGGAATAAAACAAGCCGAAATGGGGAGGGACTTGCTAAACTTGTCCAATAAGAAACAATTGTTTTTAATTTAGTTTGCAAAACCTTTTGCCCTAATTAATACGACCCACAGTTCTAAACTCTCTCTGTATTTTCTCAGTGGCACAGGATGCCCACCACCCAAGAGACAGACGGCTTCCAGGTGAAGAGACCAGGGGACGTGAGCGTAAAATGCACCCTGCTCCTAATGCTGGACCACCAGGTATACACACACCAGTGTATATTTTGGCACTTTTATTTTATTTAGTCTAGTCTTAGTCAATATTAAGTCTTAGTCACATTTGTCATTTGAATAATGATTTAGTCTAGTTATTGTCAAAATGACAAACGGTTGGCCATTAGTCTACTATATAAATGCCCTTTCAGTTTAGTCACATCACATTTGTATTGCCTCATTAACCTATAGTAAACATAAATCACTGACTTCGATGTGCACAAACATACATAGCCTTGTCCTACCAACATATTTTTCTGCATAACATCCTATTCTCTTCCCAATAGCAGAAATATGACATTTGACTTTGAACAGGAGCTAATGATCGTTTCGCCCAGTGATGGTGTCGAGTCACTTAACCTATAGGCCAAATCGAGTCAAGTTCCCTGTGCTTGAGCCCGAGTCACCAATGGTCGCGTCACGAGTCCCTATGTCCAAGTGCTCAAGTCTTGGTCCAAGTGCTCAAGTCTGAGTCACTGGGGTTTAGTGTTCTTTTTGGTTTTTACCTATAGTCCAGGCAGGGGTCATGTAATTGATGATGTGTCTATACAGTGCCTTGCAAAAGTATTCATCCCCCTTGGCGTTTTTCCTATTTTGTTGCAATACAACCTGTACATTTCATGTAACAGTCAAATGGTGAAGTGAAATAAAAAAAATAACTTGTTTAAAAAAATTATAAAAAATAAAGAACGGAAAAGTGGTGTGTGCATATGAATTCACCCCCTTTGCTATGAAGCCCCTAAATAAGATCTGGTGCAACCAATTACCTTCAGCAGTCACATAATTAGTTAAATAAAGTCCACCTGTGTGCAATCTAAGTGTCACATGATCTGTCACATGATCTCAGTGTGTGTGTGTATGTGTGTATATATATATATATATATATATATATATATATATATATATATATATATATATATATATATATATATATATATATATATATATATACCTGTTCTGAAAGGTATATGTGTATGTGTATGTGTATGTGTATGTGTATGTGTATGTGTATGTGTATGTGTATGTGTATGTGTATGTGTATATATATATATATATGTATATATATATATATATACATATATATATATACCAATTTGTAAGTCGCTCTGGATAAGAGCGTCTGCTAAATGATGTAAATGTGCCATATACTTTCATTTTAAATTTTTTTATAATGGATTTAATGGTGCTCTGTGGGATGTTCAAAGTTTCTGATATTTTTTTATAACCCAACCCTGATCTGTACTTCTCCACAACTTTGTCCCTGACCTGTTTGGAGAGCTCCTTGGTCTTCATGGTGCCGCCCCTTGCTTAGAGGGGTTGCAGACTCTGGGACCTTTCAGAACAGATATATATATATATATATATATACCTGTTCTGAAAGGTCCCAGAGTCTGCAACCCCTCTAAGCAAGGGGCGGCACCATGAAGACCAAGGAGCTCTCCAAACAGGTCAGGGACAAAGTTGTGGAGAAGTACAGATCAGGGTTGGGTTATAAAAAAATATCAGAAACTTTGAACATCCCACAGAGCACCATTAAATCCATTATAAAAAATTTTAAAATGAAAGTATATGGCACATTTACATCATTTAGCAGACGCTCTTATCCAGAGCGACTTACAAATTGGTGCATTCAACTTATGATAGCCAGTGGGAAAACCACCTTTTTTTATTTTTGGGGGGGTGGGGGAAGAAGGATTGCTTTATACTATTCCAGGTATTCCTTAAAGAGGTAGGGTTTCAAGTGTCTCCGGAAGGTTGTCAGTGACTCCGCTGATGTGGGGGAGCTTGTTCCACAACAAACCTGCCAAGAGAGGGCCGCCCACCAAAACTCATGGACCAGGCAAGGAGGGCATTAATCAGAGAGGCAACAAAAAGACCAAAGATAACCCTGAAGGAGCTGCAAAGCTCCACAGCGGAGATTGGAGTATCTGTCCATAGGACCACTTTAAGCCGTACACTCCACAGAGCTGGGCTTTACGTGGCCAGAAAAAAGCCATTGCTTAAAGAAAAAAATAAGCAAACATGTTTGGTGTTCGCCAAAAGGCATGTGGGAGACTCCCCAAACATATGGAAGAATGTACTCTGGTCAGATGAGACTAAAATTGAGCTTTTTGGCCATCAAGGAAAATGCCTGGCGCAAACCCAACACCTCTCATCACCCCAAGAACACCATCCCCACAGTGAAGCATGGTGGTCGCAGCATCATGCTGTGGGGATGTTTTTCATCGGCAGGGACTGGGAAACTGGTCAGAATTGAAGGAATGATGGATGGAGCTAAATACAGGGAAATTCTTGAGGGAAACCTGTTTCAGGCTTCCAGAGATTTGAGACTGGGACTGAGGTTCACGTTCCAGCAGAACAATGACCCTAAGCATACTGCTAAAGCAACACTTGAGTGGTTTAAGGGGAAACATTTAAATATCTTGGAAAGACCTAGTCAAAGCCCAGACCTCAATTCAATTGAGAATCTGTGGTATGACTTAAAGATTGCTGTACACCAGCGGAACCCATCCAACTTGAAGGAGCTGGAGCAGTTTTGCCTTGAATGGGCACAAATCCCAGTGGCTAGATGTGCCAAGCTTATAGAGACATACCCCAAGAGACTTGCAGCTGCAATTGCTGCAAAAGGTGGCTCTACAAAGTATTGACTTTTGGGGGGTGAATAGTTATGCACGCTCAAGTTCTGTTTTTTTTTTGTCTTATTTCTTGTTTGTTTCACAATAAAAAATATTTTGCATCTTCCAAGTGGTAGGCATGTTGTGTAAATCAAATGATACAACCCCCCCCCAAAAAAATCTAATTTAATTCCAGGTTGTATGGCAACAAAATAGGAAAAATGGGGGGGGGGGGTGAATACTTTCATAAGCCACTGTATTTCTCAGTGTTTTAGAATTAGTTGCTTATAAGGCTATATATTGATTTTGTATTTATCAGAGTTATTGACCTCCCAATAAGCCAGTTTCTTTGATATTCAGAGGCTGACTTTGCTTGGTAAGTAATCTAATTCTATCACTATCGATTGATTAAGCTATACACTTTCTGTACACCCAGACAGCTTTTAGGGAAACACTTGTGACCTCTCGTTGGGTTAAGCCACAGAAGAAGAGTAGCCAGCAGTTAAAGCTTACATTTTTCTACGTTGGTAGGCCTACTGTCTGGGGTGGAAAGGTAGGCCTAACTTTTGAAAGTACCATGCTCAGATTCATATTGACATCTCAGATTAAATTATTTGCGAACAAGACACTGATTTGGCATTGGAGAAATATGATAATATAAACACAGGCCTATCTCTCTGTCCATTCTTAGCCTGTAATTTGTGTGGCATTTAAAAAATATTCTGCTAATATGTGAAGTCACGTAAGATTGCATGAAATGTTTATAAAAGGCAACAACAAAAAATCTCTGACCTGCAAATACGATGATAGATTCGCATGCTTTTACTATAAAGGAGATCTTTCCACCCCTACTCTTGTCCACGGTAGTCTGTGAACCCACAACCTTCTGGCCCGCAGCCTTGTGCGCTATAAAAATAAATTCCTGTGTTGCCATGCAATGCTTACAGGACGAAGAACAGTTTAGAAAGAAAACGGCATATCTAAGGCTGTGGACTGTCCAAGAAGTGAGGGTATGTTCTCTGCTATCCACTTTGTTTTAATTATTATTTTGAGGGTAGGGGAGGGTCACTTGTTTTTTCAAGTGCTCTGAGGGTTTAGGTAAAATATATTTTGCATGTTTGTTCTACATAGAAATCTGCTATCTGAACGTTCCAAAACGTTGTGTCCTGCTGAACACGCCCTAGGTTGCTTACACTGCTGCTACTCGCTGTTTATTATCTATGCGTAGTCACTTTACCCCTACCTACACTACCAGTCAAATGTTTTAGAACACCTACTCATTCAAGGGTTTTTCTTTATTTTTACTATTTTCTACATTGTAGAATAATAATGAAGACATCAAAACTATGAAATAACACATGGAATCATGTAGTAACCAAGAAAGTGTTAAACAAATCAAAAAATATTTTATATTTGAGATTCTTCAAAGTAGCCACCCTTTGCCTTGATGACAGCTTTGCACACTCTTGGCATTCTGTCAACCAGCTTCACCTGGAATGCTTTTCCAACAGTCTTGAAGTAGTTCCCACATATGCTGAGCACTTGTTGGCTGCTTTTCCTTCACTCTGCGGTCCGACTCATCCCAAACCATCTCAATTGGGTTGAGGTCGGGGGATTGTGGAGGCCAGGTCATCTGATGCAGCACTCATCACTCTCCTTCTTGGTCAAATAGCCCTTACACAGCCTGTAGGTGTGTTGGGTCATTGTCCTGTTGAAAAACAAATGATAGTCCCACTAAGCCCAAACCAGATGGGATAGCATATCGCTGCAGAATGTTGTGGTAGCCATGCTGGTTAAGTGTGCCTTGAATTCTAAATAAATCGGTGTCACCAGCAAAGCACCCCCACACCGTAACACATCCTCCTCCATGCTTTACGGTGGGAACTACACATGCGGAGATCATCTGTTCACCCACACCGCGTCTCACAAAGACACGGTGGTTGGAACCAAAAATCTCCAAAGGACAACATTTCTACCGGTCTAATATCCATTGCTCATGTTTCTTGGCCCAAGCAAGTCTCTTGGTGTCCTTTAGTAGTGGTTTCTTTGCAGCAATTCGACCATGAAGGCCTGATTCACACAGTCCCCTCTGAACAGTTGATGTTGAGATATGTCTGTTACTTGGACTCTGAAGCATATATTTGGGCTGCAATTTCTGAGGCTGGTAACTCTAATGAACTTATCCTCTGCAGCAGAGGTAACTCTGGGTCTTCCATTCCTGTGGCGGTCCACATGAGAGCCAGTTTCATCATAGCGCTTGATGGTTTTTGCGACTGCATTTGAAGAAACTTTCAAAGTTTTTGAAATTTTCCGGATTGACTGACCATGTCTTAAAGTAATGATGGCCTGTCGTTTCTCTTTGCTTATTTGAGCTGTTCTTGCCATAATATGGACTTGGTCTTTTACCAAATAGGGCTATCTTCTGTATACCCCCCCTACAACTGATTGGCTCAAACGCATTAAGAAGGAAAGAAATTCCACAAATTCACTTTTAAGAAGGCACCTGTTAATTGAAATGCAGTCCAGGTGACTACCTCATGAAGCTGGTTGAGAGAATGCCAAGAGTGTGCAAAGCTGTCATCAAGGCAAAGGGTGGCTATTTGAAGAATTTCAAATATAAAATATATTTTGATTTGTTTGACACTTTCTTTGGTTACTACATGATTCCATATGTGTTATTTCATAGTTTTGATGTCTTCACTATTATTCTACAATGTAGAAATTAGTAAAAATAAAGAACCCTTGAATATGAGTAGGTGTTCTAAAACTTTTGACCGGTAGTGTACATGTACAAATTACCTCAACTAACCTGTACCCCCGCACATTGACTCGGTACTGGTATCCCCTGTATTTAGCCTCATTATTGTTATTTTATTGTGTAACTTTTTTCTGAAGTTTTATTTTAAGTTTATTTAGTAAATATTTTCTTAACTCTATTTTCTTAACTGCGTTGTTGGTTAAGGGCTTGTAAGTAAGCATTTCACAGTAAGTTACCTGTTGTATTCGGCGCATGTGACAAATAACATTTGATTTATAGCTAGCTAATGAGAACAACATGACTGAACAAGGTGTATCCTAAACAAATGGTTAACGGTCCAGTCCGCAAGTGGACTAGTTTTAGAACGGCCCGCTATATGCTTTATGAATGTAAATGTGACCCGCCAATGCGCGATAGAAAGAAAACACGTAGCGACGGTATTATTGGTCATATCATCTGAATGGTAAGGGCTAGAATCAAGCCGTTTTCTCTGAGGAAAAGAGGGCGACTTGGCTACAGAACCTGGCTATGAAATGCAGTGTGGTAAGTGGGAGGGTTGAGCGAGACAACAAATTCAATGCCAGCCTACTTTTCTATACGCGAGGGAGAGAAAAACATAGCTAGACTGTTAAACTATTAATCTCAATGCTGCTATTGTTTTTAATTTTGTAAAGCAGCTTGTGTTTCTTAAATTAAAGCAGCTTGTGTTTCTTAACCAGGCAAAGGGTAGCTAAATAGAAGGCTGGTGGTGACTGGTTAGCTATGGGGAAGCAAGAGATGTGTATAATCAGAGGCGGAGCCAGTGGAGCCTGTCTGCCTACACTCATCCCTTGCTCCTCCGCAGCTCACCAACTGTAGGCGGTGTGTAGCACATCCTTCCCACTGCTGAACAGAACTGCGCTGTGCATCTGTGCTGTAATACGGCATGGTAACACTTAGACATTATAGTGCCAATAAACCAAAGTAGCTATGGTGAAATATCACATGCTAGAAAGGACAAATGTTTACGAAGAATCTGGTAAAGTTTTAGTATTGTTAATCCACTAATGCACTCTGTCCATGTGCCCCTTTGGCATACAGGAGCTAACTTAACAGGGTGATGGCAACTTTGTTCATAGAATTGTGATGTATGTTTTGACTGTTATTACTACGTAGTCACTCAGACGTTATCAGGGTCATGTTTGCCAGCAGCATACCACCCTGTATCCCACTACTGGTTCGCCTCTGAACCTAAGCAGGGTCGGTCCTGGTACTTCCCTGGATTGGAGACCAGATGCTGCTGGAAGAGGTGTTGGAGGGCCTCTAGTCTAAGGAGATCCAAATGCCCCAGAGCAGTGAAGGGGACATTGCCCTATGTAGGGTGCCGTCTTTTGGATGGGACGTTAAACGGCTGTCCTGACTCCCTGTGGTCGTTAAAAATCCAGTGGCACTTATCGTAAGAGTAGGGGTGTTAACCCCAGCGTCATGGCTAAATTCCCATCATGGCCACCTAATCATCCCCCCCATTCCTAATTGGCATATCACTCCCTCACCTCTCCACCTGATTGCTGATGTGTGGTGAGCGTTCTGGCACAAAAATGGTCGCCGTGCATCACCCAGGTGGGTGCTACACATTGGTGGTGAATGAGGTGAGTTTCCCCCAACTACAGTGGGGAAAAAAGGATTTAGTCAGCCACCAATTGTGCAAGTTCTCCCACTTAAAAAGATGAGCGAGGCCTGTCATTTTCATCATAGGTACACGTCAACTATGAAAGACAAAATGAGAAGAAAAAATCCAGAAAATCACATTGTAGGATTTTTTATGAATTTATTTGCAAATTATGGTGGAAAATAAGTATTTGGTCACCTACAAACAAGCAAGATTTCTGGCTCTCACAGACCTGTAACTTATTCTTTAAGAGGCTCCTCTGTCCTCCACTCGTTACCTGTATTAATGGCACCTGTTTGAACTTGTTATCAGTATAAAAGACACCTGTCCACAACCTCAAACAGTCACACTCCAAACTCCACTATGGCCAAGACCAAAGAGCTGTCAAAGGACACCAGAAACAAAATTGTAGACCTGCACCAGGCTGGGAAGACTGAATCTGCAATAGGTAAGCAGCTTGGTTTGAAGAAATCAACTGTGGGAGCAATTATTAGGAAATGGAAGACATACAAGACATACAAGACCACTGATAATCTCCCTCGATCTGGGGCTCCACGCAAGATCTCACCCCGTGGGGTCAAAATGATCACAAGAACGGTGAGCAAAAATCCCAGAACCACACGGGGGGACCTAGTGAATTACCGGCATAGAGCTGGGACCAAAGTAACAAAGCCTACCATCAGTAACACACTACGCCGCCAGGGAATCAAATCCTGCAGTGCCAGACGTGTCCCCCTGCTTAAGCCAGTACATGTCCAGGCCCGTCTGAAGTTTGCTAGAGTGCATTTGGATGATCCAGAAGAGGATTGGGAGAATGTCATATGGTCAGATGAAACCAAAATATAACTTTTTGGTAAAAACTCAACTCGTCGTGTTTGGAGGACAAAGAATGCTGAGTTGCATCCAAAGAACACCATACCTACTGTGAAGCATGGGGGTGGAAACATCATGCTTGGGGGCTGTTTTTCTGCAAAGGGACCAGGACGACAGATCCGTGTAAAGGAAAGAATGAATGGGGCCATGTATCGTGAGATTCTGAGTGAAAACCTCCTTCCATCAGCAAGGGCATTGAAGATGAAACGTGGCTGGGTCTTTCAGCATGACAATGATCCCAAACACACCGCCCGGGCAACGAAGGAGTGGCTTCGTAAGAAGCATTTCAAGGTCCTGGAGTGGCCTAGCCAGTCTCCAGATCTCAACCCCATAGAAAATCTTTGGAGGGAGTTGAAAGTCTGTGTTGCCCAGCGACAGCCCCAAAACATCACTGCTCTAGAGGAGATCTGCATGGAGGAATGGGCCAAAATACCAGCAACAGTGTGTGAAAACCTTGTGAAGACTTACAGAAAACGTTTGACCTGTGTCATTGCCAACAAAGGGTATATAACAAAGTATTGAGAAACTTTTGTTATTGACCAAATACTTATTTTCCACCATAATTTGCAATTGGTGGCTGACTAAATACTTTTTTTCCCCACTGTATGTAAAGTGCTTTGAGTACCTCAGTTGGTAGAAAAGTGCTATATAAATCCAATCAATAATTATTATTAATTAGGCACCAAACAGAAGAAAACTGACTGAAACAGGGAGGGACTAACTGTCCAACAAGAAACACTCATTTTTGTTTTCCGTTGCAAAGTGTTTTTAAAAGATTTTCCGTTGCGTTCCGTAATGCACATGATCCTGATCCTGATCCTGATAATAGATATGGGGGAAGGTCAACTGAAGGATGCATGACAGATGTGTCAACCCTTTCGCAATATGTATTTCATTTTAGGGAAGTGGAGGCGTGCCGATTTTTAAGCCAAACTGGCAATACCACATTTGCAATACTATACTTCCAAACATGTTTTATATCTGCATGTTGATTTTGAGGGTGGAATAGTGATGTTTAAATGTCCAGTAACCCACAGAGACGATGTGATGGGGAGTGTGTTTATCTGTTCTCCAATTGGCTATATTGACCTAGAAGCCTTCATCCCCCTGCCTCTCTCCTTTTTCTTCTCCTCTGCATCTTTCCTGCTCCCCCCCCCCCCCCCCTTACACCTCTTCTTCCACCACCTCCTCTTCACACAGCCCCCACAGTACAAGCTGGACCCGAGACTGGCCCGGCTGCTAGGTGTACACACCCAGACACGGGCCAGCATCATGCAGGCGCTGTGGCTTTACATCAAGAACAACAAGCTGCAGGACAGCCACGAGAAGGAGTACATCAACTGCAACCGCTACTTCAGACAGGTGCAATCCCAAACAAGCCTTTAAGGCGTAAAGGGATGACTTACTTATTCATGATTGCAACTAGTGGAGCAAAGGGCCTCAAGGCTTAAAGGGATAATTCATCTCAAAATTGAACATTGTCAGTGTTGAATTGGATGTCGCCAATGTTTTTGAGGCCTGCAGAATTATCTTAATGTAGATATAGCATGATCGACAAAACCACACAATCCTAAATAGATTATAGCTCGAATTTAGACTTTTGTGGAATAAAAACCAATGACAAAATGTGTTTTTTGGGGTGAACTGTAATTTAAACATTACTTGACACATAGCCCTAGAGAGCAATTGTGAAAGCTCTCAACCGTTGTCAACTTAATTTGGCATAAATACAACACAAACATGCAGAAATATCAGCAAACAATAAATCCACAATGAAAGAAACTCCTACGTAGGGTCCATTTACGTTGGTAGAATGTGTGTGATAAGTTGTCCTAAAGCAGGGATTTTCAAAACTCAACGCGGGGACCTCTAGCTGTTCCATGTGTTTGAACTATTACAGAGCTACTGTACACCTGTCCTAAAGCACAGGTGTCAAACTCTTTCCATTGAGGGCTGGGTCACTGATCATTTCGGAACATAATTTTGCACACATTTAAAGAAAATAACAAAACAGCAAAAACTCTGCCTTCCATGGAATGAGTTTGACACCCCTGTCCTAAATGAATATAGTTTTTTTGTAAATAAATCAAAACTTTACTTCAACAAAGTTAGCTATCTCTTTAACTTGTCTGAACTGCAGATTTTAGGCTGCACACGTATGCGTTTCTCTGAGATTCCCATGAAGCTGGCGGGACTTCTGCAGCATCCTGACCCCATCATCATCAATCACATGATCAGGTGTGTCTCTGAGTGTGTATGAGTGGCTATTGACCAATCCCAAATCGACACTTCTGAGCGGAATGGATGGGAATAAGCCAGGGATCTCAAACTTGCGGCCCACAAGCTGTTTTCTTGTTGTGGCCCCCATACTGATATCTAATACTTATTGGAATCGGGCCCTATTGGAAGTGTTCCTAAACCCATATTCATAGTTTATTACTATAGCTTAGTAATATCATAGTCATGTCAAAATCTGGGATACCATTTCTTACATCTGTATTTAATCATTAATGTACAGTAATCTTTTTAAAGGGATTTTTCTATGTTCATCTCTTAAAACCGATCATGACTGTCATATTAATACTTCTCTGTTCTATGCTCACCTCTGTAGCGTTGACCCGAATGACCAGAAGAAGACGGCGTGCTACGACATTGACGTGGAGGTGGATGATCCTCTGAAGGCCCAGATGAATGGTTTCCTGTCCTCAACTACCAATCAGCAGGAGATCGCCACCCTGGAGATGAAGGTCGATTGAATTGACTAATCAATACTTTCACTAATAAAACTTCCATGACAGAACTAGTGAGTAGATATCTTCGTAAATTGGGAGAGCCTCTCTTGCTCAGGTCTTAGTTTGAAGTGCAATGTTTGAGCATCTGGCCATTTCTCTTATTAGGTGATAGATGAAGTCATTGAATCAACATGGCTAGTGCTTAGCCTGGTCCCAGATATGATTGTGCTGTATAGCCAAGACAGTTGGCAAGACGGCATAAACATATCTGGGTCCAGGCTTATTAGTGCTGGCCTTTCCAATTCAACTATAAAAACATACAGCTCTTCATGTCTTCATTTGTAGTATCTCATCAGGCATGTCCTCACTCGGCTCTTCACAGATCCACGAGACCATAGAGTCTATCAACCAGCTTAAGACCCAGAGAGACTTCATGTTGAGCTTCAGCAACAACCCACAGGACTTCATCCAGGACTGGCTCAAGTCCCAGAGTCGAGACCTCAAGGTACTGACTGACTGTAAATAGCTTGGCATAAAGGGCTGCATTCCATTCCAAAATGCTGCTCCCTTCCCTCCCTCTCTTTGGTTCTTTCCGCACACTTCCATAGCCAAATATTTTCACTATGTAAATCCAACGACTTGTGTATCTGTCCTACTTAATAAAATGTATGTATAGGAATCCATTGCCTTGAATGTGATGTACACAAATACATATCCTCTTCTCGTGTTGTGTAGAGGAGATTGAGATGGTGGACCAACTTATTGAAGTATTGTACACTTACCTGTAAATTATTGTTGTTTCTCAGTTGATGACGGACGTGGCAGGCAACCCAGAAGAGGAGAGGAGGACAGAGTTTTACCAGGCCCCCTGGGTACCAGAAGCTGTGGGCCGATACGTCTACTCTAAGGTAGGCATCCAGCACCATGGGATGGGTCTCAATACTTTTCATTAGGGCTATATTTGTTGGATCTGTGCAGTGCACTCTGTATTGGTCTATCACTAAAAGGGAACAAGGTTGACACACCTGTATGAATACTTTTAGGTTGTTTTTATGTATGGAGGGCTGGTCGACATTTATAAAGGAATGCTTACCATGCCGTTTCACTGTTAAAGGGATAGTTCACCCAAATTACACAATTACACATTGATTTCCTTACCCTGTAAGCAGTCTATGGACAAGGTATGACCGCAATCCATGCTTCGGTTTTATTTTCCTGGCACTGTTTCCAAATGCAAACGTTTTAGCATTTGTGGCACAAATCCCATTCAAGTCATGGTACCTAATATTAGCATTTTTCATATCCAAATCATCCAAAAGTATCTAAAATTAATTGTGACGCTCAACAAAGTCACTTAGATGATTTCAATATGATGTGTGAAAAAGGGTAATATGGGTACCATGACTTGAATGGGATTTGTGTCACGAATGCTAAAATGTTAGCATTTAGAAACGGTACCAAGGAAACGAAACCAAAGCACGGATTGCTGTCATACCTTGTCCACAGACTGTTAACAGGGAAAGCAAACAATGTCATTTTGTAATTTGGGTGAACTATCCCTTTAAATATATACATGTATTTCTGTGTCTTAGGTGCAGCAGAGAAGACAGGAGTTGGAGCAGGTGCTGGGAATCCGACTCACCTGAGTCCTTATGGAGCGTAGCTCCCCAATCCATTAAAATAAAACAAGGCACATTTTAAGATGGTCTTAAACCTCCAGTTTTACATGAATCATATCCAAAACACAACCACAGAACTGGAATCAGCTTGCATCAATCCGCATTGCCTTTTTCAACCACTTTGTAATAGCATATGTTATTATATATATTATTCCATAACTATTGTAGCTAATGTGGTCTTTCAATCACAAAGCCTTATGTCCTTATAGGAATTGTTTGGTGCCATGGTTTCAGCAGGGTAAAGGCTTTTGAGTACTTTGCTGGTATCTGTTAATAGCATTTCTTTTAAAGTAATTACTTTAGGACCAAAGTGAGGATTTACATAGTCTATCTTATAGTCTTGTCTTTCTCCACATTATGAGGGATACTGACTGCCAGCTGATTCAAATATTTGCCTTATAATATTGCAAGATGTACAAATGAGTTGTAGCTTTCTTCCCACATACATTTGCTTATGATGTCTTAAGCATTGGTACTGTCAAGTTGTTTTGACTCAAGTTGTTGTGTGCCATTTTGAAATGATTTTTTTACCCTAGTTCTTCAAAGCCAAAGAGATTATTTAGCAGACACTCTTATCCAGAGCGACTTACAGTTAGTGAGTGCATACATTTTCATACTGGCCCCCCCTGGGAAACGAACCCACAACCCTGGCGTTGCAAGCGCCATGCTCTACCAACTGAGCTACAGGGGACTAGTATTAGTTAGGGGAAAGTACCTAAAGCCTAGTAACCTTATCACAAACAACACTTGGGAAGCTTGTTATGAATACAGATAATATCATAGAATCCACGTTTGGACAGGACAGTCAGGAAATCGTAGTGCTGGTAAATGATGGTTTGGGGCTTTTCTATTTGCTAGGAAAGGTGCCCACTTTGTCTAGCTGTTGCAGTCAATTTGGATTTGTGTTTCTCTGTTTACTTGCTGTTTTGATTGGTTGTTAGGGTATTTCACTGTCTGAATTCCAAGGAGGGGGGGGGGGGGGGGGGGGGGAGAGAGTGGCAGTTTGAGTGGGTGCAAGTGGGTCTCCCTAAAAGGAATTAAAGGGATACTTCAGGATTTTGGCAATGAAGCCCTCTATCTACTTCCCCAGAGGCAGATGAACTCATGGATAACATTTTTGTCTCTGCATCCAGTATAAGGAAGTTAGAGGTAGTATCGCGAGCCAGTGATAACTGGAAGTCTATGGTATCTACTAGCATGCTATGCGCTAACTCTAGTTAGCAACTTCTATCAAACTGCACGCAGAAACATGGGTATCCACGAGTTCATCTGACTCTGGGGAAGTAGATAAAGGGCTTTATTGCCAAAATCCTGAAGTATCCCTTTAACTTAATTTAGGAAGTCTGAAACTGTTATTTGAATGAATAGAATCCAAACCATAGTAGTACAATGTGTGTATGGTTGTTGTCCACCATTGTATTTTTGTTAGTATTTTCATGTAAGTCTTAAAGGGATAATCCACCCCAAAGCACTAATTCCTATGATTAACAGTGTTAAATAAGACTAATATATGAAGAAAGAAATTGTGAACATATGTTTGATTTTGTCGTTATAACAAGGTTGGTGGCAATGTAAAAATCAATGTGGAAATCTGTTGCAGCTTAAGTGGACGACAAAACCCACAATGCAATGCTCTTTCTCTGGGCTCTAGCTAGGTAGTTAGCTAGCAAACGTAACTACACACAATGATGTCAAAGTCAATATCAGCATGTGAAGTAGCGAGCAAGCTGTAAAATCACCTAATCAAACTGCACTATCAATTTAGGAGTCTTGTAGTTCGTCTCTGCCCAGAGTTTCATATATACAGTCATTGGCCCACAGCAAGTGCAGAGTATGTTGCTTTGGCAACTATGGCTCTTTCCCACAGACACACAGGGTGCATTGCGATATGGTACTTGAAGGAGAAACTGGGTTGAATAATTTGGTACACTGTTTACATTGAGCACATCTAAGCAAAATATGTACTTTGTCATGACGGTATAAATGGATGGATGTGTTCTAGACAAGTACGCCCATACCATCTGTTGGCAGATTTGGCGATCTGGAGTGCAGGTCATTGTTTTAAAAGCGCAATTAAATGTGATAGTGTGTTATCGCTATCTCCAGTGACAAGAACCATGTAGCTATGATGCGTTCCTACACGATTTCCTGATTTTGACAGACTGACCACTTAGAAGTTAAATCATGTGGACATTTTTTATTTTACCCACTGATGGAACAGGCTTTCCCCAAATTGACAGGATTTTCATGATTTTAATTTCTGGGGTTGGATTATCCCTTTAATCTATACTGAACAAAAATATAAACGCAACATGCAACAACTTTACTGAGTTACAGTTCATATAAGGAAAGCAGTCAATTGAAAAAAAAGAATTAGGCCCTAATCTGGATTTCACATGACTGGGCAAGGGTGCAGCCATGGGTGGGCCTGGCCCAGACAATCAGAATGAGTTTTTCCCCACAAAAGGGCTATTACAGACAGAAACTACACATTTTAGTGGCCTTCTGTTGTCCCCTGCACAAGGTGCGCCTGTGTAATGATCATTCTGTTTAATCAGCTTCTTGAATTGCCACACCTGTCAAGTGGATGGGTTATCTTGGCAAAAGAGAAATGCTCACTAACCGGGATGTAAACAAATGTGTGCACAAACATTGAGAGAAATACGCTTTTTGTGTGTATGGAACATTTCTGTGATTTATTTTATTTTATTTTAGCTCATGAAACATGGGACCAACACTTTATATGTTGCATTTTATATGCAGGTTTTTACTTTAGGAAAATGTCAAAATGCCTATGAACATTCCAAAAATCGGATTTTGTCAAAATTGTTCTTGTGAAACAGGGCAGTTACGTTTCACGGAATCTCACTGTTGTGCCTGTTCCTCTTGATTTTCTACGACATCTTTGTAAAAGAGTTTGCATGTTTTGTATCCTCAATCGAAAGCTTTTATACAATTATACTCGGGAGTGCCTTTGGAATATTTTGTTAAATAAATATACTTGAAGAAACATTTCTACGTATTTTTATTTGGACAGTGAAGCTAAAACATTTCTGGGCTCTATACTCAAGCATTTTGGATTTGAGATCAAACGTTTTATATGAGGTGACAGTACAGAATGTCACCTTTTTATTTGAGGGTGTATTCATACATCTGTTTTACCTTTTGGAAATTTGCACTTTATGTACAAAAGTTTGGACACCTACTAATTCAAGGGTTTTTCTTTATTTTTACTATTTGTTACATTTGTAGAATAATAGTGAAGACATCAAAACTATGAAATAACACATGGAATCATGTAGTAACCAAAAAAGTGTTAAACAAATCAAAATATATTTTATATTTGAGATTCTTCAAATAGCCACCCTTTCTTTGCCTTGATGACAGCTTTGCACACTCTTGGCATTCTCTCAACCAGCTTCATGAGGTAGTCATCTGGACTGCATTTCAATTAACAGGTGTGCCTTCTTAAAAGTGAATTTGTGGAATTTCTTTCCTTCTTAATGCGTTTGAGCCAATCAGTTGTGTTGTGACAAGGTGGGTGGGGGTGGGGGGTATACAGAAGATAGCCCTATTTGCTAAAAGACCAAGTCCATATTATGGCAAGAACAGCTCAAATAAGCAAAGAGAAACGACAGTCCATCATTACTTTAAGACATGAAGGTCAGTCAATACGCAAAAACCATCAAGCGCTATGATGAAACTGGCTCTCATGAGGACCTCCACAGGAATGGAAGACCCAGAGTTACCTCTGCTGCTGTGTATGATACACTACATAATGAGAAGTATGTGGACACCTGCTTGTCGAATATCTTATTCCGATATCATGGGCATTAATATGGAGTTGGGGACCAACTGCTATAACAGCCTTCACTCTTCTGGGAATGTTGGAACTTTGCTGCAGGGACTTGCTTCCATTCAGCCATGAGCATTAGTGAGGTCGGGCACTGATCTTGGGCAATTAGACCTGGCTCGCAGTTGGCGTTCCAATTCATCCCAAAGGTGTTCGATGGGGTTGAGGTCAGGGCTCTGTGCAGGCCAGTCAAGTTCTTCCCCACCGATCTCGATAAACCATTTCTGTATGGACCTCACTCACAGAATCATCTAGAATGTCATTGTATGCTGTAGAGTTAAGATTTCCCTTCACTGGAGCTAAGAGGCCTAGCCCGAACCATGAAAAACAGCCCCAGACCATTATTCCTCCTCCCCCAATCTGTTGGCACTATGCATTGGGTCAGGTAGTGTTCTCCTGGCATCCGCCAAACCCAGATTCGGCTGTCGAACTGCCAGATGGTGAAGTGTGATTCATCACTCCAGAGAACGCGTTATATACCACTCCAGCCGGCCCTTCGGCATTGCGCATGGTGATCTTAGGCTTGTGTGCGGCTGCTCGTCCATGGAAACCCATTACATGAAGCTCCCGACGAACAGTTCTTGTGCTGACATTGCTTTCAGAGGCAGTTTGGAACTCAGTGGTGAGTGTTGCATCTGGGACAGGCGATTGTTATGCGCTACGCGCTTCAGCACTCAGCAGTCCCGTTCTGTAAGCTTGTGTGGGTTAACACTTCACGGCTGAGCCATTGTTGCTCCTCTACGTTTCCACTTCACAATAACAGCTCTAGCAGGGCAGAAATGTTATGAACTGACTAGTTGGAAAGGTGGCATCCGATGACGGTGCCACGTTGGAAGTCACTGAGCTCTTTAGTAAGGCCATTCTACTGCAAATGTTTGTCTATGGCGATTGCATGGCTGTGTGTTCGATTTTATACACCTGTCAGCAACGGGTGTGACTGAAATAGCCGAATCCACTAATTTGAATACGTGTCCATATGCTTTTGTGTATATATCGTGTATTTATGCCTCTAACTTTCTCACTGGTCCTAGATCTGTTTGTACAGCCAACTCATACAGTCATTCTCATTGCCAAACTTTAGCATGAAAATTAACTTAAAGGAGAAGTTTACATTTTTACAACCAAATCAGAATTTGGGATGTAAATGGTATGTTATAGAAGTGTCCAAACTGTTGTGTTTTTGTTGCTATTTCACTTGTTTTTGATAAACTTACCCCAACCAGCGATTGACTTTCTTATTCTGCTGTATGGGTGCTCAAATAAAACATTAACAAAAGCTCCAAAAACACCCAAATAAGTCATTTTAGAAATGGAAAGTACAGTGATGCAGGTCTTGTAGATGTTGTACACATGAAATTATCTCATTCCAAACTTTATCCGCAACGTTAAATTCAATTTTGTGCAACTTGCAGATAAAGTTCGGAATAACACAATTTCATGTGTACAACTTCTAAAGACCTGCATCACTATAGTGATAGTGTTCCCCTTTCTAAAAGGACGTATTTGGGTGTTTTTAGAGCTTTTGTTTGTTTCATTCAAGCCCCCATACTGCAGAACGAGGATGAGGAAGTATATTGTTGGTTGGTGTAAGTTTCTCAAAAACAAGTGAAATCGCAAAAGTGTCTGGACACTTCCATAACATGCCATTTACATCCAAAATAGAGATTTGTTTGTAAAAGAAAAAGTTAACCGTTTAAAAGAGTTGTTTGTTCATCACAAACAGATCTGGGACCAGGCTATGTTTTCAGCTATACAGTGGAGGCTTAAGAGCTGGCCTCTCACGCATGCCCAATGTGTTCATGTTCAGGCTGGTTAAGAAGCCTGTGGCCGTTTACAGAATAGGACTGCTTAAACCGGTATGGCTGGTCTTACCTGTTTATTACTCTCCTCAAATAACGGCCGAACTAACCACACATCTATGTCCTTGTGTGCTGCTGGGAGTTGGCTTGAACAAACTTGTGCTGGAATAGACAAGCCAGTCCGTTTAACTGATAAGTCGAAGACCACATATTCAATGCCAGTCTATTTTGAAATGCATTCAAAACGTAATGATTTATCATATACATTGAGTGCACAAAACATTAGGAACACCTTCCTAAAATTAAGTTGCACACCCTTTTGCCCTCAGAACTCAATTTGTCAGGGCATGGACTCTACAAGGTGTCAAAAGCATTCCACAGGGATGCTGGCCCATGTTGACTCCAATGCTTCCCACAGTTGTTTCAAGTTGGCTGGGTGTCCTTTGGGTGGTGGACCATTCTTGATACACACGGGAAACTGTTGAGTGTGAAAAACCCAGCAGAGTTGCAGTTCTTCACACACTCAAACCGGTGCGCCTGGCACCTACTACCATACCCCGTTCAGTGGCACTTAAATCTTTTCACCCTCTGAATGGCACACATACACAATTCATGTCTCAAGGCTTAAAAATCCATCTTTAACCTGTCTCCTCCCCTTCATCTTCACTGATTTAAGTAGATTTAACAGGTGACATCAATAAGGGATCATAGCTTTCACCTGGATTCACCGGGTCAGTCTGTCATGGAAAGAGCCGGTGTTCCTAATGTTTTGTACACTCTGTGTATATTGCACACTTATTGCACAGTATTGATATAGCTAATATGGTACATCAGGCCCACTCATAGGACCATGCAAATTGATTTTACATTCTTCAACAAATTTGACTGGCACAGCTTTTCGAAATAGATATGGTATTTGCAACAAGGACAAGTATTATTACCCATGGGGCGGCGCACAATTGGCCCAGCGTCGTCCAGGGTAGGGGAGGGAATGGCTGGCAGGGATGTACCTCAGTTGGTAGAGCATGGCGTTTGCAACGCCAGGGTTGTGGGTTCGATTCCCACAGGGGGCCAGTATGAAAAATAAAAAAAATAATGTATGCACTCACTAACTGTAAGTCGCTCTGGATAAGAGCGTCTGCTAAATGACTAAAATGTAAATGTAATTACCTTTCATTTCAAGTTTAGTGTTTGACTGTACTATACCTCCAGTACAGCAGGCGGCAGTAGGCTCCAATTTTAATTGTAGAACATTTACTGAAGAAGAGATTCGTATTTCGGAAGTACGCTTTTGTCCAACGGAAGTTTGGAATTTCAAGATGGCGCTGGACGGAATGGACCATCATGTAAGTGATTTTTTGGTCTTTATTATGAATTCTTCACACTTAGGGGAATATTGTAGGTACGGCATTGAATAGAGACACTTAACAATGTGTTCTGTAAAGTTGGTAGATGTCAGAAGTTGATAGAACCGTTTTGAAGAGACCAAAACGATTGTCAAAATAGAGAATCCTGACGGTTTGCTGTCTCATTGTAAACTAGCTAGCTAGTTAGCTACTTTTAGCAAGCTAGATAGCTCGCTTTTAGTTTTCTAGCTAACGTTAACTCATCTAATTGATCATTGTTTCAGTGACATTCCTTATATTTGTGACTATAAATAACTCAGTAGAAGTTAGGTAAAATTGACAAAATTATTGCTAGTTAGCTAGCTAGCACCCTAACGCGTTAGCTTCTTTAGGAAATATACATTTAAAGACTACGTTTTGTAGCTAGCTGACGTTAGCTAAAGAGCTGCCAGAATGACACTTGTCAGTTAACTGTAGTTATTATATTGCTGGCTATATTTCCAAGAGGAGTATTTAGACAATTCTAGGTTAGTTTAGCTAGATAATTAGGCCTGTACAGCTAGCTACAAGGCCTTAGTCACCTTAATGTTAGATAATTAGCCAGCAAGTTAACTTTAGCTAGCTACATTGTTTACTTGACAACTTTACAACAAAGATCTCACTGTTATTGAATGTCTGTCTGTGTTTTGCAGATGGAGATGGAGGACAGTAAATGTGGTTCTGGTCTCCGGCAATACTACCTGTCTAAAATAGAAGAATTACAGGTAAGCAAACACAAGTTTTCATTTAATTGACTGTTAGCTACATGTTGTCTATTGACACCATAGTGACACTGCTAATATCCTTTGTGAAGCTAAGAAATAAATGGTCTCTCTGCCTCCAGTTGACAGTGAATGACAAGAGTCAGAATCTCAGACGTCTACAGGCTCAGAGGAATGAACTCAATGCAAAAGGTAGGAATGATTGTTAGCTATCCAGCACTTTCAAACAAAATGGCACTCAGAAACATGCACTTTATGAATTGGTAGTTATTGTTAAAAATCAATTTGCTTTGTCCCCAGTGCGTCTCCTTCGTGAGGAGCTGCAGTTGCTACAGGAGCAAGGTTCCTATGTTGGAGAGGTGGTGAGGGCCATGGACAAAAAGAAAGTGCTGGTCAAGGTGTGTATAGTAGCCTTGTTTTGCTGAAATATAGGCCTAACCCAAACACAAACTTTTACGGTGGTATACTGTAGCTGCAGCTAGATGACACTGACAGTCTACTACTGTAACTACTTCATTGTTTCCAGGTTCATCCAGAGGGGAAATTTGTGGTGGATGTGGATAAGAACATTGACATCAATGATGTAAGTATGGACACGTTGTTGATATTTGACCCCAATGTGGTGTGAACTTAATGTTTAAATGTACAAAGGTACATGTATCTGTGTACATAAAGATTATTAACACATAACCATAATTGAACTATAATATTTATTTTGTTTTTGTCTAGTTGGTTTGGGTGTTAAGGGAACAAAATTCAGTTGGAAAACAAATATCCCCATCCAATTCAGGTGGCTGCACAGAAGGAAAAAAACATGAAAACACAATGAAATTAAGAATAAATGCAACAAACTTCCTCATTATTCAGGACTGTATCACACTGATTAACCCCGCTGCCCATTCCCACCAGGTGACTCCAAATTGCCGTGTGGCGCTGCGCAACGACAGCTACACCCTGCACAAGATTCTGCCCAACAAGGTAGACCCGCTGGTCTCCCTCATGATGGTGGAGAAGGTACCCGACTCCACCTATGAGATGATTGGCGGCCTGGACAAGCAGATCAAGGAGATCAAGGAAGTGATCGAGCTGCCAGTCAAGCACCCAGAGCTCTTCGAGGCCCTCGGCATTGCGCAGCCCAAGGTGGGTGGCCCAAAAGGGAAAGCCCCTTATTGGGTTCTTGGTTAATTCACAGGTCATATCAACTGTATATGTTACCCAGTACCCACTATGAGCTTATAAGGTAAACTCAATTACTTTTTGCATTAGAGTTGACCTTATAAGCTTATAGAGTAGGCAACATATACTGTCTTAAAGGTATACAACACTCCCAAAATCAAACTTGTCAGACTTTTTCATACCTTGTTGGGAGTGTCCTAAGTTATTTTTCTGTCAATGCTCCACAGCATTTATCACATATAAACCTCAGCAGTCTTGATTCCCAGAAGGAACAGAAAAAAGTGACACCAGTTAATTCTAGCACAATAAAATACATCATGACATTTGAGATGCACCTTGGGATGTCTAACCTCCATTGTTGTGTGTCTCGCCACCAGGGCGTGCTGCTGTACGGCCCCCCGGGCACAGGGAAGACCCTGCTGGCCAGAGCTGTGGCCCACCACACCGACTGCACCTTTATCAGGGTGTCTGGCTCAGAGCTAGTGCAGAAGTTCATTGGAGAGGGTGAGTCATCAATTGTCATTCGGTCAGCCATTTCGGTTACCATTCATTTACATTTACGTCATTTAGCAGACGCTCTTATCCAGAGCGACTTACAAATAGGTGCATTCACCTTATAGCCAGTGGGATAACCACTTTACAATGGTGTTTTTTTTATTATTATTTTTTTGGGGGGGGGGTTGGGGTAAGGGGGGGTAGAAGGATTACTTTATCCTATCCCAGGTATTCCTTAAAGAGGTGGGGTTTTCAAATGTCTCCGGAAGGTGGTGAGTGACTCTGCTGTCCTGGCGTCGTGAGGGAGCTTGTTCCACCATTGGGGTGCCAGAGCAGCGAACAGTTTTGACTGGGCTGAGCGGGAACTATGCTTCCGCAGAGGTAGGGGAGCCAGCAGGCCAGAGGTGGATGAACGCAATGCCCTCGTTTGGGTGTAGGGACTGATCAGAGCCTGAAGGTACGGAGGTGCCGTTCCCCTCACAGCTCCGTAGGCAAGCACCATGGTCTTGTAGCAGATGCGATCTTCAACTGGAAGCCAGTGGAGTGTGCGGAGGAGCGGGGTGACGTGAGAGAACTTGGGAAGGTTGAACACCAGACGGGCTGCGGCATTCTGGATGAGTTGTAGGGGTTTAATGGCACAGGCAGGGAGCCCAGCCAACAGCGAGTTGCAGTAATCCAGACGGGAGATGACAAGTGCCTGGATTAGGACCTGTGCCGCTTCCTGTGTAAGGCAGGGTCGTACTCTCCGAATGTTGTAGAGCATGAACCTACAGGATCGGGTCACCGCCTTGATGTTAGCAGAGAACGACAGGGTGTTGTCCAGGGTCACGCCAAGGCTCTTCGCACTCTGGGAGGAGGACACAACGGAGTTGTCAACCGTGATGGCGAGATCATGGAACAGGCAGTCCTTCCCCGGGTGGAAGAGCAGCTCCGTCTTGCCAAGGTTCAGCTTGAGGTGGTGATCCGTCATCCATACTGATATGTCTGCCAGAGATGCGATTCGCCACCTGGTTATCAGAAGGGGGAAAGGAGAAGATTAGTTGTGTGTCGTCAGCGTAGCAATAATAGGAGAGGCCATGTGAGGATATGACAGAGCCAAGTGACTTGGTGTATAGCGAGAATAGGAGAGGGCCTAGAACTGAGCCCTGGGGGACACCAGTGGTGAGAGTACGTGGTGCGGAGACAGCTTCTCGCCATGCCACTTGGTAGGAGCGACCGGTCAGGTAGGACGCAATCCAAGAGTGAGCCGCGCCGGAGATGCCCAGCTCGGAGAGGGTGGAGAGGAGGATCTGATGGTTCACAGTATCAAAGGCAGCAGACAGGTCTAGAAGGACAAGAGCAGAGGAGAGAGAGTTAGCTTTAGCAGTGCGGAGAGCCTCCGTGACACAGAGAAGAGCAGTCTCAGTTGAATGACCAGTCTTGAAACCTGACTGGTTTGGATCAAGAAGGTCATTCTGAGAGAGATAGCAAGAGAGTTGGCTAAAGATTCGACAGGGTTCCCAAGCGTCTAGTAATTCCGTAATGTCAGGGGATTTCCTGAATCAGGGAGATATTTTGCTGCTTCCGTTCTCCAAATAGCTGCTGTTTAGCCAGCTCCAGCACGTTTTAAGTGCATTTCAGTCCATTTTCATGTAGCACTTAGTGATAGTAGGCTAAATGTCTCGCACCATGTGATTTGTAAAACAGAAGCTGTTATTAGTATTTCGCTAAAATCACACTGCTGGCTGTAACCCTGCTCTGTCTTCCCCATCCCAGGTGCCCGCATGGTGCGTGAGCTGTTCGTCATGGCCCGTGAGCACGCGCCCTCCATCATCTTCATGGACGAGATTGACTCGATCGGCTCGTCACGTCTGGAGGGGGGCAGCGGGGGCGACAGCGAGGTGCAGAGGACCATGCTGGAGCTGCTGAACCAGCTGGATGGCTTCGAGGCCACCAAGAACATCAAGGTGGGTGACACGTACGTACACACAGATACACCACTGTCTTCTTGATTATGCTTTATAATGTGGCCTACTCTACAATAACACTCACTCTATATAACACCACACACCCTCTGTTTGCACCCTTACTTACTTGTATGCTATCCCTCTGCTATAACACTCTTGACACCACTTCCTCAGTGGCTTTTCTCCGCTGATTGATTTCTGTCACTCTCCTGTCGGTACTCTCTGACAACACTTTCCTTCCATGCTCACCATCAATCACACTCTAGCTACTCTATTGTCCTCTATTCACTGTCCTCCCACCCACTCTAGCACTCTGCAACCTATCAATCTGTATTTGCATGTTCTCTGTGATGCTATATATTTTTTAAATTAAGATGATTATAACATTTACATTTTAGTCATTTAGCAGACGCTCTTATCCAGAGTGACATACAGTTAGTGAGTGCATACATTTTTTCATACTGGCCCCCCGTATAGTAGTTAGCAATAAATGCAGATAAAGAATATATTCAATATATTCGGCGTGTTGATCTCAGAATAGGGGGTCTGGCCAAAAGTGTATCAGCCAATGAGCTATATAAGAGAGGTGCAAAAAATCTTCTCCCTGTGTGATCACTAACGTTGCCTTCCTTGGCAGCTGTGTCATCACACACTCCACATAACAAACTTAGTTCCTGACTGGGTAATTTGCAATGCAACTCGAGATATGCAAGTGTTCGAAATAATGCTTCGGTTATAGTTGATCAGAAGCACATTATAGTTGCATGTATGTTTCAATATCGCAAATTATTACACACAAAGTTATTAATGTTAGCTAACTAGCTAGCTGATGTTAGCATCTGAGTTGGCAAGCTAACATTTCCACCCGCCAATGAATAATGGTGTATGTTTCTCATATCGAATTTGCGTCCTACAAATAGAAAATCAGAGTTCAGAGCGTGATGTCACATACTGTATGTTGTGGACATGTTATAGTCACGGTAGTACCACTATTACTTATTGCATGGCGCCCTCACCTAACATGGGCAGACTAAAACAAGTCTTATAATAATTATTATTAGTCTTCACTTAACATCCATTACCATTTTAAACATTTATATCACATGTAAATCTTAACATCAACACTGAAGCTGCTAGTCAATATACCCTAGGAAAGGGGAGAGAACACGTAACGTGACCTTTCAAAAGAGACAGGTCAGGGATGTCTAGTAACACCCCATCACTTGTCCTGTTGAGCAATTTCTTTTCATTTTGTATTTTTCCTGTTCAAATTAATACAACTTGAATCACCGAAACAGACAGGTAGTCAGAGACAGCTGCGTGTAGCATCATTGTCAGCCTGACTAAGACCTTCAGATAGTGCTGAGCGATTAACCAAAATGGTGGTTATTTTTAAACAACTAATGTCAGTTCAATTATTTTAATTCTGTTTCTTTTTTTTCTTTTTCTGTGAGCTCAATGCGCAGTTTCTCTAGAGATAAATCAGATCAGGCCCGAACTGTGCGATATACACTGAACAAAAATATAAACGCAACATGCAACAATTTCAAGGATTTTACTGAGTTACAGTTCACATAAGGAAATCAGTCAATTGAAATAAATTAATTAGGCCCTAATCTATGGATTTCACATGACTGGGAATACAGATATGCATCTGTTGGTCACAGATACCTTAAGGTAGGGGCATGGGTCAGAAAACCAGTCAGTAACTGGTGTGACCATCATTTGCCTCATGCAACACATCTCCTTCGCATAGAATTGATCAGGCAGTTGATTTTGGCCTGTAGAATGTTGTCCCACTCCTTTTCAATGGCTGTGCGAAGTTGCTGGTTATTGGCGGGAACTGGAACACGCTGTTGTACACGTTGATCCAGAGCATCCAAAACATGCTCAATGGGTGACATGTCTGCTGAGTATGCAGGCCATGGAAAAACGGGGACATTTCAGCTTCCAGGAATTGTGTACAGACATGGGGCTATGCATTATCATACTGAAACATGAGGTGATGGCGGTGGATGAATGGCACGACAATTGGCCTCAGGGTCTCGTCACGGTATCTCTGTGCATTCAAATTGCCATCGATAAAATGCAATTGTGTTCATTCTCTGTAGCTTATGCCTGCCCATACCATAACCCCACCGCCACCATGGGGCACTCTGTTCACAACGTTGACATCAGCAAACCGCTCACCCACACAACGCCATACACGCTGTCTGCCATCTGCCCGGTACAGTTGAAACCGGGATTCATCCGTGAAGAGCACACTTCTCCAGCGTGCCAGTGGCCATTGAAGGTGAGCATTTGCCCACTGAAGTCAGATACGACGCCGAACTGCAGTCAGGTCAAGATCCTGGTGAGGACGACGAGCACGCAGATGAGCTTCCCTGAGACGGTTTCTGACAGTTTGTGCAGAAATTCTTCAGTTGTGCAAACCCACAATTTCATCAACTGTCCGGGTGGCTGGTCTCAGACGATCCCGCAGGTGAAAAAGCCGGATGTGGAGGTCCTGGGCTGGCGTGTTTACACGTGGTCTGTGGCTGTGAATCTCTAATATGACGTTGGAGGTGGCTTATGGTAGAGAAATAAACATTAAATGATCTGGCAACAGCTCTGGTGGACATTCCTGCAATCAGCATGCCAATTGTTGTGTATTTGGTTTGCTAATTTAGTAACTAGTTCGCTATCCAGCTAAGTGGTTAGCGGCTTCCGAAATCAATAATTTGTTTGGTAACAGCAGAGAATCTCCTCCTGGATCAAGAGCCTTGTTTTGCTAATATTAGTTTTGTGCGTGCAGCAAACTGTGAACAGCATTTTTTATTTACTTTTATACTTGTATAGTTTAGGTCAGAAGCTGTACAAAATGTTAGCAATGCGCTTGTTTGCATTTAGTTGGTATTCTCTATGAGGATTCCTTAGTACCTGTTAGCATTTTGTTAGTATTCTGGTAAGTGACGTGTTTTGAACTTTGAGTATTAGTGCTTTTTAAATAAATACCTGCGGTCAACTTGTGCACTAGGTAATAGATATAGCAGATTGCGTTTATCATTTCGCCCGTTTAGATAATCTTTCATTATGGAGCTTACCGGTACTATATCATTTCTCAAAACAGCTGTTTGAGCCAGCCACGTATGTTTGTTAACAAAGAAGCACAACAAGCAAAGTGGGAGCTTCGTGAGGTGAGTCATCTCGGCAGCGCAACTTAATTGAGGTTATCAAGTTACACTTGTATGAAATTCACTACTGTTTGCCAGCAATATATCTTATAAATATTAAGTTAACTTCTAAGATGTGCCAAATCAATTCTCTCCAGCTGGGTTTTGCTAATGTTAGCTAAGTGGCTAACGTTAGCTTGCAAGATGAAGCATCTTGGTAACAGCAGCAGAGACAATCCCCTCCTGGATTAAGTTATTTGTTTTTGTGGTTGCTGCAAACTGCGTTTTGAGATACTTGCATAACTTTATGAGCTGGGTTGTCTGTCCTAGTAGTAAATGTTTGCATGCGCTCGTTAGCATTTACCTAGCATCTGCTATGAGAATTCCTTAGTACACTGTGTGTGGACACCCCTTCAAATTAGTGGATTCGGCTATTTCAGCCACACCCATTGCTGACAGGTGTATAAAATCGAGCGCACTGCCATGCAATCTCCATAGACAAACACTGGCAGTAGAATGGCCTTACTGAAGAGCTCAGTGACTTTCAACGTTGCACCGTCATAGGATGCCACCTTTCCAACTAGTCAGTTCATAAATGTCTGCCTTGCTAGACCTGCCCCGGGCAACTGTAAGTGCTGTTATTGTGATGTGGAAACGTCTAGGAGCAACAACCAGGGCTCAGCCGTGAAGTGGTAGGCCACAAAAGCTCACAGAACGGGACCACCGAGTGCTGAAGCGCGCAGTGTGTAATAATGGTCTATCCTCTGTGGCAACACTCACTACCGAGTTCCAAACTGCCTCTGGAAGCAACGTCAGCACAAGAACTGTTTGTCGGGAGCTTCATGAAGTGGGTTTCCATGGCCGAGCAGCCGCTTACATGCCTAAAGCTCGCCGCCATTGGACTCTGGAGCAGTGGAAACACGTTCTCTGGAGTGAAGAATCACGTTTCACCATCTGGCAGTTCAACGGACAAATCTGGATTTGACGGATGCGAGAAGAACACTACCTGCCCGACTGCATAGTGCCAACTGTATAGTTTGGTGAAGGAGAAATAATTGTCTGGGGCTGTTTTTCATGGTTTGGGCTAGGCCCCTTAGTTCCAGTGAAGGGAAATCTTAACAATACAGCATTTAATGACATTCTAGACGATTCTGTGCTTCCAACTTTGTGGCAACAGTTTGGGGAAGGCCCTTTCCTGTTTCAGCATGACAATGCCCCCGTGCACAAAGCGAGGTCCATACAGAAATGGTTTGTCAAGATCGGTGTGGAAGAACTTCACTGGCCTGCACAGAGCCCTGACCTCAACCCCATCGAACACCTTTGGGATGAATTGGAACGCCGACTGCGAAACAGGACTAATCGGCCAACCTCAGTGCCCGACCTCACTAATGCTCTTGTGGGTGAATGGAAGCAAGTCCCTGCAGCAATGTTCCAACATCTAGTGGAAAGCCTTTCCAGAAGAGTGGAGGCTGTTATAGCAGCAAAGGGGGACATTGCTGGACATCCTTCTTAAATGGAAGAGGTTTGGAACCACCAAGACACTTCCTAGAGCTGGCCACACAGCCAAACTGCGCAATCGGGGGAGAAGGGCCTTGGTCAGGGAGGTGACCAAGAACCTGATGGTCACTGACAGAGCTGTAGAGTTCCTCTGTGGAGATGGGAGAACCTTCCAGAAGGACAACCATCTCTGCAGCACTCCACCAATTAGACCTTTATGGTATAGTGGCCAGACGGAAGCTACTCCTCGGTAAAAGGCACATGACCGCCCGCTTGGAGTTTGCCAAAAGGCAAATGAAGGTCTGATGAAACCAAGATTGAACTCTTTGGCCTGAATGCCAAGCATCACGTCTGGAGGAAACCTGGCACCATCCCTACGGTGAAGCATGATGGTGGCAGCTTCATGCTGGGGGGATGTTTTTCAGCAGCAGGGATTGGGAGACTAGTCAGGATCGAGGCAAAGATGAATGGAGTAAAGTACAGAGAGATCCTTGATGGAAACCTGCTCCAGAGCGCTCGGTTCAGCTTCCAACAGGACAAACGACCCTAAGCACACAGCCAAGACAACGCAGGAGTGGCTTCGGGACAAGTCTCTGAATGCCAGAGCCCGGCTTGAACCCGATCTACCATCTCTGGAGAAACCTGAAAATAGCTGTGCACCAACACTTCCCATCCAAGCTGACAGAGCTTGAGATGATCTGCAGAGAAGAATGGGAGAAACTCCCCAAATACAGGTGTGCCAAGCTTGTAGCGTCATACCCAAGAAGACTCGAGGCTGTAATCGCTGCCAAAGGTGCTTCAACAAAGTAAAGGGTCTGAATATTTACGTAAATGTGATATTTCCATTTTTTATAAATTAGCAAAAATGTCTTAAGTATTGTGTGTAGATTGATGAGGGGGAAAAAACTATTTTAATTTTATTTAATCAATTTTAGAATAAGGCTGTAACCCAATAAAAGGTGGAAAAAGTCAAGGGGTCTGAATACGAAGGCACTGTAGTATTCAATGTGTCAAAGCAATTATTTAAATATACCTTTTAAAATGTTGTGGATGAGTTCTAGAAACTGCAATAATGTGGGCCTGGAATTCGAGAAAGTAATGAATAGTTTAATTATTATGTCATAAGAGGCACTGAAGAACATAGGAGCCAAAGGTTTGATTTGGGGGTTTCAGTTTGAATGCCAGTTCTAGAGTAGATTCACTGTTGCAGGTGGTGTACAGGCCCATTGATAATGCACATTTTGACTCTTGGGTCAAATGGTTTAAGGGTTACATGTTTGGTGTAGGTCCATGATGTGATAAAATGTCAACATTCTCCTGGAATGGGCTACTGTTCATTGTATCACTTTCCTCTGATACAATACTCATCACATCTCATACTCCTCTCTATCTTTCTACTGCTTTGTATGATGCCCAAGTCCACATTGACTGCTAGCCAGTACATTGATAACTATGCTTTTCACTATGTACCTGGATTTCAAATGTTTCCATTTCCAGAGAAAACCTCTAAAAACAAAATGCACAGAAACTTGTGCAATTGTAAATGCAAGGCTACTCAAGACTATAGTATTCAAAGTCATTATGATTGAACTAACTAGCATATTTTTTTCTAGTTCTGTTAAATTTATAGAACAAATGTTCAGTCTGGAGTAGCAGGGAATCATTTATGTGGTCAGACATGTTAATTCCCTAAACCCTTTGTCCAATGTTCTTGCAATTTACAACCTACTTTTCTAACATGGCAATATATTTTCTCCCCTTTACGTGTAGTAGATGTATTGAATTTTTTGTTTGTTTTTGAAGGTGGTCACATAGGCTAACCCTAACAGGCTAACATATAGAAAAGTGCATACCAAAGAAGCCAATAGGGAGAAGGCTGAATAACACCAAAAGGACTAATACTGTGTGTTTGTGCTGTCTCAGGTCATCATGGCCACCAACCGTATTGACATCCTGGACTCTGCCCTGCTCCGGCCCGGCCGCATCGACAGGAAAATAGAGTTCCCCCCTCCCAATGAAGAGGTCAGTACTGTTCCAGCATGTTTTTTTTGCCCCTCAAATATTATGATAAAAAATATATATACATGAATAATATACAACTAGTCAAATCTGCCTTGGGCCGGGATTCTATCCGATCGTGCTTTGTCAGCTATGCACCTTATTCACAGTAAACGCTGCATATGTCGGCTCAATCAGAAATGACCTTTAAATGTCAAGAGTGCTATAACGCAGATTCTTCGCTGATCTGTAAAAAATTGATAGTTACATATCGGGATATACATTTTTACGATATCTTATCGTTTTGAAAATATTCCAATATTATTTTTACGCTTGTTGGCTGTAGCTGCACCAAAACTCCAGTATTTTTTCTTCATGGTTCTCCATCTTTTTTTAAATTGAGAGCCAATTTGTTTTCAGCTATTTGATTTCCATGACTGATCAAAACTCGTTTCCTCATGGCTCTCTTGTATCTCTGTAGCAGACATATGGTGAGCAATATGTTTGGTACATTGAGTCGCAATAAAATCTGTATATAATCGCAATACATAACATATCTTCACCTAAGTATTGTGATAATATCTTATTGTGAGATCCCTGGCATTTCCCAGCTCTATTAGAATTTCATCTGGAATAAAAAGTGCTGTATTATGGTACCATTGTTTAAAAATTTTTTTAAATAAAGGATTAATATAATTGAATCTAGTCCAGCATCCTCATGCTCTGAAATGTGTGTATTTGCGTTGACACAGCTTGCTACTACAGTGTCTTAATTCTTGCTCCGTCCCATTTATTTCTGCTCCTCAGGCCCGTTTGGACATCCTGAAGATCCACTCGAGGAAGATGAACCTGACGCGTGGTATTAACCTGAGGAAGATAGCAGAGCTGATGCCAGGAGCTTCCGGGGCTGAGGTTAAGGTGAGAGACTGAGACACACTGTTTGGAATGGGGCCAACCATATGAAGGCTACCACAGGGCTGAGACAGTTTGGAACGGGGTTCAGTGTATGAGGGCTGGTAGGGAAGTCTGTTAGCCCCTACCCCTTAGGCCAGTGGTTCTCACTTTTTGACCCGCTACCCCCAAAAAGGAGTGGTTCAAAGCTCGAGACACCCCGCACACACGTACACAATCCCTGCGCCAATGAAGCCTGTCATTACAGCCATAAACGGTGATGCATTTTCAAAATGCAGGACACAGAAATAAACTGCATTTTACACCTGCATTTTGAGCTCAAGGCCATTCATGTTACAGTGCATTCGGAAAGTATTCAGACCCCTTTACGTTTCACCCTTATTCTAAAATGGATTAACCTCTAAGGGATCGGTGTCCCGTATACGGGACGGTTGCGCTAATGTGATTAGCATTAAGTAACAGCAAACTTTCCAGGACATAGACATGTCTGATATGGGCAGAAAGCTTAAATTCTTGTTAATCTAACTGCACTGTCCGATTTACAGTAGCTATTACAGTGAAAAAAGACCATGCTATTGTTTGAGGAGAGTGCACAACAACAAAAAGCTTATCACAGCAACTGGTTTGATACATTCACCTCTGAAGGTAAATAATGTACTTACATTCAGTAATCTTGCTCTGATTTGTCATCCTAAGGGTCTCAGAGATCAAATGTAGCATAGTTTTGTTTGATAAAATCCATTTTTATATTCAAATGTAGGTACTGGGATCTACAGTTTGAACCCCTGCTGTCTCTGGCTCCACACCCACCCCGCCCGGCCATCTAGATGTGTGAAAGTTAGTGTATAAGCTAATGAGAATAATATAATAATATGCCATTTAGCAGATGCTTTTATCCAAAGCGATTTACAGTCATGTGCGCATACATTTTTACGTATGGGTGGTCCCGGGGATGATCCATCATGTATGACATTCCTGGGAGTGTGTAAACTTACATTTAGTATTACCATATCATTTTTGTATGTTCTCTATAGTTATGTACTTAAATGTGTCAATTGACTAATTCGGCACATTTGGGCAGACTTGATACAAAATAGTCCAGTATTGCAATGCTTCACTGGATCAATCTGAAACTTTGCACACACACAATTGCGCCTAAACTGCAATATTATATTGTGGCCTTTCTCTTGCGTTTCAAAGATGATGGAACAAAACATTTTTTATATTATATTTTACTAGATGTGTTATATTCTCCTACATTAATTTCACATTTCCACAAACTTCAAAGTCTTTCCTTTCAAATGGTATCAAGAATATGCATATCCTTGCTTCAGGTCCTGAGCTACAGGCAGTTAGATTTGGGTATGTCATTTTAGGCGAAAATTTGAAAAAAAAGGGTCCGATCCTTGAGGTTAAAGTACCTCATAATAACAAAGCGAAAACAGGTTTTTAGAAATGTTTGCACATTTTATTAAAATTAATAAACATACCTTATTTACATAAGTATTCAGACCATTTGCAATGATAGTCTAAATTGAGCTCAGGTCCATCCTGTTTCTATTGAACATCCCTGATGTTTCTACAACTTGATTGGAGTCCACTTGTGGTAAATTCAATTGATTGGACATGATTTGGAAAGGCAAACCCCTGTCTATATAAGGTCCCACAGTTGACAGTGCATGTCAGAGCAACAACCAAGCCATGAGGTCGAAGGAATTGTCTGGAGAGCTATGAAACAGGATTGTGTCGAGGCACAGATCTGGGGAAGGGTACCAAAAAATGTCTGCAGCATTGAAGGTCCCCAAGAACACAGTGGCCTCCGTCATTCTTAAATGGAAGAGGTTTGGTACCACCAAGACTCTTCCTAGAGCTCACCTGAAGCACAGATTAAATGTTTTTGAGACTAGAATTTGGTGCAACACCATAGGCCTATGTTAGTAACCAGATCGAATTGGCAAAAGGCATATCAAATACAAATGGAGTAGCCTATTATAATGTGTATGAATTCATTCAGTTTCACACTCGCCACCACTCAAAACCTTCTCCCGGTCCCCCGGGGAGTCGGGACCCCCAGTTTGAGATCCAATGCCTTAGCAGTTGTGTTGATCTGTTTTTCACCATTTTACATTTTGTTTAGTTCAATGTAGTGGACACATGTCCCACAGGGTTTTACATTTACAGGGTATGACTGTAGAATATCATGAGAGAATACCCACTGACTTGATACTCCCCAAGTTATAGAATGGGGCCCACTACATTAGGGCTAGCATATGCACAAGGGCAGAACATGTAAAACTAGCCTAGGAATTAGTGACCCTCTTCCTGGAGTGCCTTAGTGCTCGACCACTGTGGGTCTTAATGACTTTGTCACTGTGGGTCATTGCCTTATTTCACCATGGTAACAACCTGTATGTGTGTTTCTGTTCCCTCTTGCATCTCAGGGTGTGTGCACAGAGTCAGGGATGTACGCCCTCAGGGAGAGGAGAGTGCACGTCAACCAGGAGGACTTTGAGATGGCTGTTGCCAAGGTTAGTCTTCTGTCCTGTTTATCTGTCTCACTTACTGTCCATCACTCTCCAAGAGACCTTTTGTCTCTGTTTTACCTTATTCCTCTTATCCCCACATGCCTAATATATCAATACTAACTTGTGTTGATCAGAGATTAGGTATACATTCTTTCTTATATCTGTACTGGTCTCAGATCTGTTTGTTGTCTTTCCAACTACTATGGTCATTGTCTTGCCAAAACAGTTTGACATGACAGCAACTATAGGAGTTGGCTATACACAGCTCAAACAGATTTGGGACCAGACAAACTTACCATCTGTATCTTGTCATTAAAATGGACAGTCAGACCCTTTTCCCCTGATTTTGTTGTTTCGTTTTGCTTGTCACTGATTTTAATATAAAATGAAATGGTATTTGTCACATGCTTCGTAAACAACAGGTGTGGATTAACAGTGCAATGCTTACTTATGGGCCCTTCCCAACAATGCAAAGAGAAAGAAAATAGAGAAATAATAGGAAAGTAAAATGCGTAATATAAGTAATAATAGATTCACTATGAGTAACGATAACTTGGCTATGTACAAGGGTTAATAGTACGGAGTCTATATGCAGGGGTACGAGGTAATTGAGGTAGCTACTTTTGTATATATTGTATGTGAATTCTGCTATTTCAGCCACACCTGTTGCTGACAGTTGTATAAGGTTGAGCACACAGCCATGCAATCTCCATAGACAAACATTGGCAGTAGAATGGCCTTACTGAAGAGCTCAGTGACTTTCAATGTGGCACTGTCATAGGATGCCACCTTTCCAACAAGTCAGTTTGTCAAATTTCTGCCCTGCTAGAGCTTCCCTGGTCAACTGTAAGTGCTGTTATTGTGAAATGTAAACGTCTAGGAGCAACAGCGAGGAACTTGAAGCTCTCGACCTGCCCCACTTCAGCCCTGTCGATGTGAATGGGGGCGTGCTCGGCCCTCCGTTTCCTGTAGTCAACGATCAGTTCCTTTTGTCTTGCCGACGTTGAGGGAGAGGTTGTTGTCCTGGCACCGCACTACCAGGTCTCTGACCTCCCTATAGGCTGTCTCATCGTTGTCAGTGATCAGGCCTACCACCATCGTGTTGTCGGCAAACTTAATTATTGTGTTTGAGTCGTGCGCGGCCACGCAGTCATGGGTGAACAGGGAGTACAGGAGGGGACTGAACACGCACCCCTGGGAAGCCCCCGTGGTGGATGTGTTGCCTACCCTCACCACCTGGGGGAGTCCCGTCAGGAAGTCCAGGATCCAGTTGCAGAGTGAGGTGGTCAGTCCTAGGGTCCTTAGCTTAGTGATGAGCTTGAAGGGTGTTATGGTGTTGAACACTGAGCTGTAATCAATGAACAGCATTCTCATGTAGTGTTGCTTTTGTCCAAGTAGGAAAGGGCAGTGTGGAGGGCAATAGGGATTGCGTCATCTGTGGATCTGTTGGGGCAGTATGCGAATTGGGGTGTGTCTGGGATGATGGTGTGAGAGTATGGCTCCTTATAAGGTCAATTATCACTGGCTAACGACCCCTATCCTTTGTGTCTTTCCAGGTGATGCAGAAGGACAGCGAGAAGAACATGTCCATCAAGAAACTCTGGAAGTAGACCTTTGGGATTTTTTTGACCCCAACGCAGATATTTACCCGCAAAGTCACATATGTATATTTTTCCTCTTTTGTTTAGGGTTGGTTTATAATTGTTACCTAAAGTTCATTCTAAAATAAATTGTCTCCCCACTGAGAAACAAGTCCCCCCTTTTCCCTTTTTTTCCCTCTGCTGTAGCCTGGTTCCAGATCTGTTTGTGCTGTATACCTAACATGACCATAGGGGGTTGGCTATACAGCACAAACTGATCTGGGACTAGGCTACCTCTCCTGAGTCTTGAATATAGTAAGTGTTTATTTTTCGGAAGTCAAGACCAGGGGGGTATACTACAAAACAGGATCAAGGAGTTGCCCAGGTAACTTTTGATAATCAACCAGTAGCGGTATGTGGGTAAATAACTGAGGAAGCCAAGCCAGTAAAAAAAGCCATATTACAACCTATGTTCTGATAATTGCGTTGTTTGCTCTATAACCTATTTGTTCATACGCCACCGTGATATACAATAAGACAAGTCACACTGGCTGTTTCATCATAAAACCAGAGAGCAACATCTGTCCGGTGTAGTCCACAAAGCAAATATTGCATTTAACAAACAGTTATATCACCTGTAATATGGTCAAGCAAGTTTTTTGTTTGATAGTTTACTAAATAAACAACTACTAATTTAGAAAAAACTTAGACATCAAAAACAATTTAGTCCAATCAATGTTGCTAAATATCATGTGGCTGTCCATGGTATGTGTGTAAGAAGAAAAAAAAAATGCCTCACCCTACTTGTAGACATCCTCTCATGTTGGCAAAACGGTCTATGGCTTTGTCATACAGTACACTTTTAGTTTTTGTTGTCATAGGTTACCAAACTAAAGTGCTTTCTAGTCTAATTTCCTGGCATGGGCAACAATGAACCAGCGAAGTTGGCTGGCTAGCTAGTTAATGTGAGCCTACTAAGCTACATCTAGGCTACATATTGAACTTCAATTGTCTCAGGCCAGTGGCACAACATATTAATTTATGGTTAGATCAGAAGCCTGTACAGATAATTAAGTCCAAAACCCCATCTCCATCCATGGCTTAGGAAAGGGACGATTTAGCAAGCTAGCTACTGCAGGACATCAACACAAGCAAACGAGAAACACGTTTTTCTGAAAATGTGTTTTGCTTAGGAAGTGATTTGATTGGTCTGAAGCCAAATCCAAACTGGCCTCCATTGGGGGGTGTTTTGCTGCACCAGGTCAGCTCAACGCTGATTGGCTAATTTATAAAAAAGATTATCAAGGGAGGCCCACATTTTTAGACGGGTATAGACGAGATCTTCCTGACCACCCCCGGAGGTATCAGATCAGGTATTTTGCCAATAAACATCAGAATTGGGCTGCCTGTATATACACAGCCATCCTGAGAACCCAATTCAGAGTATTTTCATATCCAAATGTTTTTCCTTCTAACTTTTATGTGACCTATATCAGATTTATGCATTCACACTGATGTAGCCTCCAAAGTAACACACAGATGCAATGCTCATTTCCTGCCACTGTTCCTTGAAATGTGGCTACTAAGCTATATGGAATTGTTTTAAGAAGGTCATACCAAGGGTCATTTAGCTATTTGGTTTTGAATTTTAAGACCCCTTAAAGTATCAAAAATATAAACAAACTATTTGGTAAATAATTTTTGGCCTTATTGCTATTAGCCCATACAAACACATTGAATAACAGATTCACTACATGGAACAACAGATAGTCCCCAAAAAAATCTAAAGGAATTATCTTCTGAAGTGTCTCCTATATCCGAGAGACATAGGATCAGGAAAATACACCGAACAAAAATATAAACGCAACATGTAAAGTGTTGGTCCCATGTTTCATGAGCTGAAATACAAGATCCCAGAAATGTTCCATACGAACAAAAAGCTCTCAAATGTTGTGCACAAATTGGTTTACATCCCTCTTAGTGAGCATATCTCCTTTGGCAAGATAATCCATCCACCTGACAGGTGTGGCATATCAAGAAGCTGATTAAACAGCATGATCATTACACAGGTGCACCTTGTGCTGGGGACAATAAAAGGTCACTAAAATGTGCAGTTTGTCACACAACCAGTGGCGTAAAGTACTTAAGTAAAAATACTTTAAAGTACTACTTAAGTTGTTTTTTGGGGTATTTGTACTTTACTTTACTATTTATATTTTTGACAACTTTTACTTTTACTTCACTACATTCCTAAAGAAAATTATGTACTTTTTACTCCATACATTTTACCTGACACCCAAAAGTACTCGTTACATTTTGAATGCTTAACAGGAAAGGAAAATGGTCCAATTCACGCACTTATCAAGACAACACATGGTCATCCCTTCTGCCTCTGATCTGGCGGACTCACCAAACACAAATGCATCTTTTGTAAATTATGTCTGAGTGTTGGAATTGGCTATCCATAAATATTAAAAACAAGAAAATGGTGCCGCCTGCTTTGCTTAATAGAAGGAATTTGAAATGATTTATACTTTTACTTGTACTTTTGATACTTAAGTTTATTTAGATTCAGAATTTTAGTATTTTACTCAAGTAGTATTTTACTGGGTGACTTTTACTTGAGTAACTTTCTATTAAGGTATCTATACTTTTACTCAAGTATGACAATTTGGTACGTTTTCCACAACTGCACACAACACAATGCCACAGATGTCTCAAGTTTTGAGGGAGTGTGCAATTGGCATGCTGACTGCAGGAATGTCCACCAGAGCTGTTGCCAGAGAATTGAATGTTCATGTCTTACCATAAGCTGCCTCCAATGTCGTTTTAGAGAATTTGGCAGTATGTCCAACCGGCCTCACAACCGCAGACCACATGTAACCACGCCAGCCCAGGACCTCCACATCCAGCGGTTTGCTAATGTCAACGTTGTGAACAGAGTGCCCCATTGTGGCGGTGGGGTAATGATATGGGCAGGCATAATCTGCGAACACAATTGCATTTTATCGATGGCAATTTGAAAGTACAGAGATACCGTGACGAGATCCTGAGGCCCATTGTTATACCATCCATCCGCCGCCATCACCTCATGTTTCGGCATGATGATGGATGGCCCCATGTCGCAAGGATCCGTACACAATTCCTGGAAGCTGAAAATGTCCCAGTTCTTCCATGGCCTGCATACTCACCAGACATGTCACCCATTGAGTGTGTTTGGATTGCTCTGGATCGACGTGTACCACAGCATGTTCCAGTTCCCGCCAATATTCAGCAACTTCACACACCCATTGAAGAGGAGTGGGACAACATTCCACAGGCCACAATCAACAGCCTGATCAACTCTATACGAAGGAGAAGTGTCGTGCTGCATAAGGCAAATGGTGGTCACACCAGATACTGACTGCTTTTTAAAAGTTATGTGACCAACAGATGCATCTCTGTATTCCAAGTCATGTGAAATCCATAGATTAGGGCTTAATGAATTTATTTCAATTGACTAATTTCCTTATATGAACTGTAACTCAGTATAATCTTTTAAATTGTTGCATTTTGCTTTTTTATATTTTTGTTCAATATATTTATCCCCTTATTTAAGGAACTAAACTATCTCCATATACTTCCATTCATTTTTTAAAATGGTACTGGGGACCTTCAGATGAGTCTTGTGAGGCTTGTGGGCGTCCTAGAGCAAAACGGAGAATGCCATATGGTTCGTGAGTTTCGTCTTTGGCCTACATAATACTGTAGGCCAAACCGTTCGGACGCTACAGACCTTTTTGTGAGAAGACCGATTTTTGGGATGTCTCATGGTCTGACAAACACCGCTCTAGCTCTGCCACCTTTCACCGCAGATACGGTAGGGCGATATCGGCCGACGTATTGGATTTAGACGCATCCCATGGGAGAAAAAAACCCATCTGAAATGTACATATGACAGGGTACGCCATTTTCAGAGACGGTTTTTGGCTCGTGGGCGCTACTTTCAGAACTACTCTGTAAAAAGTATACAAAAGTACCGGAGATGATCTTTTTAAGTATTTTGGGTAAGGTTGGAAAACACAAGTCACATTGGGATTCGAACTGTCGGCCTTGTATCACAACCAGTATTCAACACCAATCAGCCTGTTAACAACCCTTAGTAAACTTTTGGAAAAAATTGTGTTTGACCAGATACAATGCTACTTTACTGTAAACAAATTGGCAACAGACTTTCAGCAAGCTTATAGGGAAGGACATTCAACAAGCACTGCACTTACCAAATTACTGATGATTGGCTGAGAGAAATTGATGATACAAATATTGTGGGAGTTGTTTTGTTAGACTTCAGTGTGGCTTTTTACATTATCGATCACGTATGTGTTATGGCTTTACAGAACACAGTGTGTTCTTTAATGGAAGCCTCTCCAACATAATCCAGGTAGAATCAGGAATTCCCCAGGGCAGCTCTCTTGGCCCCTTTTTAAAATATTTACTAATGACATGCCACTAGCAGATGACTCAGCACTATACAACATTTTACATTTTAGTCATTTAGCAGATGCTCTTATCCAGAGCCAGAGTGCATACATTTTCATACAGCAATGAGCTGCAGTTAGTTTCAGAATGTGTGGCAAGGAATAAGTTGGTCCTAAATATTTCAGAAACTAAAAGCATTGTATTTTGGACAAATCATTGACCAAACCCTAAACCTCAACTAAATGTTCTAATAAATAATGTGGAAATTGAGCAAGTTGGAGTAACCCTGGATTGTAAACTGTCATGGTCGAAACATGTTGATACAACAGTAGCTAAGATGGGGAGAAGTCTGTCCATAATAAAGCGCTGCTCTGCCTTTTTAACAACACCATCAACAAGGCAGGTCCTACAGGCTCTAGTTTTGTTGCACCTGGACTACTGTTCAGTCGTGTGGTCAGGTGACACAGAGGGACCTCGGAAAATTTGAATTAGCTCAGAACAGGGCAGCACGGCTGGCCCTTAAATGTACATGGAGAGCTAACAATAATATGCATGTAAATCTCTCATGGTTCAAAGTGGAGGAGAGATTGACTTCATCACTACTTGTTTTGTAAGAAGTGTTGACATACTGAATGCACCGAGGTGTCTGTATAAACTACTAGCACACAGCTCGGACACCCATGCATACCCCACAAGACATGCCACCAAAGGTCTCTTCAAAATTCCCAAGTCAAGAACAGACCATGGGAGGCGCACAGTACTACATAGAGCCATGGCTACATGGAACTCTATTCCACATCAGGTAACTGATGCAAGCAGTAGAATCAGATTTTTAAAAACGGAACATCAGGGACTGTGAAGAGACACAGGCACACATACACATGATAAGGCACGCACTCAACACACACTTACACATGGATTTTGTATTGTAGATATGTGATAGAGTAGTGGCCTGAGGGAACACACTTAATGTGTTGTGAAAAGTGTTATGAAATATAATGTCATGTAATATTTTAAATTGTATATAACTGCTTTAATGTTGCTGGACCCCAGGAAGAGTAGCCATATCAGAAATGTGTGACCTTATTTGACCTTTTCTGCTGCTTTTGAGACACGGTTCGATCCCAGCTTGGGGCATTACTTGTTGAGTAATTAAAACACTAAACAATCACAATACAGTAACTATTGGTCACTATGTATTATTATTCTAATATGTATTCATCATAGAATTCTGTCAGTTATTAATGATAATATTAATGATGAACCTTTTTTTACTGCACTCTAGGGAGCTGTAGGCCTAGATATCTTAATGTATTTACAGACTGTGTGTGTGCACGTGTTACATTTTTTCTTGTCAGCCACCAATCTCTGCTTTTCTGCTTCATAAAAAGCTGAGGTCTGGAACTCCCTCCAGGTCATCTCTCTCTCCATTCCTTGGCCTTGGTTGCCTGATGACTCACCCGGCATTTTAATCGCTACATACACTACCGTTCAAAAGTTTGGGGTCACTTAGAAATGTCCTTGTTTTCGAAAGAAAAGCAATTTTTTGGTCCATTAAAATAACATCAAATTGATCAGAAATACAGTGTAGACACTGTTAATGTTGTAAATGGCTATTGTAGCTGGAAACGGCTGATTTTTTATGGAATATCTACATAGACGTACAGAGGCCCATTATCAGCAACCATCAGTCCTGTGTTCCAGTGGTACGTTGTGTTTGCAAATCCAAGTTTATCATTTTAAAAGGTTAATTGATCATTAGAAAACCCTTTTGCAATTATGTTAGCACAGCTGAAAACTGTTGTGCTGATTAAAGATCAATAAAACTGGCCTTTTTGAGACTAGTTGAGTATCTGGAGCATCAGTAATTGTGGGTTCGATTACAGGCTCAAAATGCCCAGAAACAAATCACTTTCTTCTGAAACTCGTCAGTCTATTCTTGTTCTGAGAAATGAAGGCTATTCCATGCGAGAAATTGCCAAGAAACTGAAGATCTCGTACAACGCTGTGTACTACTCCCTTCACAGAACAGCGCAAACTGGCTCTAAAGGACTGCTGTGACTGCAGATCTAAAAGAGAAAGGCACAATTTTCTTAACTGACAATAATCATACAACTAAACAGAGAATGAGGCCTAGATTCAATCAGATCAAGCGTTAACCACTGACACCCGCATAGCTGATGTTTTGGCGGTGTCTGAGGTGTAACTGCTTTGGATCTGTCAAATCGGTAAGCAGCTGCTCTTGATCATTGTCACGAAGCCACACCCGTCCTACTCACGTTACAAGTTCAGAACGATAAAGTGTAGGCTATATAGAAATAATGACGCTCAAATTCAAAATCATTAAACGAAATAATGAGGATTTCTATCAGCCTAATCAAAGTGTAGATTACATCTCACATTCCGGCTTTTCAACTTGTAAACAGGGCTGCATGAGATTTCTGTTAATGCGACTCCGTGCAGCCAATGGCAATGTCCGCTTTAAGTATAATGCCAGGAGCCGCCTGTGGATTTGACAGCTCTAACACAGTTCCACCTCAGACCCCGCCAAAACAACCACTATGTGGATGTCGGCTAAATCGGATGTGATTGAATAGAGCCCCAAGTGAGGGAGCGTATGCGTGTGTGTATACATGTATGTCTTAATGACCTGTATCACCTGTCGCGGCCGGTGTAGCAGGTGCAGGGGCAGACGACTGCAGCGGTGAAGGCTGTGGTTGTAATAGGGGTGTCAGATCTAAAAGAGAAAGGCACACATTTTTTAAGTGAAAATAATTATACAACAAAACAGAGTGAGTGAGTGTGTATTTGTGTGTGTGATAATTACCTGGACCACATCACACTGCTTCAGGTCTACAAGCCTCTGGAAGTTCCAGCATGCCACTTCAGGCCTGGAACAGCTTGGTGGAAACACACTTACCTGTCACCCACCGAGCCTGGTTGGCAGATCTGAAAGATATTATTTTAATGACAAAGCCTTGACTACACACTAACCTAAATTAAGTGTGTGTGTGTGTGTGGGACAACCACGCAGCAGACTTCATTTTCCCAACTGCTCATTGTACTAGCCCTCACAATCTGTGGTGTGTGAGATCTGTGTTATTGTGACTCGGAAGTGTGTCAACCTGACCACATCCTTGTAGTAGGACATTCAGTGATTAGCTTTGGAAAAAAACAGTGTACAGTTAAAAGGATATCCAATATTCAGATCTGGATTGACAAGTACGCTAAATCATGTGAAGTTACAAAACCTCTAGAGCTTAGTCTACACAAATGTAATAAAGGATGCAGGACCTGAGCCCTAGGACCATGCCTCAGGACTACCTGGCCTGATGACACCTGGCTATCCCTGTCCCCAGTCCACCTGGTTGTGCTGCTGATCCTGTTTCTGTCTGTGGCTATGGAACCCTGACCTGCTCAGGACTCACCGGAAGTGCTACCTTGTCCCAGACCTGCTGTTTGATCGTGTCTCTCTCTACCGGACCTGCTGTCTCAACTTCTAAATGATCAGCTATGATTATTATTTGACCCTGCTGGTCATCTATGTACGTTTAAACGTCTTGAAGAACAATCTGGTCTAAATGGCTGTACTATATTAAATTGCTGTATTATAATCTCCACCAGCACAGCCAGAAGAAGACTGTCCACCCCTCAGAGCCTGGCTCCTCTCTATGTTTCTTCCTAGGTTCCTGCCTTTCTAGGGAGTTTTTCCTAGCCACTGTGCTTCTACATCTGCATTGCTTGCTCTTTGGTGTTTCAGGCTGGGTGTCTGTATAAGCACTTTGTGACAACTGCTGATGTAAAAGGGGCTTTCTAAAATAAATTTGATTGATTGCTTGTAGGTGCTTCTATTCATGTCAGTAACTCTAAATATGACATTGAGTTATCTTACATTTCCTCAATAGGAAGTTGTACCTTAAGCCAACACTTTTTCCTGGTCTTTCCTGCTGGGGACAGGGAGCTTCAAGTTTGGGAATGGAGGGCCTAGAGAATTGGAATATGAACATTAATTAGTGCCCACATCTATGAATGACTGAAATTCAATGTGGGTTAGCTGTGTATCTCATCTGATTGAGAATTGCTGATGATATACTGTATACAGTGGTGGAAAAAAGTATTTAGTCAGCCACCAATTGTGCAAGTTCTCCCACTTAAAAAGATGAGAGAGGCCTGTAATTTTCATCATAGGTACACGTCAACTATGACAGACAAAATGAGAAAAAAAATTCCAGAAAATCACATTGTAGGATTTTTAATGAATTTATTGCAAATTATGGTGGAAAATAAGTAGTTGGTCAATAACAAAAGTTTCTCAATACTTTGTGATATACCCTTTGTTGGCAATGACACAGGTCAAACGTTTTCTGTAAGTCTTCACAAGGTTTTCACACACTGTTGCTGGTATTTTGGCCCATTCCTCCATGCAGATCTCCTCTAGAGCAGTGATGTTTCGGGGCTGTCGTTGGGCAACACGGACTTTCAACTCCCTCCAAAGATCGAGCTCTTTGGCATCAACTCAAATCGACGTGTTTGGAGGAGGAGGAATGCTGCCTATGACCCCAAGAACACCATCCCCACCGTCAAACATGGAGGTGGAAACATTATGCTTTGGGGGTGTTTTTTCCTGCTAAGGGGACAGGACAACTTCACCACATCAAAGGGACGATGGACGGGGCCATGTACCGTCAAATCTTGGGTGAGAACCTCCTTCCCTCAGCCAGGGCATTGAAAATGGGTCGTGGATGGGTATTCCAGCATGACAATGACCCAAAACACACGGCCAAGGCAACAAAGGAGTGGCTCAAGAAGAGGCACATTAAGGTCCTGGAGTGGCCTAGCCAGTCTCCAGACCTTAATCCCATAGAAAAATATGTGGAGGGAGCTGAAGTTTCGAGTTGCCAAACATCAGGCTCGAAACCTTAATGACTTGGAGAAGATCTGCAAAGAGGAGTGGGACAAAATCCCTCCTGAGATGTGTGCAAACCTGGTGGCCAACTACAAGAAACGTCTGACATCTCTGATTGCCAACAAGGGTTTTGCCACCAAGTACTAAGGCATGTTTTGCAGAGGGGTCAAATACTTATTTCCCTCATTAAAATGTACATCAATTTATAACATTTTTGACATGCGTTTTTCTGGATTTTTTTGTTGTTATTCTGTCTCTCACTGTTCAAATAAACCTACAATTAAAATTATAGACTGATCATGTCTTTGTCAGTGGGCAAACGTACAAAATCAGCAGGGGATCAAATACTTCTTTCCCTCACTGTACAGTGGGGAAAAAAAGTATTTAATCAGCCACCAATTGTGCAAGTTCTCCCACTTAAAAAGATGAGAGAGGCCTGTAATTTTCATCATAGGTACACGTCAACTATGACAGACAAAATGAGGAAAAAAAATCCAGAAAATCACATTGTAGGATTTTTAATGAATTTATTTGCAAATGATGGTGGAAAATAAGTATTTGGTCAATAACAAGAGTTTCTCAATACTTTGTTATATACCCTTTGTTGGCAATGACACAGGTCAAACATTTTCTGTAAGTCTTCACAAGGTTTTCACACACTGTTGCTGGTATTTTGGCCCATTCCTCCATGCAGATCTCCTCTAGATCAGTGATGTTTTGGGGCTGTCGCTGGGCAACACAGATTTTCAACTCCCTCCAAAGATTTTCTATGGGATTGAGATCTGGAGACTGGCTAGGCCACTCCAGGACCTTGAAATGCTTCTTACGAAGCCACTCCTTCGTTGCCCGGGCGGTGTGTTTGGGATCATTGTCATGCTGAAAGACCCAGCCACATTTAATCTTCAATGCCCTTGCTGATGGAAGGAGGTTTTCACTCAAAATCTCACGATACATGGCCCCATTCATTCTTTCCTTTACACGGATCAGTCGTCCTGGTCCCTTTGCAGAAAAACAGCCCCAAAGCATGATGTTTCCACCCCCATGCTTCACAGTAGGTATGGTGTTCTTTGGATGCAACTCAGCATTCTTTGTCCTCCAAACACGACAAGTTGAGTTTTTACCAAAAAGTTATATTTTGGTTTCATCTGACCATATGACATTCTCCCAATCCTCTTCTGGATCATCCAAATGCACTCTAGCAAACTTCAGACGGGCCTGGACATGTACTGGCTTAAGCAGGGGGATACGTCTGGCACTGCAGGATTTGAGTCCCTGGCGGCGTAGTGTGTTTCTGATGGTAGGCTTTGTTACTTTGGTCCCAGCTCTCTGCAGGTCATTCACTAGGTCCCCCCGTGTGGTTCTGGGATTTTTGCTCACCGTTCTTGTGATCATTTTGACCCCACGGGGTGAGATCTTGCGTGGAGCCCCAGATCGAGGGAGATTATCAGTGGTCTTGTATGTCTTCCATTTCCTAATAATTGCTCCCACAGTTGATTTCTTCAAACCAAGCTGCTTACCTATTGCAGATTCAGTCTTCCCAGCCTGGTGCAGGTCTACAATTTTGTTTCTGGTGTCCTTTGACAGCTCTTTGGTCTTGGCCATAGTGGAGTTTGGAGTGTGACTGTTTGAGGTTGTGGACAGGTGTCTTTTATACTGATAACAAGTTCAAACAGGTGCCATTAATACAGGTAACGAGTGGAGGACAGAGGAGCCTCTTAAAGAAGAAGTTACAGGTCTGTGAGAGCCAGAAATCTTGCTTGTTTGTAGGTGACCAAATACTTATTTTCCACCATAATTTGCAAATAAATTCATTAAAAATCCTACAATGTGATTTTCAGGATTTTTTTTTCTCAATTTGTCTGTCATAGTTGATGTGTACCTATGATGAAAATTACAGGCCTCTCTCATCTTTTTAAGTGGGAGAACTTGCACAATTGGTGGCTGACTAAATACTTTTTTTCCCCACTGTATGTAAGAATGCTGTTCATTGACTATAGCTCAGCATTCAACACCATAGTACCCTCCAAGCTCATCATCAAGCTCGAGGCCCTGGGTCTGAACCCCGCCCTGTGCAACTGTGCAACTGTGTCCTTCTTGACGGGCCGCCCCCAGGTGGTGAAGGTAGGAAACAACATCTCCACTTCACTGATCTTCAACACTGGGGCCCCACAAGGGTGCGTGCTCAGCCCCCTCCAGTACTCCCTGTTCACCCATGACTGCGTGGCCAAGCACGCCTCCAACTCAATCATCAAGTTTGCAGACGACACAACAGTAGTAGGCTTGATTACCAACAATGACGAGACCGCCTATAGGGAGGAGGTGAGGACTCTGGGAGTGTGGTGCCAGGAAAATAACCTCTCACTCAATGTCAACAAAACAAAGGAGATGGTCGTGGACTTCAGGAAACAGCAGAGGGTGCACCCCCCTATCCACATCGACGGGACCGCAGTGGAGAAGGTGGAAAGCTTCAAGTTCCTTGGCGTACACATCACTGACAAACTGAAATGGTCCACCCATGCAGACAGTGTGGTGAAGAAGGCGCAACAGAGCCTCTTCAACCTCAGGAGGCTGAAGAAATTCGACTTGGCACCTAAAACCCTCATAAACATTTACAGATGTACAATTGAGAGCATCCTGTCGGGCTGTATCACCACCTGGTACGGCAACTGCACCGCCCGCAACTGCAGGGCTCTCCAGAGGGTGGTGCGGTCTGCCGAACGCATTATCGGGGGCAAACTACCCAAAAAGCCAAAAAGATCATCAAGGACATCAACCACCCGAGCCACTGCCTGTTCACCCCGCTATCATCCAGAAGGCGAGGTCAGTACAGGTGCATCAAAGCTGGGACCGAGATAATTAAAAACAGCTTCTATCTCAAGGCCATCACTAGCACATTAGAGGCTGCTGCTGCCTATTGAAATCACTGGCCATTTTAAGAAATGGAACACTAGTCACTTTAATAATGTTTACAGTCACTTTAATAATGTTTACATATCTTGCACTACTCATCTCAAATGTACATACTGAATTCTATCCTATAATATTCTACTATATATTAGTCCATGCCGCTCTGTCATTGCTTGTCCATATATGTATAGTTTCTTAAATTCCATTCCTTACTAGTTTTGTGTGTATTAGGTATATGTTGTGAAATTGTTAGATATTACTTGTTAGATACAGTGAGGGAAAAAAGTATTTGATCCCCTGCTGATTTTGTACGTTTGCCCACTGACAAAGAAATGATCAGTCTATAATTTTAATGGTAGGTTTATTTGAACAGTGAGAGACAGAATAACAACAAAAAAATCCAGAAAAACGTATGTCAAAAATGTTATTAATTGATTTGCATTTTAATGAGGGAAATAAGTATTTGACCCCCTCTCAATCAGAAAGATTTCTGGCTCCCAGTTGTCTTTTATACAGGCAACGAGCTGAGATTAGGAGCACACTCTTAAAGGGAGTGCTCCGAATCTCAGTTTGTTACCTGTATAAAAGACACCTGTCCACAGGAGCAATCAATCAATCAGATTCCAAACTCTCCACCATGGCCAAGACCAAAGACCTCTCCAAGGATGTCAGGGACAAGATTGTAGACCTACACAAGGCTGAAATGGGCTACAAGACCGTCGCCAAGCAGCTTGGGGAGAAGGTGATGCGGTTGGTGCGATTATTCGCAAATGGAAGAAACACAAAAGAACTGTCAATCTCCCTCGGCCTGGGGCTCCATGCAAGATCTCACCTCGTGGAGTTGCAATGATCATGAGAACGGTGAGGAATCAGCCCAGAACTAAACGGGAGGATTTTGTCAATGATCTCAAGGCAGCTGGGACCATAGTCACCAAGAAAACAATTGGTAACACACTACGCCGTGAAGGACTGAAATCCTGCAGCACCCGCAAGGTCCCCCTGCTCAAGAAAGCACATATATAGAGGGCCGTCGGAAGTTTGCCAATGAACATCTGAATGATTCAGAGGAGAACTGGGTGAAAGTGTTGTGGTCAGATGAGACCAAAATCGAGCTCTTTGGCATCAACTCAACTCACCATGTTTGGAGGAGGAGGAATGCTGCCTATGACCCCAAGAACACCATCCACACCGTCAAACATGGAGGTGGAAACATTATGCTTTGGGGGTGTTTTTCTGCTAAGGGGACAGGACAGCTTCACCACATCAAAGGGACGATGGACGGGGCCATGTACCATCAAATCTTGGGTGAGAACCTCCTTCTCACAGCCATGGCATTGAAAATGGGTCTTGGATGGGTATTCCAGCATGACAATGACCCAAAACTCACGGCCAAGGCAACAAAGGAGTGGCTCAAGAAGAAGCACATTAAGGTCCTGGAGTGGCCTAGCCAGTCTCCAGACATTAATCCCATAGAAAATATGTGGAGGGAGCTGAAAGGTTCGAGTTGCCAAACCTTCTGTCTCTCACTGTTCAAATAAACCTAGCATTAAAATTATAGACTGATGATATCTTTGTCAGTGGGCAAACGTACAAAATCAGCAGGGGATCAAAAACTTTTTTCCCTCACTGTATTACTGCACTGTCGGAGCTAGAAGCACAAGCATTTCGCTACACCCGCTATAACATCTGCTAAACACGTGTATGTGACAAATACATTTAGATTTGATTTGATTTGACTTGGGTGACTGGAGTCTTTGACAATTTTTTGGGCCTTCCTGTGACACTGCCTAATATAGAGAACTTTGAGGATCTGGGGACCCATGTCAAATCATTTCACTCTCCTGAGGGGGAATGGGCGTTGTTGTGCCCTCTTCACGACTGTCTTGGTGTGTTTAGACCATGTTAGTTTGTTGATTATGTGGACACCAAGGAACCTGAAGCTCTCGACCCGCTCCACTACAGCCCCGTTGATGTGAATGGGGGCGTGTTCTGCCCTCCTTTTCCTGTAGTCCAAGATGAGCTCCTTCGTCTTGATCACGTTGAGGGAGAGGTTGTTATCCTGGCACCACACTGCCAGGTCTCTGACCTCCTCCCTATAGGCTGTCTCATCGTTGTCGGTGATCAGGCCTACCGCTGTCGTGTCGTCAGCAAACTTAATGATGGTGTTGGAGTCGTGCTTGGCCACGAAGTCGTAAGTGAACAGGGAGTACAGGAGGAGACTAAGCACGCACCCCTGAGGGTCCCCTGTGTTGAGGATCAGTGTGGCAGATGTGTTGTTACCTACCCTTACAACCTGGGGGCGGCCTGTCAGGAAGTTCAGGATCCAGTTGCAGATGGAGGAGTTTAGTCCCAGGGTCCTTAGCTTAGTGATGAGCTTTGTGGGCACTATGGTGGTGAATGCTGAGCTGTAGTCAATGAATAGCATTCTCACATACGTGTTCCTTTGTCCAGGTGGTAAAGTGCAGTGTGGAGTGCAATTGAGATTGCGTCATCTGTGGATCTGTTGGGGCGGTATGCGAATTGGAGTGGATCTAGGGTTTCCGGGATGATGGTGTTGATGTGAGCCATGACCAGCCTTTCAAAGCATTCTTGGGCACAGGGACTATGGTGGTCTGCTTGAAACATGCAGGTATTACAGACTCAGGGAGAGGGAGAGGTTGAAAATGTAAGTGAAGACACTTGCCAGTTGGTCAGTGCATGCTCTGACTACACGTCCTGGTAATCAGTCTGGCCCCGCTGCCTTGTGAATGTTGACCTGTTTAAAGGTCTTGCTCACATCGGCTACGTGAAGCTTGATCACACAGTCGTCCGGAACAGCTGGTGCTCTCATGCATACTTCAGTGTTGCTTGCCTCGAAGCGAGCATAAAAGGCATTTAGCCCATCTGGTAGGCTAGCGTCATTGGGCAGCTCGCGGCTGGGTTTTGTTTTGTAGTCCGTAATAGTTTGCAAGCCCTACCACATCCGACGAGCATCAGAGCCGGTGTAGTAGGATTCAATCTTAGTCCTGTATTGACGCTTTATCTGTTTGATGGTGTCCCGCTCCTTGAAAGCGGCAGCTTTAGCCTTTAGCTCGGTGCGGATGTTGCCTGTAATCCATGGTTGGGATATGTACGTACAGTCACTGTGGGGACGACGTCGTTGATGCAGTTATTGATGAAGCCGGAGACTGAGGTGGTATACTCCTCAATGCCATTGGATGAATCCCGGAACATATTCCAGTCTGTGCTAGCAAAACAGTCCTGTAGCGTAGCATCCACGTCATCTGACCACTTCCGTATTGAGCGAGTGGAGGGCGAGGGAGAGCTTTGTATGCGTCTCTGTGGGTGAAGTAAAGGTGGTCTAGAGTTTTTATTTTCTGGTTGCACATGTGACATGCTGGTAGAAATGAGGTAAAACTGATTTAAATTTGCCTGCATTAAAGTCCCCGGCCACTAGGAGCGCCACTTCTGGATGAGCATTTACTTGTTTGCTTATGGCCTTATACAGCTCGTTGAGTGCGGTCTTAGTGCCAGCATCGGTTGTGGTGGTAAATAGACAGCTACGAAAAATATAGATGAAAACTCTCTTGGTAGGTAGTGTGGTCTACAGCTTATCATGAGGTACTCTACCTCAGGCGAGCAATACCTTGAGACTTCCTTAATATTAGACATTAGCACAGCTGTTATTGCCAAATAGACATACACCAACACCCCCCTCAATTTACCGGAGGTAGCTGTTCGGTCTTGCCGATGTACGGAAAACCCAGCCAACTGTATATTATCCATGTCATCATTCAGCTACGACTCTGTGAAACATAAGATATTACCGTTTTTAATGTCCCGTTGGTAGGATAGTCTCGAACGGAGCTCATCCAGTTTATTATCCAGTGATTGCACGTTGGCCAATGTAACCAACCAGTGGCCATAATTATATTACACCCGGTTTGGTTTAGAAACCCCATTGACAATGCATGGGAAATGGTTTAGGGCTGTTTAGCCAAATAATCCCCGGCTGGGGCCTACCTCCCTGCCAGTCTTTTCTTTATTTTAAGCTCACCTGTAAACTCCACTCACTGACTTGTCACTCTAAGCTCTGCCCACTGAGCTTTCATCGAACCAATCAATTTGTTCTGCCAGTGCCCTGGAGGCGGAGTTGCCCTCAGAACAAAACTGAATGAGGTGAACCCCTCTGGGCAGAATTCCAGGGCTCTTTCTCAATTATTCTTTCCTCAATTTCTTGTCCTCTCCTGGCACCGTTGACTAAATATAATTCAAATAATTTGTGTAGGGAGGGACCAGGAAATCTGGTCACAATGCGGACACAGTGGACGCATAAGAGACACATTTGAATACAATGGGGAGACTCAGTAAACCGTGATCAGATCATCTTGATCAAATCACAAAAACCACATGATGGTGCCAGGTGTAACCAGGGCTTGAAGGACAATGAAGAGTGAGGCCAAATCAACAGGGTCACCTTGTATCTTTATGGAAGAGACTTTATTGAATTACATTTGAGAGATTTATCACAAGCACACAGTCCTCAGTGTTATTTTGCATTCAATGAGTAATCATAATTGATAATTCATCAACCAATATCATTGAAACCAATATTTGTACTGCTTTCTGTTTGATGTTCAGTACTTACTAGACTAATCTACACATTCTAGATTATTATAGAAGGCATGGCTCTGATAAATAGTATACGTTTTCAAGACCATTAGTCCCACATGCAAGTATTTTATGCTTTTTCATGGTTGTTGTCACATTGCCAATTAGGATTATTATGCACTACTATAGATCAAGATGGCATACGCCTACTCACAATACAGGTGAATGCTCAATAGGAGTGTGTGCATGCATTGAGTTATTGAGCTTGTTTTGGCTGATTTCTGTGGAGTCTATGGGGCTACAATCTGTTGCCTTTCCATTTGGGACTGTATATTAGCCTACTGATCAACAACATTGGATTACTATGCTTTAGTTCAGCCAGTATCCACAACTCCCCATTGCACATAGCCTCTATTAAAAATGAACTAAACAGGACAAGCTCATACAATGAGGATGAATTAATAATAAAAATGTTTAAACTGTCCACAATTCAGCAATGCAAAATATAGTTGATCTTGAGGTGACAACAGCCAATACTTCTGATCCAACATGTAATGGCAACAACAAGTCTCTCAAGAGTCTGTCAAGAGCCAGGCAACCCAAGCTGCTCCAAATGATTCCACTGAGTTACCACCGATAGCCGTTGTCCTTGTGGAAAGGTCCCATTCCCAAGTTCCCTCTTCGTTCTCCACTCATCTCAATGTCCGTTTGCCACCACCAACACCATCACTCTGGCAGTGGTAGTCTCTTGTGACTGTTAACGTAAGCGCATGTGAGATTTGGTTCTGGCTTGTGAGATTATGGCAGTGGTTGAACACAATGGCAGTGAAACGCTTAAAAATTCAAATCCATTCCCATTATCTCAATGTCACCCGCTAGTTTCTAATGGCATGGTTTTAATTGTATTATATGCCATAGCCCCTCTGTAGCGCCAGGGAGTGTATGCTAGGTGGTTCGGACCCAGCAAATAGGCACCCAGTGGACCTCTGTCTCAACCCTCTGCAGGATGTCCCGGAGTTCTACACAGGCACTGGCCAAGTCCTCCTTCACTAGGACCCGGTCCACCAGGTGGCCGTAGCGCTCGTCCATCAGCTCGGCCGACTGCCTCATTTCCTGAAGGTCCTCCTCCTAACCATGGGACAGAGAGAGTGGAGAGAGAGATTCAGGACTATCAGTTGTTTTAAAATCATAGCTATTTATTATCCTGTCCATTTGAACTCATTTAGCCTATTTTGTTCTCAAATTGTGAAACAGCTGCTTTTTCTCTTTTTCAAGTATGTCAATAGGATGTGACTGCTATCCCTATGAGGTTGGGTGTGTCCATAGGGGGAGTTTGACTTAAAGGTGTGGGTTCTCTATATGATTGGTGTATTGATAAGGTGAATGTGTTGTGTTTGTTTTTAAATTTATATTATGTCTTCAGTCTGTAGTGTGTCTGGGGAAAAGGTAATGCCTATGTGTGTGGCCATGAGTTTTTCCTGGCCATGCAACCTGATCAGGAAAAACTCCTGTCCATACTGTGTGTATGTATGTGTAACTCACCGTGATGCCTACACTGAGTGACGAGGAGGAGCCGTGACGTTTGCAGTGGCTCTCATGGATACGAGGCTTCACAAATATGACATAAGGCTTAAACTCAGCTGTCCATAGGATCTTCAGTGCCTGATGGAGGACAGAACACATTACTCATCATAATCATCATCCTGGACGGCACAATGCACATGGTTCTGGTTAACCTCAAATGGTTTACACAGAAATAGCGTAAGACACATGTAGGTTGTGCCATAGTCACAAACTTTTGTTACATAACGTATCAACACTGCAAGTAATAGTTTTTGTTTTTATGCAGTCGATTGTGTACATGTCACTGTACTTACAATAGTTATGTGAATCTGTTGACTGAGATCAGTAGAGGAGGGTGGAGTAAGAAAAGGGGAGGACCATTCCATTCCAGCCATTACAATAAGCCCGTCGTCCACATTTTCCCCTCAACTGGCTGAGATACATACATACCTCTGGTTGTACATCCACCAAGCACATCTTATTTCGATCCAGCACACTGCGGATGGCCTCCAGACTGGTGCCATAGAAGTTATCCTTGTACTCCCCATACTCTATAAAACTGAACAAACAAAACATAGCCTAACAAAATGCAGTAGAAAAACATTTCATTATTATTGATAAATGCTAAGGGCTCTCTATTCAATCTGTATCGCTGAAGCGTTACAGATTCCGCAATAGAAATGTTAAGGTAATTTCCAATAAAGCCGACATATGCAGTGCTTAACGTGAATGCAGTCTCAGCTAATGCGGGAACATTGCCAAATTTCAATCAGGATTTAACACTGAACTTCCGCAGATTGAATTGAGCCCTATACTTATCTTCACAATTTTCTGGTAACCAAAATATCAAATTTTCTTTAATCAACTTTCCATTTTTTGTTAAAAGTTTTTTAACCTTTTAGTAATTTATTAGCGAATTTATATAATGTTAGAAGTATGAACTAACATGTTGCTTTGAATGTCAGCCTCAAAGGCCTGTTTAGTGATGAAGTTGTACTCCACTCCCTCCCTCTCGTGACTCTTCTTGGCTCTAGTGGTGTCTAGGGTGGAAAGGAAATTCAGAAATACAATACCAAGAATGACATGAACACAATGCCACTTACTCTGTGTGTGTGCGTGTATGTCTGTGTGTGAAATAAAGTAACTTGTGTGTGTGTGTGTGTGAGAGTGAAATATGGTTACTTGAGTGTGTGTGTGTGTGTGTGTGTGACTCACGCGGTACAGCCACACCAAAGTGGCAGGGGTTCTCAGCGATCACCTTCTGTTTGAGCTCATTAATTCTGGCCCCAAGGGAACCTGTGGCCAGACAGACAATGATAGAACACCTTGTTACCATCCGTCTGAACACTTGTCATCAACTCTACATTACACAGGCATGCATGTTTATAGTGCAGGTCAGTAGAGGCCAGTCCAGGTAGGAAGGACCTCCCTCGTAAATGAGACTCTCATGAAACAAGACTACCTTTCAAAATGTCTCTAAAAGGGAGTGTGATAATGTCAGTGGCAGTCGGTGCTGTTTAAGATAAGGGAGGACGATATTATTGTTTTATGAGCATGGCCTTATTTCTATTACAGCATATTGGATGACTGTGATTCATATTCCATTCATCCAGTTCAATATAACATCGATAGGTTTAGGCTACTACATGGTACTAAAATGTTCCCTATACCCATCATGAGGTTGCTACAATCTAGCCTATGAATGAAAGTTTACAATGTAGGTGCACAAATCGAAAGAAAAATGTGAGTAATCAAGGTGACAGAGACACATTCAATACCGCTTTGCACACTCTTGCCTGTATCTACCTGATCTAGGGTGTAATCATTAATCCAACAGTTGCAAACAAGAGTTTCTATTGGACAAATTCCGGTATGTTTATCCCCGTTTGGTTCTGTTTAAGAAACGTGTAGCTCAGTTGCTAGAGCATGGCGCTTGCAACGCCAGGGTTGTGGGTTCGATTCCCACAGGGGGCCAGTATGAAAAAATTTATGCACTCACTAACTGTAAGTCACTCTGGATAAGAGCATCTGCTAAATGACTAAAATGTAAATGTATTTCAACAGAATCAGCAGAACGAATAGACCCCTGATCACATGCAAACACCGTTCACTTTCATAGCAGCCACATACAAACAGCATGATCACATAATTCCTTCTCGCATCTACGTGCTCTCCTCCTCCTTTCACCTTTTCCCTTCGCTTGTGGACTTTAGTGCACAACAAATCAGCTGTCTGTGACCAGGCGAAAAAATCTTTCCAAGCCAAACCTTCATATCATAACCGCTACACATCCCTGTCACCATATTCACTATCATCATAGTCAACATAACTACTAGAACTATCGTGTTAGTAAACCCGCTACCATCATGCAGTACAGTGTACAGTCAGCAAGCAGTTTAGCAGTTACACCGGCAGGCCCCAATGGCAATACATTAATCAAACCTTACCTTGACTTGGAAAAGTTCCAGTGTTGGATAGCCATAACCAGCTAGCTAACATAGCATCCCTCTCTCTTTGAGCCGGGTGTTTGAGTAGGCTAAACTAGCTAACTGCATTCGCTAGCTAAGTAAAAGTGAAAGTTAAAAAAAAAAGAATCCAACAAAATCTCTCTCTCTTTCTCTCTCTCGCTTCTCCTACATTTTTGAAGAAATTAATTTGTTCAAAACTGTTCAACTATTGTCTTTCTCTCTCTTTGAGTCAAGTACTCACCACATTTTATGAACTGCAGCGCTAGCTAGCTGTAGCTTATGCTTTCAGTTCTGATCCTTTGATTGGGTGGACAACATATCAGTTCATGCTGCAAGAGCTCTGATAGGTTGGCGGTTGTCCTCTGGAAGTTGTCATAATTACTGTGTAAGTCTATGGAAGGGGGTGAGAACCATGAGCCTCCTAGGTTTTGTATTGAAGTCAGTGTACCCAGAGGAGGACGGAAACTAGCTGTCCTCCGGCTATACCATGGTGCTACCCTACAGAGTGCTGTTTAGGCTACTGTAGACTTTCATTGCAAAACTGTGTGTTTTAATCAATAATTTGGTGACATTTTAATATTTGTAGCATAGTTTTATCTAAAAAGGATAACTTTTGTAATGTTTCACAATTTTTTTTCATGAAATTCACTGAGGAGGACGGACCTCCCCTTCCTCCTCTGAGGAGCCTCCACTGGGTAATGTACATTTTTGATCAATTGTTGTAGATATTAAAAACGCTTTCAATGACAAGAACAGGCAATTCAACCTATCAGCTAAGGTTCCTCAATAAAACAATTACAGTATATACAGTGCATTCTAATTTTTTGTTACAGCCTTACTCTAAAATTGATTAAATTACATTTCTTCCTCATCAATCTACACACTATACCCCATAATGACGAAGTGAAAACAGGTTTTTAGACATTTTTGCAAATGTTTGCTATGAGACTTGAAATTGAGCTCAGGTGCATCCTGTTTCCATTGATCATCCTTGAGATGTTTCTACAACATCATTGGCGTCCACCTGTGGTAAATTCAATTGATTGGACATGATTTGGAAAGGCACACACCTGTCTACATAAGGTCCCACAGTTGACAGTGCATGTCAGAGGAAAAACCAAGCCACGAGGTCTCAGGAATTGTCCGTAGAGTTCCGATACAGGATTGTGTCGAGGCACAGATCTGGGGAAGGGTACCAAACTATTTCTGCAGCATTGAAGGTCCCCAAGAACACAGTGGCCTCCATCATTCTTAAATGGATGAAGTTTGGAACCACTAAGACTCTTCCTAGAGCTGGCCGCCTGGCCAAACTGAGCAATCGGGGGAGAAGGGCCTTGGTCAGGGAGGTGACCTAGAATGCGATGGTCACTCTGACAGAGCTCCAGAGTACCTCTGTGGAGATGGGAGAATCTTCCAGAAGGACAACCACCTATGCAGCACTCCACCAATCAGGCATTTATGGTAGAGTGGCCAGACGGAAGCCCCTCCTCAGTAAAAGGCACATGACAGCCCGCTTAGAGTTTGCGAAAAAGGCACCTAAAGACTCTCAGACCATGTGAAACAAGATTCTCTGGTCTGATGAAACCAAGATTGAACTCTTTGGCCTGAATGCCAAGCTTCACTTCTGGAGGAAACCTGGCACCATCCCTACGGTGAAGCATCATTCTGTGGGGATGTTTTTCAGTGGCAGGGTCTGGGAGACTAGTCAGGATTGAGGGAAAGATGAATGGAGCAAAGTACAGAGAGATCCTTGATGAAAACCTGCTCCAGACCGCTCAGGACCTCAGACTGGGGCGAAGGTTCACCTTCCAACAGGACAACGACCCTAAGCACACAGCCAAGACAACGCAAGAGTGGCTTCGGTACAAGTCTCTGAATGTCCTTGAGTGGCCCAGCCAGAGCCCGGACTTGAACCCGATCGAACATCTCTGGAGAGACCTGAAAATAGCTGTTCCACAACGCTCCCCATCCAACCTGACAGAGCTTGAGAGGATCTGCAGAGAACAATGGGAGAAACTCCCCAAATACAGGTGTGCCAAGCTTGTAGCGTCATACCCAAGAAGACTCGAGGCTGTAATCGCTGCTAAAGGTGCTTCAACAATGTACTGAGTAAAGTGTTTGAATATTTATGTAAATGCCATATTTCCGTTTTTAAAAATAAATACATTTGCAAACATTTCTACTAACATGTTTTTGCTTTGTCATTATGGGGTATTGTGTGTAGATTGATGAATAAGGCTGTAACGTGACAAAATGTGGAAAAAGTGAAGGGGTCTGAATACTTTCCAAATGCACTGTATATATATATATATATATATATATATATATAGAGAGAGAGAGAGAGAGAGAGTGTTTTTAACACAACTAGCTAACATTATGGATTGGTAAATTCAGAAATCCTAAATCTTATACATGTAGTTTAATTTATCCCAAGACCATAGTCAGCTTGGCACTAATAACCCACAGAGCCCTCATGTCCTTTACCTATCAGCACCACTAGGCGGGGCCTCTCGCTGGGGCGGGGCTGGTAGCGTGTCACTTCCTCATAGATCAGGAAGTCCAGTGGGGCCGAGTCTGGAGTACGAGGCTCTCCCGGGGATCCCTGTCGATCTTTTCTACTCAGACGGAAACTTCTGCGTAGACCAGCTGAGGTCACAGTCACACAGAAAGACAGACAAATATGAGGGACAGACGGACAGACAGATACAAAACGCAAGAAAGAGCACTTAACACTTTAGTCTGGGTGCCTAAAATGAACACTTAAACCGTAGCCTGGGTGCCTGACTGTTTAAAAATATAAATAACACAACATTGACGATTCATAGTTTGCGAAAGCAGAGACAAACTATCACTCAGGCTAACTTCACAGTATAATTTAGAGAGAAGCTTATTTTCAGAAAAGGCTTCCAATCACAAAACGTTGCTTGGCTGATCAAAGGGCACCAGATAAAAGTATCGATTTCACCCCCCCCCCCCCCCAAAAAAAAAATTATGAAAGGAAAATGCCACATAACACGCACACTACGACGTCAATAAAAGTCTGTAATGGTACCTGAGTAAAAATCCCAGGAAAAAGCATGGCCACAGGAAGCAGGGGTCGCTTTACTCTTATTGGAAAAAACTACAACTAGCATTAGACTCAACCAGCCCCAGTGTCTGATATGGTGCGGCGAAAGAGCAGATAAGCTTGGTTGAGTTAGCCATGCGTCCAATGCAAGGCCTCTTTATAGGCAAGCACCAGTAGACAAAAACACAAGAAGCACCTATAGCTTAAAGTATAAAATAAAGGAAACGCTCTCTGTAAACAATAGAGTTTAAAGAAAGCTGCTACTCTGCACAGTGAGGCAAACACACCAAGCACCACAAATGTACACAGTAATGGCGCTCAACAAAAGGCCACATAGCATACTGAAGTAGACAAGAATCAGCACTAAGTCTGTTGAATTGGATGTGGATTTTTTCCCATAGGAACACAACTTTAATTCAACCAACCACAATTTAAACGGAATTGACCCAACTCTGTTCAAGAAACCAAAAAGGAGGTGGCAAAAGTGTTCAGCAGCATTAAGCCATGGTAAGACACTTCTAACATAGTATGAGAGGTGGATCCTGAATTAGCAATTAGCAAAGCAGTAGAGATACTAGCTAGAAAGGTGGAAGTGGGTTTGAGGACTGGGGAGGGCAGCAGAGTTGCCATATAAGCCACATTCCAGGCCACCCATATTGCAGGTAACCGCTTCAATATGATATTGTAATCTGATGCACGACTGCAATGGATATGATGTAGTACTCAATCATTGGTTAATGTGTGCAGTGCGACTGCTTTGCAGGCGGTCTGGAACATGGCCAAAGTCACAAGGAAGGTCAAGGTAAAGGAGATGTGGTGTGATGGAGATCTGGTAAACCTTCACTTAAACTCTCAAAAAGGGACTAGAGCTACATAATAAAGACCTCATAATGGTAAATAATGGTGTCATAATGCATTAGTTTGAACAAAATTAGTTTCAACAGCCCACATCAACCTTTCGCTGAATGGATTAGCTTAGCCATGAGGCTAGGTAAAGCTTAGCTTTAGCATCGGGGCTAATATGAAGCGTGTTTGTGAGTGGAGCTTAGTCCGTGATGCCCTCACCTATGTCTTGTCCATTCTGAGAGCCCTCACTGTCACAGTCTGCTGTAGGGAGGCAAGCAGGGAGAGAATACTGGGTGAGAGGGGAGGGGAAGTTTTGAAGGGATGTGTGGACTGTGGAGGTTTCTAAAGAGTCCAGGGATGAGGAGGGGAGTTAGGGTGGTAGAGCAAAGCAGGCAGGTTTGTTGCAAGTATTGGGTCAAGGAAGGTAGGGTACGTAAGCAAAAAAACAAACATTCGACAAGTTTCTGTGTGTGTGTGTGTGTGCACTCTCCACCTACCTCTTTCAGCCGGATCATCTGAGGTGAGCAGTAAGGGGGGAAATTAACACAACTCAAACAGGCAGTGCCCACATGATAAGTAATGCAGTCATGTCAAGGTACAGATAACATTAGAGCATATCAAAATGTAAGACCTCACAGTCAATACTCAGACAGATAAAGATATAAGAGAGGACAGTAATATTACCCTTTGTTTGCCCACCTACAGATTTGTTGTCATATTTGCTTCCGAATTGAATAAAATGATTAACCACTGGAGAATCATTCTACAATTCCTCCTCTCTTTTGATATCCTTTATCTTTCTTTCTGGCTCTCTACATAAAGTATAAAAATTTATAGAATGCAAATAATACAATGTGCAGCCCAAACTGTTTTTATTACTAATAGTGTAAAATATAAGTGATCATGGGAATCAGTGTATTGAGAGAACTTACATGTGGGTGTTTTCGGTGACACAGGCGCCTGGTAAGTGCCCATCTTTATTCTGTATTTAAGACGCCTGGGAGAGGTGTTGATTGGTAGAAATCCCTCAAATATAAGATAGACTCAGCAATTTGACATCATCATACACAGTGAGGTGACTTCCTGCTTACAGAAAATCAACGATAACTAAATTCTAATCTGCCAAGATTGACACTACTGGCTCTTCCCAATAACATTGGCAATTATATCCCAACAGTGTTTGGAAAATGCAGAATACTCATACAAATCTATTCCTCAAATTAAAGGTAAACTCAGCAATATGACATCATATAGAGCACAGCCCTTGAGTAAGTTGTCCTTGAGGCATGCCCATTATTTCGTACTCTTTAAAGTTGAAACCATTCTAAAAAATGCAGTCTTGCCTACCTCTCCTGGAACTGTGTGGAGGGGATTAGGGCGGCCCTCAGGTTGCTGTCGCCCACTCTCTTGGCCTGCCACCAGGTGGCATCGTCCTGGCTCACCACCTGCAGGATGTCCCCCCGCTTGAAAGGAAGTCCCGCCTCCTGGCAGGGCGTGGCCTTGTCCTCAAAGGGGGTGTAGCCAAACAAGGCCCTCAGGTAGACCTAGTACAGGAAGAGCAGGCTTCAAACCATGACAGGGGTGCATAGACATTCTTAAGAGAAGAATAGATGCTTCGCTCACCACAATTAAAATGTGATGTTTTATTTTAAGCCTCTCAAGGTTTTTTACCTCTCTGTCGTTTGCCTTTCAAACTCTCATCATATTGTTTAGTATTTTTCTTGTGTGCCAATAAATAAATAGCATGAGCTGGCGCACACCCAGAGATAATTATTTTGTGTAGATGTGCTGACTAACGCCGAATAAACTGTAAACTATAAAAATAAAAATAAATAAAGAGAGTCACACAGTATATATATATATATATATATATATATATATATATATATATATATATATATATATATATATATATATATACATATATATATACTACCGGTCAAAAGTTTTAGAACACCTACTCATTCAAGGGTTTTCCTTTATTTTTACTATTTTCTACATTGTAGAATAATAGTGAAGACATCAAAACTATGAGATAACACATATGGAATCATGTAGTAACCAAAAAAGTGTTAAACAAATCAAAATACATTTTATATTTCAGATTCTTCAAATAGCCACCCTTTGCCTTGATGACAGCTTTGCACACTCTTGACAACCAGCTTCACCTGGAATGCTTTTCCAACAGTCGTGAAGGAGTTCCCACATACGCTGAGCACTTGTTGGCTGCTTTTCCTTCACTTTGCGGTCCGACTCATCCCAAACCATCTCAATTTGGTTGAGGTCGGGGAATTCTGGAGGCCAGGTCATCTGATGCAGCACTCCATCACTCTTCTTCTTGGTAAAATAGCCCTTACACAGCCTGGAGGTGTGTTGGGTCATTGTCCTGTTGAAAAACAAATGATAGTCCCACTGAGCCCAAACCAGATGGGATGTCGTATCGCTGCAGAATGCTGTGGTAGCCATGCTGGTTAAGTGTGCCTTGAATTCTAAATAAATCACAGACAGTGTCACCAGCAAAGCACCCACACACCATAACAACTCCTCCTCCATGCTTTACGGTGGGAAATACACGTGGCGATCATCCGTTCACCCACACCGTGTCTCATAAAGACACGGCGGTTGGAACCAAAAATCTCAAATTTGGACTCCAGACCAAAGGACACATTTCCACCGGTCTAATGTCCATTGCTCGTGTTTCTTGGCCAAAGCAAGTATTTTCTTCTTCTTGGTGTCCTTTAGTAGTGGTTTCTTTGCAGCAATTCGACCATGAAGGCCTAATGTCTCCTCTGAACAGTTGATGTTGAGATGTGTCTGTTACTTGAACTCTGTGAAGCATTTTTTGGGCTGCAATTTCTGAGGCTGGTAACTCTAACGAACCTATCCTCTGCAGCAGAGGTAACTCGTGAGTCTTCCATTCCTGTGGCGGTCCTCATGAGAGCCAGTTTCATCATAGCACTTGATGGTTTTTGTGACTGCACTTGAAGAAACGTTCAAAGTTCTTGATATTTTCCGGATTGACTGACCTTCATGTCTTAAAGTAATGATGGACTGTCGTTTCTCTTTGCTTATTTGAGCAGTTCTTGCCATAATATGGACTTGCTATTTTACCAAATAGGGCTATCTTCTGTTTACCGCCCCCTACTTTGTCACAACACAACTGATAGGCTCAAACGCATTAAGAAGGAAAGAAATTCCACAAATTAACTTTTAAGAAGGCACACCTGTTAATTGAAATGCATTCCAGGTGACTACCTCATGAAGCTGGTTGAGAGAATGCCAAGAGTGTGCAAAGCTGTCATCAAGGCAAAGGGTGGCTATTTGAAGAATCTGTAATATAACATATATTTTGATTTGTTTAACACTTTTTTGATTACTACATGATTCCATATGTGTTATTTCATAGTTTTGATGTCTTCACTATTATTCTACAATGTAGAAAATAGTGAAAATAAAGAAAAACCCTTGAATGAGTAGGTGTTCTAAAACTTTTGACCGGTAGTGTGTATATATACAGTTGAAGTCGGAAGTTTACATAAACCTTTGCCAAATACATTTAAACTCAGTTTTTCACAGTTTCTGACATTTAATCCTGTTAAAAACTCCCTGTCTTAGGTCAGTTAGGATCACCACTTTATTTTAAGAATGTGAAATGTCAGAATAATAGTAGAGAGAATGATTTATTTCAGCTTTTATGTCTTTCATCACGTTCCCAGTGGGTTAGAAGTTTACATACACTAAATTCATATTTGGTAGCATTTCCTTTAAATTGTTTAACTTGGGTAAAACGTTTTGGGTAGCCTTCCACAAGCTTCCCACAATAAGTTGGGTGAATTTTGGCCCATTCCTCCTGACAAAGCTGCTGTAACTGAGTCAGGTTTGTAGGCCTCCTTGCTCGCATATGCTTTTTCAGATCTGCCCACACATTTTCTATAGGATTGAGATCAGGGCTTTGAGATGGCCACTCCAATACCTTGACTTTGTTGTCCTTAAGCCATTTTGCCGCAAGTTTGGAAGTATGCTTTGGGTCATTGTCCATTTGGAAGACCCATTTGCGACCAAGCTTTAACTTCCTGACTGATGTCTTGAGATGTTGCTTCAATATATCCACATAATTTTACTTCCTCATGATGCCATCTATTTTGTGAAGTGCACCAGTCCCTCCTGCAGCAAAGCACCCCCACAGCATGATGCTGCCACCCCCGTGCTTCACGGTTAGGATGATGTTCTTCGGCTTGCAAGCAACCCCTTTTTTCCTCCAAACATAACGATGGTCATTATGGCCAAACAGTTCTATTTTTGTTTCATCAGACCAGAGGACATTTCTCCAAAAAGTACGATCTTTGTCCCCATGTGCAATTGCTACCCGTAGTCTGGCTTTTATATGGCGGTTTTGGAGCAGTGGCTTCTTCCTTGCTGAGCGGCCTTTCAGGTTATGTCGATATAGGACTCGTTATACTGTGGATATAGATACTTTTGTACCTGTTTCCTCCAGCATCGTTACAAGGTCCTTTGCTGTTGTTCTGGGATTGATTTGCACTTTTCGCACCAAAGTACGTTCATCTCTAGGAGACAGAACACGTCTCCTTCCTGAGCGGTATGACGGCTGCGTGGTGCCATGGTGTTTATACTTGCGTACTATTGTTTGTACAGATGAGCGTGGTACCATCAGGAGTTTGGAAATTGCTCCCAAGGATGAACCAGACTTGTGGAGGTCTACGATTTTTTTTGAGGTCTTGGCTGATTTCTTTTGATTTTCCCATGATGTCAAGCAAAGAGGCACTGAGTTTGAAGGTAGGCCTTGAAATACTTCCACAGGTACACCTCCAATTGACTAAAATGATGTCAATTAGCCTATCAGAAGCTTCTAAAGCCATGACCTTCAAACTCAGGGAAAATCAGAAGAAATCAGCCAAGACCTCAGAAAAACAATTGTAGACCTCCACAAAGTCTGGTTCATCCCTGGGAGCAATTTCCAAACGCCTGAAGGTACCACGTTCATCTGTACAAACAATAGTACGCAAGTATAAACACCATGGGACCACGCAGCCATCATACCGCTCAGGAAGGAGACGCGTTCTGTCTCCTAGAGATTAACGTACTTTCGTGCGAAAAGTGCAAATCAATCCCAGAACAACAGCAAAGGACCTTGTGAAGGTGCTGGAGGAAACAGGTACAAATGTATCTATATCCACAGTAAAACGAGTCCTATATCGACATAACCTGAAAGGCCGCTCAGCAAGGAAGAAGCCACTGCTCCAAAACCGCCATAAAAAAGCCAGACTACGGTTTGCAACTGCACATGGGGACAAAGATCGTACTTTTTGGAGAAATGTCCTCTGGTCTGATGAAACAAAAATAGAACTGTTTGGCCATAATGACCATCGTTATGTTTGGAGGAAAAAAGGGGGATGCTTGCAAGCCGAAGAACACCATCCCAACCGTGAAGCACGGGGGTGGCAGCATCAAGCTGTGGGGGTGCTTTGCTGCAGGAGGGACTGGTGCACTTCACAAAATAGATGGCAACATGAGGAAGGAAAAGTATGTGGATATATTGAAGCAACATCTCAAGACATCAGTCAGGAAGTTAAAGCTTGGTCGCAAATGGGTCTTCCAAATTGACAATGACCCCAAGCATACTTCCAAAGTCGTGGCAAAATGGCTTAAGGACAACAAAGACAAGGTATTGGAGTGGCCATCACAAAGCCCTGACCTCTCATCCTATAGAACATTTGTGGGCAGAACTGAAAAAGCGTGTGCGAGCAAGGAGGCCTACAAACCTGACTCAGTTACACCAGCTCTGTCAGGAGGAATGGGCCAAACTTCACCCAATTTATTGTGGGAATCTTGTGGAAGGCTACCCGAACCGTTTGACCCAAGTTAAACAATTTAAAGGCAATGCTACCAAATACTAATTGTGTGTATGTAAACTTCTGACCCACTGCGAATGTGATTAAAGAAATAAAAGCTGAAATAAATCATTCTCTCTACTATTATTCTGACATTTCACATTCTAAAAATAAAGTGGTGATCCTAACTGACCTAAGACAGGGAATGTTTACTAGGATTAAATGTCAGGAATTGTGAAAAACTGAGTTTAAATGTATTTGGCTAAGGTGTATGTAAACTTCTGACTTCAACTGTATATATATATATATATATATATATATATATATATATATATATATATATAAAACCCAGTAATTTATTGGGTAAAATAGCAACGTTTCTCACACTCTATATACAGAGTGTGCGACTCTCTTTATTTATTTTTATAGCTGCCAATAAATAAAATAAAAACATTCTGGCTGACAATGGCCTTCATAACGTTTTGACTGTCAATGGACTATGAACATTCCTCAGAATGTTCATAGTACATAGAAGTATGCATTGTACTTCTATGGCTGGATACTCTCATAACAAATCAGGGCTTTGTTCAGTATGGAGATAACGTTTTAAATTTATTTTAAACCGGGAGATACTACCTGAACGGGGGCAATAAGAATTTAATGTTTTGGTGTCCCTCCTCACCTTGCTCTCCTTCAGCCTATCTTCCTCTGCAATGGCAGGGATGATCTTCAAAGTGATGGAGCCTTGTGACTGGGACTGGTTAAATAAAGGTCAAAAGGATAAAGCATGAGGCTAAAATTACCTTGATAATCAATTATTGCAATTCATTGTCTTCAATGAAAACAATGATAGCCTGTATATTAGCTACATTGGAGAGCAATAGAGCAAAACATTACACCTACCAGAATCTGGCTGATCTCATCTGGTCTTTTGTGGATGATCAGGTTTCCGTTGACCTCTCGAAGTTCATCTCCCACATGCACCAGACCTTGAGGCAGGCAGACAGACAGACATGAAACAATACAAGCAGTACCAGTCAGTCAAACATCAACATATGCATTTACTTTCTAAAATACATGAGCTAAACAAAACACAGACACAGTCAATAACATTTCCATGGCAATGGCAGTGACCAGCTTTGACTGCAACCCCTCTCAGTAATAATCTGCAAAATGCAATCTTGTGGCACACGCCTAATCTCAAGGATTTAATGTCTAGTCTTTATACAGTAGTGACTAGTTTTATTTCTGTGAGGCCATGAAATATAATCCCTTCTCCGATCAGCATTTCAATATTTGTTAAACTTCAAATTTGGCTATTAATTATAATAGTCTCCTGAGTGGCGCAGTGGTCTAAGGCACTGCATCGCAGTGCTAACTGTGCCACTAGAGATCCTGGTTCGAATCCAGGCTCTGTCGCAGCCGGCTGTGACCGGGAGACTCATGGGCGGTGCACAATTGGTCCAGGGTAGGGGAGGGAATGGCCGGTAGGGATGTAGCTCAGTTGATAGAGCATGGCGTTTGCAACGCCAGGGTTGTGGGTTTGATTCCCACAGGGGGCCAGTACAAAAAAATATGTATTCACTAACTGTAAGTCGCTCTGGATAAGAGCGTCTGCTAAATGACTAAAATGTAAATAAATGTGAAGTTCTTCAGACTTTCGAGGTTGAGAGAGATGGGATTTGCTGTCTTGAGTCATCCAGTTGACTTAAACCAAGAAGTTTTACTTTTGGGGTGAGGACAGGGGTATATGACCATGAATAACCTTCATTATGTTGTAATAGGTTGGGATGCTGACCAATAGATAGGGTTGAGTTGAGTAAAGTGGAACTGTAGTTTCAGCCTGGTCTCATAGAATAGACGTAACATAGTAAATGTAAATCCGGTATACTCAAATTAGTATGATATGTTACGTTTGGTATGGTTACATAAGACAGAAGATTTCTTAAGGCTGGTTGGTCAAGATAGGTGAGCGTATAACGCCAACGTCTAGCAACGCATAGTTTGCGTGTTTGAATCTCATCACAGACAACTTTAGCATTTTAGCAACTTTGGAACTACTTGCTACTTTTTAGCTACTTTACAACTACTTAGCATGTTAGATAACCATTCCCCTAACCCTTTAACCTAACTCCTAACCCTAACCTTGTTTGAAGTGGCGCCGGAGAAGATGGCTACCGTTTTACAGCCCTCTAACCAATTGTACTATTATGTGTGTTTTTTCGCGTTATTTGTAATTTATTCTGTACATAATGTTTCTGCCACCGTCTGTTATGACCAAAAGAGCCACCTCGTATTGGACGAAGATTTTTTCTTCAATATCCTACAGACACCCGACAAGGCCCGAATCCCCATCATTCGCATGAGAAAGAGACAGAGATATCATGGACGTAGGTCAGGGTGCCTTGTAAGGATCCGACGGCGAGCGAGTAAACTGCCTCTTTCATCAATCCTATTAGCCAATGTTCAATCATTTGAAAATAAATTAGACGACCTAAGATTAAGGTTATCCTACCAACGGGACATTAAAAACTGTAATATCTTATGTTTCACCGAGTCGTGGCTGAACGACGACAGGGACAACATACATCTGACGAGATATACGCTACATCGGCAGGATAGAACGACTGACTCCCGAAAGACAAGGGATGGCGGTCTGTGTATGTTTTTAAACAACAGCTGGTGCATAAAATCTAATACTACGGAAGTCTCAAGGTTTTGCTCGCCTGAGGTTGAGTATCTCATGATAAGCTGTAGACCACACTATTTATCAAGAGACTTTTCATCTATATTTTTCGTAGCTGTATATATCTACCACCACAAACCGATGCTGGCATTAAGATTGCACTCAATGAGCGGTATAAGGCCATAAGTAAACAGGAAAACGCTCATCCAGAGGCAGCGCTCCTAGTGGCCGGGGACTTTAATGCAGGGAAACTTAAATCCATTCGACCTAATTTCTACCAGCATGTTAAATGTGCAACCAGAGGAAAAACAACTCTAGACCACCTTTACTCCACACACAGAGATGCATACAAAGCTCTCCCTCGCCCTCCATTTGGCAAATCTGACCATAACTCTATCCTCCTGATTCCTGCTTATAAGCAAAAACTAAAGCAGGAAGCACCAGTGACTCGGTTAATAAAAAAGTGGTCAGATGACGCAGATGCTAAGCTACAGGACTGTTTTGCTAGCACAGACTGGAATATGTTCCGGGATTCTTCATTTGGCATTGAGGAGTACACCACATCAGTCACTGGCTTCATCAATTTTTATTTTATTTTATTTTACCTTTATTTAACTAGGCAAGTCAGTTAAGAACAAATTCTTATTTACAATGACGGCCTACACCGGCCAATCCCGGACGACGCTGGGCCAATTGTGCGCCACCCTATGGGACTCCCAATCATGGCCGGTTGTGATACAGCCTGGAATCTAACCAGGGGGTCTGTAGTGACGCCTCAAGCACTGAGATGCAGTGCCTTAGACAGCTGCGCCACTCGGGAGTATAATAAGTGCATCGATGACGTCATCCCCACAGTGACCGTACGTACATACCCCAACCAGAAGCCATGGATTACAGGCAACATCCGCACTGAGCTAAAGGGTAGAGCTGCCGCTTTCAAGGAGCGGGACTGTAACCCGGACGCTTATAAGAAATCCCGCTATGCCCTCCGACGAACCATCAAACAGGCAAAGAGTCAATATAGGAAGGACTAAGATTGAATCGTACTACACCGGCTCTGTGGCAGGGCTTGAAAACTATTACAGCCTACAAAGGGAAGCACAGCCGCGAGCTGCCCAGTGACACAAGCCTACCAGACGAGCTAAATCACTTCTATGCTCGCTTCGAGGCAAGCAACACTGAAGCATGCATGAGAGCTGGATGACTATGTGATCACGCTCTCCATAGCCGATGTTAGTAAGACTTTTAAGCAGGTCAACATTCACAAGGCCGCAGGGCCAGACGGATTACCAGGATGTGTACTCTGAGCATGTGCTGATCAACTGGCAAGTGTCTTCACTGACATTTTCAACATGTCCCTGACTGAGTCTGTAATACCAACATGTTTCAAGCAGACCACCATAGTCCCTGTGCCGAAGGACACTAAGATAACCTGCCTAAATGACTACCGACCTGTAGCACTCACGTCTGTAGCCATGAAGTGCTTTGAAAGGCTGGTCATGGCTCATATCAACACCATTATCCCAGAAACCATAGACCCACACCATCATTAAGTTTGCAGACGACACAACAGTGGTAGGCCTGATCACCGACAACGATGAGACAGCCTATAGGGAGGAGGTCAGAGACCTGGACGTGTGGTGCCAGGATAACAACCTCTCCCTCAACGTGATCAAGACAAAGGAGATGATTGTGGACTACAGGGAAAAAAAGAGGACTGAGCATGCCCCCATTCTCATCGACGGGGCTGTAGTGGAACAGGTTAAGAGCTTCAAGTTCCTTGGTGTCCACATCACCAACAAACTATCATGGTCCAAACACACCAAGACAGTCGTGAAGAGGGCACGACAAAGCCTATTCCCCCTCAGGAGACTTAGAAGATTTGGAATGGGTCCTCAGATACTCAAAATGTTCTACAGCTGCACCATCGAGAGCATCCTGACTGGTTGCATCACCGCCTGGTATGGCAACTGCTCGGCCTCCGACCGCAAGGCACTACAGAGGGTAGTGCGTACAGCCCAGTACATCACTGGGGCCAAGCTTCCTGCCATCCAGGACCTCTATACCAGGCGGTGTCAGAGGAAGGCCCTCAAAATTGTCAAAGACTCCCCCCCCCCCCCCCCCCCCCCCACCCCATCCCCCTCTTTTACGCTGCTGCTACTCTGTTTATTATTTATGCATAGTCTCTTTACCTCTACCCGCATGTACATATTACCTCAATTAATTCTACACCGGTACCCCCCCTGTATATAGCCTCTCTACTGTTATTTTATTTTACTGCTGCTCTTTAGTTATTTGCTTACATTTTTTTACTGAACACTTTTTTTGTTTTACTTTTTTTATTCGTAACATATCATAGGATGGACATCCACAAATAAATACATACCATATGAAACGAAACATATCATACTAATTGGAGTGTCTCGGATTTACATTTACTATGTTACGTCTACCCCTATGTCCAGGTTGGTAGTTTATGTGGGTGGGTATGAATGTGAATGAAAAATGGTGAGGATGGAGGTAGGTTACTTTGGTGGTGGTGGTATGGGGAAGGATCTAAGATAGGGTTGGTACAGTACCATATGAGGGGTAGGGCATTGTTGTGGGAGTGAGGGTTTATACTGTGTGTGTGTGTGTGTGTGTGTGTACGCGTGCTGCTCTCTCACCACTGCGGTCCGCAGACCCTCCCCTCATGATCCTGGCCACTATTACAGCCCCCGTCACCTCATCTCTGCGGATGGTCGCCCCCTGGAAAATTTCACCAGGTGATACTATGTAACTATAGCTCCCAGACACTTAACCAGCTCCCAGACACTTAACTAACTCACAGACACTTAACTAACTCACAGAAGAGACTCACAAAGCATGACACCTACCTGCTTATAGCCAAACTCTAAATGGTTGAGTATGGTTGTGCATATTATAATTTAAATGTACCACTGGCCTCTCAAAATGAATTTCCATGAAATGAGGCCAGAATCTCATGCACCCACAATAAAGTATTGTACTGTATCGTATATTGTAAGCTAACGTAAATTGTACTGTATTTTGTATCATATCACATCTTATCGTATCAAGACTCACCAGGGGCTCCTTGTTCTTCACCAACCGGACAATCTTCACAGACTCTTCCTGCAGCTCGTCTTCCACTTCATCTGGCAGCGGGGGCAGCACGGGGTCAAAGTTCTTCTGGGCCACCGTGTCATGGGCTGCCAGGATAGCCTATAGGAGTCAGAGGTCAGAGAGAGACAGACCATAGTGAGATGGGACACATCCTAAATGATGACGATGACGATGATGATGAATCTTTTGTTTCCACTAAAACTGAGTTGGACAGACAGACAATCAATAAATTGAATGAGCTAGGCACGGAAAGAGAGAAAGAGAGGCACAAAGAAATTGAGCCTGAAGAACCTCGAGAAGAGATTGAAGAGAGACAAAATCCCCCCAGGCTATTGTGAAAACGAGCGGGTATAATGAAGATATTACTATACTAATGTTGTGAGCTGTGATTTCTTCCCTAGCTGTCATACACAAAAAGCCATTAAATTGAGCATAATGACCTTGATTAATGTGACTGAAGAGGACTGTCTGTGGCTGCATCTCAAATTGCACCCTATTCCCTACATAGTGCACTACATAGGGTGCCATTTGGGACTCACCCCGTGTCTGGGCTGTAGAAAGGCTTAGTGTTTGCTTTTGATGATGTCGAAGAGATAAAAAACAAGAGGGAGAGAGAGAGAGAGAGAGAGAGAGAGAGAGAGAGAGTGTTTGTGTGTGTGTGTGAGACATGTGTACCTTGAGATGAGGAGCACTCAGAAGCAGAAGCAGTTCCCTCTCATCACCTTCCATTGGTCCATTCTGAATCTCCTCAGCCAACTGTCAATTACAGCATTAGGATGTCATCATAAGTAGGCCTAAGACATATTGTTGGTGACTCAACACAACTGAATCTATCTTCCTCCATCTTCACTGACATTTATTAATCCTCTTCACCTGTCCTGTGTTTTCAACTCAGTGGGTTGTGGATGTACTTACATCCTCTGCCAGACAGGAGGCGCTGTGGAGAACTGGAATAGGGCTCTGCCGCTCATACTGGCGCAACTTCTCATGGATCTGTGGTACAACACATCAGAGGCTGGTGGGAGGAGCTATAGGAGGACAGGCTCATAGTAATGGCTGGAATGGTATCAAACATAAACAACCCTAAACAAATCTATAGGGTTGTACCTTCATCAGATAACCCAGGCTCTTCTCGCTGAAGACATCCTTGAGGAACACCAGGTCTTCTTTGTGTTTGGCATCAGGGTGGAGCTGAGAGGTGAGCAGGGCCAGAGTCTCATGCAACCCTACAATGAGAAAAGCATTACCCCATTACAGAGCAAGCACACTACCTCCTGTGCCATCAAGGTTAAAACCTCTTGGCAGAGGCTGTACTACGTTATAGGCCTTTTCATACTGCTACCCACAATTAATATTCAAATTAGGAGACAACAGAACTCTGTGATTGGCTGGCCCCAAAAAGCTGGTACTAAGAGCACTCTTAGCCAAGTGGGTTCATAGCCCTAGGCTAAATTAAGTGTGAATGTGCCTATATATACATGGAGGCTAAGCTGCACTAGCATTCAAGACTGAAAGATGCCTCTCTGACTGAGAATATCATATTATTGAAAATTCCAAAACAAAAATCTAACATAACAAGGCATATGAATCCAGACATATGTCCAATAACTAACTATACAATAGTGATGTAGTAACACATACATTAAACATGAATACCATACATTATACATGAGCTTTAGCCTTGTGTCTGTCCTTACCTGTGCTTGCAGAGAGGTGAGGCATAGCTTCAATCATTTAGAAGCTGGAAGGACCAGCTAGTGTAGACTCAGGATGGACAGAAAAGGAAGAAAAATAAAGTTGCTGGAGCTCCTCCTTTTTCTTATTATCCAGATTTATACCCGGACTGTCAATCCTACAGGGAAAAAAAATAAAATAAAAATAAACAACAAAACAAACTGCTCACTCTTCTCATTGGCACAGACATAAACGAGGAGCATGTTGCCTTTCCCTGTAACCTATTCAAAGATTTATACAGAAAGCATAATATAGGTACTGAAATCCACAATTGCACAACTACAGCCTGCATGAAGAACAGAGTTATGTCAGTCATTTAAAACCATGGTTTAAGGTGGTATACTGTGGCAATGTAATGATGTAAATGCATCATCCGGGAGCGTGTGATGCCAGTAAGACCTTTAGAGGCAAACACTTGAGAGACAGGTTGACTTCCGGTCAGGCGATGTGAGAAGACGCGTTTGAGAGGTCCCCAATTATACTTTAATTTTAACCGGTTTTTTTTTTACACGCTACTGTTAGTTCTTATGTGGATGTATCAGTTGGTTATATTCTTTTAATCAATTTTCATGGTACCATGAGCAAGACCAACCCGAAGAGAACTGCTACGATTAACACATCTTCGAAGGCCGAACCAACTACTCGAACACAGAAAATGGCTGCCGCGGCCAGTCCTGCTGCAGAGTCGGAGGCCTTGTCTATGACCACGCTTGTAGATGAGCTAGCTAAACAAAGAAGTAGCCTAAAAGAGGATATGGCTTCTCTCATCAGCACTTCACTGGCACCTCTCCAAACTTCCATTGATGCCTTTCGAGAAACAGTCAACACGTTTGGGCGACGCCTCACTACACTAGAAGGTTTCTATACTGACAACACCGAGCGGATTGCCGAGCTAGAGGCAGCTGTATCTCATATGAAAACGGCCAACACAACTCTACTTTCCAAGGTAGATTCGTTGGAGAATTATACCAGAATGGAAAACATCCGGATCGTTGGCGTCATGGAGGGAATTGAGACTGGAGTCAACCCTGTGAAATTTGTCTCCGACATGCTGGTGGAAGTGATGGGTAACAGTGTCTTTGATAAGCCGCCGGAGCTCGACCGAGCGCACAGATCCCTCGCCCCCAAACCCAACTCAGGGGAGTGGCCTAGGGCGATCATAGCCCGCTTTCATCATTACCAAGACAAGGAACAACGTGCAATGCGCTAGGCGAGGGAGCATCAACCAAAATTCCGTGGCCAAGTTGGTAGAGCATGGCGCTTGCAACGCCAGGGTTGTGGGTTCGTTTCCCACGGGTGCCAGTATGAAAAAATGTATCCACTCACTAACTGTAAGTCGCTCTGGTTAAGAGCGTCTGCTAAATGACTAAAATGTAAATGTAAATATACAATTCTACCCGGACCTGAGTGCCAATCTCGTGAAGAAAAGAGCTGAATTCAAGGACATCAAAACCTGTCTCTACAAGAAGGGATAAAGTTTCAGCTCATCGTTGTGTCTTTTATGAGGGAGAGACCCTAATTTTTGACACACTGGCAAAGGCTAAAGCATTCTATGTCCGGCGTATAGAGTAAAGGAAGCGGCCCAGCTGGCTAGCCATGGAGGGAGGACTATGTAGCTGGCTACTTTGCTAGCTGGCAACGGACTGATTTTCATGACATCCACTTGGATATTACTTTTCACATGAAAGCAGTGTTTGTTTTTTTCTCATTCCGGGAGCACCCGATTACATCTTTATTTGATTTAGTTTTATTTGACTGAGATTAGTGGCAACGTTAGCTAATACATCACAATCAAATTGGCTGGCTAGCGGGAGCTGGCACACTTGACTGTTTACTATCTGGCTGGTTAGCTAACGCCACTTTTTTGTATGTATTTTTACACTGCAACAAGATGAATGCTTAACTCCAGGAGGGATATCTTTATTGTGTCTATACTTGGCTGAGAAGATTTCAGAAAACAGGAACATTGGGCTGACTTGCTAACATGGCTAGTTACGCACAACAAAAACCGTAGTGCTGAAGGACTGCCTTGGCTATTTGAATGTGGCGGTGAATTTAGCTAAGCACTTCTCCACCATTTCTAGCGGCTAGCTGGCTGAGATATAGCTTGACATATGGACAACTACCTAGCTAGCTACATCTAGAATCAATTGAACGAAGATCTGTATCCATGTAAGTAATATTGGCGGGCTGACTAGCATAGCTGGTACTAGTAACACAAGTTAAATATCCAACGTGAGTTTGTTTTTGTTTGAACTAACTTATGCTGCCATTAGCTAGTCATTTAACGTTACCTCTCTAAAGACTATTTACTAATGCTACAATCTTAGGGTTTAACTCAGGTTACTTTCTTGTTTGCATTTGATTTCATGTGTCTGTAATGCCTTTGTTTGATTGAGTGGGTGTTTGGATATACAGTGAAGGAAAAAAGTATTTGATCCCCTGCTGATTTTGTACGTTTGCCCACTGACAAAGACATGATCAGTCTATAATTTTAATGGTAGGTTTATTTGAACAGTGAGAGACAGAATAACAACAACAAAATCCAGAAAAATGCATGTAAAAAATGTTATAAATTGATTTGCATTTTAATGAGGGAAATAAGTATTTGACCCCTTTGCAAAACATGACTTAGTACTTGGTGGCAAACATTTCTTGTAGTTGGCCACCAGGTTTGCACACATCTCAGGAGGAATTTTGTCCCACTCCTCTTTGCAGATCTTCTCCAAGTAATTAAGGTTTCGAGCCTGACGTTTGGCAACTCGAACCTTCAGCTCCCTCCACAGATTTTCTATGGGATTAAGCTCTGGAGACTGGCTAGGCCACTCCAGGACCTTAATGTGCTTCTTCTTGAGCCACTCCTTTGTTGCCGTGTGTTTTGGGTCATTGTCATACTGGAATACCCATCCATGACCCATTTTCAATGCCCTGGCTGAGGGAAGGAGGTTCTCACCCAAGATTTGACAGTACATGGCCCAGTCCATCGTCCCTTTGATGCGGTGAAGTTGTCCTGTCCCCTTAGCAGAAAAACATCCCCAAAGCATAATGTTTCCACCTCCATGTTTGACGATGGGGATGGTGTTCTTGGGGTCATAGGCAGCATTCCTCCTCCTCCAAACACGTCGAGTTGAGTTGATGCCAAAGAGCTCGATTTTGGTCTCATCTGACCACAACACTTTGAATCATTCAGATGTTCATTGGCAAACTTCAGACGGGCCTGTATATGTGCTTTCTTGAGCAGGGGGACCTTGCGGGCACTGCAGAATTTCAGTCCTTCACGGCGTAGTGTGTTACCAATTGTTTTCTTGGTGACTATGGTCCCAGCTGCCTTGAGATCATTGACAAGATCCTCCCGTGTAGTCCTGGGCTGATTCCTCACCGTTCTCATGATCATTGCAACTCCACGAGGTGAGATCTTGCATGGAGCCCCAGGCCGAGGGAGATTGACAGTTCTTTTGTCTTTCTTCCATTTGCGAATAATCGCACCAACTGTTGTCACCTTCTCACCAAGCTGCTTGGCGATGGTCTTGTAGCCCATTCCAGCCTTGTGTAGGTCTACAATCTTGTCCCTGACATCCTTGGAGAGCTCTTTGGTCTTGGCCATGGTGGAGAGTTTGGAATCTGATTGATTGATTGCTTCTGTGGACAGGTGTCTTTTATACAGGTAACAAACTGAGATTAGGAGCACTCCCTTTAAGCTCAGCTGGTAGAGCACGGCGCTTGTAACGCCAATGTAGTGGGTTCGATCCCCGGGACCACCCATACACAAAAAAAAAATTATGCACGCATGACTGTAAGTCGCTTTGGATAAAAGCGTCTGCTAAATGGCATATTATTATTATATTATATTATAAAAGACACCTGGGAGCCAGAAATCTTTCTGATTGAGAGGGGGTCAAATACTATATTATATGATAAAAGACACCTGGGAGCCAGAAATCTTTCTGATTGAGAGGGGGTCAAATACTTATTTCCCTCATTAAAATGCAAATCAATTTATAACATTTTTGACATGAGTTTTTCTGGATTTTTGTTGTTGTTATTCTGTCTCTCACTGTTCAAATAAACCTACCATTAAAATTATAGACTGATCATGTCTTTGTCAGTGGGCAAACTTACAAAATCAGCAGGGGATCAAATACTTTTTTCCCTCACTGTATTTGGCTTTCGACTCTACGGAGGTTCATGGACGTTAGAATATTTTGGCATTCGTGTTTGTGGGATGCGTTTCCTGCTGTGGTCTTTGTGGTCACGCTGCGCCTATTTTACTCCTTGTGGTTGTGGACACAGTTGCGCGGTGCGGCTGCAGGAGCGTGGTGTGGAGCACGCCCCTAACACAACCCATGGGCGAAGTCTTGACTAACAGAAGCATTTTATTTGGCTATTTGCGTTTGTTAAAGCCAATGGAGGATGTAACTGATCGACTATTGAGTGGCACTGTTAATATTTGAGTTTAAACAATTTAAAACTGGCGTTGTAAATAATGATGTTAATAATTGGGAGCCCTCTTGTAAGTTGAGTGGCAGATGGTTAACCGGGAGTTTGACCCTATTTGGGGAAGCCTGCAGTCCACCCTAGATGCGAGCATAGGACAGTGTTATTTTGCACTGTGTTTATTTTGTTGTGTTATTTTTTGGGTTTTATGTCAGGGGGGTGGGGGGATGTTGTTTGCCTTCATTAACCATTTGATTGTTACATATTCTACTTCAACAGTATTTTGTCTAACTTTTCGGTACATGCTTTTTCTTTTGTCACAGGATATGATTGGTGGTCTTATACAGGGTTTTCATCTCTATTCCAGTTATAATTTAGTAATCTCAATTTGTAATGACTGACAATTCAGATATTGGGGTGGGAGTTGGGGGGTCAGCTATTAGGTTTACAAGCTGGAACGTCAAGGCAATGAACGGCCCGGTTAAACAGGCTAGAGTATTTGCTCATCTTAAGAATTAAAAAACTGATATAGCATTCTTACAAGAAACACATCTGTGTACAGCAGATCATGGTAGACTCCGTAAAGCTTGGGTAGGACAAATATTCCATTCAAAATTCAACGCTAAGGCAAGGGGAACAGCAATACTTATTCATAAGAAAGTACAATTTACTGCTGCTGATATAATATTGGATCCACAGGGGCGTTTTGTTATGGTATCTGGTTCTCTCTTTCACACCTCTGTTTTGCTTATAAATGTGTATGCTCCCAATTGGGATGATGTTGAGTTTATTAACAAACGTGTTTCTTTGCTGCCCAATCTCAACTCACACTATTTAATCTTTGGAGGCGACTTGAATTGTGTGATCCACCCACTCTTGGACCGCTCAAACCCTAGATCATTATCTCCCTCAAAAATGACCAGCGCTTTGTCTGCATTTATGATCCATGGACAAATATTTTTTTTATTTTCACATGTGCACCACTCCGATTCTAGAATAGACTACTTTTTCGTCGATAAAGCCCTTCTCCCCTCTGTTAAGAAAGTAGAATATTCTGCCATTGTTATTAGTGACCATGCTCCTCTGTCGCTCGACTTCTCATTCTCATTGAACTATACAGATCGCCCCCCATGGAGACTTAACTCATCTTTACTTTCAAACAATTCATTCTGCACCATTCTACCGAATGCAATTGATGTCTTTATTGAGACAAATAAAACAGAATCGATCTCTCCATCTACACTTTGGGAAACACTTAAAGTTGTTCTTAGAGGCGAAATAATTTCCTATTCCTCTCTTCTCAATAAACAACGGAAAATTAAACAACAACAGCTGATCGACGCAATTCTGGAATTAAACCAACAATACTCCGCCTCTCCATCACCAGAACTTTACAAAGAAAGGCTGAGTCTTCAATCGCAGTACAATTTACTATCCACAGATAAGGCTGAGCAGCAGCTACTCCGCGCACACGGTTTTGTTTACGAACATGGAGAAAAGGCTGGTCAACTTCTAGCTCATCAACTCAAGTGCAAATCTGCCTCGCAGCTGATCCCTCAAATTCACAACACCTCGGGTGTCTTAACAGTTAGTCCCACTGAAATCAATAATACTTTCAAACATTTTTATTCAGATCTTTACACCTTTCCAATTCTATCACCCAGATCGGGTCTGGATGCCCTTTTGAAAACACCTTTTCAACTAAAGGGACTCATATTCCGTATTTTTGAGATAATCATGTCCCTTGAAAACCCGTCACTCAATAAAATCAGATCTGAGTGGGAAAGGGAACTTGGTGGAGAGATCTCTGATGAAGTCTGGAATGCTACCTTACTTAGGGTAAATGGAAGCTCCTCTTGTCCCCGGCTCAGCCTTATACAGTTTAAGGTACTTCACCGTATCCATTTCAGTAAGGCCAGATTGTCCAAATTCTACCCAAATATTGATGGTACATGTGACAGGTGTAAAGGCTCCTTGGGGGACTTGACCCACATGTTCTGGGCCTGTCCCTGTCTGGCAGATTATTGGTCCACTATATTTAAAACCCTTTCTGAAGCATTTGATATAAAGTTGCAGCCTAGTGCAGAAATTGCTATTTTTGGAGTACCAAACAACAATCCTTCTCTGACCAATGGACAGCTGGATGCCATTGCCTTTGCCTCCCTGTTAGCCCGCAGAAGGATTTTATTGAATTGGAAATCTATCTATCCTCCCGTAGCCTCTCTTTGGCTCAAAGATCTGATGATGTTCCTAAAATTAGAAAAAAATTAAGTATACCATTCGAGGGTCAACCAACTCATTCTATTCCACCTGGGACCCAACGATATCCTATTTTGAACAGCTCCAAACACTTCCTCCAGATTAGTACTCTTGGCCCCACCCCCGCCCCTTGAGATTACTACTATAGGCCTATAAGATCACCTAATCACCTGAAATTGTTAGGCTATTACATTTTTGTTTGTATTGAAGTAACATTGTTGTATACTTTTGTTTTGTTTTCTGACATGTAACTCAATGACTTTTCCTTTCTTTTTAAATGTGTTTGGAGGCATTCTGGGGGGGTCAAAGGGGGTAAAAAAAGGGAGAAAATATACAATGTCTTTAAATGTTATCTTTAATTCATTGTGAAAAAAATTAATAATAGAAAACACCATGGAAGGCCAAAACTCCATCCCACCAAAACAGGCTGATATTTCAGATAGTCTTTGTTAAACAGCTCTTACACTAAAAGGGCATTATCATTATTTTCACATTTTCAGTGTTATTCCAGCTTCAGTGTGGAAATACATCTAATCAAGTTTTTGACTGCACTGGGCCTTTAATGTGCTGTGCTCAGTTTTTTGATGAAGTGTGGCCAGCAGAGCTGACCGGGAATGGGAAATCTTCCACACCTGTGCTCCAATATGGCCGACTGTGGCTCTGTGGCGTCATGGGAAGTGTATTGTGGGTTTTCTTAAAGGGAGAGGACATCCATTTCCCTAAGGCTGTGGGACTTATGATTGAAATGGACATACCAATTCAAATACTGTATAGTATTACTTCTCATCCCTCACAGGCATAGGCACACAATAGCTCTGTTTCAATGTCCACGCTAGCATACTACTTAGAATGAAATCATGTAATGTGCATGCATCCAAAGTAGTATGCTAATATAGACATCAGAGCGTAGCCATTTCCTCACGCGTGACATAGCCAACCTGAGAAATAATGAGTGTGAGGTCAGGAAATCCGTAACACCTTCATCCAATAGGATCCTCCCCTGGGGGTATGTCTCCATGGAAATGTCAGTCCATGCTCTATCATACAGCCTGCAGTGATTGACACTTACTGTGTGTGTGTGTGTGTGTGTGTGTGTGTGAGAGAGACACCACCCTGTGCTGAACCAAAGAAACCAGCTGGAAACCGAGACAAAAGGCTGCTCTAACTGTTACTATTCCCTGTAACAAATATGATTGACCTTTCTTATCTGTTAATAATATTCTATTTATTTATTTGATCCTTAAAAGTACATAGAAGGCTCCGGTTTAATACGGTATACCTAAAAAAAAAACATCATTGAGGATAATATACCATAAAGCCCAAAGGCTTATTTCTGTTGTGGTCCTCTAAATACCAGATTGTCCCATTAACTTGTTAGGCTGATTTGTATGTGTTATCTATCCTCTGAAGTCATGTGTGTAATCCTATAGCTGGTGCTGAAAAAAAATTATGATCTGTAGAAAACGACACCATGGCATCTTTTCCCACCATGGAAAATGATCCACAGATAACAGAAGAGCGCTGTGTGTGTGTCACGTTCGTCGAACAGAGAGGACCAAGGCGCAGTGTTGCAGGCAAACATACTCTTTATTACGAGACACGATCAAAAACAACAAACGATACGTGACAATTCACGGTCTACCATAAACAGACTAGAAACAAAATCCCACAAACACGAATGAAAAACAGACTGTATAAATATGGCTCCCAATCAGAGACAGCCAGCAACACCTGACACTCGTTGCCTCTGATTGGGAGCCACTCTGGCCAACATAGAAATAGCACCCATAGAAACAAAACACATAATCTACACACCCTGGCTCAACATAACAGTGTCCCCAGAGCCAGGGCGTGACAGTACCCCCCCCTAAAGGCGCGGACTCCGACCGCGTCAACCAAATACCACAGGGGAGGGACCGGGTGGGCACTCCGCCTAGGCGGCGGATCCGGCTCCGGGCCTGATCCCCGCTCCCTCTCCAACCCCCCAAAGTACCCCTGGTCCGGTCTGGCCCCGCTGGCCGGAGCTGGACTGCACACTGATGGAGCGGATTGCTCTAGCTCCGGCGTAAAACATCTGACCAGTGCCGAACCAGGCACCAGTGGAACAGGCACGGGCCGTGCCGGACTGACGACGCCCACCACTGGCCTGGTGTGGAGAACAGGCACGGGCCGTGCTGGACTGACAACGCACACCACTGGCTTGGTGTGAGGAGCAGGAGTGAGCCGAACCGGGCTGACGAAACGCACCACTGACTTGGTGCGGGGAGCAGGAACGGGCCGAGCCGGGCTGACGAAGCGCACCACTGACTTGGTGCGGGGAGCAGGAACGGGCCGAGCCGGGCTGACGAAGCGCACCACTGACTTGGTGCGGGGAGCAGGAACGGGCCGAGCCGGGCTGACGAAGCGCACCACTGACTCGTGAGCCCCCCCTAAAAATTTTCTGGGGGTCTCTCCTCCCCGTGGGCCAGGCCTCTATAGTTCTCGCCCAACTCTCGCTCTTCTGCCTCCAACTCCCGCTATTCAGCTCCTCAATTGGCTTGACCCAGTCGAGGCTCTTCCTCCATTGTTCCCAAGTCCACTCTCTCTGCTCTTCACTTGGATTGACCCAGTCGAGGCTGCCACGGAGATCTGCTAGGGATTTCCCTGGCGATGGCTCCTCGACTCGCTGCTTGGTCCAGTTGTGGTGGGATTTTTTGTCACGTTCGTCGAACAGAGAGGACCAAGGCGCAGCATTGCAGGCAAACATACTCTTTATTACGAGACACGATCAAAAACAACAAACGATACGTGACAATTCACGGTCTACCATAAACAGACTAGAAACAAAATCCCACAAACACGAATGAAAAACAGACTGTATAAATATGGCTCCCAATCAGAGACAGCCAGCAACACCTGACACTCGTTGCCTCTGATTGGGAGCCACTCTGGCCAACATAGAAATAGCACCCATAGAAACAAAACACATAATCTACACACCCTGGCTCAACATAACAGTGTCCCCAGAGCCAGGGCGTGACAGTACCCCCCCCTAAAGGCGCGGACTCCGACCGCGTCAACCAAATACCACAGGGGAGGGACCGGGTGGGCACTCCGCCTAGGCGGCGGATCCGGCTCCGGGCCTGATCCCCGCTCCCTCTCCAACCCCCCAAAATACCCCTGGTCCAGTCTGGCCCCGCTGGCCGGAGCTGGACTGCACACTGATGGAGCGGATTGCTCTAGCTCCGGCGTAAAACATCTGACCAGTGCCGAACCAGGCACCAGTGGAACAGGCACGGGCCGTGCCGGACTGACGACGCCCACCACTGGCCTGGTGTGGAGAACAGGCACGGGCCGTGCTGGACTGACAACGCACACCACTGGCTTGGTGTGAGGAGCAGGAGTGAGCCGAACCGGGCTGACGAAACGCACCACTGACTTGGTGCGGGGAGCAGGAACGGGCCGAGCCGGGCTGACGAAGCGCACCACTGACTTGGTGCGGGGAGCAGGAATGGGCCGAGCCGGGCTGACGAAGCGCACCACTGACTTGGTGCGGGGAGCAGGAACGGGCCGAGCCGGGCTGACGAAGCACACCACTGACTTGGTGCGGGGAGCAGGAACGGGCCGAGCCGGGCTGACGAAGCGCACCACTGACTTGGTGCGGGGAGCAGGAACGGGCCGAGCCGGGCTGACGAAGCGCACCACTGACTTGGTGCGGGGAGCAGGAACGGGCCGAGCCGGGCTGACGAAGCGCACCACTGACTTGGTGCGGGGAGCAGGAACGGGCCGAGCCGGGCTGACGAAGCGCACCACTGACTTGGTGCGGGGAGCAGGAACAGACCGGACCGTACTGGGGACACACACCACTGGCCCTACACCGGGATCTGGAACGGGCCGGACCGGACTGGTAACACACCCCAGTACCTCTCGCCGTGCCTCTACACCTTCCATCCCCTCTTCGACCAGTGGCCCCCGTAACCTGGCGGCCTCCTCTGCCAACCCGCTGGACCGCTCTATCGCGGCCTCCTGCTGCCCCGACGTCGTGAGCCCCCCCTAAAAAATTTCTGGGGGTCTCTCCTCCCCGTGGGCCAGGCCTCTATAGTTCTCGCCCAACTCTCGCTCTTCTGCCTCCAACTCCCGCTATTCAGCTCCTCAATTGGCTTGACCCAGTCGAGGCTCTTCCTCCATTGTTCCCAAGTCCACACTCTCTGCTCTTCACTCGGCTTGACCCAGTCGAGGCTGCCACGGAGATCTGCTAGGGATTTCCCTGGCGATGGCTCCTCGACTCGCTGCTTGGTCCAGTTGTGGTGGGATTTTTTGTCACGTTCGTCGAACAGAGAGGACCAAGGCGCAGCGTTGCAGGCAAACATACTCTTTATTACGAGACACGATCAAAAACAACAAACGATACGTGACAATTCACGGTCTACCATAAACAGACTAGAAACAAAATCCCACAAACACGAATGAAAAACAGACTGTATAAATATGGCTCCCAATCAGAGACAGCCAGCAACACCTGACACTCGTTGCCTCTGATTGGGAGCCACTCTGGCCAACATAGAAATAGCACCCATAGAAACAAAACACATAACAGTGTCCCCAGAGCCAGGGCGTGACAGTGTGTGTGTGTGAAAGAGGGCGAGAGAGTGTGTTTGTGTGTGTGTTTATTTGTGTGTGTGTGTGCATGTGTGTGGGTGCGTCTGCAGGCCTCTGTGTTTGTTTGTGTGTGTGTGTGTGTGTGTGTGTGTGTGTGTGTGTGTGTGTGTGTGTGTGTGTGCGCGCGCGCGCGCGCGCGCGTGTAACCTGTATTACATGATTATCCCGTACTATAAACAAAAGCACGCATAAATCTGCTCCATTAACTTACAAATCCAAACAACATAATAATAGAAATGAAAAGTTTAATCCAAACAACATGATGATTGCATGCCTGCACCATACACTGCATCATGCAATTAACTTTTCTATCTTCCCTGGAAAAACGAACTGTGTGTGTGTGTTACCCATAAGTTAGGTAACATAGCTTGCATGCTAACATGAAATACAGTAATGAAAGTGTGGAGAATGTTACGGCTAGAGCCTACCAGAGTTGGGGTCAGATTCCTTTTGAATTCAGAAGATAAACTGACATTTCTCAATGCTTTTCAATTAGAAAAATTTGAATTTGAGTTGAATTCCTGAAATGACTGAATTGAAATGGCATTGACCCTAACCATAGTACCTAATTGTTCACCCCGCTACCATCTAAAAGGAGGAGACAGTACAGGTGTGTCAAAACTGGGACCGAAGGTCTGATAAGCAGCTCATTTCTCCAGCTCATCATACTGTTAAACAGCCACCACTAGCCGGCCTCCGCCCAGTCCCCTGCCCTGAACCTTAGTCACTTTTACTAGCCGGCTACCACCCGGTACTCTACTCAGACTGCTTTGCTCTGAGTTACAGTTCATATAAGGAAGTCAGTCAATTGAAATAAATAAATTAGGCCCTAATCTATGGTTTTCACATGACTTGGCAGGGGTGCAGCCATGGGTGGGCCTGGGAGGGCATAGGCCCACCCGTTTGGCAGCCAATCTGGGGAGCCAGGCTCAGCCAATCAGAATGAATTTTTCCCCACAAAAGGGCTTTATTACAGACAAAAATACTCCTCAGCACCACCCCCACCTACCCCTCAGACAATCCCACACGTGAAGAAGCCGGATGTGGAAGTCCTGTGCTGGCGTGGTTACATTTGGTCTGCGTTTGCGAATCCGGTTGGATGTACTGCCAAATTCTCTAAAATGATGTTGGAGGCAGCTTATGGTACAGAAATTAACATTAAATTATCTGGCAACAGCTCTGTTGGACATTCCTGTAGCCAGTATGCCAATTGCACGGTCCTTCAAAACTTGAGACATCTGTGGCATTGTGTTGTGTGACAAAACTGCACATTTTAAAGTGGCCTTTTATTGTCCCCAGCACAAGGTGCACCTGTGTAATGATCATGCTGTTTAATCAGCTTCTTGATATACTACACCTGTCAGGTGGATGGATTATCTTGACAAAGGAGAAATGCTCACTAACAGGGATATAAACAAATGTATGCACAAAATCTGAGAGAAATAAGCTTTTTGTGTGTATGGAACATTTCTGGGATTTTTTATTTCAGCTCATGAAACATGGGACCAACACTTTACATGTTGCGTTTATATTTTTGTTCAGTGTATATAAACGGATATATACAGTGCATTCGGAAAGTATTCAGACCCCTTGACTTTTTCCACATTTTGTTACGTTACAACCTTATTCTAAAAGGTATTACATTCCCCCCATCAATCTACACACAATACCCCATAATGACAAAGCTAAACATGTTAAGAAATGTTTGCAAATTTATAAAAAACAACAACTGAAATATCACATTTGCATAAGTATTCAGACCCTTTACTCAGTACGTTGTTGAAGCACCTTTGGCAGCGATTACAGCCCTGAGTCTTCTTGGGGATGATGCTACAAGCTTGGCACACTTGTATTTGGGGAGATTCTCCTATTCTTCTCTGCAGATGCTTTCAAGCTCTGTCAGGTTGGATGGGGAGCGTAGCTGCACAGCTATTTTCAGGTCTCTCCAGATATGTTCGATTGGGTTCAAGTCCGGGCTCTGGCTGGGCCACTCAAGGACATTCAGTGACTTGTCCCGAAGCAACTCCTGCGTTGTCTTGGCTGTGTGCTTAGGGTCGTTGTCCTGTTGGAAGGTGAACCTTCGCCTCAGTCTCAGGTCCTGAGCGGTCTGGAGCAGGTTTTCATCAAGGATCTCTCTGTACTTTGCTCCGTTCATCTTCCCCTAGATCCTGACTAGTCTCCCAGTCCCTGCCGCTGAAAAACATCCCCACAGAATGATGCTGCCACCACCATGCTCCACTGTAGGGATGGTGCCAGGTTTCCTCCAGACGTGACGCTTGGCATTAATGCCAAAGAGTTCAATCTTGGTTTCATCAGACCAGAGAATCTTGTTTCTCATGGTCTGAGAGTCCTTTAGGTGCCTTTTGTCAAACTCCATCGGGCTGTCATGTGCCTTTTACTGAGGAGTGGCTTCCGTCTGGTCACTCTACCATAAAGGCCTGATTGGTGGAGTGCTGCAGAGATGGTTGTCCTTCTGGAAGGTTCTCCCATCTCCACAGAGGAACTCTGGAGCTCTGTCAGATTGACCATCGGGTTCTTGGTCACCTCCCTGACGAAGGCCCTTCATCCCCGATTGCTTAAGGAAAAGGAAGAGTCTTGGTGGATCCAAACTTCTTCCATTTTTTAGACTGATGGAGGCCACTGTGTTCTTGAGGACCTTCAATGGTGCAGACATTTTTGGTACCCTTCCCCAGATCTGTGCCCCGACACAATCCTGTCTCGGAACTCTACGGACAATTTACTCGATCTCATGGCTTGGTGTTTGCTCTGACATGCACTGTCAACTGTGGGACCTTAAATAGACAGGTGTGTGCATTTTGTGAGAGAAACAATTAGTATTAGCATTACGTTACGGTTAATATAAATGATCGGTGTGTACAATCCTGTTACTCTGTTTGTGTAAGTTGCTGTTTTAACATAACTCTGTACCTAATTCACCATGGCTGTGCACATCTTGTGTTCTTACCCCCACCTTCTGTATTCTGAAACTTGCAAGTTCGGATACAAGGTATCTTTGTTCAGAACGAAGTCTCTCCTTATCTTCTATTCTAAGAACAAACAGTTCTTAGTGCTTGCATGAGAACACAGAGTATTTGGCCACCTCATCCAGTAGATATCTGTTGGTTCGACACATTGAGACAGTTGTGGTGGAACCAGCCATGACTAAGCATTTATAGGTCTACTATATAAGACCTCTGTTTATCTCTGTATGTCAGAACTCTCGGCACAAAACTCAAGAGTGTGGGGTCGACCAGCCTCATTATTGCTGAGCACTCACTCTATTCATTTGTGTGTGTGGTGTGACCTGCTCCCTTATTAATACGTTTTGAATAAAGTAATATCTTGATTGGTGATTGACCTTGTCTCTCCTCATTAATTAATTAGAATTTCCACGACACTTTCCAAATCATGTCCAATCAATTGAATTTACCACAGGTGAACTCCAATCAAATTGTAGAAACATCTCAAAGATGGTCAATGGAAACAGGATGCACCTGAGCTCAATTTCAAGTCTCATAGCAAAGGGTCTGATTACTTATGTAAATAAGGTATTTCTGTTTTGTTTTTTTATTACATTTGCATGTAATAAATGTCTAAAAACCTGTTTTCACTTAGTCGTTTTGGGGTATTGTGTGTAGATCGATGAGGAACATTTTTTATTTAATCAATTTTAGAATAAGGCTGTAACGTAAAAAAATGTGGAAAAATGGAAGGGGTCTGAATTCTTTCTGAATGCACTGTATATACACTGCTCTAAAAAATAAAGGGAACACTTAAACAACACAATGTAACTCCAAGTCAATCACACTTCTGTGAAATCAAACTGTCCACTTAGGAAGCAACACTGATTGACAATAAATTTCACATGCTGTTGTGCAAATGGAATAGAAAACAGGTGGAAATTATAGGCAATTAGCAAGACACCCCCAATAAAGGACTGGTTTTGCAGGTGGTGACCACAGACCACTTCTCAGTTCCTATGCTTCCTGGCTGATGTTTTGGTCACTTTTGAATGCTGGCGGTGCTTTCACTCTAGTGGTAGCATGAGACGGAGTCTACAACCCACACAAGTGGCTCAGGTAGTGCAGCTCATCCAGGATGGCACATCAATGCGAGCTGTGGCAAGAAGGTTTGCTGTGTCTGTCAGCGTAGTGTCCAGAGCATGGAGGCGCTACCAGGAGACAGGCCAGTACATCAGGAGACGTGGAGGAGGCCGTAGGAGGGCAACAACCCAGCAGCAGGACTGCTACCTCCGCCTTTGTGCAAGGAAGAGCAGGAGGAGCACTGCCAGAGCCCTGCAAAATGACCTCCAGCAGGCCACAAATGTGCATGTGTCTGCTCAAATGGTCAGAAACAGACTCCATGAGGGTGGTATGAGGGCCCGACGTCCACAGGTGGGGGTTGTGCTTACAGCCCAACACCGTGCAGGACGTTTGGCATTTGCCAGAGAACGTATGGCAAATTCGCCACTGGCGCCCTGTGCTCTTCACAGATGAAAGCAGGTTCACACTGAGCACATGTGACAGACGTGACAGAGCCTGGAGACGCCGTGGAGAACGTTCTGCTGCCTGCAACATCCTCCAGCATGACCGGTTTGGCAGTGGGTCAGTCATGGTGTGGGGTGGCATTTCTTTGGGGTCCGCACAGCCCTCCATGTGCTCGCCAGAGGTAGCCTGACTGCCATTAGGTACCGAGATTAGATCCTCAGACCCCTTGTGAGACCATATGCTGGTGCGGTTGGCCCTGGGTTCCTCCTAATGCAAGACAATGCTAGACCTCATGTGGCTGGAGTGTGTCAGCAGTTCCTGCAAGAGGAAGGCATTGATGCTATGGACTGGCCCACCCGTTCCCCAGACCTGAATCCAATTGAGCACATCTGGGACATCATGTCTCGCTCCATCCACCAACGCCACGTTGCACCACAGACTGTCCAGGAGTTGGCGGATGCTTTAGTCCAGGTCTGGGAGGAGATCCCTCAGGAGACCATTTGCCACCTCATCAGGAGCATGCCCAGGCGTTGTAGGGAGGTCATACAGGCACGTGGAGGCCACACACACTACTGAGCCTCATTTTGACTTGTTTTATGGACATTACATCAAAGTTGGATCAGCCTGTAGTGTGGTTTTCCACATTAATTTTGAGGGTGACTCCAAATCCAGACCTCCATGGGTTGATAAATTTGATTTCCATTGATAATGTTTGTGTGATTTTGTTGTCAGCACATTCAACTATGTAAAGAAAAAAGTATTTAATAAGATTATTTCATTCATTCAGATCTAGGATGTTTTATTTTAGTGTTCCCTTAATTTTTTTGAGCAGTGTATATATAACAGACTCTGAAATTGTTCGTGCTGATATTTCCTATTTTTTTTATTTTAACTTGTTTGGTTATGTCTGTCTTTTTTAGTAATTGTTTTTTGCTAGGTATTATTCCTGCGCTGTTGGATCTAGAAACACAAGCATTTTGCTGCACCTGTGATAACGTCTGCAAATTTGTGTATGCCAGTGGAGGCTTCTCAGAGGAGGAAATTCAGTGAATTTCATAAAAATAAAAATTGTAAAACATTGAAAAAGTTATCATTTTTAGATAAAACTATACTAAATATATCCACGTCACCAAATAATTTATTAAAACACACTCTGTAGGGTAGCACCATGGTGTAGCCGGAGGACAGCTAGCTTCCGTCCTCCTCTTGGTACATTGACTTCAATACAAAACCTAGGAGGCTCTTGGTTCTCACCCCTTCCATAGACTTACACAGTAATTATGACAACTTCCGGAGGACATTCTCTAACCTATCAGAGCTCTTGCAGCATGAACTGACATGTTGTCCACCCAATCAAAGGATAAGAGAATACCTCTAGTACAGAAAGCTAAAGCTAGCTAGCACTGCAGTGCATAAAATGTGGTGATTAGTTGACTCAAAGAGAGAGAAAGACAATAGTTGAACAGTTTTCAACAAATTAATTTCTTCAAAAATGAAGGAGAAGCAAGAGAAAGAGTCATTTTTTTCACTTTCACTTACTTAGCTAGCAAATGCAGCTGGCACGTTTAGTTACTCAAACACCTGGCTCAAACAGAGGGATGCTATGTTAGCTAGCTGGCTATGACTATCCAACACAACACTGGAACTCTTCCAAGTCAAGGTAAGCTTTTGGTTTTATTCATTTATTACCACCGGGGCCCGCCGGTGTAACTGCTTACTGACTATACACTGTAATGTTACTGCATGATTGTAGTGGGTTTACTAACACATTAGTTATATTAGCTATGTTGACTAGGATGTTACTTTAGTTAACATGGGACAACGATGTAGGCTGTGTGTAGCGGTTATGATAGGGTGACCATATTTTAGTTTTCAAAAAAGAGGACAGTGGGAGCGGGAGGCAGAAGGACACCCGCAGTGGGTGGTAAATACAAATGTGTTCACAACCATGCAACTGTGTTATTGAACTTTAATACATAAAGTAATACATCCTTTCCATTCAACTGTTGGCCCTCAACAATAGAATAATAACAACAACAAAAAAAAGAGTTTAGCTTTTAACACCTTTTACATGACACTGTTTCTTTTCATGGCCATAGGTTAAAATTAAATTAAATAAACAGTTGTCATAAAAAAAAATCCACTATTTCAGTCAAAAATAATGTCAGTCCTCCTGATGCTCTCTGGTATACTTTCCCGAAGATCAAATCTTTCCCAACAGTCCTTGATTACCAATCAAGTAGGCATGAAAGTCTTTGCAAGACATGTTTTAAAGTTGTATTGTGAACACAGAAGCCCCTTCAGTGACTCAACAGACAAGTGATTCCTTTCCTTTGTCTACTGGCTTTGCATCAGTGAAAAAACTCTCTCTACATTTGCATTGTGAGAAGGAATAGCAAAGAAAAACTGTGCAATCTTCAGTAGCTCTGAATGAAAATCTATGCTTTTGGACCTTTCAAAATATTTGGTCCACTTCTTTTGTGTTTGCAGATTACTGAACTCTTCATCATTGTTACACCTTTCTGTGAATTTCTCCAGGTTGGTGACCTGATCAAAGCACTTTGCATCACCAATTGGCACCCCCTTTTCTTCCAGGTGTTTGATACAGGCTTCTATGTCATTCCAGTCAGGTGTCTCACTCAGATCCATCCACATGAAAGAGGAGAACTCCTCCATGGGTGCCATCCATTTCTCCAGATACTCCAGGCATGAACTGTACAGACCCTGTACTTGAGCACTGAAATGGTCACAATTCTTACCAAGTCCATCCTTGTGCTTTTGTGCCAATAGTCCCTTAACTTTAAGGGACATTAAGTTATTGGTCTTGCGTTCAAGAAGCATGGTGTGGACTTTGTTCAAAAGGTTCTTCACTTCCACAATTGAATTGCTCTCCCTTTCCATCTCCTGAATGTGTGAATGAAACACACACACATGAGTGAGTGCATGTGCCAGAGGTAAATTTCACTGAACTCATCTTCAAAAAACTTATTGATCAAGGAGGGTGTTTTTTCCTGTGACAAAAATAATGCTTTCAAGGCTGGAAACATCTGTAGCAGCCTCTCAATACCTGGGAATAATGACAGCCATCGCATCTTGCTGTGAGAAAGGAGACTTCTGTATTTAACATCAACAAATTCACAGTACTCCTTCAGATTCTCTGTGTGCACAGTGTAGATGTGAAAGTATTGACATATTTTGAAGATGATGTTCTCAATATCGACATCTAGTGTGTCTGCCCCATAATGAACACAATTGTTCAAGACGTGTGCTGGGCAGCCCACACCGATTAAAGACTCGTTCTGCAATGACTTCTTTAAGTTTGCGAAAACATTATTTCCTTCTTCATCACGCCGGATTCCCCCGAACATTGTATTGAGGTTGTAACCTGTAAATGCAATACATTTGGAAAAAATCCCATTATTTTCCAGTGTTTCTTTGATGTATTGCGCAATCGTATCAGCTGTCTCATTTGGAGTGTTTTTAACTTAGACTAATTTACTTTGCACGCCACCATTCTTCCAATCAAAATACTGAATAAGCAGAGGGAATATTTTCACAGCACCGTGATTGCTCTCATCAGTAGAAACACCACAGTAAGGTATGTCTTCTAGTGCTTTCAGAGCTATGTCGACAGAATGTGGTGCTATCACATTGCTAACAATTGCTTCGGTCTTAGTACGAGCGCTTGAAAATGTTCGCGCAGTCTCGGAATCAAGGAATGTCTTTTTAACAAGGCAGACGTACAGTCCATTGATCTGTAGCTATTGTGATGCTTCGTGGTGTGGAATGCAAAAACTCCCTCCGCAGCAGTAACAGCATCTTCTGTTTTACCTGCTCTCACAAAATAGTCAGTTAATTTACCTGACAAACTCTCTCCTTTAGCTGCAATTTTGTGTTTTGCAGAGCTTGTGTGGGCTTTTAGGTCGCTAGCACCTTTATTTGACACTGACACGTACGTGCCAGCTTTGCAGGTCATGCATTCTGCTTCACACGGATCCTGACCAAGACGAAAACACAGGAATTTTCTCTGTAAATCATCTGTGAATTTACATTTTGGGCGATTTAGAAATCCCGGCCGGACATATTTTTTTTGGTCCAAAAAGAGGACATGTCCGGGAAAAAGATTACGTATGGTCACCCTAGGTTATGACATGTTTTGGAAAAAATGTTTTGCCTGGTCACATACAGCTGATGTGTTGTTCATTGAAGTCCACAAAGGAAGGAAAGAGGTGAGAGGAGGAGAGTGCATAGAGGCTAGAATGAATACAACATGGCTGCTATGAAAGTGAACTGTGTTTATGTGTGATCAGGGGTGTATTCATTCCGCCAATTCTGTTGAAAAACTTTTCTTAAACGGAAGCAAACGAAACGGGGATAAAAATACCTGCATTTGTCCAATAGAAACTCTCGTTTGAAACTGTTGGACTAATCATTACACCCTAGATAAGCTAGATGCAGGCAAGAGTGTGCAAGGCAGTATTGAATGTGTCACTGTCTGTTATCTCAAAATGTTCTCTCGACCTGTGTGCATCTACCGTTGTAAACTTTCATTCATCGGCTAGGTTGTAGCAACCTCATGATGGGTACAGACAAATTTCGAGTATCATGTACTAGCCTAAACCTATCGATGTTACATTGAACTGGGTGAATGGAATATGAATGACAGTCATCCAACATGCTGTAATAGAAATAATGTCACGCTCGTCGAATACAGTGGACCAATGCGCAGCGTGATAAGTGAACATACTTTTTTATTAATTCACCACAACGAACAAAACAACAAAAAGATAACGTGACGTCCTTGGTTACAAACACTAACCATACACGGAACAAGATCCCACAAACACTGTGGCAAAACAGGCTACCTAAGTATTGGTCCCAATCAGAGACAACAAGCAACAGCTGATTCACGTTGCCTCTGATTGAGAACCACACCGGCCAACATAGAAACAAATGAACTAGATAAACAACCTATCACACAAAACACATAGAAACAACACACCCTGGCTCAACATAACAGAGTCCCAGAGCCAGGGCGTGACAGTACCCCCCCCCAAAGGCGCGGACTGCGACCGTGCCAAACATAAACCGAACAGGGGAGGGCCGGGTGGGCATTCCTCCTCGGAGGCGGTTCCGGCTCCGGGCTTGACCCCCACCCTCCAACAAACCCCCCATAGCGCCCCTGGTCCGGTCTGGCCCTGCTGGCTGGATCTGGACTGGACATCGGTGGTGCGGATCGCTCAGGCTCTGATGTGGAGCAGCTAACCGGTACCTGACCAGGCACCGGTGACCCAGGCACGGGCTGTGCCGGACTGACGACGCGCACCACAGCCTTGGTGCGGGGAGCAGGGACGGGCCGAACCGGGCTGACGAAGCGCACCACAGGCTTGGTGCGGGGAGCAGGAACGGACCGGACCGGGCTGACGATGCGCACCACAGGCTTGGTGCGGGGAGCAGGTATGGGCCGGACCTGGCTGACAACGCGCACCATTGGCTTGGTGCGTGGAGCAGGAACAGGCCGGGCCGGGCTGGCGACGCGCACCATTGGCTTGGTGCGGGGAGCAGGAACAGGCCGGGCCGGCGACGCGCACCATAGGCTTGGTGCGGGGAGCAGGAACAGGCCGGGCCAGGCTGGCGACGCGCACCATTGGCTTGGTGCGGGGAGCAGGAACAGGCCGGGCCGGGCTGGCGACGCGCACCATAGGCTTGGTGCGGGGAGCAGGAACAGGCCGGACCGGACTGACGACGCGCACCATTGGCTTGGTGCGAGGGGCAGGAACAGGCCGGGCCGGGCTGGCGACGCGCACCATAGGCTTGGTGCGGGGAGCAGGAACAGGCCGGGCCGGGCTGGCGACGCGCACCATAGGCTTGGTGCGGGGAGCAGGAACAGGCCGGACCGTACTGGGGGCACACACCACCGGCCCTACGCGGGGATCAGGAACGGGCCAGACCGTACTGGGGACACACACCACTGGCCCTACGCGGGGATCAGGAACGGGCCGGACCGGACTGTCAACACACCCCAGTACCTCTCGCCGTGCCTCTACATTCTCCTTCCCCCTGGTGACCAGTGACTCCCGTAACCTGGCGGCCTCCCTTGCCAACCCGCTGAACCACTCTATCCCGACCTCCTGCTGCCCCGTCATCCACGGCGTGAGACCCCCCCTAAAAATGTACTGCCCGTCTCTCCTCCCCGTGGACCAGGCCTCCATGGCTCTCGCCAGACTCTCGCTCCTCTACTCCCAAGTCCAACCTCTCTCCTCCTCACGCGGCTTGACCCAGTCGAGGTTGATATCCATAAGAGTCCTCTCTGGCGTTGGCTCCTGGACACGCTGCTTGACCCAGTCGAAGTGGACATCCATAAGAGTCACCCCTGGCGTTGGCTCCTGGACACGCTGCTTGGTCCAGTTATGGTGGGATCTTCTGTCACGCTCGTCGAATACAGTGGACCAATGCGCAGCGTGATAAGTGAACATACTTTTTTATTAATTCACCACAACGAACAAAACAACAAAACGATAACGTGACGTCCTTGGTTACAAACACTAACCATACACGGAACAAGATCCCACAAACACTGTGGCAACACAGGCTACCTAAGTATGGGTCCCAATCAGAGACAACAAGCAACAGCTGATTCACGTTGCCTCTGATTGAGAACCACACCGGCCAACATAGAAACAAATGAACTAGATAAACAACCTAGCACACAAAACACATAGAAACAACCCCCCCTGGCTCAACATAACAGAGTCCCAGAGCCAGGGCGTGACAAATAAGGCCATGCTCATGGAAAAAAATATTGTCTTCCCTCATCATCAAATCCAATCAAATCAAATGTTATTAGTCACATACACGTGTTTAGCAGAAGTTATAGCGGGTGTAGCGAAATGCTTGTGCTTCTAGCTCCGGCAGTGCAGTAATATCTAACAAGTAATATCTAACAATTTCACAACATATACCTAATACACACAAAACTAGTAAGAAATGGAATTTAAGAAAATATACATATATGGAAAAGCAATGACAGAGCGGCATGGACTAAGATTCAGTAGAATATTATAGAATAGAATGCAGTATATACATATGAGATGAGTAGTGCAAGATACAGTGGGGAAAACAAGTATTTGATACACTGCCGATTTTGCAGGTTTTCCTACTTACAAATGTAGAGGTTTTATCATAGGTACACTTCAATTGTGAGAGATGGAATCTAAAACATTGTATGATTTTTAAGTAATTAATTTGCATTTAATTGCATGACATAAGTATTTGATCACCTACCAACCAGTAAGAATTCCAGCTCTCACAGACCTGTTAGTTTTTCTTTAAGAAGCCCTCCTGTTCTCCACTCATTACCTGTATTAACTGCACCTGTTTGAACTCGTTACCTGTATAAAAGACACCTGTCCACACACTCAAACAAACAGATTCCAACCTCTCCGCAATGGCCAAGACCAGAGAGCTGTGTAAGGATATCAGGGATAACATTGTAGACCTGCACAAGGCTGGGATGGGCTACAGGACAATAGGCAAGCAGCTTGGTGAGAAGGCAACAACTGTTGGCGCAATTATTAGAAAATGGATGAAGTTCAAGATGACGGTCAATCACCCTCGGTCTGGGGCTCCATGCAAGATCTCACCTCATGGGGCATCAATGATCATGAGGAAGGTGAGGGATCAGCCCAGAACTACACGGCAGGACCTGGTCAATGACCTGAAGAGAGCTGGGACCACAGTCTCAAAGAAAACCATTAGTAACACATTACGCCGTCATGGATTAAAATCCTGCAGCACACGCAAGGTCCCCCTGCTCAAGCCAGCGCATGTCCAGGCCCGTCTGAAGTTTGCCAATGACCATCTGGATGATCCAGAGGAGGAATGGGAGAAGGTCATGTGGTCTGATGAGACAAAAATAGAGCTTTTTGGTCTAAACTCCACTCGCCGTGTTTGGAGGAAGAAGAAGGATGAGTACAACCCCAAGAACACCATCCCAACCGTGAAGCATGGAGGTGGAAACATCATTCTTTGGGGATGCTTTTCTGCAAAGGGGACAGGACGACTGCACCGTATTGAGGAGAGGATGGATGGGGCCATGTATCGCGAGATCTTGGCCAACAACCTCCTTCCCTCAGTAAGAGCATTGAAGATGGGTCGTGGCTGGGTCTTCCAGCATGACAACGACCCGAAACACACAGCCAGGGCAACAAAGGAGTGGCTCCATAAGAAGCATCTTAAGGTCCTGGAGTGGCCTAGCCAGTCTCCAGACCTGAACCCAATAGAAAATATTTGATGGGAGCTGAAAGTCCGTATTGCCCAACGACAGCCCCAAAACCTGAAGGATCTGGAGAAGGTCTGTATGGAGGAGTGGTCCAAAATCCCTGCTGCAGTGTGTGCAAACCTGGTCAAGACCTACAGGAAACGTATGTAATCTCTGTAATTGCAAACAAAGGTTTCTGTACCAAATATTAAGTTCTGCTTTTCTGATGTATCAAATACTTATGTCATGCAATAAAATGCAATTTATTACTTAAAAATCATACAATGTGATTTTCTGGATTTTTGTTTTAGATTCCATCTCTCACAGTTGAAGTGTACCTATGATAAAAATTACAGACCTCTACATGCTTTGTAAGTAGGAAGACCTGCAAAATCGGCAGTGTATCAAATACTTGTTCTCTCCACTGTATGTAAACATTATTAAAGTGACTAGTGTTCCATTTCTTAAAGTGGCCAGTGATTTCAATAGGCAGCAGCAGCCTCTAATGTGCTAGTGATGGCAATTTAACAGTCTGATGGCCTTGAGATAGAAGCTGTTTTTCATTCTCTCGGTCCCAGCTTTGATGCACCTGTACTGACCTCGCCTTCTGGATGATAGCGGGGTGAACAGGCAGTGGCTTGGGTGGTTGATGTCCTTAATTATCTTTTTGGCCTTCCTGTGACATCGGGTGCTGTATGTGTCTTGGAGGGCGGGTAGTTTGCCCCCGATAATGCGTTCGGCAGACCGCACCACCCTCTGGAGAGCCCTAAGGTTGCGGGCAGTGTAGTTGCCGTACCAGGTGGTGATACAGCCCGATGCTCTCAATTGTGCATCTGTAAAAGTTTGTGAGGGTTTTAGGTGCCAAGCCGAATTTCTTCAGCCTCCTGAGATTGAAGAGGCTATGTTGCGCCCTCTTCACCACACTGTCTGCATGGGTGGACCATTTCAGTTTGTCGTGATGTGTACCCAAGGAACTTGAAGCTTTCCACCTTCTCCACTGCGGTCCCGTCGATGTGGATAGGGGGGTGCACCCTCTGCTGCTTCCTGACGTCCACGATCATCTCCTTTGTTTTGTTGACGTTGAGTGAGAGGTTATTTTCCTGGCACCACACTCCCAGAGCCCTCACCTCCTCCCTGTAGGCGTTCTCGTCATTGTTGGTAATCAAGCCTACTACTGTTGTGTCGTCTGCAAACTTGATGATTGATTTGGAGGCGTGCTTGGCAACGCAGTCATGGGTGAACAGGGAGTACAGGAGGGAGCTGAGCACGCACCCTTGTGGGGCCCCAGTGTTGAGCATCAGCGAAGTGGAGATGTTGTTTCCTACCTTCACCACCTGGGGGCGGCCCGTCAGGAAGACCAGGACCCAGTTGCACAGGGTGGGGTTCAGACCCAGGGCCTTGAGCTTGATGATGAGCTTGGAGGGTACTGTGGTGTTGAATGCTGAGCTATAGTCAATGAACAGCATTCTTACATAGGTATTCCTCTTGTCCAGATAGAATAGGGCAGTGTGCAGTGTGATGGCGATTGCATCGTCTGTGGATCTGTTGGGGCGGTAAGCAAATTGAAATGGGTCTAGGGTGACAGGTAAGGTAGAGGTGCTATGATCCTTGACTAGTCTCTCAAAGCACTTCATGATGACAGAGGTGAGTGCTACAGGGCGATAGTCATTTAGTTCAGTTACCTTTGCTTTCTTGGGTACAGGAACAATGGTGGCCATCTTGAAGCATGTGGGAACAGCAGACTGGGAAAGGGAGAGATTGAATATGTCCATAAACACACCAGCCAGCTGGTCTGCACATGCTCTGAGGACGCGGCTAGGGATGCCGTCTGGGCCGGCAGCCTTGTGGGGGTTAACATGCTTAAAACGTCTTAATCACGTTGGCCACGGAGAAGGAGAGGCCACAGTCCTTGGTAGTGGGCCTCGTCAGTGGCACTGTGTTATCCTCAAAGCGGGCGAAGAAGGTGTTTAGCTTGTCTGGAAGCGAGACGTCGGTGTCGGCGATGTGGCTGGTTTTCCTATTGTAGTCCGTGATTGTCTGTAGACCCTGCCACATACGTCTCGTGTCTGAGCCGTTGAATTGCGACTCCACTTTGTCTCTATACTGATGATTTGCCAGTTTAATTGTAGAGAGAATGATTTATTTCAGCTTTTATTTCTTTCATCACATTCCCTGTGGGTCAAAAGTTTACATACACTTACTTAGTATTTGGTAGCATTGCCTTTAAATTGTTTAACTTCGGTGAGAGGTTTCAGGCTTCCACAAGCTTGCCACAATAAGTTGGGTGAATTTTGGCCCATTCCTCCTGACAGAGCTGGTGCACCTGAGTCAGGTTTGTAGGCCTCCTTGCTCGCACACGCTTTTTCAGTTCTGCCCACAAATGATCTATAGGATTGAGGACAGGGCTTTGTGATGGCCACTCCAATACCTTGAATTTGTTGTCCTTAAACCATTTTGCCACATCTTTGGAAGTATGCTTGGGGTCATTGTCTATTTGGAAGACCCATTTGCGACCAAGTTTTAACTTCCTGACTGATGTCTTGAGATGTTGCTTCAATATATCCACATAATTTTCCTTCCTCATGATGCCATCTATTTTGTGAACTGCACCAGTCGCTCCTGCAGCAAATCACCCACACAGCATGATGCTGCCACCCCCGTGCTTCACGGTTGGGATGGTGTTCTTCGGCTTGCACGCAACCCCCTTTTTTCTCCAAACATAACAATAGTAATTATGGCCAAACAGTTCTATTGTTGTTTCATCAGACCAGAGGACGTTTCTCCAAAAAGTACAATCTTTGTCCCAATGTGCAGTTGCAAACCGTAGTCTGGATTTTTTATGGCGGTTTTGGAGCAGTGGCTTCTTCCTTGCTGAGCGGCCTTTCAGGTTATGTCGATATAGGACTCGTTTTACTGTGGATATAGATACTTTTGTACCTGTTTCCTCCAGCATCTTCACAAGGTCCTTTGCTGTTGTTCCGGGATTGATTTGCACTTCTCGCACCAAAGTACGTTCATCTCTAGGAGACAGAACGCGTCTCCTTCCTGAGCGGTATGACGGCTGCATGGTCCCATGGTGTTTATACTTGAGTACTATTGTTTGTACAGATGAACGTGGTACCTTCAGGCATTTGGAAATTGCTCCCAAGGATGAACCAGACATGTGGAGGTCTAAAAACAAATGTCTGGCTGATTTCTTTTGATTTTCCCATGATGTCAAGCAGAGGCACTGAGTTTGAAGGTAGGCCTTGAAATACATCCACAGGTACACCTCCAATTGACTCAAATGATGTCAATTAGCCTATCAGAAGCTTCTAAAGCCATGACATCATTTTCTGGAATTTTCCAAGCTGTTTAAACGCACAGTCATCTTAGTGTATGTAAACTTCTGACCCACTGGAATTGTGATACAGTGAATTATAAGTGAAATAATCTGTCTGTAAACAATTGTTGGAAAAATTACTTGTCATGCACAAAGTTGATGTCCTAACCGACTTGCCAAAACTATAGTTTGTTAAGAAGAAATTTGTGGAGTGGTTGAAAAACGAGTTTTAATGACTCCAATTTAAGTGTATGTAAACTTCCGACTTCAACTGTATCCCAGTCCGCGTGATCAAAACAATCTTGAAGCGTGGATTCCGATTGGTCAGACCAGCGTTGAATAGTCCTTAGCACGGGTATTTCCTAAATGGCAGTGACCGCCACTGGTGTACTCGACTAATACAGTGGGGGAAAAAAGTATTTAGTCAGCCACCAATTGTGCAAGTTCTCCCACTTAAAAAGATGAGAGAGGCCTGTAATTTTCATCATAGGTACACTTCAACTATGACAGACAAATTGAGAACATATTTTCCAGAAAATCACATTGTAGGTTTTTTAATGAATTTATTTGCAAATTATGATGGAAAATAAGTATTTGGTCACTTACAAACAAGCAAGATTTCTGGCTCTCACAGACCTGTAACTTCTACTTTAAGAGGCTCCTCTGTCCTCCACTCGTTACCTGTATTAATGGCACCTGTTTGAACTTGTTATCAGTATAAAAGACACCTGTCCACAACCTCAAACAGTCACACTCCAAACTCCACTATGGCCAAGACCAAAGAGCTGTCAAAGGACACCAGAAACAAAATTGTAGACCTGCACCAGGCTGGGAAGACTGAATCTGCAATAGGTAAGCAGCTTGGTTTGAAGAAATCAACTGTGGGAGCAATTATTAGGAAATGGAAGACATACAAGACCACTGATAATCTACCTCGATCTGGGGCTCCACGCAAGATCTCACCCCGTGGGGTCAAAACGATCACAAGAACGGTGAGCAAAAATCCCAGAACCACACGGGGGGAACTAGTGAATGACCTGCAGAGAGCTGGGACCAAAGTAACAAAGCCTACCATCAGTAACACACTATGCCGCCAGGGACTCAAATCCTGCAGTGCCAGACGTGTCCCCTTGCTTAAGCAGGTACATGTCCAGGCCCGTCTGAAGTTTGCTAGAGTGTATTTGGATGATCCAGAAGAGGATTGGGAGAATGTCATATGGTCAGATGAAACCAAAATAGAACTTTTAGGTAAAAACTCAACTCGTCGTGTTTGGAGGACAAAGAATGCTGAGTTGCATCCAAAGAACACCAAACCTACTTGCATGGGGGTGGAAAAACATGCTTTGGGGCTGTTTTTCTGCAAAGGGACCAGGACGACTGATCCGTGTAAAGGAAAGAATGAATGGGGCCATGTATCGTGAGATTTTGAGTGAAAACCTCCTTCCATCAGCAAGGGCATTGAAGATGAAACGTGGCTGGGTCTTTCAGCATGACAATGATCGCAAACACAACGCCCGGGCAACAAAGGAGTGGCTCCGTAAGAAGCATTTCAAGGTCCTGGAGTGGCCTAGCCAGTCTCCAGATCTCAACCCCATAGAAAATCTTTGGAGGGAGTTGAAAGTCCGTGTTGCCCAGCGACAGCCCCAAAACATCACTGCTCTAGAGGAGATCTGCATGGAGGAATGGGCCAAAATACCAGCAACAGTGTTTGAAAACCTTGTGAAGACTTACAGAAAACGTTTGACCTGTGTCATTGCCAACAAAGGGTATTTAACAAAGTATTGAGAAACTTTTGTTATTGACCAAATACTTATTTTCCACCATAATTAGCAAATAAATTCATTAAAAATCCTACAATGTGATTTTCTGGATTTTTTTTCCTCATTTTGTCTGTCATAGTAGACGTGTACCTATGATGAAAATTACACGCCTCTCTCATCTTTTTAAGTGGGAGAACTTGCACAATTCGTGGCTGACTAAATACTTTTTTTCCCCACTGTAGAAGAGGTAACAAATCACTCTGTGCCTACCAATGACAAGCTAGAGAGTATAATACAAATGGTCATGGTTGCATTAGGAAGAGGTCTTCAGGGATATAAAATAAATTAATATGGCTAGTATGGTTATTTACACTGCAACAAAAAGCCATGTCTGTTCCAATCTTGACAGTCCATTTCTGGGGCGGCAGGTAGCTTAGTGGTTAAGAGCGTTGTACCAGTAACCGAAAGGTCGCTGGTTCTAATCCCCGAGCCGACTAGGTGGAAAATCTGTCGATGTGCCCTTGAGCAAGGCACTTAACCCTAATTGCTCCTGTAAGTCGCTCTGGATAAGAGCGTCTGCTAAATGACCAATTTATTATTAATAAGCCAGGTCATGACCCCCTGACCTCTCTGCTCAGAAAGTCTCTGGTCCTCATCAGTAATTTCTACAGATTGCCTCCCTCTCATGCCCCCTCTTACTGGGTTATGGCTAGAAGGAATCCAGCTTTTGAAAAAATAACGTCAGATTTGACTTTTTGTAGCAGGTTAGAATTTACGCAGCAGGTTAGGAGAATTAATGCACCAGGTTAGGAGAATTAGGTTAAGGTTAGGAAAATGGTTAGGGTTAGCTAAAATGCTAAAATTCTACTTTTGACATTAATTTGACAAAAGCTGGATCCCTTCTCTCTCCTACATTCTCCCTCTCCATTCCTCTTCGTTACCTCCCAACCCATCTTTCTATCCCGCCTCCCTCCTATCCCTCCTTCATCCTCCCCCTCTCCCTCCCCCTTCTCCCTCCATCTCCTACCTACCCTTCTCCCTCTTTCATGCCCACCTCTTTCCCTCTCTCTTACTCCCTCCCATCGTCTCTGCCCTTCTCCCCCTACCCTCTTTCTCTCCCTCCCCATCTTCTCTGTCCCTCCCTTATATTCCTCCATCCTTCCCCTCTCCGAGACTCTGATTACAAGCGGTGGAGGAGAGCTTAGAGTGGACAGCCTTCTCCCACTGACACTTGTCTGCCTGCCACTGAACAATCTGGGGTTTCCTACTGGCTATATGGTCAGGGACAAGAGGAATGCCTTTGGTAGTACTTTCTAATACTGAGTGATCTATAGAATACTAGTGGGACTACAATGTGTTAGTGCCATCTGTGGCATGGTAGTCTGTTACATGCACACTATACTATATTGCTGCACGCAGTAGTGAAGATGGTGAGAGGATTATCTTGTCCAGAAGACTAAGCATTAGACAAAGAGGTCTGTACTTTTAGCTAAGCATTGGGCCAATGGACATGGTTGAGACATTGTTAAAAGCCAAAATCATTGACTGTTTAAACTTCAGAGACCAAAATGATAAGCAGTGTGAAGAGATTTTAAAGATTTTCTTCAGATCTGTTATAGCTCACTCCTATAGTTACATGGTTGTTACTGTCTTGTGTCTCAGGACCACATCAGCCTACTGAGACAAAGCCTATAGGCATTAGCTCTAACACAAGTCTTCAGGTCTCAGGCAAGTTTACTTATCATCACGTTGCGTAGACATACAATAGTCTTTCATAGTGCCTGTCTCTATGACAGATGGTGAACCCCCACACGCACTCGCCTCTCTTTCGCTATCAGCCTGCCTGTAGAGTTGGATAAAGAGTGCATGATGCATCTGTTGTTGTAGGTGATGCCAGAGAGGAGGAAGGCAAGGTCACTCAAACACAGACCTGGCACCATCTGCCCTTCTACCCAGTGTGTGTGTGTGTTGGTACGTGACACCACCCATGTCCTCACCTCATGTCCTTAAGTAATGGTTGACTGTCTGGTCTGCAAACAAACCTCTTTCCTCTGTCCCTTAAAGTGTCTGAAAAGCAACGGGTTGGTTTAAGCAATGTGATGGCTTATGACAAGTGGTTTAAAAATATGCTGTAGTATTTAAAAAAGAAAGATAGAAAAAAAGAAACCAGATCACTCTAAGGTCATGTATTGAATCATTCCAGGCCAAAGAGAGCAGGGGCGGTCATGCAAGGTAAGAATGCAATGTGTGTCCTTATCATTCCATTACTGATGTTTCAAAATACATGCTAATCTTTGCAATTCAAATGCAATTTGTATAAACGGATAGAATTAGTCTGAGAAATGTACTTTGCATTAGCATGCATGTGAGCAGCACACGCTTATCCACATGGACACACAGATATAGACAGACACCCCCCCCCCCCCCACACACACACACACACAGAACACAGAACACAGAACACAAAGACATCGAAATGTATCATTCAACTTAGAGTTCCATGGCATTCAATGCTACCTCTAATACCAAATCAAAAAAAAAGCAGCTATAGCAAACTAAATAGATTGCCATATGTAATCTTTAAATCCAATCTATAAATCCACTGCACTTGTTTTGGTAAAATCCAGCATTTGTCTGCCTCAGCTGTCACTGGAGAATCCTAGCAGGTTTCACAAGAACACACACACACACACACGAGGCTGAGCATCCCTGCAGCTTTCACATAAATGTGCACACACATGCTGTATTCCTCAATCCCTTTAATTGCTGAATCCTTCCCTCCTGCTGTGACCACGTCTGCCAGAATAATTATAAATCAAACAGAATAACATCCTTACCTTATACATGCTGTCTGCTCTGTGTGTGGTGTGTAACTGTGTGGGCGTGTGTGCATTGGCAATCCCTCCTTTTACTCCTTTGGGTTGGTGCCTAGCGCTGTGTCTTGACTCCTGTGTAAACCTTCCATTAGCTTCCCTGCTAGCTGCATCACTCTCTCCTCCCTCACTCGTTTTCTAGTTCACTCTCTCCTCTTTCTCACACAGACACGCGTGCAGCACTGCACTTCTCTGCTCCTCCCTTTCTCCCAATCTATCTCTCGCTCAGTCTCCCCCCTCCCCCTCTCTGTCTATCTTCAGTATATCACTCACGCTGTTCCTCTCTCTCTTTCTCTCTCTCTCATACAGATGCATGGATGCAGGATCTTTGGTCCACCCATTTCCAATCTCTCTCTCCCCCCCACCCACCCCAGTGCTGCTGATTGTGACATGCTTGAGCTGATAAGCAGATTTTACATGCAGGGGTAGTAGAACTAAAACATGCCTATGAATCATTATGGGGTGGCAGGTTGCGTAGCTGTTAAGAGCGTTGGGCCAGTAGCTGAAAGGTCGCTGGTTCGAATCCCAAGCTGACTGGGTGAAAAATCTGCCGGTGTGCCCTTGAGCAAGGCACTTAACCCTAATCGCTCCTGTAAATCGCTCTGGAGTGTCTGCTAAATGACACACTTAGAAAAATGGGTTCCAAAAGGGTTCTTCGGCTGTCCCTATAGGAGAACCCTTTTTGGTTCCAGGTAGAACCCTCTGTGGAAAGGGTTCTACATGGAACCCCAAAGGGTTCTCTACCTGGAACCAAAATGGTTCTACCTGGAAATAAAAAGGGTTCTTCAAAGAGTTCTCCTATGGGGACAGCCGAAAAACACTTTTAGGTTCTAGATAGCAACTTTTTGGTTCTAAATTTACCAGTCCCCCTACTTCCCTCCTTTTCTGCCCCCCATCCCTCCACTCTTCCATCACCACACTATAACTCCACTTATCCCTTACCCAACCACTCTGTATTCCCTATCTCTCTTTTAGTGCCCTACACTCATAGGAGAACCCTTTGTGGTTCCAGGTAGAACCTTTTTGGGTTCCAGATAGAACCCTTTCCACAGAGGGTTCTACATGGAACCAAATGGTGTTCTACCTGGAACCAAAAAGGGTTCTCCTATGGGGACAGTCGAAGAACCCTTTTGGAGTGTAGTTACATTCCACTCAGTGAAAGGGGAAGCATTGATGTGATAAGACATTTGTGATGGCAGGATGAGAGGAGGGAAAGGGAGAGGAGGGGCGAGAAGAGGGAAGGAAGGGAGAGAAGATGAGAGAGAAGAGAAAAGAAGAGGAGAGTTGCAAAGTGCTGTAGTCATTGCTTTTGTTACCCCATCAGTGATCATTAAGGCGTGGTTAGTGTAGGGCTGTAGGCTTCTATGGCTGAGCAGAGAGCACAGCAGCCAAGTTCAGTGGGTCGCAGCAGACACTACATGGGAATCAGGGTCATCATACTCAGACGATACCAGTGTGAGTCTCTATGCTGATTGCTTGGCAAATATATCTCTGATCTTTAGCTGACACGTGCAGCATGTGTGGAGTGGAAAGACACAAAAAAGGGATGCAAAGAATGAGAGAGAGAGAGAGGGGAAGGAGAGAGAGAGTATATATGTATATGTAGCCTACTGTATTGTGGTATGTTGGCCAATGTCTTATTGTTAATACTAACATTATTACCATCCATATTGTCCTTCATCCAAACAATTAATTTTGCGGTCAGATGATTACACTTTCATTGATCTCATAATTAGGGCCCTGTGTTTTGGTTAATCATGTCACATGACCTGGATTTTAACATTTTTTAAAGCTTTTTCTAGAAATTAGAATTAGACCAAAAATGAAAGAAACTGTCTGAGGATGGTGTTGGACCATCTGACATAAAAAGAAAAGGGGACAGGTTGATGAAAAAGCTCTAAATAACGTTTTAAATCCAGGTCATGTGACATTATTAAGCAAAACACAGGGCCCTACTCATAATACATAGGATGAAGAAATCTAAGACCTGGTTGCCAAGGTTAATCTCCAAGAACACTTATCAAACTCTACAACAATAATCGGTTTAATCATACAGTATAAAACAAGATCATTTACAACATCATATACATCAACAGTTTGTTTCGCTTTATGACGAGTCAATCAAATATAATTAATCACAGATTATAATCATAAAAATATAGTCTTAGTTATAAATACTTATAACTAAGCCACATAATTCCAGACTTTCTAGCTATACACATCCGTTCTACCGTTCACCCACTATCGCATCACTTCCATTAACTGCTCTGGGCCCAGTTTCCCGATAGCGATGGAACTTATGAGTGTTTTAACGGTGCATCGTTCTTACAACGGCCGAAGATGTAACATGCGTTTCCAGAACACAACGTAGAGTTAACGTTCACTCAGTGCTTCGTTGGAGAATATGTCCATACTGGTAGGATCGAAAGAAAGGCCGCACTGCTCTCGGATCAGCTTTCTCAATTCAAATCTTACCTTTACATTATAAGTATTCCACAATACTGACGATGGATCAGCTCCTAGAGAGAAATTACCACCTATATTGAGGCGGCTTATTCTAATGGTTCCCCAATAATAATCCACTAAATCACATATTTGGCACATCATTGCACACATGCTGTTACACATCATGAAATATATTGAGGCAAAAATTACAGTAGGTTAGCTTACAATTAGCAAAATAAAACTCAGTTGATTGAACAAGAAATTTATTTCAACATGATTTATATATATATATATGTCTATGAATAGGCCTACTGTATTTATCTTTTAATGCTGTCATCTCTTTTCATTTGAAGCATATTTTTATCCTTCACTTATTTGTACAAATTGCAAAGACATTGGCAACTTTGTATTTGTAGTCAACTTCATTCTGAAGTTATCGGAGGTCACAGACAGATAAGCACCTTGATTCTATGTTTAGCAGAGATCTTCTGTGTATAAAGTGATGTGGAAGGGCAAAACAGCATCTAACGACGTTGCCTAATAAATCAGACTGATACCAATTCTTGGTATACAGTCTGAATCAAAGCACTGCAAAAACTTGGAAACTTCCCTTACAAGCCAGAATGTTGAATAACATTACATTTGAACTTACTCTACCGGTTGTCTGTGCGGTTGGTCCTTCAGCTGGTCGAGAGACCAAATATGCACAGAAAAGTCTTGTTTACCTGACTTTTTAGAGCACCGGTACAGGCGTTGAGATATCTATCACCTTGTACAAAACAATGTAAACACCTGCAAGACTTTGGTTAGTATGCATCGTGTGCATGCAGGCTACTTCCGTCTTGTGCACATGCCTTAGCTGATGAGCAAACAAGCCTTGATTGCCACACACAGAGACGCGTTTTGAAGTCGGTTTAATAATACTTTCCTGTAGACATTTTGCCTCAAATTTCGACCTGACTAAGAACCAACCCCACGGACAATCGGCAGAGTAGGCTAAATTAAAAGATAATTTTATTCAACATTCATGACAGACAAGGGACGTTTAGTTTTTTTTTCTATGCAATTGTGAATGGCTATGCTGTACAGTCAACTGAAAGCATCACCACAACGGGACTATGCCTACTAACGACTCACTTAGCTGTTCTAGGAGTATTTAAGTCCAACTTTAGTAACGATGGTTTTGGGAAACAGCTCAGAGATTTAACGATGCTCCTACAAAGGTTCTAACAATGATCTTAGCCTTAGGTTGCTTTTGGGAAACCGGGCCCCGATTTCTTCATCTAATGCAGTGGTTTTCAAAGTCAGGTATTGAAAGTCGGGCTGTTTAAGGGCAAGTGAAGGTGCATTGTTTGTACTGTTTTAATAAGCCATTCTCCAACCAGGGAGAGATTAGTATGATATGATTAGTCCAGTGTTAGTCCTAGTGTTCAGTTTAGTCCAGTGTTTAGTCCTGGTGTTTTGTCCACTGATTTGCTTGGTGTGGAGGTCAAATGAAGGAGTCTTCTGGGGTGGATGGGTAAGTGGGATCCTGTCGAAAGAGCATTAGAATGAAGACAGACAGTATTTGATCTTGTGTGTTTGTGTTCTATGTCAAAGATTTGAAAGTGTTTGAGGTGTGCTTGATGTAGCTTGGAGTTTATTTGAAACTATAAAGTATTTTAAAGTATTTTACATTAAGTATTCTACCTAGGTCTACAACACATATTACACTGCAATTATGCATAAAGAAGACATCAATACACCAAAGTGCATATGAAAACAATAAAACACACATTCTATTGTAGAATGCACATGTACAAGCTTATTTCTTGAACACTCACCGAGAACATTGGGTTTATGAAACTGTTGTCGGCATTGTCATCAGGGATGGGTTCGAACTGAAGAGGGTGGTGTGAAAGAAACAATTATTGGCACTCAGGTAAATTAACATGAACTTATATCTGTGATTGCCAACAAGGGTTTTGCCACCAAGTACTAAATCATGTTTTGCAGAGGGGTCGAATACTTATTTCCCTCATTAAAATGCAAATCAATTTATAACATTTTTTACATGCGTTTTTCTGGATTTTTTTGTTGTTATTCTGTCGCTCACTGTTCAAATAAACCTACCATTAAAATTATAGACTGATCATGTCTTTGTCAGTGGGCAAACGTACAAAATCAGCAGGGGATTAAATACTTTTTTCCCTCACTGTTATGGAGGACTAAAAGTGCCACAATTAAATAAATAAATACACCATTAAATAATTACTTAAATGTGTCATTAATTAATTAAAATTAGAATTAAATACATAAATGTGTTATTAAATGTGTCATTAATTAATTCAAATACCGATTCATTTTATGTAAAATACATATATAATAATTTCACTATTCACATTTACATTTCATGGTCCTGCGTTGGAGTGCTTCCTGAATTACTTAAAACTGTCAAACTGACCCATCAAAAGTTGGTAGGCGGAACCTAACGCCTGATTGGTTACCCTCTGCATCAAGCCAAGACAAATCAATTCCGGATAATGTCAGCAGGTCCTGCTTCTACATCCTCTGCTAAGTTTAAAATGTCTCTAACCAACTCCCTGGAAAGTTCACGGAGATCCTCCATTGTCTCTATCCAGGTTGGCCTACTCTACTTCAGACCAAAGCAATGGATCAGACTAGATTCGCATTAGCCCCGCCCACTGACTTTGATGGGTCAGTTTGACAGTTTTAAGTAATTCATGAATCACTGCAATGCAGGATCATGAAATGTAAATGTAAATAGTGAAATAATTATATATGTATTTTACATTAAATGAATCGGTATTTGAATTAATTAATGATACATTTAATTACACATTTATGTATTTAATTCTAATTTTAATTAATTAATGACACATTTAAGTAATTATTTAATGGTGTATTTATTTATTTAATTGTGGCACTTTTAGTCCTCCATACACTGTACCTTTAGTGACTTGTCGGCTACTGGTTCCTTGGGAGTCAGTTCCTCATCTGATTCTGAAGAGTACGCTGGATTCTCAAAGGCCCCCTAAAATGGCAGCCAGAAAAATAAGTTAGAAAAGCCTGAACTGTAAAGATCTTACTCTATTGTCTGATATTTGAAAGGGATGGTTCACGTCAAAATCAAACCTTGTCAGTCTGTTTGAGTTAAGACCACATTTAAAGGGATAATTCACCCTGTCGAAAGTCAGCTAAAACTTAAAAAAGTTAACTATCCCATAAAAATGAAAACAAGCTGACCAGCTTTTGTTTCAGAGGTGAACTATAACTAGCCCCTTAATATGTTTATTTTCAAACGGTGCCTACCTCGACTGATACAGTGTTAGCGGGTGTGGCGCTAGCATCGGGCTCAGGGTCAGGCTCAGCTACCACACGAACCTCAGCATACAAAGGGTTCTCAATGTTCTCCTATAGAACAACATAAAGAACAATTCAGAACTACACGCAAGATACAGTCGACAGGGTGGTCTTCCTCATGTTCTATGTTCTGAATGACATTGGCATACTGCCCAGTGCATGTCCCTAAAAACAAGAATACACTTTTTAACTAGCTCTCAATTGAAACTCCAAAACAGGGGTCTTCAACTGGCGGCCCACGGGCAAAATCTGGCCCACAAGTTGATTGGCTGTGACCCGCCAGTGTTGTCTTAGTAAAACTAAAATCATAGAACTGCTGAAATCCACATTGGGATGATTTAACAGAATACAGTACATTATAGTACATATATTAGCTAATACAGTATATTTGGTGTATTGACCTTTGCTGTCCCATTGGGCACAAGGATGGCAGTAGTGATACCGTTAGGGGCAGGTCTCTCAATCCCCTCAGCTGCATAGGCGGGGTTCTCAAAACTCTTCCCCCTTTCCTCCTCCATAGGAACAGCAGTACAGGGCTCCTGGTGAAGGGGTTCCTAGATGAGACATTGATGAGACATAGACCGTAAGACTATGTAAAGAGACGCTTTGCATGAACATAAGCTAACCACAGTACTCTAGGAGTCTGTGTGCTGGAAAACACTTTAAATGTTTTTGTTTTATGGATTATTAACAAATCATGATTAGACAAACCGCTTTGAGGCTTGGGCCCGGGTCACTCCCCTCCTCCTTTGATGGGTCAGAGCTTTGAGACGGGGCACCCCTGAAAACATCCAATAAAAGTACACTTGGTATGAATGAAAGGATTATGATACAGATATTAGCTCTGTATTATGAGGAAACTTAGCTTTGGCATTAGCATCCCTTTAGAATCTAATGGGTTGTTGGGCTAGCTTTAGCATTAGCATATCCTTTTAGAATCTAATGAGCTGGGGGACAAGATATATTGTGGCAGTACCTGTGGAACTGTGGCTCACCTGAAGCTAGGCATACTTGGCATGATGTGGCTTATTGTCTCCATGATACTGGCCTTCCTCTGGGCAGCATAGACCAGACCCCCAAGGAGAAGTACTATCAGTACAGTCACCCCGATGGCTATACCCACTGGGCGGGAGGGAGGGGGGGGGGAATGGCAGGAGGGAGGGAGGGAGGGAAGGAGAGGGGGTTTGCATGAGGGAGAGGAGGGAATGAGAGTGGGGGTGAAAGAGAAGGAAGGGAAGGAGATGAGGTGAAAAGGAGAACGATAGAGAGAAACAGAGGGGGGACGTAAAGACATTGACATTTTGTGGTATGAAAAAAAATATGAACAAACTAACGATGGATCATGGATATACTGTTGCATGTACCTGAAGATGCGACCACCCCAAATATGTTTATCTCACAAAAGTCTCCCTGCCATTCTGGAGGACATCTGAGGAAAAAATCAAAACCAATGTTATACAGAGAGAGGTAACACCGGCAGGGCTTGTACGCTATCCATAATAAGGACAGAGTCGCACGTTATATTCAGGTTATTTGTTGAATTTAAGACTTTTTAATGCCACTTGGAATGCAATACAATACCAATTTTGAGGTCTGCGAGCGCCACACAACTGCTAATATTCCTCTCCAGAAATGAGCCCATGTTGGCAAAAAGTAGTATTTTTGGGCTGGCTCATAATATTATCAGGCAAGTGTGCTATTTGAGCAATGAGCATTCTCCTGTAGCCTAACGGATGTAGTAGCATAGCGGCTAGGATATAGATGACTGAAGCATGGGGTTTCCCATCTGCATTTGTTTAGGCTACCCCAATGGGCTAATCATTAGCTAAATCACAAACTCTAGGCCTAAGTGTTCAGAATTTTGGCTTCGATACCAATATCAGCTTAGTATAATGATGCTCAATATCATAACTGTGAAAAAAAAATGCCTTAAAGTCGAAGTGCCAGTGCCTTGCAAAAGTAGTCTTGCGAAAGTAGTCACCTCCCTTGGCATTTTTCCTATTTTGTTGCCTTACAACCCAATTGAGAATCTGTGGTATGACTTAAAGATTGCTGTACACCAGCGGAACCCATCCATCTTGAAGGAGCTGGAGCAGTTTTGCCTTGAAGAATGGGCAAAAATCCCAGTGGCTGGATGTGCCAAGCTTATAGAGACATACCCCAAGAGACTTGCAGCTGTAATTGCTGCAAAAGGTGGGGGGGGGGGTGAATAGGAAAAACGCCAATGGGGATGAATACTTTTGCAAGGCACTGTATGTTACAGTATAAAACACGTGGTCAACTCTCCATCTGGAAAGCCAAGCCACTGGGTGTGCAGGCTTTTGATCCGGCACTGCTCAAACACACCTGAGTCAGTTTAACAAGGTCCTGTTGAGCAGTTGGTGTGTTAGAGTAGAGGGGGGAACAAAAGTCTACACACTCAGTAGCTCTCTTGGAGGTATTATGCTATAACAGACTACAACCAAAAAGTCTAATAAAAGAATTCCCTCATTCAGTGAATCAGGTATCAAATGGCTATACTTCGAAGCTAGGTAATTTCAGCAGGAGGGCTCTAGACTGACTTTTTCCAGTGCCAAGTAAGTCATGAAAGAAGTTTAATCTAACATTTTCAGGGAATGCATGATGGATATTTTGATTTGCAACATGTTTTTTGTGCATATTGACTGGGGACAATTGTATGATTAAACAGTACAAATACAACCTACGCAGATCGATCAAGATGACGAGACACAAGTATAGGGACAAAGTGGAGGAAAAATTCAGCTGGTCGGATACGAGGTGTATGTGACAGAGGCTTCTAACGATCACGGATTATCACCAACGCCGCCCTACCGGACGAGCTAAACACCCTTTTCTCACGCTTCGAGCAAAACGACTCTGAGCTGCCTAGGAGAGCCCCTGAGGACAACGAGGGCTATGTGCTTGCGGTCTTCATGGAGGACGTATGCAAGTCATTAAAACGTGTTAACCCTCGCAAGGCTGCCGGCCCAGACGGCATCCCTAGCCGTGCCCTCAGACCATGTGCAGACCAGCTAGCTGTTGTGTTTTCTGACATTTTCAATCTCTCTCTAGCTCAAGCTGTTATCCCCACCTGCTTTAAGATGTCTACCATCCCCGTGCCCAAGAAAGGAAAAGTAAATGAACTGAATGACTACCAACCCGTAGCACTCACTTCAGTCATCATGAAGTGCTTCGAGAGGCTAGACAAAGACTACATCACTTCCTCCCTCCCCGACACAATCGACCCTCTCCAATTTGCCTACCGCCCGACAGATTCACGGACGACGCAATCACCATTGCACTGCACACTGCCCTCACCCACCTGGACAGGAGGAATGCATATGTGAGGATGCTTTAAATCGACTACAGCTCGGCCTTCAATACCATAGTGCCCTCTAAGCTCACCACAAAGCTCACAGCCCTGGGACTGAACTCCTCCCTATGCAACTGGGTCATGGATTTCCTGACGGGCCGCCCCCAGATGATGAAGGTAGGCAACATTACCTTCTCCACATGGGGGCCCCACAAGGGTATGTCCTCAGTCCCCTTCTGTACACCCTGTATACCCACGACTGCATGGCCTCACACAGTTCCAACTCCATCATCAAGAGTGCTGACGACACGACAGTAGTAGTCCTGATTACCAACAACGATGAGACAGCCTACAGGGAGGAGGTAGGCACTCTGACGGTGTGGTGCCAGGTAAACAACCTCTCCCTCAACGTCAGCAAAACAAAGGAGCCGATTGTGGACTTCAGGAGGAACCAGGCTGGGCACGCCCCCATCCTCATCAATGGGGCCGCTATGAAGACGGTCAAAAACGTCAAGTTCCTCAGTGTACACATCTCCAAGGAGCTGAAATGGTCAAACCACACCGACACTGTGGTGAAGAAGGAACGACAGTCACTCTAACCTCAGGAGGCTGAAGAAATTCAACCTGTCCCAGAAGGCCCTCACATCGAAAACATAGTGTCGGACTGCATCACAGCCTGGTACGACAACTCCACCGCCGCTGACTGCAAGGCACTACAGAGGGTGGTACGCTCAGCCGAACGCACCATGGGTTGAACACTGCCTGCCCTCCAGGACACCTACAAGTCCAGGTGTCGCAGGAAGGCCAAGAAGTTTATCAGGGACCCCAGCCACCCGAGCCACGGCCTGTTCTCCCCGATTCCATCACTCAGACACGGCCAGTACAGGAGCATCATGGCTAAAACTAACAGACTGGCCAATAGGTTCTACCCCAAGACCATCAGGCTGCTGAATAGCCACCACTAGTCAGCTACCTGCTCTCAATTACATACTCTGTTTGTAAAGTGGTGTTATTTCCTCTGTAATGACAGTTGAGAAATAATTGTTATACTCACATAAAGCTGAGACTCTCCTCTTTTTTAACAACAGTATCAGTAGTTGTTTAAAAAAACTGTGTCTTTCACACAATTACATTTTGAAATGTTGCTCAACAGTCAGTATGCTTGCACTTGCACAGAATTCATCTCTCCCTTTACTCCATGTTTAAATGAGGGAGCGGGAGTGAGAGCCAGCACAAAACAGTGACAGGGCAGATACATACTTTCATCGCAGGAAGCAGATTAATTCAAGCACATTATTGTTGACCAAATAATGGTTTTAGAGCCCAAATATCTGCAGGAACTTGTGCAGCTTAATCACCGAAATTACAGATGTAAGCAAAATTGCTTCGGTAAGAGGAGGGCAATGTCGGTGTTGGTAATTTTCAGTTTAATGTCTCAGCTCTAGTTAGTGTTGTTGTCTATCAAATTGTATAGGCATATTAGGCTACCTTGCTCTCATCTCTCTCCTCTGGCAAAGGACCGACTCGCACTGGCACGCGCACCTGACGTGCACACACAGACGCGGTTGGATAGCTCTTTTACATCTTGAAAGTGTGCCTCGAGTATTATTTGATGTTCAATTTAGTTTCTTTTTTGCCGCGGTGGCAACAATTAAGCAGCGGCACAATATAACGGAAACACTCTAGTCATCTCAGTCACATTTGTTAAGACCTTTGAAGACTGAATTTAAGACATTTCAGATAAATTCATTTAAGACTTTAATACTTTTTAAGGACCCGTGGACACCCTGCTTCCATGGATGTGTCACTGTCCTAAAATGGACACCATAGTCTGGAAAAATGCAACATGTAGATATTGTGCAGTAATTGTAATGGCACTAATAGGACAAGTTAATGTAACATCCAACTTACATGCACATGGCCTTGTTGTCATCAAAGTAGCATGTTCCGCCATTTATACACTGGCATGGAGGGGGCATGGTGGGTGGGGGGTCAAATCCTGACAGAGGTCAGATTTCAGAGGTTAATACATGGTCAACACCAGTCAACCACAACAATGTACACTACAATATATGGAGCACAATTTCCTTCAAAGTGTTACCTGTTTAAGGTATTACATCATATCCTGTCTTTGCCCAATACTAAAGTTTGGAACAGTGTCTCTCAAAAAAATTTGTATGGTGACCCACCTACAGCCATTCCAATTTTGTTATGGCACACAAAATAGATTGAAAACCTCATGTAGCTAACCACAACAGTCAAACCAAGAGGGACAAGATAGAGATAATTTTCATTTACAATACAGAGTCATCAGTCCAAGATGGAGGAGGCTATGGTACCTGCATCACAGTCTGTGTTGCTGCCAGAGACAAAGCTGGTTCCCTCGGGGCAGGCGCAGGTGTAGCCTCCAGGTCTGAGCAGACACAAGTGACTGCAGATCCCCTTACAAGGGGTTTTCACTGACACACACACACACACACACACACGTAAACAACAATGTCACTAAAACCTAGACTGCGTTTTAATTGATATCAAATAGGAAACACAGAAGATGTTTGAAGTGTCACTCACTGCCTATGGAGTTGTATCTCTGCTGCTGGTACACACTGATCTGGGTGAGCCAGGGCCCAGCAGTGAGCAGCTTGGTCTTGGTGCCCCGGCCAAACTTGTCCTGCCGGAACACTTCCCCTTTCTCCTGGGTACTCCAGTAAATGTGGTCCTCAAACACACTCACACTGAAAGGGTACCGCACATCTGGGCCCACAGAGACAAACACAGGGGTTAGAAATTACAGGTTACAGATTAGGCCTCCTGTAGCTCAGTTGGTAGAGCATGGCGCTTGCAATGCCAGGGTTGTGGGTTCGATTCCCACGGGGGGCCAGTATGAAAAATGTATGCACTCCCTAACTGTCAGTCGCTCTGGATAAGAGCGTCTGCTAAATGACTAAAATGTCAAATGTAGAGAAGAAAATAGGGTTAGAAACCATGTAATGTACCACCTTAATTTCTGTATATTTTCAGACCTAGAAGTAGTCTAATGTCAAAATGAATCAATTCTCCACAAACTTAGATTGAGTGTAATGCCCCTTTAAAGAATAAAAAAAGAACCCCAAGTTTGAATAGTCAGCCGACCGTCACAGAGAGGCATGGCAATCGTATAATAGAGTTTTGTACAAGTAAAGCAAACAATTAAAAAATAGACTATTTTCAGGCCCCATGTGTATCCCTCCACTCTATGGTGTATTACTATGCCCTCCAGCCTCACCAATATACAATGCCGTGCGGCGGTCTTCTCCGGAAGGTAGCACCGACTCAATGCGACTCTCCTTGGCATCGGACCAGTAGACCCGGTCACCGTTGGCGTAGTCGATTGACAGGCCTGTGGGCAAACCAAGGCCGTCGGGCACCAGGACATTCCGATGCTGCCCGTCCAACCATGAGTACTCGATCCTGGCCGCGGTTCCGCGGTCCGCCCAGTACAGCATCCTGGATGAAGAAAGGAAAGTGGAAAAGGAAAATGAGGGATAAGTGTTTCACCTACAGTAGATTTATTTTGTAAGGGGCTTTTCAGACGATGTCAGATTTTTTGTCCAAAGAATGCCCAGGTCAACAACAAATATGACCATGTCTCATTCATGACTGCTTGCACATCAATTGTGAAACTGTAGTACTGCGATGATCCGTCAATTTGTAGTTTAAACAAGTTCACATTTTCTATTTGTATGAATTTTTTGGGGACGAGGAAATTGTGAGCCTCTCGAAGCATCATCCACAGCTTCCAATACAAGCCCCAGACTCATTGCAGCCTACAATGCTTCTCACCCCAGTCGAGGATTGACAGCCACAGCCGAGGGTTGGCCAATGTCCGTCTTGACCAGATGCTTCCTGTAGCGCCCATCCAGCATGGCCACCTCTATCCTCTTGACTCTCGAGTCCGCCCAGTACAGGTTCCTATTCACAGGAAAATAAAGAACATGTTTTGTTATGTCCCAAACATGTTATAGCACTGCATATCAAAGTCATTCACAGCCATTAACATCAATATAACAAGTACTGTGTAGATACCACTGCCATGACAATTTCAGTGATCAATATATTAGCTAACAGATTACATGACATTTTCATAAATGTGAACATTTCAGAACTTGAATGAAACACAAAACCACACAGTAGGGGAGTATGCCCAGTTCTGTATTACAAGGGAATCTGAACAACAAACAAACAAACAAACAAATAAATAAATAAATAAATAAATAAATAAATAAATAGAGGTGCAGCCATGCCATTCTACCTTCCGACCCAGTCAACAGCGATGCCATCTGGTGTGGTAATGTATTTGATGCCCAGGTCGACAGCGGCGGCCATATTGTTGCTATTGCCATCCACTGTGGGTATATATGCCCTCTTGATGGCACCTGCCGCATTGTCCTTCCCCTCCACCGTGAAATACACCATACCTGAGAAAGACATGGAGAGCTTAGTCAGCTCTCTTTTAACATAGATACCTTATTTTTGTCAGGATTATTATTTTGCATTATTTAGTCACTTTTGATTATATTGTAAGAATATTCGAAGATAAATACACAACGCAGAGGACTAGTGGTCAATGGAGGACTAGAGGTCAAGAGGGAATTAACGATCAATGGAAATAGTTGTTTTTCAGTTCAACATCTGTTTAGAATTTGTGTAGGGGTTCCAACCAGGGACTCATAGCTACATGTGGCAAGTTCTCATTGGTTCAAATGGTCTATACATTGAGCCTGAAACAGGATACTTGGTATTTGGCCATTGGCCTAATTTGATTGCAAGGAATTCTAATTGGTCAGCCACATGCTAGGCTTGAGGCTATAAACTACATCCTGTCTCTTTGTTCAGTGGAGACAACATTGAGGACATCTACCATCTACTTTCCAGCATAACAACTATGATTAGTTCTCTTTGAATAAATATATTTTTCTCCCCGATTTCCTTTGGGGTCTGTGTTATTGAAGAATAACATCAACTGTTAACAATATTTAGTCACTTTTTGATGATATTGATGATAATTAAGGTTTTCCATGTAAGTTTAACTAACATGTTAAACACGTATTTGAATATGCATTCCTGACTTTGATAAGTAAAGTTTATTTAGAAACATAATGTTTCTTTGTAAAACAAAAAGTGTATTTTTCCTATAATCGCAGCTATTTTGTTTGGGTCATAGGAGGCCGCAAATTTTGTCTGTGTGACGTACTGAGTCCAGTGTTGTTGTGGTCCCAGTCATAGTCCAGAGCCATGATGTGCTCCTGCTCCTCGAGGAAGTCATGGTAGGCCTCCGTCTGCAAGTTGAACTTCCGGATACGGATATTCTCTGGGAGCAACAGGAGAGGCCCGGCACCTGGAATAATCAGCTTCAGGTAAGTTTGTGTTGAAGTAGGAAAAGTTTATTTTTAAAGTTTCCCCATAAAAAGTCGATAAATTAATAGCAATTGTAATAATAACAATATTGTTACTATTTGTTCATAATAGTGTATAATATTATGGAGATTATTTTGAAATCTCAAACACTCAATTTATAGGCCTACACAGTACTAAAATGAGATAAAACCAACAAACTGTTCATTTGCAAATTAGTCAACTGGTCTTCAATTAGCAAAATACTTAGGAATTAGCATATTTCTAAAGCAAAGCTTTAGGTCTCAGGTCTAAACAACAGTATGGTAGAGGTGTGAACTCACCCTCAGCTTCACACTGGTTGCCATTACCCACTTTGCGGTACCCGGGGGCACACACACACTCGTACCCGCCCTTGGTGTTCTTGCAGACCTGCGGACAAGTCCCATGTACCTCACACTCGTTGATGTCTGGGGAAAATTGAGGTAGAAAGTTAAGTAACTATATTGCTTGTTATTGTTTATAGGGTAGCAAGGTCTCTGTAAACATGGACTTGAATGCTCTTTTCTAAGCAAAACATGTTTTGGACAAAGAATTGACCTATACTGTATACAGTGAGGGAAAAAAGTATTTGATCCCCTGCTGATTTTGTACGTTTGCCCACTGACAAAGAAATGATCAGTCTATAATTTTAATGGTAGGTTTATTTGAACAGTGAGAGACAGAATAACAACAAAAAAATCCAGAAAAACGCATGAAATGTTATAAATTGATTTGCATTTTAATGAGGGAAATAAGTATTTGACCCCCTCTCAATCAGAAAGATTTCTGGCTCCCAGGTGTCTTTTATACAGGTAACGAGCTGAGATTAGGAGCACACTCTTAAAGGGAGTGCTCCTAACCTCAGCTTGTTACCTGTATAAAAGACACCTGTCCACAGAAGCAATCAATCAATCAGATTCCAAACTCTCCACCATGGCCAAGACCAAAGACCTCTCCAAAGATGTCAGGAACAAGATTATAGACCTACACAAGGCTGGAATGGGCTACAAGACCATCGCCAAGCAGCTTGGTGAGAAGGTGACAGCAGTTGGTGCAATTATTCGCAAATGGAAGAAACACAAAAGAACTGTCAATCTCCCTCGGCCTGGGGCTCCATGCAAGATCTCACCTAGTGGAGTTGAAATGATCATGAGAACAGTGAGGAATCAGCCCAGAAGGATCTTGTCAATTATCTCAAGGGAGCTGGGACCATAGTCACCAAGAAAACAATTGGTAACACACTAGAAGGAAGGACTGAAATCCTGCAGCGCCCGCAAGGTCCCCCTGCTCAAGAAAGCACATATACATGCCCGTCTGAAGTTTGAATGAACATCTGAATGATTCAGAGGAGAACTGGGTGAAAGTGATGTGTTCAGATGAGACCAAAATTGAGCTCTTTGGCATCAACTCAACTCGCCGTGTTTGTAGGAGGAGGAATGCTGCCTATGACCCCAAGAACAACATCCCCACGTCAAACATGGAGGTGGAAACATTATGCTTTGGAGGTGTTTTTCTGCTAAGGGGACCGGACAACTTCACTGCATCAAAGGGACGATGGACGGGGCCATGTACCGTCAAATCTTGGGTGAGAACCTCCTTCCCTCAGCCAGGGCATTGAAAATGGGTCGTGGATGGATATTCCAGTATGACAATGACCCAAAACACACAGCCAATGCAACAAAGGAGTGGCTCAAGAAGAAGCACATTAAGGTCCTGGAGTGGCCTAGCCAGTCTCCAGACCTTAATCCCATAGAAAATCTGTGGAGGGAGCTGAAGGTTCAAGTTGCCAAACGTCAGCCTCTAAACATTAATGACTTGGAGAAGATCTGCAAAGAGGAGTGGGACAAAATTCCTCCTGAGATGTGTGCAAACCTGGTGGCCAACTACAAAAAACGTCTGACCTCTGATTGCCAACAAGGGTTTTGCCACCAAGTACTAAGTCATGTTTGCAGAGGGGTCAAATAGTTATTTCCCTCATTAAAATGCAAATCAATTTATAACATTTTTGACGTGCGTTTTTCTGGATTTTTTTGTTGTTATTCTGTCTCTCACTGTTCAAATAAACCTACCATTAAAATTATAGACTGATCATGTCTTTGTCAGTGGGCAAACTTACAAAATCAGCAGGGGATCAAATACTTTTTTCCCTCACTGTATAACCACAAAACGGAGTCATACTAATGCTGCTGCTTTTCACAACAAACACTTTGATTTATGTTCTTTCAGAGTGTTATCTAGTCAAGCGTGTAGCTTGTGCTTCGTTGATTGTGTTGCATTGTTTTCAGTCAACAACAACTCTACAAGGAAGAGATGGAATGAAGGCAATGATCCAGTTAATATGATTTGAAATATTCATGTTGTTTATGTCTGTGTAGGTGTAGTGTAAGTTGAATGTTGTTTGTTTAAGTGCATGTCGGAGTGTGTGGTGTGTGTGCGTACAAGCATTAGGGCTGTAGACCGAGAGTCACCAATCGATTAGTCAACATTTTTAAATGTGTATTTTTCCATATATAGACACATCCTATGTGTTTTAATGAAATCAACTATATGCACTGAGCTTGTCTGGTGCTTTAAGCGCTCTGTTTGATTAAATAATTAACCTAAGGTCGATGCCCGCGCCCCGTGGAAAAATTCCCCATACAAATCTGTCAGTTTAAGCTAGAGATATCTAGAGATATCTATTTCTTGCATTGGATGCGTCTCAATCAACCGCATCCACCTATGTAACACTTCCGCAGCTGCGGTGAAAGGTGATAGAACTACAACAGTGTTTGTCAGAACATGAGACAACCCGAAGATCGGTATACTCACAAAATCGTCTATAGTGTCCGAACGGTTTGGCCTACAAACTATTATGACCCCTCTATGGAAAGATGAGAATCTTCGTTTTGCTCTATGACCTCCACAAGCGTCTTGGGACTAATCTGAAGTCGGTACAACCGATCTGGCAACGTCTGTAGCGTCCAAAGGGTTTGGGCTACACACTAATATGACCCATCTGTGTAAAGGTGAGACTCTTGTTTTGCTCTAGGGCGCCCACAGGCCTCAAAAGACTCGTCTGAAGGTCCCACTGTACCCGTTGAAAAAATTAATGGAAGTACAGTATATGGAGACTGTTTAGTGACAAAAATAAGTTTTAAAAAATACAACAAATGTTTCCTGATCTTTCTTACATTTCTCAGATATAGGACAGACACTTCAGAACAAACTTCCTTTAGATTTTGTTTGGGACTATCTATTGTTCCATGTAGTGAATCTGTTATTCAATGTGTTTGTATGGGCTAATAGCAGTAAGGCCAAAAATTACTTTTTCAAATAATTGTTTTAATGTTTTTTTATTTTATTTCCAGAAATCAAATAGAAAAATGATCCTTGGTATGACCTTCTTAAAACAATTCCATATAGCTTAGAAGTACACCCCCCATTTAAAATCATGAATGCCTCATATGCGGTGTGGTGACATGTACGAATTAATGATTGATTGATACAGTAGCCTATATACAGTAAGTATTGAAATATAGTAAGTTATGGTATTAAGACTAAACAGGATGTGCTATTAGGCCTACAGCTCGATGGTAGTTATACAAGGCTGCTATAAACTACTAAGCCTACTAATGATAATGGCATTACTTATTCTTATAATGATGATCATAATAATAACAATAACAATGAGATCAAGAAAAGGAGGCTTATTATTATTATAAATATTATTTTTCGGACTATTTGGAACAGTATAAACACTAAATAAATAAGTAATTCCAGAGAGGCTGTTCTAACAAAAAAAAAAGTGTAAAGCCTTTATTACAGCATAGCAAAGATTGAAAACAGCCGAATTTGTGAAATTGTTTATCTGACATGTTGTGTTGCATGAGGCTTGGTGCTCACGGAATCAGGAGGCTATTAAACAAACACTCAAACAGGCAACACAAGCAGGATCTGTCTTATTTCTGTAGATATAGTATATATGGATGATTAAAAAAAAAAAACTGGCACATTTAACAGTTAGGCTACTGATTATAGACCTAATTATGTTGGGGTTTCCTCTCTCCTCACTTTTCTTAGACAATTAAGGCAGGGGCTGTTTTCTCGTCTCCTAACTCTGCTGCCACATTGTTCTCAACACCAATATGCTGGTTAACTTTGCTATTATGCACATAGCAACATGGTCTAGGAAAAGGCGCCAATTCAACAGCACACTGATGTTTCAGAACCGCGGACAGTGACCGCTATCAAACGAGGGAGAAAGCGCATTTGTTATAAAATAAGGTTATTTTTATTAGTGTTGTACAATTGTCCTTAACCATATACAATTTCAGTAGCACATGCCTTAGTGATGGACTTTGCCATCCCCATGGCCTCCACAATTGAGTAGTCCACTCAGACAGGCGCAAATCAGACAGGTGTCTTGTACACCATGATTTATTAATTGTTTGCTACTGTTCGACTAAAGAAATCTCGGGGTCGACCAACAAACAGCCTATCGACCAAACAATCGACCAGTCGACTAAATGGGGTCAGCCCTAGTGAGCATGCCTCTATATGTGTGTACCTATGCAGTTGAAGGTGCTGTCTGGGTCCACTCTGTATCCGGGTTTACAGGAGCAGATGAAGCCGGTCCCGTTCAGGTTGGTACACTCGTGCTGACACAGTTTCTCCTCACAGGTCCGGTCATGGCCAAAATCTGGAACAGGGCACACAATGGGTCACTTTCTCCATTTGTCTAAATCAGCTTTTGATAATATCACAGTAATAAACAATCATTTGAAGTTAAGGAATCTGGTTCAGGCTATGAAAGTAGAATTAAAGTAAGGTAGATCAGCCTTTCTCAACCCAATCCTCGAGGCCCACCAGTCATTTGATGTATTCCAACACCAGCACACCCTTTGCTGATTAGTCACTAGTTTCAGTGGTGTTTGAATAGATCAAATATATGGAATTGCCCCGAGATTGAGAAAGGCTGAGGTAAATAACCTACTTACATTACATAATAGATACTGTGAAGATAGCATCTGCATAAGGATAACGCATCTTCACTTATACATTTTAAATGTGTTAGTTTGTCAAATATGTTGTTTCATTGGGCCCAAATTGTGTTTCCTATCATTCAAACCTTGCTATACATGTACATGTATCATCAACAGTTTCAAGTGTTTGTCTTGTCAGTTTGCGTGTGTTCAGGTGTGTTGATCTTAATTACTGTGTTAATGATTGATCTTAATTATTGTGTGTCGCTTTAGAATGTGTCTGTTTGAATAGTGTAGGAGAAATAATTCATGAAAGGAGGTAGACATGCTTTTATGCTCTGCAGGAAAGTTTGTTGATTTTATAACCTTTAGCATTGTCTGTATTTTAACCTATTTTTCAACCCATCTGTTTTATAATAAATATTTACAGATTTTGAAAATGTTTCCAGTCCAGTTACTATTTTCATTAACCTCGTAGTGTGCATGGGTACGGCCAGCTCCTTCACAGATACATTGCAGATGATGGTTACTCATTTGTAATGTAACAATTATGTAATACAAATAATTGTGAGCAATGGGTTTTGCTCTCAGAAGATTAAATGTTGTGAGAGAGTGATGTTGAACTCACTGCAGCCTATCTCGTCAGTGAGGTCCCCACAGTTGTCATTGTGGTCGCACACATAGGGCAGGGCTACACACTGTCCATTGGTACATTTGAACTCCTGGAGTGTGCAAGGAGCCAGGGTGGGCTCACGGCCTGTAAGGAAACACACACGGATGAGCACAGACACACACACACACACACGCGCACACACGCACACACACACACACACACACAAGCATGAACGCAAACACACAGGCACACACACACACAAATACATAAACACAATCAAAGTTGCATTCCATTCTTAATTTATCTTTTGTCTCATCCTGTTGTACCCCCACGCCCCGCAAAAATATTACAAAACTGCCTCAATTCATAACAACAATACAACAGTAATCTCTTCTAAAAAAAATTTGCCTAGATTGATTTTTAAGCCGGATTGTACAACAATCAAACAAATAACGACTTTCTTATCTATAATATTGTTATTTCAATAGTCATAAATGCTTCCCCTCTTGCCTTTCACCCTTAATTTGAGATTAAGTCACTGAGTGCCTGTCCAACTGCACTTTAACATAGAGGGTGATCTAACAATGTCATTATCCATGCAATGTTCGGGAAGATTCCATTGGAAAATGTACACTGAGTGTACAAAACATGCTCTTTCCATGACAGACTGACCAGGGGAATCCAAGTGAAAGCTATGATCCCTTAAATCCACTTCAATCAGTGTTGATGAAGGGGAGGAGACAGATTAAACAATGATTTTTAAGCCTTGAGACAATTGAGACATAGTGTGCCATTCAGAGGGTGAATGGGCAAGACAACAGATTGAAGTGCCTTTGAACGGGGTATGGTGGTACTGTAGGTGCCAGGCGCACCGTTTTGAGTGTTTCAAGAACTGCAATGCTGCGGGGTCTTTCATGCTCAATAGTTTCCTGTGTGTATCAAGAATGGTCCACCACCCAAAGGACATCTAGCCAACTTGACACAACTGTGGGAAGCATTGGAGCCAACATGTGCCAGCATCCCTGTGGAACGCTTTCGACACCTTGTAGTCCATGCCCTGACAAATTGAGTCTGTTCTGAGGGCAAAAGTGGGTGCAACGCAATATTAAGGTGTTCCTAATGTTTTGTACACTCAGTGTTTATTGCAATACATTTTCAAATAAAAGGGCTGCGTTCACTGAACCTTAACCTAATGAATATTTGGGTTAGGTCTACGTTCACTCAAACGTAACCATAATATTATTTGCATAAGGGCTACATTCACAAAACCTAAACCCCACTACAGTTTGTATTAGGGCTACTTTAACTAAACCCAGATAAACCCCAATATGTTGCATTCGGGCTATGTTCACTTCATTAAACATCACTACAGGTTGCATAATTTCTGCGTTTACTGAACCTAACCTCCACAACATATTGCATTAGGGCTGCATTTACAAATGTTGCATTGGGGGTACGTTGCTTACAGAGGTCCTCCTTCTCATCACTTCCGTCCCCACAGTCGTCCTTCTGGTTACACAGATTCCCAGAGTAGATGCAGTAGCCGTTAGCACAGCGGAACCTCGATGGCATCTCACACGTGATGTTCACTGGCAAACAACACCAAAGGAGGAAATAGGTATTAATTCATTTGACAGACGTACACACAAGACTATATTTTTACGGTTATATTGGTTGCCCTGAGCCCTATACCACGAATTTGGCTTGAGGAGTTAGCGAGGTAACTTTGGTCAACTCTGAGGTAAACACGGGATAACCGGTGACAGGAAAGTGGCTCACCTTTTAGCCAGTAAAATGTCTATGGCAACGAATCATTCAGAACTAACCCGCTCTGGGGCAGGCTAACTCAGGGATAATTCCACTTATTCTGAATGAAGGGTTTGAGCCGTGAGTTCAGGACCAATCTAATTAGATTCCCTCCCTCTTGCAAAGAGTGAGTCATCGTCCCATCAGACGACTGATTAAATATTTCATTAATGAAATGTTTTTGTGTGTTAAAAATATAAATATTCAAATACATACAGTGGGGTCTGAAATCATTGACAGCCTTGATAAAGATGAGCAAAAATGACTGTAAAAAACAAACCATTAAAATACTGAGGGCTTTATTTTCAGCTGGCGGTAAGGAAGCGCAAGTGTCAAGTGCATATTAGTTTACAATTTCGTCATGTAAAAACTGGCGCACTGTTATTTTCGGTCACACTTTGTTTGGATAGTCCGGGTAGTCCATCTGTAGATGCTCTACAGATAGTCATACTATCAACAAACTATCTGTTGATAAGCAACTGCTTACTAAGGTTACAGTTAGGGTTAGGTTTAGAATAAGGGTTAAGGATTAAGGTTAGGGTTAGGGTAGGCTAAAGGTTAAGGTTAGTAGATAGTTTGTTGAAATGTTAATGATTGTCTGTAGATAGTCCACCTGTAGATGCTCTACAGACTATCCAAATAAAGTGTTACTGCATTTTCCAGCCCTTACGCCAGGTTTGGCAATCTACCTGTCTAACATTTGAGGTGTGTCCTTAAAAAGGTGTGCCAACTTCAGTGACACAACTAGGGACTGACCAAAAGCTGGTCTTAGGGGTAACGCAATTGGTTATGCCATTGATTTTGCCAGCGGAGGCACACACAGTAGCCTTATGTACATCACCAATGTTTTATGAAAATATAACGTGCAGCAAAACAGTCAGACATTCTGCTTTTTTATTTATATTAGACATTATTTTTGTCCAGCTTATGTGAAACGTTTGGGCTCATTACGTGCAATGCCCATTGCATGAAAGGTATTAGTGACTGTAGGAAGCCTGTTTAGGAACATCAAGGTATTTAAAGAGACTGCTTATAGTTTTTTGTTTATCATTTGTCAAAAAAATGTATCTTCCACTTTCCTCTGTTGGACCTAATTGTCAAATCATGGGAATTCCGATTGCTGTCCGTGGCGCTGAGTCCGCTTTTTGTTTGGTTAACTTTCACGTGTCAAAGTCACTACCTGCCATATCAACACCAATGGTATGCTATAACAATATATATGTGGAAGCAGTAACGGTAAGTGGACATTCCCCCTTTCTCCTTATATTGGATATTTTTCCAGCTCCTGTGGAAAGTTTGAACGTGCGTAAAACCCTCCATAGTCTAAGTTGTCTTTTAGGCGTAATAGTATACGCCCACAGGGAGCAATTATGGTGCCTGTAACTGTATTTAGACATAGCCTTTTTAAAACAAGTTGTTTCATTTTATTAGAATTTGATTATACTTATTCAGTGTCTTTTTAGGTCTTATCAATAGTGAATTCAATCTTGCTCATTGACAATGTTTGGCATGTCCATGGCTCAGACATAATGCATTTTACAGTAGGCCTATATCAGTGTGATTGTGATATTAACAATATACACTGCCTTCAGAAAGTATTCACACCCCTTGACTCTTTCCACATTGTTGTGTTACAGCATGACTTTAACATTGATTAAATGTATACTTTTTTGTTTCACTGGCCTACACACATTACCCCATAATGTGAAAGTGGAATTATGTTTTTGGCTGCATCATGTTATGGATATGCTTGTAATCGTTAAGGACTGGGGAGTTGTTCAAGCTAACAAATAAACAGAATGAAGCTAAGCACAGGCAAGGAACACCTGGTTCAGTCTGCTTTCCACCAGACACTGGGAGATGAATTCACCTTTCAGCAGGACAATCAGTGCTTAATTTGTAAATTGGGAGGTCCAGGAACACATTGTGAAAAAAAGTGTCAAACACAACGTAGCAGCCAAGTAGCCTACTATCTCTGGTGGTGAAACGGACAGCACTCTCCAAGGTGCTAATTAATTCAAAGCATTTTAGACGTCACTGCAGTATGCCCACATACTTGAGTATAGCTGCGGGGCTTACACAAGCCTACTTTTCTAGACATCAATGTACAGCAGAACACCCGCCATATGCACACATACTCAGCTGTTGGGCTTACAATACCCACATCTCATATAATTTTCAAGACATCAATGTAGCAGTAGAACAAATAATCACAATATCGGAATATAACTTCAAATAAAATAAATCAATGTAGGCTACAGCAGAACACACGAGAATATATAGGCCTCCTGCCTTTGTGATAATATGAAGCACATATTCAGATTACAAACTTGTGCTGTGAAGGTAAAGGAAAAAAAATGTCCTACCTTAGTTTTCAAAACCTCCCACAATGTCTCTCCCCATGTGAAGTCCATTTAACTCCTGAGTCAACTTCTTGCTCAAAGCCATGAGCGGGCTGTGATGTTTAGCCTCCTTCTAAAGCTGTTCTGAAGTCTCTGGCTGTAGTGCCCATTTTTATTTTTATTTTGAGTGTTAACCTGTGTGTCCTCTTTAGCCTTGTCTACAAGGCTTGCTGCCACCAAATGCGCCTTGGTTCAGGCATGTTCAAAAAAAAAAATTATGAGGGCTCTTTGTTGTTAGTTTTTTTTACGTCTGATGCATGGGATGTTAATTTACTGTACATTCCACCAACTCTTTTGCTAGGTTAATCCCTCCAGTCATTTCTAGACTCAAGCTCCCTACCTTTTTTCATGTTGTACAGCCAAACTTTGAATTCTGCATGACAAGCCAGGGGTTATACGTTTGCTTGTTCTTGAACTGCAATTCCACCTGCTCCGAGCACTTAGTCGGTGGATGCAATGCCCCCCTCCCCCCAGCTCCCCGTCTCCCTCTCCCACTGGGTCTGACTCGCTAGTATGCCCACTAGCTAGTGGAGGTGCCGGTGGTGATGCTGAACTGGCGGGATTAGCATCGCCATCATGAACAGTTTGCCCCTCACTCCTCTCCTCCGGCACTGACAGTTCTCTGGCTCGTTCTGGGTTCGATTCACCATCTTTCTCTGGATTTTTGGACTTGAAAAATGTCAAACTCGATTGTCTTTTATCCATTTTTTATTTGCCTTTCCCACGATTCAAATTCAGTACGGAGTAGACTAGACTAGGCTACGTGACGTGATTACGTAGGGACCTCTTCACTAGTTTACCACCACTACCAAGACCTGTGTCAAGATCAGTTACTTACCCCACTGGCCCTCCCCATAACCTCTATGTAGAAATAAGAGAGCAGGTCTTGAATCAGTGTGGCAGGATAGGATGATTACATAGAAGGATCACCGCGCTTTTACATGATGGTCTTTCTGGGGGGCGGGAGAAATAACGAGGAGGCAACTTGATTGAATGCTAATCGCTTTTACTAGAATGTCTACAGTGTAAACAGTGAAATAATTAATAAATCATGCCGCGAGAGGTACCGGATCTGGGCAAATAGGTGCCGGAACAAACAAGTCTGAGAGGTGCCTGAACCTGTTCCGGCAGGATCCGGATCAAATTAATCACTGACTGTATTATGTTTGTTCCTTTGAATAATGACAAGGTTGAACTACTTTTAATAAACTCTAGCTAGCAATGTCCTTGTGTAGCCATGCAAGGCATACTTCAACTCCCCCCCCTCGCATAGCCTGCTGGGTAACGTAGTCTTCATGTTATTAACACGTAACAACACAGACTGGACAATAACCTAAACACAAGGCCAAAACTACACTGGAGTTGCTTACCAAGAAGACAATGAATGTTCCTGAGTGGCCGAGTTATAGTTTTGACTTAAATCTGCATGAAAATCTATGGCAATAATTTTGAAAAGAATAATGGACAAAATATTGTAATATTGTACAATCCAGGTGTGCGAAGCGCTTAGAGACTTACCCAGACAGACTCACAGCTGTAATCATTGCCAAAGGTGATTCTAACATGCATTGACTTATGTAAATTCGATTTCTGTATTTAATTTTCAATACATTTGCAAACATTCAAAAAACATGTTATCACTTTGTCATTATGGGGTATTGTGTTTAGATGGGTGAGAGAAAAAAATATATTTAATCCATTTTGAATTTAGGCTGTAACAACAAGTCTAGGGGTATGAATAATTTCTGAAGGCACTTTATTTCCGTTTTGAAACCATGCAATTACTGTTCAAAAACATGTTGAACATATTTAACAAATAGGCATGGGATAGGCCTACATTGTGTTATTTTGTTTCTGTAGGCTATTTAACAAACAAGGCTATATTCGAATTGATGACAACGCAATACATAAGGTAATGTAAATACACAACTTGGAGGAGCAACCACATATTTAGCCATGGAGCATGTTCTGATTGGCCAGTGAGGGGTCAAGCCTCGACTTGTTTATTCATCTGCGCCCATAATTCTGGTTGTGAAAATAGTTGTAAAAAAATTTACACACCCCCGAACCTATAGCGCTACCACCAGCGCTAAGATTGACCAACGAGTTAGGTTTGTTAAAATAGAGCCCAGAGCTATATTGTATGCACCAAAACAATGAAATTATATTCTTTAGTTTTATACAAATACAATTGCTCAGAGCAAGAGATTTTGTTTAACAAGTAAAACTTTTTTCCTCAAAAAAGGTAGGGGTAAAAATTGACACCCCCATAAAAAAATAATAATAATTGGCCTTTACTACTATAACCTATAGAAACGCATCTGATCAAAGAACCAGTTCCAATCCAAGTGCCAATGCTGTTTAGCAAACTCCAGGCGTTCACATTTGTTGGATGAAATGAAAATAAAGATCTTCGGCCTAGCACACCAGTGGTGGGTTTGGCGTTGAAATGACAATGCATGAGCAGAAAAGAACCACATACCTACTGTAAAATATGGTGGTGGCTGTTTGATGTTATGGGACTTCTGATAGCCCGTTTCACACCATAGCTGGATGAATTTGCAGGTGAACTTTTCTTTAATTTTGGCAAAATGGTAAATGTGGCACTGACTTACACATTAATTGATGTTTCAGCATTGTCTCAATGAAGAGTTTGGCGCTGGTCTAGCCAAATGCGACATGTACAGTTGAAGTCAGAAGTTTACATACACCTTAGCCAAATATATTTAAACTCAGCGTTTCACAATTCCTGACATTTAATCCTAGTAAAAAATCCATGTTTTAGGTCAGTTAGGATCACCACTTTATTTTAAGAATGTGAAATGTCAGCTTTTATTTCTTTCATCACATTCCCAGTGGGTCAGAAGTTTACATATACTCAATTAGTATTTGGTAGCATTGCCTTTAAAATGGTTTAACTTGGTCAAATGTTTTGGGTAGCCTTCCACAAGCTTCCCACAATAAGTTGGGTGAATTTTGGCCTATTCCTCCTGACAGAGCTGGTGTAACTGAGTCAGGTTTGTAGGCCTCCTTGCTCGCACACGCTTTTTCAGTTCTGCCCACACATTTTCTATAGGATTAAGGTCAAGGCTTTGTGTTGGACACTCCAATACCTTGACTTTGTTGTCCTTAAGCCATTTTGCCACAACTTTGGAAGTATGCTTGGGGTCATTGTCCATTTGGAAGACCCATTTACGACCAAGCTTTAACTTCCAAAAAGTACGATCTTTGTCCCCATGTGCAGTTGTAAACCGTAGTCTGTCTTTTTTATGGCGGTTTTAGAGCAGTGGCTTTTTCCTGCTGAGCAGCCTTTCAGGTTATGTCGATATAGGACTCGTTTTACTGTGGATATAGATACTTTTGTACCTGTTTCCTCCAGCATCTTCACAAGGTCCTTTGCTGTTGTTCTGGGATTGAGTTGCACTTTTCGCACCAAAGTACGTTCATCTCTAGGAGACAGAATGCGTCTCCTTCCTGAGCGGTATGACGGCTGCGTGGTCCCATGGTGTTTATACTTGCGTACTATTGTTTGTACAGATGAACGTGGTACCTTCAGGCATTTGGAAATTGCTCCCAAGGATGAACCAGACTTGTGGAGGTCTACAATGTTTTTTCTGAGGTCATGGCTGATTTCTTTTGATTTTCCCATGATGTCAAGCAAAAAGGCACTGAGTTTGAAAGTAGGTCTTGAAATACATCCACAGGTACACATCCAATTGACTCAAATGATGTCAATTAGCCTATCAGAAGCTTCTAAAGCCATGACATCATTTTCTGGAATTTTCCCCCCGGCACATAGACTATTGGATATAACCCCACCCACCTTGCCAAAGCACAGCCCCCACACCACCAGAGGGATATCAACAGACCACCAACCTACTACCCTGAGACAAGGTTGAGTATAGCCCACGAAGATCTCCTCCACTGCACGAGCCCGAGGGGGCGACAAACCGGACAGGAAGATCACGTCAGTGACTCAACACACTCAAGTGATGACATAATTTTTTGGAATTTACCAAGCTGTTTAAAGGCACAGTCAATTTAGTGTATGTAAACTTCTGACCCACTGGAATTGTGATACAGTGAATTATGAGTGAAATAATCTGTCTAAACAATTGTTGGAAAAATTACTTGTGTCATGCACAAAGTAGATGTGCTAAGCGACTTGCCAAAACTATAGTTTGTTATCAAGAAATTTGTGGAGTGGTTGAAAAACAAGTTTTAATGACTCCAACCTAAGTGTATGTAAACTTCCGACTTCAACTGTACGTGCAGTTTCATGCCCGGCTCGAGCAGGCTTGAGTAGGTGGCGGGCGCATGATCAATATCTACCTTCATAACATGGATTAAGCCTGTGCTGGAATGTGAAGCTAACTGAAGTTACCTAAATTCCGAAAAGCCTGAGTACATCTAGCTTGATTCGTAGTATACCCCTCAGGTAAGAACATAAAGGTAAACTAAATTAACATTCTGTGAAAATCCTATATGTTTTTATGTTAAAGGTCAATTCCACCACTTTCAACCTTATATTCATTATCTCTCATATGTGAAAGTGGCACATTTCTAAAATTTGTATTAAAAAAATAAAAGTGCAATTTGATGATGTTATAAACATTTTAAAAACAGTGATTTTAAAACACTATGAGATTCACAATGACAAGGGGAGCAAGAAAATGCCCTTCCCCTGGCTAAAAACTCATTGCAGGTTTAGAAAATTACTGTTTTTAAACTTTTAATCCTACTCGATGATGTCAGAGTAGGACTTAAGGTCCTTTCTTCTTATATTTTTAACCAAAGAAAGTAGAAACGTGCCGTTTTCACATTATATGTACATATTATGTAGACACTGGTATTATGATGGAGATAATGAATATGCGGTTGAAAAGTGGTGGAATTGCCCTTTAAGTAGTCTGCCATGAAAAGGAGACCAGAAGACAACATAACCAAATGAATGCCATCATGTTAGAGAGAGAGTGTGTGTGTGTGTGTGTGTGTGTGAGCACTTGCATGTGTGTGTGTGAGTGTGTGTGTGTGTGTGTGTCTTACAACATAAGATGAGCTCCTCATCGGAGCGGTCTCCACAGTCGTTGTTGCCGTCACACACCCAGTTCTCATACACACACAGCTTGTTCGCACACTGGAACTGGTGGTTGGGACACCAGCGGCCCCCTGGGTAACGGGTCGCTATGGTTTGGGGAAAAAGTAGGGAGTGAGAGATGTATTTGCACAACTTTTTTTATAGCGAAATGGCTAGCATTGGTGTAGTGAAATGGCTAGTGTTGGAGCAGTGAAATGGCTAGTACAGGTGTGGCGAAATGGCTAGCATTGGTACAGCAAAATGGCTGGTAAAGGTGTATTGAAATGGCTAGCATTGGTTAAACAAAATAGCGAAACGGCTAGCATTGGGGTAGCGAAATGGCTCACTAACTGAAACAGTTCCTCTTGTAGAGACTTACGACAGGAGCTCTCGTCAGAGATGTCCAGGCAGTCTGGTTGTCCGTCGCATTTAAGAGCGGCGGGGATACAGTGACCCGACAGACACTGGAAATACCCAGGACGACACGTCTGCAACTCTGTGTGAGAGGAAGGTAGAGTGACCAGGTGAATATGTGTGTGTGTGTGTGTGTGTGTGTGTGTGTGTGAGAGAGAGAGAGACTGAGAATGAGAGAAAAGAGAGCGAGAAAGTGGGAGTAGAGAGAGGAGAGGAGAGATAGTCGTCCATCTCACCACAGTCGCGCTCATCCGAGTTGTCCCCACAGTCGTTGTCATGGTCACAAACCCAGTTTCCAGGTATGCACTGCTGGTTGTCACAGCGATACTCGCTCTCCGAGCACGGCCTTGGCACTATGAATGAACACACACACACGCAGACACAGGAACTCTTCACTGTTTGTCTCTTTACACTCTACATTGAAGGATTATATGGTTACGGAGGTGATCCAGCGATCATACACTGTTTACCAGGGGGCAGTAAAGGCTAATCTGAAGATGGTGCTGGCTAAGGCAAAAACTGGCGAGTGTAGAGAGTATAGGGATATTGTTATCCACGTCGGCACCAACGATGTTAGGATGAAACAGTCAGAGGTCACCAAGAGCAACATAGCTTCAGCGTGTAAATTAGCTAGAAAAATGTGTCGGCATCGAGTAATTTTCTCTGGCCCCCTCCCAGTTAGGGTGAGTGATGAGCTCTACAGCAGAGTCTCACAACTCAATCGCTGTTTGAAAACTGTTTTCTGCACCTCCCAAAAAATGGAATTTGTAGATAATTGGCCCTCATTCTGGGACTTTGTTTGTGGGACCCACAAACAGGACCAAGCCTGGCATGCTGAGGATGGAAGGACTCCATCCTAGCTGGAGGGGTGCTCTCATCTTATCTACCAACATAGAGATGGCTCTAACTCCTCTAGCTCCACGATGAGATAGGGTGCAGGCCAGGCAGCAGGCTTTTAGCCAGCCTGCCAGCTTAGTGGAGTCTGCAACTAGCACAGACAGTGTAGTCAGCTCAGCTATCCCCATTGAGACCGTGTCTGTGCCTAGATCTAGGTTGAGCAAAACTAAACATGGCGGTGTTTGCCTTAGCAATCTCACTGGAATAAAGACCTCCTCCATTCCTATCATTATTGAAAGAGATTGTGATCTCACATCTAAAAATAGGGCTACTTAATATTAGATCCCTCACTTCCAAGGCAGTTATGGTCAATGAACTAAATCACTGATCATAATCTTGATGTGATTGGCCTGACTGAAATATGGCTTAAACCTGATGAATTTACTGTGTTAAATGAGGCCTCTCCTTCTGCTTACACTAGTGACCATATGCCCCCGCGCATCCCGCAAAGGCAGAGGTGTTGCTAACATTTACGATAGCAAAAGTCAATGTTCATCTTTTGAGCTTCTAGTCATGAAATCTATGCAGCCTACTCAATCCCTTTATATAGCTACTGTTTACAGGCCTCCTGGGCCGTATACAGAATTCCTCATTGAGTTCCCTGAATTCCTATCGGACCTTGTAATAATAATAATAATAAGCCATTTAGCAGACGCTTTTATCCAAAGCGACTTACAGTCATGCGTGCATACATTTTTTTTGTGTATGGGTGGTCCCGGGGATCGAACCCACTACCTTAGCGTTACAAGCGCCGTGCTCTACCAGCTGAGCTACAGAGGACTTGTAGTCATGGCAGATAATATTATTTTGTCCAACATGTCTCCGGAACTACTCATTGCCACAGTCATACCCTGTATCTAGTTTTGTCCCGTGGAATAAATATTGTGGTCTAAATGTTTTTCCTCATAACCCTGGACTATCGGACCACCATCTTATATAACGTTTGCAATCACAACATATAATCTGCTCAGAACGCAACCAAGGACCATCAAAAGCCGTGCTATAAATTCTCGGACAACCCAAAGATTCCTAGAGGCCCTTTCAGACTCCCTCCACCTACTCAAGGACGTCGGAGTACAAAAATCAGTTAGCAACCTAACTGAGGATCAACATTTAACCTTGTGTAATACCCTAGATGCAGTCGCACCCCTAAAAACAAAAAACATTTGTCACAAGAAACTAGCTCCCTGGTATACAGAAAATACCGCAAGCCTCCAGAAAATTGGAACGGAAATGGCACTCCACCAAACTGGAAGTCTTCCTACTAGCTTGGAAAGAAAGTACAGAGCAATATCGAAGAGCCCTCACTGCTGCTCGATCATCCTATTTTTTCCAACCTAATTGAGGAGAATAAGAACAATCCAGAATGTATATTTGATACTGTCGCAAAGCTAACTAAAAAGCAGCATTCCCCAAGAGAGGATGCCTTTCACTTCAGCTGTCACGGATTAGACTACTGCAATGCTCTACTCTCCGGCTACCCAGATAAAGCACTAAATAAACTTTGGTTAGTGCTGAACACGGCTGCTAGAATCTTGACTAGAACCAAAAATGTTGATCATATTACTCCAGTGCTAGCCTCTCTACACTGGCTTCCTGTTAAGGCTAGGGCTGATTTCAAGGTTTTACTGCTAACCTACAAAGTGTTACATGGGCTCTCTTCAGTAGGTCCTATGATTGAGTGTAGTCTGGCCAAGGGGTGCGAAGGTGAATGGAAAGGCACTGTAGCGACAAACCGCCCTTGCTGTCTCTGCCTGGCTGGTTCCTGTCTCTCCATTGGGATTCTCTGCCTCTGACCCTTTTACGGGGGCTGAGTCATTGGCTTACTGGTGCTTTCCATGCCGTCCCTAAGAGGGGTGCATCACTTGAGTGTGTTGAGTCACTGACGTGATCTTCCTGTCCGGTTTGTCGCTCCCTTGGGCTCGTACAGTGGAGGAGATCTTCGTGGGCTATACTCAGCCTTGTCTCAGGGTAGTAGGTTGGTGGTCTGTTGATATCCCTCTGGTGGTGTGGGGGCTGTGCTTTGGCAAAGTGGGTGGGGTTAATCCTGCCTGGTTGGCCCTGTCTGGGGGTATCATCGGACGGGGCCACAGTGTCTCCCGACCCCCCCCCCCTGTCTCAGCCTCCAGTATCTATGCTAGGGTCAGTCTGTTATATACAGTTGAAGTCAGAAGTCTACATACACCTAGGTTGGAGTCATTAAACCTTGTTTTTCAACCACTCCACACATTTCTTCTTAACAAACTATAGTTTGGCAAGTTTGGCAAGTCGGTTAGGACAAAATTACTTGTGCATGACACAAGTAATTTTTCCAACAATTGTTTACAGACAGATTATTTCACTTATAATTCACTGTATCACAATTCCAGTTGGTCAGAAGTTTACATACACTAAGTTGACTGTGCCTTTAAACAGTTTGGAAAATTCCAGAAAATGATGTCATGGCTTTAGAAGCTTCTGATAGGCTAATTGACATCATTTGAGTCAATTGGAGGTGTACCAGTGGATGTATTTCAAGGCCTACCTTCAAACTCAGTGCCTCTTTGCTTGACATCATGGGAAAATCAAAAGAAATCAGCCAAGACCTCAGAAAAAACATTGTAGACCTCCACAAGTCTGGTTCATCCTTGGGAGCAATTTCCAAACGCCTGAAGGTACCACATTTATCTGTACAAACAATAGTGCGCAAGTATAAACACCATGGGACCACGCAGCCGTCATACCGCTGTCACGCTCTGGCTCCGGGACTGTGTAGTTTGAGCCAGGGTGTATTCATTTGGTTGTGTTGGGTATAGGGTGTGTTCATTTGGTTGTGTTTGGTTTTGGTTGTAGTGTCTTGTCTCGTCATGTGACTCCCAATCGGAGGTAACGAGTGTCAGCTGTCGGCTCGTTATCTCTGATTGGGAGCCATATGTAAACTGTCAGTGTTCACCTTAGGGTTGTGGGTTTTTGTTCCATGTTTCAGTCTGTGTACTGAGGACTTCACTATCCGTCATTGTTTATTGTTTTCTCGTTCGTGCACTTTAACTTTAATAAAGTCATGTTCGCTACAAACGCTGCGCTTTGGTCCACTCCTTCCGTAGACGGCCGTGACAGAAAAACCCACCAAAAAAGGACCAAGCAGCGTGTCCAGGAGCAAGGAGACTGGACATGGGAGGAAGCGCCGGGTAAGGAGATCGAGAGGCTGGCGATGGCCCAGGTGGGCAAATCGTGGTCCTGGGAGGACATGCTCGGGGGCAAGGGACCTTGGGGGAGGATCAAGGCCCTGGCGAGAGAGGAGCAACGGCGTCAGCAGGGCCATCGTCGGAAGGACGAGAGGCAACCCCAAAAAGTTTTTTGGGGGGGGCACATGGCTTGGGCGGCTGGGCAGCAGGAGGCTGCCACAGGGAGACGTGGAGAGAAGGCTACCGGATTACGGGAGCCATTGGCGAGTAGAGGGAGGGAAGTAGTGGAGGCACGGCGTGAGAGACTGAGGTGTGTTACGGGGGGAGGTCCGGCCCGCTCCTGCTCCCCACACCAAGCCAGTGGTGTGCGTCGTCAGTGCAGCACGGCCCGTGCCTGTTCCCCACACCAAGCCAGTGGTGTGCGTCGTCAGTCCGGCACGGCACGTGCCTGTTCCACTGGAGCCGGATCCGCTGCCTAGGCGGAGTGCCCACCCGGTCCCTCCCCTGTTGTGTTTCGTTGGCGCGGTCGGAGTCCTGGCTCGGGGGACTCTCGTATGTTGAGCCAGGGTGTTAGTTTCTATGTTTTGTTGTGGGTTCTAGGTTATTGTATTTCTTTGTTTGAGTGACTCCCAATCAGAGGTAACGAGTGTCAGCTGTTGGCTCGTTGTCTCTGATTGGGAGCCATATTTAACTATCTGTCTTTCACGTTGTGTTTGTGGTTTCTTGTTCATTTCGGTTTGTGTGAAACCGTAGACGTCACGTTTTCGTTTTTGATCGTGTGATCATTTATAGTAATAAAATATGTTCACCTTCAACGCTGCGCATTGGTCCTCTATGTGTGACGATCGTGACAACCGCTCAGGAAGGAGACGCGTTCTGTCTCCTAGAGATTAACGTACTTTCGTGCGAAAAGTGCAAATCAATCCCAGAACAACAGCAAAGGACCTTGTGAAGATGCTGGAGGAAACAGGTACAAAAGCATCTATATCCACAGTAAAATGAGTCCTATATCGACATAACCTGAAAGGCCGCTCAGCAAGGAAGAAGCCACTGCTCCAAAACCGCCATAAAAATGCCAGACTACGGTTTGCAACTGCACATGGGGACAAAGATTGTACTTTTTGGAGAAATGTACTCTGGTCTGATGAAACAAAAATAGAACTGTTTGGCCATAATGACCATCGTTATGTTTGGAGGAAAAAGGGGGTGTCTTGTAAGCTGAAGAACACCAACCCAACCGTGAAGCACGGGAGTGGCAGCATCATGCTTTGGGGGTGCTTTGCTGCAGGAGGGACTGGTGCACTTCACAAAATAGATGGCATCATGAGGAAGGACAATTATGTGGATATATTGGAGCAACATCTCAAGACATCAGTCAGGAAGTTAAAGCTTGGTCGCAAATGGGTCTTCCAAATGGACAATGACCCCAAGCATACTTCCAAAGCAAAATGGTTTAAGGACAACAAAGTCAAGGTATTGGAGTGGCCATCACAAAGCCCGGACCTCAATTCTATAGAAAATGTGTGGGCAGAACTGAAAAGGCGAGTGCGAGCAAGGAGGCCTACAAACCTGACTCAGTTACACCAGCTCTGTCAGGAGGAATGGGCCAAAATACACTCAACGTATTGTGGGAAGCTTGTGGAAGGCTACCTGAAACGTTTGACCCAAGTTCAACAATTTAAAGGCAATGCTACCAAATACTAATTGAGTGTATGTAAACTTCCTACCCACTGGGAATGTGATGAAAGTAATAAAAGCTTAAATAAATCATTCTCTCTACTATTATTCTGACATTTCACATTCTTAAAATAAAGTGGTGATCCTAACTGACCTAAAACAGGGAATTTTTGTAAAACGGGTAAAATGTGTATTTCACCAGCCACGTTGGGTGGTCAGGGCTCCACAGTGTGAGCATTTCACTCGCATTTGTGAATACAAATAGTCGAGTATGATCACATTTATAGTAAAATAAATGCTTCAGTAGCTGTTTTCAAAGTATTTCTGCCGTTTTGTTTCATACAGTGAGGGAAAAAAGTATTTGATCCCCTCCTGATTTTGTAAATTTGCCCACTGACAAAGAAATGATCAGTCTATAATTTTAATGATAGGTTTATTTGAACAGTGAGAGACAGAATAACAACAAAAACATCCAGAAAAACGCATGTCAAAAATGTTATAAATTTATTTGCATTTTAATGAGGGAAATAAGTATTTGACCCCTCTGCAAAACATGACTTAGTACTTGGTGGCAAAACCCTTGTTGGCAATTTTTACATTTACATTTTAGTCATTTAGCAGACGCTCTTATCCAGAGCGACTTACAGTTAGTGAATACATATATATATATATTTTTTATACTGGCCCCCTGTGGGAATCGAACCCACAACCCTGGCGTTGCAAACGCCATGCTCTATCAACTGAGCTACATCCCTGCCGGCCATTCCCTCCCCTACCCTGGACGACGCTGGGCCAATTGTGCGCCGCCCATGAGTCTCCCGGTCGCGGCCGGCTGCGACAGAGCCTGGATTCGAACCAGGATCTCTAGTGGCACAGTTAGCACTGCGATGCAGTGCCTTAGACCACTGCGCCAATCAGGAGTCACAATCACAGAGGTCAGACGTTTCTTGTAGTTGGCCACCAGGTTTGCACACATCTCAGGAGGGATTTTGTTCCACTCCTCTTTGCAGATCTTCTCCAAGTCATTAAGGTTTCGAGGCTGACGTTTGGCAACTCAAAACCTTCAGCTCCCTCCACAGATTTTCTATGGGATTAAGGTCTGGAGACTGGCTAGGCCACTCCAGGACCTTAATGTGCTTCTTCTTGAGCCACTCCTTTGTTGCCTTGGCCGTGTGTTTTGGGTCATTGTCATGCTGGAATACCCATCCACAACCCATTTTCAATGCCCTGGCTGAGGGAAGGAGGTTCTCACCCAAGATTTGACGGTACATGGCCCCGTCCATCGTCCTTTTGATGCGGTGAAGTTGTCCTGTCCCCTTAGCAGAAAAACACCCACAAAGCATAATGTTTCCACCTCCATGTTTGACGGTGGGGATGGTGTACTTGGGGTCATAGGCAGCATTCCTCCTCCTCCAAACACGGCGAGTTGAGTTGATGCCAAAGAGCTCGATTTTGGTCTCATCTGACCACAACACTTTCACCCAGTTCTCCTCTGAATCATTCAGATGTTTATTGGCAAACTTCAGACGGCCCTGTATATGTGCTTTCTTGAGCAGGGGGACCTTGCGGGCGCTGCAGGATTTCAGTCCTTCACGGCGTAGTGTGTTACCAATTGTTTTCTTGGTGACTATGGTCCCAGCTGCCTTGAGATCATTGACAAGATCCTCCCGTGTAGTTCTGGGCTGATTCCTCACCGTTCTCATGATCATTGCAGCTCCACAAGGTGAGATCTTGCATGGAGCCTCAGGCCGAGGGAGATTGACAGTCTTTTGTGTTTCTTCATTTTGCGAATAATCGCACCAACTGTTGTCACCTTCTCACCAAGCTGCTTGGCGATGGTCTTGTAGCCCATTCCAGCCTTGTGTAGGTCTACAATCTTGTCCCTGACATCCTTGGAGAGCTCTTTGGTCTTGGCCATGGTGGAGAGTTTGGAATCTGATTGATTGATTGCTTCTGTGGACAGGTGTCTTTTATACAGGTAACAAGCTGCGATTAGGAGCACTCCCTTTAAGAGTGTGCTCCTAATCTCAGCTCGTTACCTGTATAAAAGACACCTGGGCGCCAGAAAATATTTCTGATTGAGAGGGGGTCAAATACTTATTTCCCTCATTAAATGCAAATCAATTTATAAAATTTTTGAAATGCGGTTTTCTGGATTTTTTTGTTGTTATTCTGTCTCTCACTGTTCAAATAAACCTACCAATAAAATTATAGACCGATCATTTCTTTGTCAGTGGGCAAACGTACAAAATCAGCAGGGGATCAAATACTTTTTTCTCTCACTGTAGCTGGTAAATTAATCGCACAAAGTAAAATAACTACGAATCATATATAGTCTATTCCACCTTAGCGCTGCAACACTGCCTGGTTGGGGGCTGTGCGCATGTTCTTTTTTTGAAGCGCTGCGCCCAGGCATAAAAGCTGGTCTAATTTACTTGAAACTAAAGTCTACTGAGGTGAGATTTTGTCCTTGTGTTTCTTGGCTATTTACAATGTTTTGTGTACATGCTAGGTTATTTTTCTATGTTGGAGTTTGAACTGCTAGGGAAGAGAAGACGACGCTTCTACTAGTCAGACTTAATCTCATAGGCACAAACATGACTCGAGTCGCGCTACCACGGGAACCTCCCGCGGGGCAGGTGAATTTCTTTGTCATGTCTGTGATATTTTGGTTAACAGACTCACAATTTGTTTTATTAAACAATATACCACATTACTTCTTACTAGTAATACATTAATTGTTTTAGAAACATTACAAACCATGCTCATCCGTTTTTTTGTGTTTTGTTGGTAACATTTTTGCAGGGATATATATTTGGGCTGGTAAAAATCTGAGTGGCTGGTAGATTTTTAAAATCTTTTTTATATTAGCTGGTGGACCAAAAAGTTAGTTTTATGCTCTATAAGTGGCAAATCATTTGTAAAAATAGAGAAGAGTAACGTCCCAAGGCAACTGCCCTGAGGGATACCGCACTGTACATACTCTCTGAGTTCTATAAGTAACTCTCCAACCATGTGATGGCAAGTGATGTAAAACCATAACAAGTGAGTTTTTTTAATAACAAATTATGATTAGTAACATCAAAGGCTGCACTGAAATCTAACAATACAACTCCAACTATCATCTTATTATACATTTATTTGAGTCAGTGCAGAACAAGTTGAGTGCCCTTCCCTATATGCATGCTGAAAGTCAGTAGTTAACTTGTTCTTTAAAAAATAGCATTATATTTGTTCATACACAATTCTCTCCATTAGTTTACTAAGAACATGCAGCACACTGATTGGGTGGCTTTTAGAGCCAGCAAAGGGTGCTTTACTATTTTTTAGGTAGTGGAATTACTTTAGCTTCCTTCCACGCCTGTGGACACACACTCCTTTAGGCTTTGGTTAAAGACATGGCAAATAGGGGTGCCAACACAGTCTGCTAATGAATGGCTTTATCAAAAGGTTTTGTTATAAATGATCCATCAACTTCAATGAACAATGGAGATAAATTGGGTTTTCTGCCCATAATATAATTTAAGGTGCTCCAAAGTCTTTCCCATTGTTTTTATGTCATTTATCTTGTTTTGTTAATATCATTAATTTTTTTGTTGTTAAGTTTAAGTCACAACATTTCTCAATTGCCAGTATGTAAACCAATCAGCTGAGCAGCCTGATTTGTTTGCCACCTTTTTTGCATCATTTCTTTGAACCATAACATTTTATCAATTCATAATCGATCCAGAGTTGAACCCTGTTAGATGGTTATGGAGATTAACCATATTAGATGGTTATGGAGATGAACTGTATTAGATGGTTATGGAGTTGAATTCTATTTGAGGGATACAGAGTTGAACTCTGTTGAATGGTTACAGAGTTGAACCCCATTAGAGGGCTACGGAGTTGATCCTTATTAGATGGTTATGTAGTTGACCTCTACTCACCGCAGTCTCTCTCATCAGAGCTGTCACCACAGTCGTTGCTGCCGTCACATTTCCAGCGGATGGGCACACAGCGGTGGTTGTCACAACGGAAGTCTCCCAGGGGGTCACAGGTCAACGCCTCTGTGAATGGGTCAGGGTCAGGTTAATGTTTTGAAGTTATTTAGTGAAATGTAATGATACTATTTAGTGTAGACTGCCTAGCAGCATTTTGGGATTTGGACTACTTGGTCAACCATCAATGACTAGAATTTAGTCTACTCAAGGTCTTTATTGTGTGTCTAAGCATAAAAACAGAACAAGACCAGCATTTAAAAGTGGAATGTGAAGGAAAAAGCAGGACCTGGAGCTTACGGAAATATGATTGGTAGCCTACTATACATTTTCTGTATCCATATTCAGACAATGTAACTCTGCCCTTATCATATCACAAGCATGCACGCACTCTCACACACACACACACACACACACACCACAGTTCTGCTCGTCGGTGTTGTCGATGCAGTCGTTGGAGCCATCACACACGGCCCAGGTGGGGATACACTGGTAGTTGGTCTTACAGGAGAACTCAGTGAGCTCGTCGCATTTATGTTCTGGCCCCACTACAGAGGGAGGAGACAAAGGGATGAAGGGATAGATGGAGAAAAAAGATGGATGCAGTGAGTGTTTCTGCAAGATGGTGTTTTTTAAATGTATTAAGCACTAGTCAGATGACGGAGCCCAATTCTCTCCTGATCCTATAACTGTCACTGTTTCTGTACATAAAACATTAATTCATAATTCAAATATAAAATAATTCAAATATATGCTCTTGTAGTCAAATAACCAGAATATAACATACATTGCAGCCAACATATAAAACACTAGCACCAAACTAAAATCCAGACTCATACAAATACAGCAAACTCACTGCAGATCTCGTAGGGCTCATCCGATCCATCTCCGCAGTCGTCCTGAGCGTCACACACATAGTTGGGCGGGATACACACTCCGCTTGCGCACGTGAACTGGCCCGGTCGGCACGTCTTCTGGGCACAGCCATCCGTGTCCTCGTCACTCCCATCAGAACAGTCGCTGATGCCGTCACAGTGCCATGACACAGGGATGCACTGCTTGTTCTTACACTGGAACTGATTCTCTGCACACCTGTGGTCACCTAGGGGATGGGAGGATTGGGTGTTTTGATTCTAAGGCCACGTCTCTGAAAGTTTTAGTTTATCTTGAGGGATCAGACAGGGTTGTCCTTTTCCCCCCATGTTTGTTCGTAATCGCAATTAAAGACACTACAACAGGAAGATGCATGCATTTTGAGTGTATGAATTGGACTCTAGAGCAGTTGAACAATCACATAACACTGTGGGTTTCTGACGCTACTAGAAAATAAGTGCTGCATTGTCTGATGGATGGAAGTACTACGGTAAAAATGAGGTAAAATAGGGTTTTCGTACTGCAGAGGGCAGCGTCCTCATCTGAACTGTCATGGCAGTCAGCGTGTCCGTCACACAGGAAGCCAGGATAAGTGCAGTTCCCATCCTGGCACTGGAACTGTCCAATTGGACAGTAGCGGGGCGGGCAGGTGAGGGGCTCATCGGACCCGTCACCACAGTCGGACTGACCATCACACTTCCACCAGATAGAGACACACCTAGGGGATTAGAAGGAGAGAGGGAGGTGGGAGAGTAAAGAGTTAATTAATTAAACATATTGAATTTAGACAACTGTGCAACCACACAAGTTATCAAGCAAATAGTCACATGGCTCCAAATACCCTTTTCACACTTACCGAACCAAACTGTGCTTGCTCAAATATTTCACATTGTCCTTTTCAGGCAAGCTTAGTACAGCTTAGTTTAGCTCAGCTCAGTAGTGTGAAAGCCGTAAATTGTACGGTTGTGTCAGTATCTGTAGCTCAGTTGGTAGAGCATGGCGCTTGCAACGCCAGGGTTGTGGGTTCGTTTCCCACGGGGGGCCAGTATGAAAATGTATGCACTCACTAACTGTAAGTCGCTCTGGATAAGAGCGTCTGCTAAATTCCAAAAAAAATAAACAATAAAAAAACAAAACACACAAAAATAAACCCCTGATTCAAATTATATTACATGGAAAACAAACAAATATTCCTGATAAGTGACAGAAATTCAGACTGACTTCTCGTTGTCTCCGCAGCGGAACTGGGTGCTGGAACAGTCGGCCACACACTGGATCTTGAAGCCCACGGAAAGGCCAATGAAGTGGTCTGGACACTCACACGTAGCGCTGGTCCCACCAGGACCAATCAGACACAGGTGGCTACAGGTTAGGTGGTGTGTGGCACATGGGTTATCACCTAGGAAACACCAATCAGCAGCCATAAGAATGGACGCATCTATGATGCTAATAATGTTGTCTCAATTGACATGTAATACATTTAGCAAAGCTGTTATCCAGTAAGTGCATTCAACTAAGGTAGAGGAAAACAACCACATAAAGTCTTGTTTAAATAAGCTGCTATCTACAAAATCAGTGCCAGTAAGAAAAGACAAATAAGAGTGCAAATGCAGGAAAGACAAGTATAACAGTAAAGTGTAGACAAATGAAAATTAAGCAAGCAATGTATGGGAATTCCAAAAGGTCAAAGGGCACAGTACTATACATACTGTGAGGCTGCCTGTAGGGATGGTATACATGGATGTCATTTGGCCGGTGTGTGTTGTTGCCCATGACGACGCGGCTGGCGCCAGTGTACTTGTGGGCCTTCTCAACGGTGTGGGTGTTCCAGTCAGTCCAGTAGACCCAGTCTTCAAACAGGGTGATGGCAAAGGGGTGAGGCAGGGAGCCTGCTATGGCCCGGTGGCGGTTCTCCCCATCCATATCAGCAAAACTTTAGAGAGTTAGAGAGAGGGCATATACATTAGTGTATAAATCAATGTAATGTTCTGTTGTCTTTGTTTTGTTCTTGTCTATTGTTTTTTAAAATGTGTTTTTTGTGCACACCAAGAAGAGTAACTGTTACGACTGTAACAGCTAATGGGGATCCAAATAAACAAACAAAGTGTATATCAATGTAAAGTTCTGTGGGTTGATCCTGTCTGACCTCATTGATCATAATCTCTGGTCTCCAAACAGGCAAGTTTGAGAAGGATGGGACCGGGCTCCTTGCTTTCTTCCTAACTAAAGAGTGTTTTCCTCCATTGCCTTGACTTGCTCTACTAGGGGTTTTCTTACCTACGTATCATCAGTGTGTTTTTCTTCAACTGAACATGTTCTCCTTCAACCCTGATACTCAAGGCATAGATGTGATGGGGTCATAAGGCCTTATTTTCCTGCACTTTCACACTTTTATGATAAAGCACAATAGTACTACATAGAAAAGCATTAGAGTGAATTATTAATTTAATCTCTGAAGACAGTGTTGTGTTGATGTCTCACTCCAGGAAATTGAGGTGGGAGTCGGCGAAGAAGATCTTGTTGGTGGTGTAGTCAATGGTCAGGGCACTGGGCCACTCCAGCTTGGTGGTGATGAGGGCAGTGGCGTTGGTGCCATCCATACCAACCCTGCCAATGTAGGCGGTGTCCCCCCAGTCTGTCCAATACAGCCAGCTGCAGGCAGAGAGAATAAAATGGAGAGTAAAGTAAAAGAGAACAAAGAATTAGATGTAATTTATAATAATATATACAAATAAAAGGATTATTGAAAAACGCCTCAATATCTGCCATTAATTAAGAATGCCCCCTCTCTTCCTCTATCATGCAGGTGGGGATGTGTGGGACCTCGTGTGTGTGTATGTTAGTACCACAGGTTGTTGGTGGCACCTTAATTGGGGAGAACGGGCTTGTGGTAATAGCTGGAGCGGAATCAGTGGAATGGTATCAAATACATCAAATACATGGTTTCCATGTGTTTGATGCCATTCCATTCGCTCCGTTCCAGCCATTATTATGAGCCGTCCTCTCCTCAGAAGCCTCCACTGGTTAGTACCCATATTTGGGGTTGACGGCCACGGCACGGGGCCGGACAAAGCAGTAGGTGGAGTTAGGCCCCATGCAGCCACTCAGCAACTTCTTCTGGAAACGACCATCCAGCTCTGACACGTGAAGAGAGCCGTAGTAACTGTCTACCCAGTAGAGCTTCCTTTGGGATACACACACATAAACATATAAGAATGACTATGGGCATATGCATAGATACACATATTATATATACAGACCTACATATAATTGTAAGGAGATACAAATGTGTCATTATCAGCCAACTGTAGGCTCTAATCAAAATCTGAATTATGAGACAGATTTATTAAACTTTTAAACAGAACACATACAGTGCATCGTGAAATTATTCACACTCACAGTTTTGCTCACCTGTCCTTCCTAACTGAGCTGCCGGAGATTAAGGAAACTGCATCGCCATGAGGCCAATGATTGAAAAATTACAATCAAGCTCTGATGCCCCCCCCCCCCTTCACTTACCTGCCAACCCAATCCACCGCCAGCCCCTCGGCCCCTACCACGTTGTTATCCACTATCGTCTCCCTTTCACTGCCGTCAAATCGCATCCTCTCGATCCGCCCCATTCCCGCATCCAACCAGTACAGCCTCTTTTCGTAATGGTCGAAATCCAGCGGCACCACATTCGACAGCCCTTGCAGAATCACGCTCAGCTGCGAACCATCAGTCGTCAAATTACGAATGTAATAACGATTACTGTACAGCAGATAAGGGGCGATGCCGCTGTTCTGGCGGCACGTGCGCCCATCTGGCTCGCGCACGTAGCCCGGGGCGCATTTGCAGTGGAAGGAGCCGGCGGAGTTCTCGCAGATCTGGCTACAGGCGGCGGGCGTGTCGCGGCACTCGTCCAGGTCTGCGCACGCCTTACCATCAGGCATGAGGTGGTAGCCGGCATTACACGAGCAGTAGTAACCTGTCAGGGTGTCTGTGCAGAGCTGGGCACACTTGTGGACCGACGGATCTTGGCATTCGTTAATTCCTACACAGAGGAGAGAGGGAAGGAGATAGAGGGAGGCAGGATGAGTTCTGTAAGATTAAGATGTGCTGTAAGATTAGTCTAGGAATCCAAATCAAAGTTCCATTTTCCTACTCTAAATTCTAATGTTTTTACTGCAAATACTAATTTCCTACTCCTTATACATATTTTCTACTCCAAATACTAATTTCCTACTCCAAATACAGTGTACGTCTGGAAATATCATAGATTTAGTTAGGTTACATTCGCATACCTATTGTACAACTGACACAACCTCCATTCACTCAAAGAAAATAAATCCACCCCTTCCCCATTGTGTTACATCCATTGCTGTAAGAGAGATCTTACCACATCCCTTCTCATCACTGTTATCCGAGCAGTCCTTCTGCGAGTTGCAGACCTTGTGGATGTCAATACACTCGCCCGACTTGCACAGGTACTCTCCTGGGGCACAGGTAGGCTGGGGGGTGCTGCACAAACCCTCTGCCTCGTCAGAACCGTCCAGACAGTCGGCCTCGCCGTCACAGGCAAAGGAGGCTGGGATGCAGGCGCCGTTTTGGCAGGTGAACTGGTAGCTGGTGCAGGTGTCGTAGGAACAGCCCAGCTCGTCGCTGCCATCCCCGCAGTCGTTGACTCGGTCACAGCTAACAGGAAGGGAGGTAAACAATGGGTTATAGATGGGTTATGACATCTGTGTAAGTACCCCTACTCTTCAAAACAAAATGTTACCCAATGTACAGTATATGTTTAGAGAGAGAGAAAACAGGCACACTAAAAACAACAATTATTTACATAAGTATTCAGACCCTGTGCTATGAGACTCGAAATTGAGCTCAGGTGTATCCTGTTTCCATTCATCATCCTTGAGGTGTTTCTACAACTTGATTGGAGTCCACCTGTGGTAAATTCAATTGATTGGACATGATTTGGAAAGCACATACCTGTCTATATAAGGTCCCACAGTTGACAGTGCATGTCAGAGCAAAAACCAAGCCATGAGGTCAAAGGAATTGTCCGTAGAGCTCCAAGACAGGATTGTGTTGAGGCACAGATCTGGGGAAGGGTACCAAAAAATATCTGCAGCATTGAAGGTCCATAAGAACACAGTGGCCTCCATCATTCTTAAATGGAAGAAGTTTGGAACCACCAAACTGAGCAATCCCCATCCAACCTGACAGAGCTTGAGAAGATCTGCAGAGAAGAATGGGAGAATACAGGTGTGCCAAGCTTGTAGCGTTATACCCAAGAAGACTCAAGGCTGTAATCGCTGCCAAAGGTGCTTCAATAGGTCTCCCGAGTGGCGCAGTGGTCTAAGGCACTGCAGTGCAGTGCTAGCTGTGCCACTAGAGATCCTGGTTCGAATCCAGGCTCTGTCGTAGCCGGCCGCGACTGGGAGACCCATGGGGCGGCGCACAATTGGCCTAGCATCGTCCAGGGTATGGAAGGGAATGGCCGGCAGGGATGTAGCTCAGTTGGTAGAGCATGGCGTTTGCAACGCCAGGGTTGTGGGTTCGTTTCCCACGGGGGGCCAGAATGAAATTTTTAAAAAATAATAATGTATGCACTCACTACCTGTAAGTCTCTCTGGATAAGAGTGTCTGCTAAATGACTAAAATGTAATAAAGTACTGAGTAAAGGGTCTGAATACTTATGTGATATTTCAGTAGTTTTTATATGTTTTGTGGAAAAATTCAAGGGGTCTGAATATTTTCCGAATGCACTGTATAGCTAAATCCAGCTTGAAGTACCATTTAAAAAATGTTGGTCGCAAAATCTGGTGAGATCTAGGATAATGAAAAAACGGCTAGCTAGGGCTTGTCTGAGTGGTTGGCTGTGAAAACCCTCACCCGCTAGTACACTTAAACTGATTCACTAAGATCTGCCCACTATAGTGCTGTCTAGGTTTGGGCGGTATACCGTATATACCGTATTTGGAAATAGCCACAGGATGGTTTTTTAATACCGTCAAAACTATTTCTTTGAAGTTTTTCAATAAATTGTCATATTTGTAGCTACTTTTTAGGTAAATACCTGCAGTCAACTTGTGCAATACATTAGGAGATAAAGAATATTGGGTTCTTCATTTCACCCGTCACATGATTTTACATTAAGCTTACCACAGTTCCCCAGAACATTTGAGCCAGTCACGTGTTTGTTTGTAACTAGCACAACAGGAGAAAGCGGGAGCAGGTGATTCCAGCTGTGTATTGACAGGGGTCACATTTTATATTGAAAGTCAAGTGTTTTGTTGCAACTATAGTTTTCCTTTACAGAAAATACATTAGTGCATCACATTCGGCAGAAAATAGCTTAATTTCCATCAGATGACAATAGAAGTGCAACGCTATTTGGCTGGCAGTCATATATTGGCCAAATATTTCAAATGTTTATCATAGAAAGAATGTATCCAGCTACATTTCCTAATGTTTTGTTTACATTTTACCAGAGAAAAGTAGGCTGGCTAAACCAAGAGAAAAGTACTGGAGAAAAGTAGCTCCACATCAGTCAGAGCGCTGTTTGCTGATAGAATGCCTCTGTTCATGAATTCTCATCCAAGTGAAGAAGTGCAACTGAAGCACAAAATTTGTCTGATGCCGAGCAGAAATTACAATAAGAATTTAACATTTGCGTTTACAAAACGCAGCAAGATTTCTCGTTTGATATTTTAGAAAAATGAAGAAAACTGCGTTTACCCGACCCCTAAGTTGAACTTGCTAGTTATCTAAGTAAGTGGCTGAATTAATAAGGTGACGGAGCATCATATTGCGTTAGCTTTCTGCCATGTTTGAGAAGTCAAAGCCCTTTGGATGAGTTATCTGTACAGCTGCCACTGCTATCTTTTGATTTCCTTGCGTTTTTTCTCCTCTCCGTTTCTCGGCCCGTCTGCTCCCCTTCCTCTTCTCCGAGCAAAGCGGGCAGACACGTTGTCCTAGCGACTCCAGAATCCAGGCATGTACACATGCTGCTCCAGAGGGCTTCCTTCAGACAAGCATGCATCAAAACTTTGTTCATTTGCACATTCTCTCGTTCACATTCCTTGTAAATGTACAAACTCACCAAAAATGACATTCAGTAGCTCCTACCTATATACTGTATGTATAACTTCATGACCTGGATTGGCGATCTTTGCAATTTGTTTATTAGCATGTTTAGCTAGCATCCTCCATGGAAATTCGCTATTACTTGTGCTAATTTTGTTAGCATTCTGGTAATAGACGCCAAATGGGCATTTTTGCGAACCCTAGTGCTGTCCAGTCAGAACATGATGTTGAGGCCCATGCTGAACACTCCACACAGCTGATTCCATTAAAAGTTATTTATATTGTTGTATGGTTCTAAAAGGGGAAACAATACAATCATCAGTATCCATTAGAAGATACTAAGATAAATATACACATGCAATATAACAAGAAGCAGATGAGCAAACTGTGGAATAATATACACCTATGAATGAATACAATAGTATAGCACCTAGACATCCTCGAAGAATAAACATGGCCAAAGAGACAGAAATAGAAGGCCTAAGGTCATGGAGCTTTATGGCTATCTCTGTGGCCTGGCTGAGATCTTAACTTAGGTCTACTGCACATGTGCTGGCGCACAGAAAGAGCTACAACATTCTGGAAACTTCTAGAATCTGTAGAATGACACCAGCTACTATACAAGTAACACAAGAGACATATTGCAGATATAAACATACTGCAGCGGTAGCATGCATATAATATAAACATATTGCAGCGGGGGCATGCAAGTAATACAAAACATTGCTAATATATACCAATGAGTAGGCTAGTCGCACTCAGTAAACACACTTGTAGCAATGAATAACGATACTAGACGAAGTAGCATACACACACAAACAAACAAAAAAGATGGCGCCGGAAGAGATGGCTGCCGTTTTACAACCCCCTAACCAACTGTGCTATTATGTGTGTTTTTTCGCGTTATTTGTAATTTATTCTGTACATAATGTTTCTGCCACTGTCTCTTATGACCAAAAAGAGCTTCTGGATATCAGGAGAGCGATTACTCACCTCGTATTGGACTAAGACTTTTTCTTCAACGAGTCGGACGCAAACAATATTCTACAGACACCCGACAAGGCCCAAATACGCGTCATTACATTGAGAAAGAGACGGAGATATCGTAGACGTAGGTAGGGGTGCCTTGTATGGATCCGAAGGCAAGCAAGTAATCTGCCTCTTCCATCAGTTCTATTAGCCAACGGCAAGCGAGTAATCTGCCTCTTCCATCAGTCCTATTAGCCAACGTACAATCATTGGAAAAAAAATACCAACTGTATCCTACCAACAGAGTCGTGGCTGAACGACGACATGGATAACATACAGCTGGTGGGATATATGCTACATCGGCAGGATAGAACGGCTGACTCTGGTAAGACAAGGGATGGTGGTCTGTGTATATATGTAAACAACAGCTGGTGCACAAAATCTAATATTAAGGAAGTCTCAAGGTTTTGCTCACCTGAGGTAGAGTATCTCATGATAAGCTGTAGACCACACTATTTACCAAGAGAGTTTTCATCTATATTTTTCGTAGCTGTCTATTTACCACCACAAACCGATGCTGGCACTAAGACTGCACTATATGAGCTGTATAAGGCCATAAGCAAACAGGAAAACACTCATCCAGAGGCAGCGCTCCTAGTGGCCGGGGACTTTAATGCAGGGAAACTTACATCCGTTCTACCTCATTTCTACCAGCATGTTAAACGTGCAACCAGAGGGGAAAAAAACTCCAGACCACCTTTACTCAACACACAGAGAAGCGTACAAAGCTCTCCCTCGGCCTCCATTTGTCAAATCTGACCATAATTCTATCCTCCTGGTTCCTGCTTATAAACAAAAACTAAAGCAGGAAGCACCAGTGACTCGGTTAATAAGGAAGGGGTCAGATGACACAGGTGCTAAGCTACAGGACTGTTTTGATAGCACAGACTGGAATATGTTCCAGGATTCTTACGATGGCATTGAGGAGTACACCACATCAGTCACTGGCATCATCAGTGAGTGCATCGATGACGTCGTCCCAACAGTGACAGTATGTGCATTCCCCAACCAGAAGCCATGGATTACAGGCAACATCCGCACTGAGCTGAAGGGCCGTGTGGTGCCAGCATTGGACTGTCCAATTAGCAGAGTAATTTATTGCCAATGGACAAAAAGTCCATTAACAATATACAGTATGAGTCAAACAGACATAGTGGTTCCTCTCCCTCACTTGTTGGTGTTGAGTTCAGCCTGTCCATTTGGTGATGGTAAATCAATGCTTAAACATATTGAACATGGACAGTGTCCATCATAACATGTTAAGACTGTCAATGTATTATGTGTAATGGATTACAATGGGAATTTACCATCACGAATTGGACATACTGTTACATTGCTGAAATGCCCAATTTTCAGGCTCGTTGAACTCGGGATGGCCTAGCAGTGATAGTGGTTCCTCTCCCTCGCTCGTTTGTGTTGATTTCAGCCTGTCCATTTGGTGATGGTAAATCACTGCTTAAACATATTGGAAATGGACAGGGTCCATTTGCCATATGATATATTGCCACTGCCAATATGTCCAGTATAACATATTGGCACTGGCAATATATCATATGGCAAATGGACACTGTCCATTAGCAATATGTTACAATGGGCATTTACCATGACGAATTGGACATGCAGTTAAAGGGTTTAAACTAATAAAGTCCACTACTGGGACACTCTACTGTACAAATACAATTCATATGTGCTGTCCTTTGACTGTTTATGATGATTTTAAGCAATGAGATGGCTGACTTGATTGCTGTCCAATTGCAATATGTTACAATAGCATTTGCCATATGATATATTGCAAGTTCATACTTCCCATTTAGGATATTAAGGGGACCATGTACTGTATTCATATTGATATCTGTAGAGCTACCGGTGACCCTGAACACGTGGCAAAAGGAACTTGGCAAATTGCATATACAGAAGCAGAGTTAGAGCGTAATCTTTAATCCAATGTTATCCTAAGGGAACAACTCGGATTGGTCAAACTGAATGAACCGCCGCACGCAGCTAGAATAACTCTGTTGCTTGTCCACCCCAACCTCCCCCCTGATGACCCCAGTTGAAAACGGCGTGTCTCTGTGTGACCCAGAGGCCGTAAAATGTCAAAAGCATGTTGAAATCACTACTAGTCAGGCTTCATTCCGGGCCTCCTTATTTGCACAGTTGCTGCGGTCAGACCAAGCGAGCTACGGTCAAGTGGGGCACCTTGTTGAACTTGGAACGGCCTAGAGACTACAGTGATGCCATTCATTTGCCTTTCAAAAAATAAAAAAATAAAAAATAAAAATTTCAGTGTTTATTTCAGCCTGTCTGTTTGTTGAATTCAGCCTGTTCATTTGTTGATGGTAAAGTTCATACTTCCCGTTTAGGATATGAAGGTGACCCTGAACACGTGGCAAATTGCATAAACAGAATCAGAGTTAGAGCATAACCTGTAAACCAATGTTATCCTAAGGGAACAACTCGGATGGATCAAACTGAACAAACCGCCGCACGCAGCTAGAATAACTCTGTTGCTTGTCCACACCAACCTCCCCCCAATGACCCAGTCGAAAACGGTGTGTCTCTGTGTGACACAGAGGCCGCAATATGTCAAAATCATGTTGAAATCACTACTAGTCAGGCTTCATTCCAGGCCTTCTTATTTGCACAGTGGCTGCGGTCGGACCGAGCGAGCTATGGTCAAGTGGGGCACCTCGTTGAACTCAGAACGGCCTAGAGACGATAATGGTTCCTCTCCCTTGCTCGTTGGTGTTGATTTCAGCCTGTCCATTTGGTGATGGTAAATCCCTGTTTAAACATATTGGAAATGGACACACTTTGTCCAACTATCACATATGTCAGAGCCGGCCCAAAATTCATAGCGCCTTCTGTTAAAACCATAAAAAACCTAAACCTTGTGATTCTGGGACTTTTCTAAATGTCATCATTTTCATGATGTTAAAAATGAATTGAATATATTGCAAATGGACGAGGCTGTTTCTCGGCCGGAGAACCTCCTAGAGCCACATAACTCACTGTGCAGTACCGACTTAAGCTATAGAACAGGTTTATAAAGTTTCAGAGCTCTAGGTCTGACGGTTCTTTGATGGTTCGAACGCAGGTATCTATTGCAGGCTCCTTGCGTCTGTAAGCCACACACTCTGTCACTCCATCTTGGCTGTGTGTGTGAGTTTTTCTCGGAGGTCTGATGGGCAGTGTGAGCACTTGTCAGGCTAGAGCATGTCTCTATCGGTGCTGTCTCTGTGTCCTGGGCTTAAGGGGTGGTTCCTTGGGTCTCAAAATAATACTTGAAGAACACAGGGCTGTGTGAGTCTGTCCAATTGCAATATGAAATATTGGCACTGGCAATATATTATATGGCAAATGGACACTGTCCATTTGCAATATGAAAATGCACCTAACTTATTGAAGATGGACAAACTTCATACAGAAAATCACAGAAAATCACAGAAATCCCTTAGAGCTCCGAAACTTGCCTTAACGGATTCGCCTTAAAACGCCTCAACTGGATCTATAACGTTTGTCTACAAAAAAAAAAAAAGTTTAGCATCACGAAGATGATGTTGTCCGATTTCTCGTAAACTACGATAGATAAATTGCTGGTTCTATTTTTCCTTACACCGTAGGTTTATGTACTTTGACGTGCAGCGGTCAAATTAGCGCTGTATTACAGTTTTCAGCCTTTAATCCCAGAAAATGTGCATTAACTCAAAGAGCGGTGTGGCTTCGATGCCATCTTGTTTCCAGGCTAAAAGTACATCTGGCCGCCCCTCTGCTCACTGAGTTTCGTCTTTGAAATCTGTTCCGTTTACGAGAAACGGCAATGTCCATTTGGTGATGAAATGTCCATTTGCCATATACTGCGGTTCGCCACCCTGTGGAATTGTCCGGTACAGCAAAAATAATAATAAATAAAAAAGAGTGTCCTGGAAACTTTCTTTCATGACTTCCCGGAAGAACGGGCCTTGGCACTCGACCCGAGGCCGTTGGCCTATTTTTAGCACATCCGCGGACGTTTAGTAAGGGGCCATCCATTTGCCATATGAAATGTCTCATCGATCATACGGCCAATGCCGTTTGCGTCCCTTCGGTAGGCAAGCCTAAATTAGTTCAAGAGTAAAATTTGGCTTAACAAATCACATAAGTTACATGGACTCACTCTGTGTGAAATAATAGGGGTTGACATTAATTTTTTATGACTAACCCTTCCTCTGTCCCCCATACATACAACATATGTATGGTCCCTCAGTCAAGCATTGAATTCTAAGCACAGATTCAACTGCAAAGACCAGGTTGCTTTTCGAAAACGCTCTCTTTAAGTATGGCCAAGTTAATAATTATGCTGTGGTTTATACACTGAGGTGTTTCTAACATGTATTGACTCAGGGAGCTGAATAGTTATACAACGACTATATTTTAGTTATTTAATTTCTATTAACATTACAGTATTTTGTGTAGATTGTTGACAAAAAATGACAAATACATTTTAATCCCACTTTGTAACACAATAAAATGTGAAGAAATTCAAGGGGTCTGAATACTTTTGCAAGGCACTGTACATGACCAGAGAGAGAGAGAAATATAAGGCCTAGCTAGCTTTATGGCTATCTCTCTGGCCTGGCTGAGATCTTAACTTAGGGCTACTGCGCATGTGCTGGCGCACAGAAAGATGATTTCTGAAAACTTGTAGAATGGCATCAGCTACTACTCAAGTAACACAGATATAAACATATTTCAGCGGTAGCATGCATATAATATAAACATATTGCAGCAGGGGCATGCAAGTAATACAAAGCATTTCTAATACATACTAATGAATTGGCTAGTCGCACTCAATAAACACACTTAGCAATAAATAACAATACTAGACGAAATAGTATGCATAGGCTACATACTACAGTGAGGGAAAAAAGTATTTCATCCCCTGCTGATTTTGTACGTTTGCCCACTGACAAAGACATGATCAGTCTATAATTTTAATGGTAGGTATATTTGAACAGTGAGAGACAGAATAACAACAAAAAAATCCAGAAAAACGCATGTTAAAAATGTTAAAAATTGATTTGCATTTTAATGAGGGAAATAAGTATTTGACCCCTCTGCAAAACATTACTTAGTACTTGGTGGCAAAACCCTTGTTGACAATCACAGAAGTCAGACGTTTCTTGTAGTTGGCCACCAGGTTTGCACACATCTCAGGAGGGATTTTGTCCCACTCCTCTTTGCAGATTTTCTCCAAGTCATTCAGGTTTCGAGCCTGACGTTTGGCAACTCGAACCTTCAGCTCCCTCCACAGATTTTCTATGGGATTAAGGTCTGGAGACTGGCTAGGCCACTCAAGGACCTTAATGTGCTTCTTCTTGAGCCACTCCTTTGTTGCCTTGGCCGTGTGTTTTGGGTCATTGTCATGCTGGAATACCCATCCACGACCCATTTTCAATGCCCTGGCTGAGGGAAGGAGGTTCTCACCCAAGATTTGACGGTACATGGCCCCGTCCATCGTCCCTTTGATGCGGTGAAGTTGTCCTGTCCCCTTAGCAGAAAAACATCCACAAAGCATAATGTTTCCACCTTCATGTTTGACAGTGGGGATGGTGTTCTTGGGGTCATAGGCAGCATTCCTCCTCCTCCAAACACGGCGAGTTGAGTTGATGCCAAAGAGCTCGATTTTGGTCTCATCTGACCACAACACTTTCACCCAGTTCTCCTCTGAATCATTCAGATTTTCATTGGCAAACTTCAGACGGGCCTGTATATGTGCTTTCTTGAGCAGGGGGACCTTGCGGGCGCTGCAGGATTTCAGTCCTTCATGGCGTAGTGTGTTACCAATTGTTTTCTTGGTGACTATGGTCCCAGCTGCCTTGAGATCATTGACAAGATCCTCCTGTGTAGTTATGGGCTGATTCCTCACCGTTCTCATGATCATTGCAACTCCACGAGGTGAGATCTTTCATGGAGCCCCAGACCGAGGGAGATTGACAGTTATTTTGTGTTTCTTCCATTTGCGAATAATCGCACCAACTGTTGTCACCTTCTCACCAAGCTGCTTGGCGATGGTCTTGTAGCCCATTCCAGCCTTGTGTAGGTCTACAATCTTGTCCCTGACATCCTCGGAGAGCTCTTTGGTCTTGGCCATGGTGGAGAGTTTGGAATCTGATTGATTGATTGCTTCTATGGACAGGTGTCTTTTATACAGGTAACAAGCAGAGATTAGGAGCACTCCCTTTAAGAGTGTGCTCCTAATCTCAGCTCGTTACCTGTATAAAAGACACCTGGGAGCCAGAAATCTTTCTGATTGAGAGGGGGTCAAATACTTATTTCCCTCATTAAAATGCAAATCAATTTATAACATTTTTGACATGCGTTTTTCTGGATTTTTGTTGTTGTTATTCTGTCTCTCACTGTTCAAATAAACCTACCATTAAAATTATAAACTGATAATTTCTTTGTCAGTGGGCAAACGTACAAAATCAGCAGGGGATCAAATACTTTTTTTCCTCACTGTACAAATAAACTAGAACTAGCATTAACCCGAGACAAAGCAAACAACACTGCAACTTCTTACTTGCAAATGTATCTACACAGTTACAGTACACTGCACAATAAGGTACCCATAACTTACTACTATTGCACCCCCTATTAGCACAACAACATCCCCAACACTCACTTGTCAATGGACACTTCAGCTAGGAAACAGCATGTCCAAAGGTCCTCTGCAACACAAAACTTGCTTCTTCTCAGCATGGTAGATGCCGCGCACTAACCTGAAGTGATAGGAGGCGGAGCCCTAGAGTGCATCCAAGCGCCCTGATTGGTTGGGATGAATAAGTGATATATAGGTCTGAAGGCCAGTCAGATTGAGAGGGCCGCCTTTTTTACACAGATGCATGTTTGTTTTACTACCTTTGTGGGGACCAAACAATTGATTCCCATTGAAAATCGTATTTTCCCTAAGCCTAACCTAACTTTAACCCCAATTCTTACCCTAACCCTAATTGTAACACTAACCCCTAAGCCTAACATAGTCTTTTTCCTTGTGGGGACTGGCGAAATGTCCCCACTTGTCTGAATTTCCCTTGTTTTACTATCCTTGTGAGGACTTCTGGTCCCCACAAGGATAGTAAAACAAAAAACACACACACACACACACCTTATTTTTACAGTATATGACTGACCCATTCACACACACTCACTGGAAGGGGACGAGGATACACAGGCCATTGGCGCAGGCGAACTCGTTCATGTGGCAGGTGCGGTTGGGGCAGTTTTGAAGCTCGTCAGCCGCGTCGGCACAGTCCTTCTCCCCATCACACACATAGCTCAGGGGGATACAGTGCGGGTGACCAGGGCGCCATGGAGGGGGGCAGGTGAACTGATGAGAAGCGCATGTCCTCTCTCCTGAAATGGGAGAGGTAAGTAAAGAGGCACAAACAATATTTTGCAAGAGTTGAAACAAGCCCCAAATGAGACATCTGCACCATTGCCCATAGAAACTGCAAGTCAGTGAAGCAAAACACATGGCTCTCTTTGCTAAAACGTATTTTTACACTTTAAGAATATTTCAAGTGTGTTTATGCACTGTGAAGCATCTCTGAAGCATACACAATTGTTACAAAAGGATTGCTTTTGTTTCCTGCCTCCGTGACATAATTCTGGTGTCGCACCCCCATTATAAGTTCATGGACTAATAGCGTCACGCATATCGCATATGTGTTGTTTGTGTTGTGTAGTTTCTGAGTTACAGAGCCTTCGGAAAGTATTCAGACCTTTTCCACATTTTGTTACGTTACAGCCTTATTCTAAAATGGATTAAATAAATAATAATCCCCAGTAATATACACACAATACCCCATAATGACAAAGCGAAAACAGGTTTTTAAGATTTTTTGCTAATTTATAAAAAAATCTAAACAGAAATACCTTATTTACATAAGTATTCAGACCATTTGTAAATGGAAGAAGTTTGGAACCCCCAAGACTCTTTCTAGAGCTGGCCGCCTGGCCAAACTGCGCAATCGGGGGAGTCAGGGAGGTGACCAAGAACCCGATGGTCACTCTGACAGAGCTCTAGAGTTTCTCTGTGGAGATGGGAGAACCTTCCAGAAGGACAATCATCTCTGCAGCACTCCACCAATCAGGCCTTTATGGTAGAGTGGCCAGACGGAAGTTACTCCTCAGTAAAAGGCACATGACAGCCCGCTTGGAGTTTGCCAAAAGGCACCTAAAGAGAAACAAGATTCTCTGGTCTGATGAAACCAAGATTGAACTCATTGGCCTGAATGCCAAGTGTCACGTCTGGAGGAAACCTGGCACCATCCCTGGGGATGTTTTTCAGCGGCAGGGACTGGGAGACTAGTCAGGATCAAGGCAAAGATGAACGGAGCAAAGTACAGAGAGATCCTTGATGAAAACCTGCTGCAAATCTCAGGACCTCAGACTGGGGCAAAGGTTCACCTTCCAACAGGACAATGTCCCTAAGCACACAGCCAAGACAACGCAGGAGTGGCTTCTGGACAAGTCTCTGAATGTCCTTGAGTGGCCCAGCCAGAGCCCGGACTTAAACCTGATCGAACATCTCTGGAGAGACCTGAAAATAGCTGTGCAGCGACGCTTCCCATCCAACCTGACAGAGCTTGAGAGGATCTGCAGAGAAGAATGGGAGAAACTCCCCAAATACAGGTGTGCCAAGCTTGTAGCGTCCTTCCCAAGAAGACTCGAGGCTGTAATCGCTGCCAAAGGTGCTTCAACAGTACTGAGTAAAGGGTCTGAATACTTATGTAAATTTAAAACATTCAAAAAACCTGTTTTTGCTTTGTCATTATGGGGTGTTGTATGTAGATTGATGAGGGGGAAAAACCAAGGCTGTAATCTAACAAAATGTGGAAAAAGTAAAGGGGTCTGAATACCTTCCGAAGGCACTGTATACTGTAATGTCTCACCACATTGGAGTTCCAGTGCCTCGTCACTATTGTCCCAACAGTCGTTGTTGCCGTCACATGTCAGTGACATGGGGATACAGTTGCCGTTGGTGCATGTGAACTGGTCAGGGTGACAGGTGTTTATTTGGTCCTCTGGAGGAAAGAGAAAGAGGGGGACAATTTAAATACAGAGTACTGTATGTTATTTTCACTGCCCATGATCTGGCAACAGGTATAGTTTTCACTACATTGTGGAATGTTCAGATAGAAATATGTTACGTAAAACTAATATGCCTCTCTGTCTTGTAGAATAAGGAATATGAATTACATTACTATTTGCAACATTCCACAAAATGTGCCTTCTGAACGTGGCCCGTGGGTATGATCTTTCTTGCATTTGGTGCCTGAACATGGCCCAGGTTCGGTAGTACTCACGGCAGGAGGGGGGCTCGTCGGTCCCGTCGCCACAGTCGCTGATCCAGTCACACACCCAGTAGCTGGGGATGCACTTCCCCTCGTCACAACGAAACTGGTCCGGGGAGCACGTCCGGCCCGCTGTAACACACACACACACACACGCACATATGCCCAAACACACACACGGCACAGTATATAGTGAACAGACTGTGGAGAGTGACGTAAAACTGAAAAAAACATACAGTGAGGAAAAAAAGTATTTGATCCCCTGCTGATTTTGTACGTTTGCCCACTGACAAAGAAATGATCAGTCTATAATTTGAATGGTAGGTTTATTTGAACAGTGAGAGACAGAATAACAACAAAAAAATCCAGAAGAACGCATGTCAAAAATGTTATAAATTGATTTGCATTTTAATGAGGGAAATAAGTATTTGACCCCTCTGCAAAACATGACTTAGTACTTGGTGGCAAAACCCTTGTTGACAATCACAGATGTCAGACGTTTCTTGTAGTTGGCCAGCAGGTTTGCACAAATCTCAGGAGGGATTTTGTTCCACTCCTCTTTGCAGATCTTCTCCAAGTCATTAAGGTTTCCAGGCTAACGCTTGGCAACTCAAACCTTCAGCTCCCTCCACAGATTTTCTATGGGATTAAGGTCTGGAGACTGGCTAGGCCACACCAGGACCTTCATGTGCTTCTTCTTGAGCCACACCTTTGTTGCCTTGGCCGTGTGTTTTGGGTCATTGTCATGCTGGAATACCCATCCACGACCCATTTTCAATGCCCTGGCTGAGGGAAGGAGGTTCTCACCCAAGATTTGACGGTACATGGCCCCGTCCATCGCCCCTTTGATGCGGTGAAGTTGTCCTGTCCCCTTAGCAGAAAAACACCCCCAAAGCATAATGTTTCCACCTCCATGTTTGAAGGTGGGGATGGTGTTCTTGGGGTCATAGGCAGCATTCCTCCTCCTCCAAACACAGCGAGTTGAGTTGATGCCAAAGAGCTCGATTTTGGTCTCATCTGATCTCAACACTTTCACCCAGTTCTCCTCTGAATCATTCAGATGTTCATTGGCAAACTTCAGACGGCCCTGTATATGTGCTTTCATGAGCAGGGGGACCTTGCGGGCGCTGCAGGATTTCAGTCCTTCACGGCGTAATGTGTTACCAATTGTTTTCTTGGTGACTATGGTCCCTATGGCTGCCTTGAGATCATTGACAAGATCCTCCCGTGTAGTTCTGGGCTGATTCCTCACCATTCTCATGATCATTGCAACTCCACGAGGTGAGATCTTGCATGGAGCCCCAGGCCGAGGGAGATTGACAGGTCTTTTGTGTTTCTTCCATTTGCGAATAATCGCACCAACTGTTGCCACCTTCTCACCAAGCAGCTTGGCGATGGTCTTGTAGCCCATTCCAGCCTTGTGTAGGTCTACAATCTTGTCCCTGACATCCTTGGAGAGCTCTTTGGTCTTGGCCATGGTGGAGAGTTTGGAATCTGATTGATTGATTGCTTCTGTGGACAGGTGTCTTTTATACAGGTAACAAACTGAGATTAGGAGCACTCCCTTTAAGAGTGTGCTCCTAATCTCAGCTCGGTACCTGCATAAAATACACCTGGGAGCCAGAAATCTTTCTGATTGAGAGGGGGTCAAATACTTATTTCCCTCATTAAAATGCAAATAAATTTATAACATTTTTGACATACATTTTTCTGGATTATTTTGTTGTTATTCTGTCTCTCACTGTTCAAATAAACTTACCATTAAAATTATAGACTGATCATTTATTTGTCAGTGGGCAAACGTACAAAATCAGCAGGGGATCAAATACTTTTTTCCCTCACTGTACTGTACATATGCAAACAAGTCAGGGATAAAAATATTAATGTCTTGTCCAAAACCACAGCAGGTACAGACATGATATACACTGAGTGTACAAAACATTAGGAACACCTTCTTAATATTGAGTTGCACCCCCTTTTGCCCTCAGAACAGCCTAAATTCAGAACAGCCTAAATTCTGGGCATGGACTCTACAAGGTGTCGAAAGCGTTCCAAAGGGATGCCGGCCCATGTTGACTCCAATGCTTCCCACAGTTGTGTCAAGTTGGCTGGATGTCCTTTGGGTGGCGGACCATTCTTGATACACACGGGAAACTGTTGAGCGTGGAAAACCCAGCAGCGTTACAGCTCTTCACACACTCAAACCAGTGCACCTTGCACCTACTACCATACCCTGTTCAAAGGCACTTAAATATTTTGTCTTGCCCATTTACCCTCTGAATGGCACACATACACAATCCATGTCTCAATTGTCTCAAGGCTTAAAAGTCCTTATTTAATAATATATTAATATAATAATATTATCTCATCTCCTTCATCTACACATATTGAAGTGGATTTAACAAGTAACATCAATAAGGGATCATAGCTTTCACCTGGATTCACCTGGTCAGTATATGTCATGGAAAGAGCATGCACACTCAGTGTATAAAACAAAACACACATCATAGCTAGACTTACCACAGAACAAAGGGTTCTCGTCACTGTTGTCCCCGCAGTTGTTATAACCGTCGCACAGTTGGCTAGCGTAGATACAGATGTTGGTGCTGTCACACTTGGTTTGTCCAGAGGGACACGTTCTGGGCGCTGCAGGGACAGAGTAAAGTAGAAAAGGTTTCAGAGGGTTAAAGGTAGATTCAACGATATGACGTTACAATAAGTAGTGGGGTAACTTCTGACATAAGCAAAGAGAGTTCAAATAAAGAGGTGAAGTTTTACTTGTTGTCACACAGCTATTATGTTGCAGGACAGAGTTAACTCCTATGCACATGCGCAGATGCTTAGCAGTATCTGTGGACTAGTGCAGTCTCTTTTTTGGCACTCTTTTGCTAATATCTTTGTTTCCACTTAAATCAACTCTATTCACAGCAGTGATCACTCACGACAGTTGATCTCGTCTGAGGTGCCGTTATCACGGCAGTCATTGTAGCCGTCGCAGACGAAGGCGGCGGAGATGCAGCGTCCGTTGGCGCAAGTGAACTCGGTGGCGGGGGCACAGGTGGGGAACGGGCAGCCCAGCTCGTCACTGTTGTCGCCGCAGTCGTTCGTGTAGTCGCACACGTAGGACAGGGGCACACAGCGGCCGTTGTCACAGGTGAAGTCTTGGGCCGAGCACTCGTGGAAGGCTGAGAGGGGAAGTAAGAGAGGGTGTGAGCACATCTGGTTGCTCTCGAAGTTTCTTCCTTGCCATTGTGTTTTTGCTTGGTCTTTGGGGTCTATACCAGGTTACTGTAAAGCAATTTCTGAAAATTGATCTAAACAGAGCTTTATAAATACATTTGATTGATTGGTTGATTGATTGATTGACTGAGTGATTGAGCAAGTGTGGAAATCTATGGGGGATCTATGGGGGAAATACCAATAATGATGGAGTCTTTTTGACAATGTTGCTAGGTGCAGGGAAATGACAGTACAGGGAGCACTTGAGCTATAAAACATTTGACTTGACAGCTGAGTTTGAAAGATTCAAAACTTAAGAGCATTTGGCTTTGCTGTTGCTGGGTCTTGACTAAAATGGCGGCCGTTGCAAAAAACAGACTGAGGTAAATACACTCACCGCACACTCTCTCTAGCTCGTCTGAGTTGTCCTGGCAGTCACTGTAGCCATCACACTTCGAACGCACTGAGATGCAGCCACCGTTCAGACAGGTGAACTGCTCGGGTTGGCAACGGTTACCGTTGTCATGGATACAGTCCATGCCATTGTTGGCCAGATACCAGTTACCCGTTGCAGGACACTGACACTCTGGACCAGACGGACCTATAGGAGGAGAGATACGTTATCACAGTTAGGGGTGATAGACTGACACTCAGGACCAGAGGGACCTATAGGCAGAGGGATACATCATCAGGGTCAGGGGTGATAGACATTGGCATGATGGACATTGGTAGATGTTGGTTTAGTTGCTCAATATTATTGTGAGTAAGTGTGTGACTACCCACTGGGAACAAACTGGTTGATTAAACTTTGTTTCAATTTAATTTGTCAACTTATTTTGACGTGGAATCTACATGGAAAATACATTGGATTTGAAAGAGGTAATCAATGTACACTTGTTTTGAGGGTAACATTTAAACCACAGGATTATGTCATCATGGCAACCAAATTTCAACATAGACAAACCTTGAATTTGTTGAATTTGTAGCTCTAAAACAACATCAGATCTTCAATGTTATATCCACTATCCAGTGGTGTAAATACTTAAGTAAAAATACTTTAAAGTACTACTTAAGTAGTTTTTTGGGGTATCTGTACTTCACTTTACTATTTATATTTTTGACAACTTTTACTTTTAATAATAATATGCCATTTAGCAGACGCTTTTATCCAAAGCGACTTACAGTCACGTGTGCATACATTTTTACGTATGGGTGGTCCCGGGGATCGAACCCACTACCCTGGCGTTACAAGCGCCATGCTCTACCAATTGAGCTACAGAGGACCACTACATTTTTTTTACTCCATTACATTCCTAAAGAAAATAATGTACTTTTTACTCCATACATTTTCCCTGACACCCAAAGTACTCGTTACATTTTGAATGCTTAACAGGACAGGAAAATGGTTCAATTCACACACTTATCAAGAGAACATCCCTGCTCATCCCTACTGCCTCTGATTTGGCGGACTCACAAAACACAAATGCTTCATTTGTAAATTAAGTCTGAGTGTTGGAGTGTGCCCCTGACTATCCGTAAATTTAAAAAAACTAGAAAATCGTGCCGTCTGGTTTGCCTAATATAAGGAATTTGAAATGATTTATACATTTACTTTTGATACTTAAGTATATTTAAAATCAAATACTTTTATACTTTTACTCAAGTAGTATTTTACTGGGTGACTTTAACTTTTACTTGAGTCATTTTCTATTTAGGTATCTTTACTTCTACTCAAGTATGGCAATAATTGGGTACTCTTTCCACCACTGCCACTATATATTTCTTTTTTTAAACAGGCTGGGCAGTACCTCTTACTGGAGAATTGATCTACGTACAGCTACCCTTTTGTCTCCCATCCAGAGTTTTAACCCTGCTTAGCTATGATATTTGTCACTGACTATTACTAATGTGCTATCGTGAGAATGATTGTTGAGTAATCTCCACTTAAGAACTAAATAGATTTACTGCTATCGAGTTGCTATCGAAGGGAGGTTTAAATGAGCATATAAAATGTAACCATACTTTATCACTCAAATATCATCAATGATGCTATTTAGGACTATATACCATTTGCAAAGTCATGAAGAGCTGTTGTTTCAATTCAACCCAGGATTCAACAATAAATAGGCAATACATAGGCTTAGGGTTTCAAGCTCATTTAAAATGTAATGATATTTAGTGATATTGAATTGTGTTTGGTTGTCAACGCAACCATAAATCAACATTTGAAGGAGATTTACAGGTAACTGACAAAATAAAGGAAACACCAACATAAAGTTTCTTAATAGGGTGTTGGGCCACCACGATCCGCCAGAACAGCTTCAATGCGCCTTGGCATAAAGTGCATTCGGAAAGTATTCAGACCCCTTGATTTTTTCCACATTTTGTTATGTTATTCTAAAATCGTTTTTTAGGGGTCTGAATATTTATGTAAATGTCATATCTACACACAATACCCCATAATGACAAAGTGAAAACACGTTTTTAGAAATGTTAGAAAATGTATTTAAAAAAATAAATAAAATAAAAAACAGACCCTTTGCTATGAGACTTGAAATTGAGCTCCTGTTTCCATTGATCATCCTTGAGATGTTTCCACAAATTGATTGGAGTCCACCTGTGGTAAATTAAATTGTTTGGAAAGGCACAAACCCGTCTATATAAGGTCCCACAGTTGACAGTGCATGTCAGAGCAAAAACCAAGCCATGAGGTCGAAGGAATTGTCTGTAGAGCTCCGAGACAGGATTGTGTCGAGGCACAGATCTGGGGAAGGGTACGAAAACATTTGAAGGTCCCTAAGAACAGCATTGAAGGTCCCCAAGAACACAGTGGCCTCCATCATTCTTAAATGGAAGATGTTTGGAACCACCAAGACTCTTCCTAGAGCTGGCTGCCCGGCCAAACTGAGCAATTGGGGGAGAAGGGCCTTGGTCAGGGAGCTGACCAAGAACCTGATGGTCACTCTGACAGAGCTCCAGAGTTCCTCTGTGGAGATGGGAGAACTTTCCAGAAGGACAACCATCTCTGCAGCACTCCACCAATCAGGCCTTTATGGTTGAGTGGCCAGACGGAAGCCACTCCTCAGTAAAAGGCACATGACAGGCCGCTTGGAGTTTGCCAAAAGGCAGCTAAAGGACTCTCAGACCATGAGAAATAAGATTCTCTGGTCTGATGAAACCAAGATTGAACTCTTTGGCCTGAATGCCAAGCGTCACGTCTGGAAGAATCCTGGCACCATCCCTATGGTGAAGTATGGTTGTGGCAGCATCATGCTGTGGGGATGTTTTTCAGCGGCAGGGACTGGGAGACTAGTCAGGATTGAGAAAAAGATTAACGGAACAAAGTACAGAGAGATTCTTGATGAAAACCTTCTCCAGAGCGCTCATGACCTCAGACTGGGGTGAAGGTTCACCTTCCAACAGGACAAAGACCCTAAGCACACAGCCAAGACAACGCACACAGCCAAGACAAGTCTCTGAATGTCCTTGAGGGGCCCAGCCAGAGCCCGGACTTGAACCCCATCGAACATCTCTGGAGAGACCTGAAAATAGCAGTGCAGCAACAATCTCCATCCAACCTGACAGAGCTTGAGAAGATCTGCAGAGAAGAATGGGAGAAACTCCCCAAATACAGGTGTGCCAAGCTTGTAGCGTCATACCCAAGAAGACTCGAGGCTATAATCGCTGCCAAAGGTGCTTCAACAAAGTACTGAGTAAAGCGTCTGAATATTTATGTAAATGTAATAATCAGCAAGAATGGCGCCGGAGGAGATGGCTGCCGTTTTACGGCCCCCTAACCAATTGTGCTATTATGTGTGTTTTTTCATGTTCTTTGTAATTTATTCTGTACATAATGTTTCTGCCACCGTCTCTTATGACCAAAAAGAGATTCTGGATATCAGCACAGCAATTACTCACCTCGTATTGGACAACGATTTTTTCTTCAACATGTCGGACGCGAAGGATATACTGACAAGGCCCAAATCCCCGTCATTCGCATGAGAAAGAGACAGAGATATCGTGGACGTAGGTCGGGGTGCCTAGTAAGGATCCGACGGCGAGCGAGTAATCTGCCTCTTCCATCAGTCCTATTAGCCAACGTACAATCATTGGAAAAAAAATGGACGACCTACAATCACGGATATCCTACCAATGAGACATTAACAATGGTTATATCTTATGTCGTGGCTGAACGACTACATGGATAACATACATCGGCAGGGTAGAGCGGCTGACTCCGGTAAGACAAGGGGTGGTGGTCTGTGTATATTTGTAAACAACAGCTGGTGCACAAAATCTAATATTAAGGAAGTCTCTATGTTTTGCTCACCTGAGGTAGAGTATCTCATGATAAGCTGTAGACCACACTATTTACCAAGAGAGTTTTCATCTATATATTTTTCGCAGCTGTCTATTTATCACCACAAACAGGCTGCTGGCACTAAGACTGCAATCAATGAGCTGTATAAGGCCATAAGCAAATAGGAAAACGGTCATCCAGAGGCAGCGCTTCTAGTGGCTAGGGACTTTAATGCAGGGAAACTTAAATCCATTCTACCTAATTTCTACCAGCATGTTAAATGTGCAACCATAGGAAAAAAAACTCCAGACCACCTTTACTCAACACATACAGAAGCGTACAAAGCTCTCCCTCGCCCTCCATTTGGCAAATCTGACCATAATTATATCCTCCTGATTCCTGCTTATAAGCAAAAACTAAAACAGGAAGCACCAGTGACTTGGTTAATTGGGAAGTGGTCAGATGACGCAGATGCTAAGCTACAGGACTGTTTTGCTAGCACAGACTGGAATATGTTCTGGGATTCTTCCGATGGCATTGAGGAGCACACCACATCAGTCACTGGCTTCATCAATAAGTGCATCGATGACGTCGTCCCCACAGTGACCGTACGTACATACCCCAACCAGAAGCCATGGATTTCAGGCAACATCCGCACTGAACTAAAGGGTAGAGACTGCCGCTTTCAAGGAGCGGGACTCTAACCCAGACGCTTATAAGAAATCCCGCTAAGCCCTCCGACGAACCATCAAACAGGCAAAGAGTTAATACAGAACTAAGATTGAATCGTACTACAACGGCTCCGACGCTCGTCGGATGTGGCAGGGCTTGCAAACTATTAAAGACTACAAAAGGGAAGCACAGCCACGAGCTGCCCTGTGACAAGCCTACCAGACAAGCTAAATCACTTCTATGCTCGCTTCGAGGCAAGCAACACTGAAGCATACATGAGAGCATCAGCTGTTCCGGATGACTATGTGATCACGCTGTCCATAGCCTATGTGAGAAATACTTTTGAGCAGGTCAACATTCACAAGGCTGCAGGGCCAGACGGATTATCAGGACGCGTACTCCGAGCATGCGCTGACCAACTGGCAAGTGTCTTCACTGACATTTTCAACATGTCCCTGACTGAGTCTGTAATACCAACATGTTTCAAGCAGACCACCATAGTCCCTGTGCCCAAGAACACTAAGATAACCTGCCTAAATGACTACCGACCCGTAGCACTCACGTCTGTAGCCATGAAGTGCTTTGAAAGGCTGGTTATGGCTCACATAAACACCATTATCCCAAAAACCCTACATTTGCATACCGCCCCAACAGATCCACAGATAATGCAATCTCTATTGCACTCCACACCGCCCTTTCCCACCTGGACAAGAGGAACACCTACGTGAGAATGCTATTCTTTGACTACAGCTCAGCGTTCAACACCATAGTGCCCTCAAAGCTCATCACTAAGCTATGGACCCTGGGACTAAACACCTCCCTCTGCAACTGTATCCGGGACTTCCTGACGGGCCGCCCCCAAGTGGTAAGGGTAGGTAACAACACATCTGCCACGTTGATCCTCAACACGGGGGCGTGCTCAGTCTCCTCCTGTACTTCCATGTTCACCCATGACTGCATTGCCAGGCACGACTCCAACACCATCATTAAGTTTGCCGACGACACAACAGTGTGACAGCCTATAGGGAGGAGGTCAGAGACCTGACTGTGTGGTGCCAGGATAACAACCTCTCCCTCAACGTGATCAAGACAAAGGAGATACATCTGTTGTATTCGGCGTATGTGGCAAATAAAATTTGATTTGATTTGATTTGAAATATCAATATTTGAAGATGTATCTTCTGCTTGGATAGTTCCATATGTGCCATTGTCTGGCTTTAATTCCAGTTTGTTTTCAAATTAATAATTGATATGTTGGATTCACGTCTCCATCTCAACCAAAAATCTAGTTAAAGAATATGACGAAATCAAATCAAACTTTATTTAAACTGCATTTAAAGTTTGATTTGATTTAGTCCAATTCTTAAACTTAGATTTTTGGTTGAGATGGAAATTGTCCGGGTAGCCATGATTAGCTGTTCAGGAGTGGCTTGGGGGTAGAAGCTGTTGTGCCTTGCGGTCGGAGGCCGAGCAGTTGCCATACCAGGCGGTGATGCAACAAGTCAGGATGCTCTCGATGGTGCAGCTGTATAACTTTTTGAGGATCTGAGGACCCATGCCAAATGTTTTCAGTCTCCTGAGGGGGAATAGGCTTTGTTGTGCCCTCTTCACGACTGTCTCGGTGTGTTTGGACCATGATAGTTCGTTGGTGATGTGGACACCAAGGAACTTGAAGCTCTCAACCTGTTCCACTACAGCCCCGTCGATGAGAATGGGGGCATGCTCAGTCCTCTTTTTTTTCCTGTAGTCCACAATCATCTCCTTTGTCTTGGTCACGTTGAGGGAGAGGTTGTTATCCTGGCACCACACGGCCAGGTCTCTGACCTCCTCCCTATAGGCTGTCTCATCGTTGTCGGTGATCAGGCCTACCACTGTTGTGTCGTCGGCAACTTAATGAAGGTGTTGGAGTCGTGCCTGGCCATGCAGTCATGGGTGAACAGGGAGTACAGGAGGGGACTGAGCTCGCACCCCTGAGGGGCCCCCGTGTTGAGGATCAGCGTGGCAGATATGTTGTTACCTACCCTTACCACCTGGGGGCGGCCCATCAGGAAGTCCAGGATCCAGCTGCAGAGGGAGGTGTTTAGTCCCAGGATCCTTAGCTTAGTGATGAGCTTTGAGGGCACTATGATGTGGAACGCTGAGCTGTAGTCAATGAATAGCATTAACAACCAAACACAATTCAATATCACTTTTGAAGTATAATAGCCTATAAACGTGTCAACAAGTTAACAAATGATATGTTGGATTCTCGTCTCCAATTTAACCAAAAATAAAAGTTAAAGAATGGGATTAAGCCAGTTGCTCAGATGTAACTATTCAAGCAGTAGATACATATCCTTTAAATGTTGATATTTGGTTGCGTTGTAATACCATAAATAGCCTAAAGTTAAGGCTATCTAACAAACTAATGTAACATTCATCCTTCAAATGGCCACATTTTGAGGTTACTGTAACTATAAATGTCTTCTTATGTAATTACATTTACATTTTAGTCATTTAGCAGACGCTCTTATCCAGAGCGACTTACAGTTAGTGAGTGCATACATTTTCCATTCTGGCCCCCCGTGGGAATCGAACCCACAACACTGGCGTTGCAAGCGCCATGCTCTACCAACTGAGCCACAGGAGGCCTTAATATGTCATGATGTAAAGCATGCACATGTTCAAGATAGCATGCATAGGTCACATGCTTCATAGACAACAGTGAAATGCTTACTTACGGGTCCTTTTCCAACAATGCAGAGTTAAAGATAATACAAAATAAATATACAAAATTGACACAGTGAATAACTAATAAAAATAACAAGTAAAAATACTGGCTATGCAGTATATAGGGAGTAGAAAATAACATGGCTATAAAAAGGGTTACCAGTACCGAGTCGATATGCAGGGGCATGAGGTAATTGAGGTAGCTATGTACTGTACATATAGGTAGGGGTAAAGTTACTAGCAGCAGCGTAGGTGGTGAGTGAGTGTGTGGCGTCAGTATACATGTGTGTGCATTTTATGTATGTGTGGGCGTATGTAGTATGTGTGTGTGTTTGTGTGGGTGTGTGTGTGTTTGTGGGTAGAGTCCAGTGTGTGCATAGAGTCAGAGCAAGAGAAGGGTACAAAGGGTAAAAGCAGGTAGTCCGGGTAGCCATTTGATTAGCTATTTATCAATCTTGTTTAGAAGTCATATGGCTTGGGGGTAGAACCTGTTCAGGGTCCTGTTGGTTCCAGACTTGGTGCATTGATACCGCTTGCAATGCGGTAGCAGAGAGAACAGTCTGTGGTTTGGGTGCCTGGAGTCTTTGACAATTTTTTGTGCCTTCCTCTGACACCGCCTGGTATAGAGGTCCTGGATGATATACTGGGCTGTACGCATTACCCTCTTCCTGAGGGGGAAGAGGCGTTGTTGTGACCTCTTCACGACTTTGTTGGTGTGTTTGGACCATGATTGTTAATGATGTGGACACAGAGGAACTTGAAGCTTTCGACCCACTCCACTACAGCACCGTCGATGTGAATGGGAGCGTGCTCTGCCTTCCGTTTCCTGTAGTCCATGATCAGATCCTCTGTCTTACTGACGTTGAAAGGAGAGGTTGTAGTCCTGGCACCACACTGCCAGGTCTCTGTCCTCCTCCCTAGGGGTTGTCTCATCGTCGTCGGTGATCAGGCCTACCAACATTGTGTTGTCAGCAAACTTAATGATGGTGTTGGAGTCGTGCAGGGCCAATCAGTCGTGGGTGAACAGGGAGTACAGAAGGGAACTAAGCACGCACCCCTGAGGGGCTCCTATGTTGAGGGTCAGCATGGCGGATGTGTTGTTGCCTACCCTCACCACCAGGGGGCGGCCCGTCAGGAATTCCAGGATCCAGTTGCAGAGTGAGGTGTTCAGTCCCAGGGACCTTAGCTTAGTGATGAACTTCGAGGGCACTATGGTGTTGAACGCTGAGTTGTAGTCAATGAACAGCATTCTCACATAGGTGTTCCTTTTGTCCAAGTGGGAAAGGGCAGTGTGGCCTGCAATAGAGATTGCGTAATCTGTGGATCTGTTGGGGCGGTAGGTGAATTGGAGTGGGTCCAGGTCGTCGCAGGTCTGTGAAGATCTTCACAATTGCTGTAATAAACTGTGCAGAATCTCGAACGGCATTGATCACTTGCACCATGTACTTTTAATGTAATCTAAACGGCAATCCAGGTCATGTGATTCTGCTATTAGTTGAAGCACAGTGATAGCACATTAAACAAAATATCTGACTTTGTATTCCCATTTGAACTTTGCTGTACTTTTAAATGGTTGAAAGCGCAGTGATAGACATTTGGGTGACAATTAAACCAAAAATCAGACATTGTTTTTCCATTGGAATTTGGTTGTGCTTTTAGATGGTCTCTCCTATCATTGCTACGCAGACGACACACAACTAATCTTCTCCTTTCCCCCTTCTGATAACCAGGTGGCGAATCGCATCTCTGCATGTCTGGCAGACATATCAGTGTGGATGACGGATCACCACCTCAAGCTGAACCTCAGCAAGACGGAGCTGCTCTTCCTCCCGGGTAAGGACTGCCCGTTCCATGATCTCGCCATCACGGTTGACAACTCCGTTGTGTCATCCTCCCAGAGTGCGAAGAGCCTTGGCCTGACCCTGGACAACACCCTGTCGTTCTCCGCTAACATCAAGGCGGTGACCCGATCCTGTAGGTTCATGCTCTACAACATTCGGAGTACGACCCTGCCTTACACAGGAAGCGGCACAGGTCCTAATCCAGGCACTTGTCATCTCCCGTCTGGATTACTGCAACTCGCTGTTGGCTGGGCTTCCTGCCTGTGCCATTAAACCCCTACAACTCATCCAGAATGCCGCAGCCCGTCTGGTGTTCAACCTTCCCAAGTTCTCTCACGTCACCCTGCTCCTCCACACACTCCACTGGCTTCCAGTTGAAGCTCGCATCTACTACAAGACCATGGTGCTTGCCTACAGAGCTGTGAGGGGAACGGCACCTCCGTACCTTCAGGCTCTGATCAGTCCCTACACCCAAACGAGGGCATTGCGTTCATCCACCTCTGGCCTGCAGCCTACCTCTGCGGAAGCACAGTTCCCGCTCAGCCCAGTCAAAACTGTTCGCTGCTCTGGCACCCCAATGGTGGAACAAGCTCCCTCACGACGCCAGGACAGCGGAGTCACTCACCACCTCTTTAAGGAATACCTGGGATAGGATAAAGTAATCCTTCTACCCCCCTTACCCCAGCCCAAAAAAATAATACAAATAAATAAATAAATACAAAAGTAAAGTGGTTATCCCACTGGCTATAAGGTGAATGCACCAATTTGTAAGTCGCTCTGGAGCGTCTGCTAAATGACGTAAATGTAATGTAAATGTAGATGGTTGAAAGCATAGTGATTGGAAATTTATATAACTTTTGGCTGTCCTTTTGAGTGGGTAAATATAGGTTGTAATCTCATTGATCAACGTCTCAACCAAATACTGTATTACCAAATTATACATGTTGAAAGAACGTGGTGTGCCCAGTGGGTATTGTTGTTCTCAGACTTGAACCTGAATCATTAATTAATGTCAATGGGAGACGAGAAATTTGAGTTTAGCATTGAGTTTAGCATATGTAACAAAGCAAATGTTTTGTTATTCAAACTCCTGACCTGGCACGCAGACGTGACTACACCCTCCGTTATACTGCTGACAGGGGCTTGAGCAAGCCTCCTGCTTGGAGCCTGCGTAAACATGGATGTCGTTGGGCCTGTACTGTAGTTCCTGGGCCAGGACCGTTAACCCTGACCCGTCGTCCTTCCCGGCACGGTAGACCGCTCGCGTGGTCCAGTCGGTCCAGTATATGTCCTGCTGGAATACGGTCATAGCGTAGGGGTACTGGACCCCCCTCATGATCACCTGGCGGCTCTCCCCGGTCAGGGTGGAACGCTCAATCTTATCTCTGATGGTGAGAAGGAGGGAGGTGGAGTTGGAGAAAAATAATTGATGATTGAGTCGGTGGATGAATGCATAGATGGATGGATATATGGATGGATGGATGGATGGAGAGTTAGAATGATAAGAGATCATGAGAAATGGGTGCATAGAAACAGTGCAGCCTACTGCTCTTAAATATTTAAGGAAGTGGAGAATTGTTCAACATTTGTCTGGGTAAAAAATCCAGTGGTGTCACAAATGGCACATGATTTGAAGAACTTATTGATTCCACCTAATTTCCAACTAAACGACCAGGTACATACTAAGAAATTACATGGTAAAATGGTAATGAGAATGAGTTACTTTCTTTCTTTGAGATTCATTCAAACTATGCTACAAAAAATGTTGTACTGTACATTATAACACAAGACAAACAACATCTGAAACATTACAGAATGTAACAGATGATCATGTTCTTACAGGGAAGCGTCGGCCCAGTAGAGCATCCTCTCCTCGTAGTCTATGGAAAGGCCGTTGGGCTGGGACAGACTGGTGTTGATGATGGGCACCCGGAAGTTTCCACCCAGAGTAGCTCTCTCTATCTTAGCAGGGATCCCCCAGTCAGTCCAGTATAGGTAGCTACAGAGAGAGAGGAAGGGAGAAACGTTATTCTAGCATCTTAGCTTAGCTAAGGTCCCTATGAAAGGGCGAGCACGCCCCCATCCCCATCGATGGTGCTGTAGCGGAGCGGGTCGAGAGCATCAAGTTCCTCGGTGTCCACATCACTAAGGAATAAAAGATTTGGCATGGGCCCTCAGATCCTCAAAAAGTTACACAGCTGCACCACTGAGAGCATCTTGACTGGCTACATCACCACTTCATATGGCAACTGCAAGGCACCCGACCGCAAGGCACTACAGAGGGTGATGAGTAATGCCCAGTACATCACTGGAGCCGACCTCCCATCCAGGACATCTATACCAGGCAGTATCAGAGGAAGGCTCCCAAAAAACTCCAGCCACCCAAGCCATCGACTGTTCTCTCTGCTACCGCACGGCAAGCGGTACCAGTATACCAAGTCTGGAACCAACAGGACCCTGATCAGCTTCTACCCCAAAGCCATAAGACTGCTAGACAAGACTAAATAGCTAATCAAATGGCTACACGGACTACCTGCACTTTTTGCACTGACTATGCACACACACTGGACTCTAGCCACACAGACTTACACTGACACCCCAACACACACATACAGTGCATTCGGAAAGTATTCAGACCCCTTCCCTTTTTCCACTTTTGTTACATTACAGCCTTATTCTAAAATGGATTAAATAATCCCCCCCCCTCAGCAATCTACACACAATGCCCCATAATGACAAAGCAAAAACAGGTTTTTAGACATTTTTGCAAATGTATTAAAAATAAAAAACAGAAATACCTTATTTACATAAGTATTCAGGACCTTTGCTATGAGACTCGAAATTGAGCTCAGGTGTAACCTGTTTCCATTGATCATCCTTGAGGTGTTTCTACAACTTGATTGGAGTCTACCTGTGATAAACTCAATTGATTGCACATAATTTGGAAAGGCACACACCTGTCTATATAAGGTCCCACAGTTGACAGTGCATGTCAGAGAAAAAACCAAGCCTTGAGGTCGAAGGAAGTGTCAATAGAGCTCCGAGACAGGATTGCGTCGAGGCACAGATCTGGGGAAGGGTAGCAAAACATTTCTGCAACATTGAAGGTCCCCAAGAACACAGTGGCCTCCAGCTCTTCCTAGAGCTGGCCGTCCGGCCAAACTGAGCAATTGGGGGAGAAGGCCCTTGGTCAGGGAGGTGACCAAGAACCCAATGGTCACTCTGACAGAGCTCCAGAGTTCCTCTGTGGATATGGGAGAACCTTCCAGAAGGACAACCATCTCTGCAGCACACCACCAATCAGGCCTTTATGGTAGAGTGGCCAGACAGAAGCCACTCCTCAGTAAATGGCACGACAGCCCGCTTGGAGTTTGCCAAAAGGCACCTAAGGGACTCTCAGACCATGAGAAACAAGATTATCTGGTCTGATGAAACCAAGATTGAACTCTTTGGCCTGAATGCCAAGCGTCACGTCTGGAGGAATCCTGGCACCATCCCTACGGTAAAGCATGGTGGTGGCAGCATCATGCTGTGGGGATGTTTTTCAGTGGCAGGGACTGGGAGACTAGTCAGGATCGAGGGAAAGATGAATGGAGCAAAGTAAAGAGAGATCCTTGATGAAAACCTGCTCCAGAGCGCTCATGACCTCAGACGTGGGTGAAGGTTCACCATCCAATAGGACAACGACCCTAAGCACACAGCCAAGATGACGCAGGAGTGACCTGAAAATAGCTGTGCAACGATGCTCCCCATCCAACCTGACAGAGCTTGAGAGGATCTGCAGAGAAGAATGGGAGAAACTCCCCAAATACAGGTGTGCCAAGCTTGGAGTGTCATACCCAAGAAGACTTGAGGCTGTATACTGAGTAAAGGGTCTGAATACGTAAATGTAATATTTCAGTTATTTTTATTTTATTTCTAAAAACCTGTTTTTGCTTTGTCATTATGGGGTATTGTGTGTAGATTGATGAGGGAAATTTTTTATTTAATCCATTTTAGAATAAGGCTGTAACGTAAAAAGTCAAGGGGTCTGAATACTTTCCGAATGCACTGTACACACACACTACATACGACCACACACACATAGCATGCAATACTGACGCCACACACACACACACTTTCACACTCACCACATATGCTGCTGCTACTGTCTATTATCTATTATGTTGCCTAGTCACATTACCCCTACCTGTATGTACAGTACATAGCTACCTCAATTACGTCTTACCCCTCCACATCGGTACTGGTACTCCCTGTATATAGCTATGATATTTTTACTCTTTATTGTTATTCACTGAGTATTTATTCCTTGTGTCACAATTTCAAATTTGTATTGTATTCTTTAGCTTTAACTCTGCATTGTTGAAAAAGGACCCATAAGTATGCATTTCACATTTAGTCTACACCTGTTGTTTACAAATAACATTTGATTTGTTGGAGCTACAGTGCCTTGCAAAAGTATTCACCCCCTTGGCGTTTTTCCAATTTAAATTACAACTTGTCATTTAAATTGATTTTTATTTTGGATTTCATGTAATGGACATGCACAAAATAGTCCAAATTGGTGAAGTGAAATGAAAAAAATAACTTATTTCAAAACATTCAAAAAAATTGATAACGGAAAAGTGGTGCGTGCAAATGTATTCACCCCCTTTGCTATGAAGCCCCTAAATAAGATCTGGTGCAACCAATTACCTTCAAAAGTCACATAATTAGTTAAATAAAGTCCACCTGTGTGCAATCTAAGTGTCACATGATCTATCACATGATTTCAGTATATTTACACTTGTTCTGAAAGGCCCCAGAGTCTGCAACAACACTAAGCAAGGGGCACCACCAAGCAAGCGGCACCATGAAGACCAAGGAGCTCTCCAAACAGGTCAGGGACAAAGTTGTGGAGAAGTACAGATCAGGGTTGGGTTATAAAAAAATATCAGAAACTTTGAACATCCCAGGGAGCACCATTAAATCCATTATTAAAAAATGGAAAGAATATGGCACCACAACAAACCTGCCAAGAGAGGGCCGCCCACCAAAACTCACGGACCAGGCAAGGAGGGCATTAATCAGAGAGGCAACAAAGAGACCAAACATAACCCTGAAGGAGCTGCAAAGCTCCACAGCGGAGATTGGAGTATCTGTCCATAGGACCACTTTAAGCCGTACACTCCACAGAGCTGGGCTTTACAGAACAGTGGCCAGAAAAAAGCCCTTGCTTAAAGAAAAAAAATAGCAAACACGTTTGGTGTTCGCCAAAAGGCATGTGGGAGACTCCCCAAACATATGGAAGAAGGTACTCTGGTCAGATGAGACTAAAATTGAGCTTTTTGACCATCAAGGAAAACGCTATGTCTGGCGCAAACCCAACACCTCTCATCACCCCGAGAACACCATCCCAACAGTGAAGCATGGTGGTGGCAGCATCATGCTGTGGGGATGTTTTTCATCGGCAGGGACTGGGAAACTGGTCAGAATTGAAGGAATGATGGATGGCGCTAAATACAGGGAAATTCTTGAGGGAAACCTGTTTCAGTCTTCCAGAGATATGAGACTGGGATGGAGGTTCATCTTCCAGCAGGACAATGACCCTAAGCATACTGCTAAAGCAACACTCGAGTGGTTTAAGGGGAAACATTTAAATGTCTTGGAATGGCCAAGACAAAGCCCAGACCTCAATCCAATTGAGAATCTGTGGTATGACTTAAAGATTGTTGTACACCAGCGGAACCCATCCAACTTGAAGGAGCTGGAGCCGTTTTGCCTTGAAGAATGGGAAAAAATCCCAGTGGCTAGATGTGCCAAGCTTATAGAGACATACCCCAAGAGACTTGCAGCTGTAATTGCTGCAAAAGGTGGCTCTACAAAGTATTGACTTTGGGGGGGTGAATAGTTATGCATGCTCAAGTTTTCAGTTTTTTTGTCTTATTTCTTTGTTTCACAATAAAAAATATTTTGCATCTTCAAAGTGGTAGGCATGTTTTGTAAATCAAATGATACAAACCCCCCAAAAATCATTTTTAATTCCAGGTTGTAAGGAAAAATAAGAAAAATGCCAAGGGGGGTGAATACTTTCGCAAGATACTGTACATGGGATGGATTGACCAATCACCAAAGTTTGCCAGACAAGAAATATGCACCTGTCAATCCCAAATGAATTGGATGGATTGACATATTTAGCTTGAGCTACACAATAGATGGCATGAAATATGGGACAATTTTATTTTAGACCACTTTTGATCAATAAAAATGTCTGACAAAAAAGGCAAAAACATATAAATGAGAAAAGCTCAATGGCACCACAGAATGTGATATAATCTGGAATCAAAATAATTGATATTAGTGTTCCAGGACAATTGTTCCTATCTGGCTCAAATGACCAATTTGTGGAAGACCTGGATGGGATTTGTAAAATTAGCGATCAATGTATGCAAACATCTCAGTTGGTTTTACCCATAGCAGGGGTCCACAATGATGCCAAGAGGGCGGTTGGCATGGGCTATGAAGGAGCGGTTCTGCCCATCCACCCCCATGGCCTGGACACTCCTGTTGTAGTAGTCGGTGAAGTAGAGGCGCTTGTGGACCCAGTCATAGGCTAGCCCCTCTGGATCATTCAAATCTGAGAGAGAGAGAGAGAGAGAGAGAGAGAGAGAGAGAGAGAGAGAGAGAGAGAGAGAGAGAGAGAGAGAGAGAGAGAGAGAGAGAGAGAGAGAGAGAGAGAGAGAGAGAGAGAGAGAGAGAGAAGGAACATTTTAAAAGAGAGAGGGGAGAGAAATAGAGAGAAAAGAGTCAGAGTGGAAAAAGATAAGGGTGAGGATGGAGACAACCAAAGTCACCAAGGTAACTAATACCGCAACTTAGAGATATTAACAGCTACACTCAATATTGTAACAAGACATTAAAGGCCCAATGCAGCCATTTTTGTATCAATATCAAATCATTTCTGGGTAACAATGAAGTACCTTACTGTACTAGATTTCCATTTCAATGGTCAAAAATATACAATAATAGATTTTTAGCAAAAAACTATTTCTCATGCCAGAATTTAGCTAAGACTGTCTGGAAGTGGTCTGAGTGGAAAGGGGGAAACTGAATAGTATCTGTTATTGGCAGAGAGCTTTGGAACTCTTTTTGTTATTGGTCTATTAAAGGAAAACTCCACCCCAAAAATTTTTTTGGGGCATTTCTTTCATTATGCAAAATGCATCATATTTCTGTATTTTGAAAGTTATATATTTTGAAAACTTGATTGCTGACATGCAAAACATTTTTGGACTATATCAACAATAGACTAATGAAACAAATACCAAAATATAGTTTTTAACTAATTTACCACCTGGTGATGTCACCAGGCAAGCCAAAACTCCACCCACACAAAACCTGCTAGTTAGAAGGTACGCTGGATAAAAATATAAACGCAACATGTAAAGTGTTGGTCCCATGTTCATGAGCTGAAATAAAAGATCCCAAAAATGTTCCAAATGCACAAAAAGCTTATACATTTTTATATATATATATATATATATATATATATATATATATTTTTTTTGGTTTACATCCCTGTTAGTGAGCATTTCACCTTTGCCAAGGTAACCCATCCGCCTGACAGGTGTGGCATATCAAGAAGCTGATTAAACAGCATGATCATTACACAGGTGTACCTTGTGCTGGGGATAATAAAAGGCCACTCTAAAATGTGCAGTTTTGTCACACAACACAATGCCACAGATGTCAGATGTTTTGAGGGAGCGTGCAATTGGCATGCTGACTGCAGGAATGTCCACCAGATCTGTTGCCAGATAATTTAATGTTAATTTCTCTCTGCCTCCATCGTCGTTTTAGAGAATTTGGCAGTACGTCTAACCGGCCTCACAACCACACACCACGTGTAACCACGCCAGCCCAGGACCTCCACATCCGGCTTCTTCACCTGAAAGATTGTCTGAGACCAGCCACCCGGACAGCTGATGAAACTGTGGGTTTGCACAACGTCTCAGGGAAGGACATCTGCGTGCTCGTTGTCCTCACCAGGGTCTTAACCTGACTGCAGTTTGGCGTCAAAACCGACTTCAGAGGGCAAATGCTCACCTTTGATTGCTACTGGCATGCTGGAGAAGTGTGCTCTTCATGGGTGAATCCCGGTTTCAACTGTACCGGGCAGATGGCAGACATACGTTGTGTGGGTGAGCTGTTTGCTAATGTCAACGTTGTGAACAGTGTGCCCCATGGTGGCAGTGGGGTTAGCTATGGACAACGAACACAATTGCATTTTATCGATGGAAATTTGAATGCAGAGAAACAGTGACGAGATCCTGAGGCCCAATGTCGTGCCATTCATCCACCACCATCACCTCATGTTTCAGCATGATAATGCATGGCCCCATGTCGCAAGGATCTGTACACAATTCCTGGTAGCTGAACATTTCCCAATTCTTCCATGGCCAGACATGTCACCCCTTGAGCACGTTTGGGATGCTCTGGATCGCACCAGATACTGACTGGTTTTCTTATCCACGGCCCTACCTTTTTTTTAAGGTATCTGTGACCAACAGATGCACATCTGTATTCCCAGTCATGTGAAATCCATAGATTAGGGCCTAATTAATTTATTTCAATTACATTTACATTTACATTTTCGTCATTTAGCAGACGCTCTTATCCAGAGCGACTTAAAAATAGGTGCATTCACCTTATAGCCGGTGGGATAACCACTTTACAATGTTTATTTTTATTTTTTTTATTTTTTTTGGGGGGGGGGGGGGGGGTAGAAGGATTACTTTATCCTATCCCAGGTATTCCTTAAAGAGGTGGGGTTTCAAATGTCTCCGGAAGGTGGTGAGTGACCGCTGTCCTGGCGTCGTGAGGGAGCTTGTTCCACCATTGGGGTGCCAGAGCAGCGAACAGTTTTGACTGGGCTGAGCGGGAACTATACTTCCGCAGAGGTAGGGGAGCCAGCAGGCCAGAGGTGGATGAACGCAATGCCCTCGTTTGGGTGTAGGGACTGATCAGAGCCTGAAGGTACGGAGGTGCTGTTCCCCTCACAGCTCCGTAGGCAAGCACCATGGTCTTGTAGCAGATGCGAGCTTTAACTGGAAGCCAGTGGAGTGTGCGGAGGAGCGGGGTGACGTGAGAGAACTTGGGAAGGTTGAACACCAGACGGGCTGCGGCATTCTGGATGAGTTGTAGGGGTTTAATGGCACAGGCAGGGAGCCCAGCCAACAGCGAGTTGCAGTAATCCAGACGGGAGATGACAAGTGCCTGGATTAGGACCTGTGCCGCTTCCTGTGTAAGGCAGGGTCGTACTCTCCGAATGTTGTAGAGCATGAACCTACAGGATCGGGTCACCGCCTTGATGTTAGCGGAGAACGACAGGGTGTTGTCCAGGGTCACGCCAAGGCTCTTCGCACTCTGGGAGGAGGACACAACGGAGTTGATTTCCATATATGAACTGTAAAATCTTTGAAATTGTTGCATGTCGTATATATTTTTTATGTTCAGTGTAGATTGTATTTTCAACCGGCAACTATCAGAAAATAACAATGATCACATTTTTCATACTTTTACAGTGTTAGGTTAATCAAAATAAGGAAAAACTGAATTTTGACTGCATTGGGCCTTCAAGGCCCCCTTTTCTATATTATGTTTAAATCATCACAGTATGTCTAATAAATCACTGTGGGTGTTTATTTCATAAAAATAACTCTAAATATATTTGTTATCATTTATTTCCCTGAGTCTCCTTTTGCCATTGAAATGCTCAGTCTGATCAATGAGGTTTGTGCAGTAGGCTATAGGCCGAATACATTATCACTGCATATTGGCTATGCTTGAATTGCCCTGCCAATGTTGTTGTTCTCAGACCATTTTGAAATTATATACACTGCTCAAAAAAATAAAGGGAACACTTAAACAACACAATGTAACTCCAAGTCAATCACACTTCTGTGAAATCAAACTTTCCACTTAGGAAGCAACACTGATTGACAATAAATGTCACATGCTGTTGTGCAAATGGAATAGACAACAGGACATCATGTCTCGCTCCATCCACCAACGCCACGTTGCACCACAGACTGTCCAGAAGTTGGCGGATGCTTTAGTCCAGGTCTGGGAGGAGATCCCTCAGGAGACCCTCCGCCACCTCATCAGGAGCATGCCCAGGCGTTGTAGGGAGGTCATACAGGCACGTGGAGGCCACACACACTACTGAGCCTCATTTTGACTTGTTTTAAGGACATTACATCAAAGTTGGAGCAGCCTGTAGTGTGGTTTTCCACTTTAATTTTGAGTGTGACTCCAAATCCAGACCTCCATGGGTTGATACATTTGATTTCCATTGATAATTTGTGTGTGATTTTGTTGTCAGCACACTCAACTATGTAAAGAAAAAAGTATTTAATAAGATTATTTCATTCATTCAGATCTAGGATGTGTTATTTTAGTGTTCCCTTTATTTTTTTGAGCAGTGTATATTTTTGGTATATGATCACACTGGTAATAGACATTTTGTTGTATTACTTGTGAGGCACAGCTGAGTGAGCATAATAATCCGCTTTTTTTACTAGACTGATGGCCTGGATCGACAGTGTGAGGGGAGGGAACAGCGGTGAGGCTGCCTCTCTCTGACTCACCGTCCCTTCACTCTCCCTCCCTCCCTCCAATGAGAAAGGGGGACACAGTCTTCCAGCTGATGGCAAAAATCTAGTCGCACTGCATTATTTCTGCATAATGCACCAATTCATGTTGTCACTCCTATGCCCAGAGAAAGTGAAATATTCCTCGATATTAAAAAAGACCCAAGCCACTAATAATAACAATGCAAGCTTATCGGAACACTTCACTATACTCATTCATTGCAGCTGCAGTGCTGGTTGTAGCGTAAATGGAAGTAGGGAGAATGCGCATTTTATGGCTTATAAAATATTGAGCAAAGTGTTGACAGTGCTGAATAACAACATAAACATTAACTTATTCATAAAAACAGCAGCTCTTTGCTATATTCGTTGTCTCTCTCTAGTCATGGTTTTGAATTTTTTGAAATCTCACAGTATCAACTTTGCTGTGCGTACAAGGTTTCTTTTTACAGTCTATGGCTCGAGAAAACTGTGCAGACACGGTGATCTGAGCTATCTGATTGGCCAGCGGTAGGCCTATAGGTGCACTTGGTTTGCTCTCTGGGCCTGCCGAGTAGGCGGAGTTCTACCTTCAGACACATGAAATGGTTCAAAGTGGGAATACTTTGCCTTCCCGGCGCTATGGCTGCTGAATCAAGTGCACCTACCGCCAATAGCGCGAAACGAATAAAACATTTTGAATGCAAGGCTTTATCGTTGGGTTTTAACATAAATGTTTGGTGATTGACTAGGAATGCCTTGGAGATCGACCACTGGTCTAGACTCTAGAGCCTACCGCTTACCTCTTAAAAGTAGGAGGATACATATGCAAATAAAAGATGACTGGTCATCGGTCAGAATAATCAGATCAGATTGTGATGTCATGATCTGGGCCAAAAACCCACCTGAGCAGGCTGAAATTCCAGGCAATCTTTTCTTCCACAAAAAGGACATTATCATCATTTTCACAATTTCAGAGTGTTATTTCGACCACATAGTGTGGAAAAATCATTACAAAAACACTATACATTGTTTTCCCCAACCCTCGGATTCACAACACTTACTGTCGGCTATGATGACAGGTGCACCGGTAACCGTGGTGATGACATAGCCTATCCTGCTTCGGCCTATCCCCATGTACTGAGTAAAAAATATCCTCTTGTCTGCAAAGTCGAAATCCAGCGCCACCACATTATAGCCCAAGTTGATAGTAGGGTAGGGGCTAGTGTGATCGGAGGGGTCTAAACGTAAACTATTCATGGTGTAGTCGGTGGTGAAAACCAGGAACTCATCCAGACCGTAGCCGCACGACACGCCGTTGTTGAGGAGCGAACCGTGGGCACAGGCGCAAGTGGGTTTCTCCTGCTCGGGCAGGGCGAAGCAGAGCTGCTGGCAGCGCCCATTGTCCTCCTGGCACGGGTTGAAGCCCACCAGGTTGGCAGCGGTGGGCTGCACGTGGGAGTTGAAGACCACCACGTCCGTGAGTCCGTCAATGTCGTCGCGGATCACCTGGTGATGACAGTGATGTTGTTAGTTCAGTCTTTGAATGTGAAAGACACTATTTTGTGCTTTGTGATTTTGTGCTACTTTTGTGCAGCTTGTTGTATCGACATCTAGGAGTTGTATGTTGTAGGTTTACCCGTTGTATACATTGTTGCGTACATTGATTATAATGTTTTGTTATGTTACTTTGATAAGACATTTTTCAAAAAAGTGAAAGAGACACTAGGCAAAATAAAGATATTTCATAATCACCTCTGGCTGGGTCGTATTCGCCGGATCCTTGCTGGCCTGGAAAAGCTTCCCGAGCTTTCTATCCACCCACAACATAGAATTCCCAAATATCGACAATCCGTACGGAGCCGGGTATCGACTCCCATAACGGACAATCTCCCTCTGCGTCCCATCGGGCGCCATGCGCGAAATCATATCCAGCACGTCGTCGGTCCAGTACAGGAAATCATTGGTGTAGTCGACGGTGAGGCCGCGTGGCGATGCCAGGCTCTCGGAGGCTAACAAGGTACGGTTGGCACCATCTAGCTGGGCACGTTCTAGAATAGAAAATAATACATTTGTTACACACACATTGAAAGGCACAGGTTTAGGATGCAGCACCACTGGATGGAAAGCTATTTTGGGGGTTAAGGGCCTTGCTCAAGGGAACAACGGTAGTGGTAGTAATGACACCAGCAGCCCTCCAGTAGGCAGTTCAGTTCCCACTTTTCCTTTCATTTTATATATTGTTAGGTGTTTTCTGACTTTATTGAACAGATAGAGAGAGAGGGTGAGTGGGGAAAGATAGAGAGGTTGTGTCAAAGGGCAATAGGCTAGATTCGAAACCTATGCCGACCCTTTAGAAGTGTGCTGGTTACTGGTCAACCTCTATAACCTCTGGACTACTTACCAATTTTGGGGTTCTGGCCTCCGTCAGCCCAAAAGAGAAAACGGAGCTTGGGGCTGACGGCAAGGTCACTGGGCCGGTCCTCAATGGACTTGAGGAGGACCGTGCGGTAGGGGGTTTCGAGGCGGGTCACCTCCAAGTAGGTCTGGGCCTCGACAGCGTTAGTGAAGTAGAGGTTGCCTAAGGGGGAGGGGATGGGAGAAAGAAAGTTTAGGGAGTGAACAATATTGATATTGAGGGATACCTGGAGGTAATCGGACCTCTTTGAAATTAAAATAGATGGCCCTCCCACTGTGGAAAAATATTTTTACCTGGCCCTCCCTGAGCGTAAAAAAACTAAACATGTAACCCTCCCCCTCCAAAAATTATCATTAAAACAAAATAGCAGGGAATATTAAATCCCTTTTTAGTAGGCTATCAATGTTGCAGACGTGCTTTCTATCAAATCAACCCGTGGTTGAGAACCACTGCTGTATTCATACCATATTCATGTTATCCGCTAGAGGGCCGCATTTACCAATTTAAGCGTTAAGGGCCGTCAACACCAAGGACGATAAATATAATGATAAATTATACGTAACTATAAAACGTTGGCGAGCATCCACACTAGAGGAAAGTTTACGTTCTACAGTAGCCTACACCTGTCAATCAACTATCAACGCATCCTACTGCATGCTGTAGGACTATTAATAAGGTGGTAACACAGACCATTCAGTGCTTCAAAGTGTGTTCATTGTTATGGTGACAACTGCAAATAATACTTCAATGTAGGTTACATGTAGCCTAATGAAAATGTTAATTAAACGTTGAAATTCAACAACAAACGCTGTTTAGCCTGCGCATCTTTTACATCATGTCATTGCTTGCCTCGTTGCTCAAGTGGTTTGAAAGTGATTTCCATTTTTCTAATGGATGTAAATTTGGATCTTCTTTTTCACTGTGCTCATCACTATCTGTCCTGTGCAACCATTTAATAGGCTACATCTGTGCAACAATGTTATCATCACTGCACTCTCTCTCCGCAACTTTCCCCAACAGTTCATTTGGCCAAGGCCTATTTTACATTCAGCAATAGCAAGGAAGCATTCTTCTCTCCACGGAAAGCCTATTAGGCCTAGTATACAAAATACAACAACAAAAAAACTCCTCTAGCTTTTGTAGCCTATAGCTTTTCCTGGGATTTCACGAGAAGAGGAATAGCAGAGAGGCTTGCTTCCGTAGCCTATAGCCTATTGCGCATGGGAATAGCTGGAAGAGGGAGGCTAGAGTTCTAAAAACAAAAAGTGATGCAATCAGTCTCTCCTTTACTTTTAACCAAGAGAGACTGGCATGCATAGTATTGATATTAACCCTCTGATTACAGTGAAGAGCAAGACCGCTAAAACAACCTGTTTTGAATGCTTCATGCCGAAATAACTGGATAAAATAAAATAACATTTTGTCACATGCGCCGAATACAACTGGTGTAGACTTTAGCGAGAAATTCTGGCTTACGAGCCCTTCCCAACGATGCAGAGTAAAATAGTATCACGAGGAATAAAACACAATACACAAGAATGGAGCTATATACAGGGAGTACCATACAGTATAGGCCTGATTGTGCAACCATTTGGATCAGTTATGGGTCTATTCTCAACAGTTTACAAGGTCCTGAAAGGTACATTAGCAGGCTACTCACATGGTGTATTTTGATCACACCATTACGCAGTTTCTCTCTCTCTCCTTTCAAATTCCCAGCCAGGGGTGTATTCATTACGGAAACTGTTTACTGTTTATAACCAAATGGAAGAAAACAGAGCAAAACTAGAGTTTCTATTTGCCAAATTCAGGTAGGTCCCTACCCGTTTCGTTCCGTTTGCTTCCGTTTAAGAAACGTTTTGCAACAGAACCGGCATAATGAATACGCCCCAGTTATTTGGGGTTGTACGTCAAAGTTACACAGTCGAATTCAATTAGTAAATTCCAAAGTGCTGACAAATACTAACATTTAATCGATTACAAATTACATGACCCTACCCTGGACTAAATAAAAAAATACGAAACTGTCCCCCATTTTTTTCCGGGTAACAATTGTGTAAATTCCGACCGGTCCCTTAATGGAACTGGTTGTTATCTTTTTGTAATGAAGTCATTTCAACCAGTTTTGCCTGCTGGGTGTGGTTTATAGATGAAGGTCAGTACCAGAACTATTTACAACTTGGAGTATGTCTCTCCACTCTTTACATCATGGATCCTAACCTGAGATCCAGTCCACAGCCATGCCTTGTATGCCTCCTCGGCCGATGCCTTGGTTGACGACGGGAGTGAAGCTTCCACCATCTGTCTGGGCCCTGAAGATCCCTCTGTAAGAGCTGGAGGTGCTGTTGTCGATCCAGTAGATGTACCTAGAGGCGACGTGGAGATCCAACTTGTCCATCACAGAGTAGGAGTCTGCAACGGGTAAAGACATGTTAGCTTATCTAGATACTCAGTTACAGTATAAGTTAGTAACAAAGTTGGGTATAGATTAATTAATGAGGATTCATGACAAGATGTGTTTCAGACATCATCAGATAGATTATTATAGGTCATAATTAACAATTACCCAATTAATAAAGGTCATAGTTAGCATACGATTATGACATGTACATGTTATGTATGGTTAAAGTTAGGGTATATTTAGGTCTGGTTGATTTAAAGTTAGAGTTAGGGTTACGCACATCCAGCAACAGGCACCATGGCCTCCGAGTGGTCGGAGCTGTTGATGTGGAAGCCTCGGATAAGTCTGGGGGTGGAGACCACTGCGTAGGAGTCGTACTGCACGCAGCTGGTGCCATCCTGGGAAGGCACGAAGCCCGTGGTGCAGGCACATGTCTTCTGGCCCCCAGGCTTGGGCAGACACAGGTGGGGACAAGCCCCATTGTTGGTGCTGCAGCCGTTGGTGGTCCCGGCCGAGTCTGGGGAAGAAGAGAAAGGATGAGAAATTAACTTGAGGTATAATGCCTGTGTGGAACTCATTTTTTCACAAAAATCTCCCATTGACACCAACTTGAAAATTCAAGGACCTACAAATCTATTGACAATCTACTTGGTGGCAAATGTACCTAATATCGGATCAGTAAAATGTTCAGTTTCATACTCTACATAGCTCTCTGTTGAAAAACGATATATGTTTTAGCCTACGCAGGTGAAGACCAGCAGATTAGCTGTAGGTAGCCACACTCACTGTCTCGGGCATTGACTTTGAGGGCTCGCACTCCTGTCATCCCACTCCTCAGCACCACCATGTTGGCCCCAGTGCCCTTGTCCACCCTCTCAATGACCTCGTAGTCCAGGTCGGTGTAATAGAGGTAGTTCTGGTGCACGGTGAGGCCCCAGGGGTGGGACAGCTGGCTCACTATGGTCACCCTGCTGACCCCGTCCATTGTACCACACTCAATCTGTTCACAGGGAAAGGGACAGTACAGGGAGTCAGGGACATTAGAGATACTGTATGCTTCAGTTGCAGCACTATTCAATTCAATTCAGCATAACCTTATTTGTCCCCTTAGGTAATAACTACTAGGGCTAGTGATGTTTCAGACACATACAACACATCAGAATATGATATGCAATAAAGTTGTGAGCACTAAATGAGAAAATAATATGACAGTGGTTGTGTGTGTTCGTGCATGTATGTCTGTCCGTCCGTCCGTCTGTGTAGTCCTTTGTAGCTCAATTGGTAGAACAGGGTAGTGGGTTCGATTCCCAGGACCACCCATAAGGAAAATGTATGCACACATAAGTCGCTTTAGCGTCTTCTAAATGGCATATATTCTCATCAAGTTTGCAGACGACACAACAGTAGTAGGCCTTATTACCAACAATGACGCGACAGCCTATGGCAGCCTACAGGGAGGAGTGGTGCCAGGAAAATAATCTCTCCCTCAACGTCATCAAAACGAAGGAGCTGATCGTGGACTTCAGGAAACAGCAGAGGGAGCACGCCCCTATCCACATCGACGGGACCACAGTGGAGAAGGTGGTAAGCTTCAAATTCCTCAGTGTACACATCACTGACAATGTGAAATGGTCCACCCACACAGACTTTTACAGATGCACAATTGAGAGCATCCTGTCGGGCTGTATCACCGCCTGGTATGGCAACCGCAGGGCTCTCAAGAGGGTGGTGCGGTCTGCCCAACGCATCACCAGGGGCACACTGCCTGCCCTCCAGGACAACTTCAGCACCCGATGTCACAGGAAGGCCAAAAAGATCATCAAGGACATCAACCACCCAAGCTATTGCCTGTTCACCCCTCTATCACCCAGAAGGCGAGGTCAGTACAGGTGCATCAAAGCTGGGACAGAGAGACTGAAAAACAGCTTCTATCTCAAGGCCATCAGACTGTTAAATAGCCATCATTAGCTGGCTACCACCCGGTTACTCAACCCTGCACCTTAGAGGCTGCTGCCCTATATACATAGACATGGAATCACTGGCCACTTTAATAATGGAACAGTAGTCACTTTAATAATGTTTACATACTGCTTTACTCATCTCATATATACAGTATATACTGTATTATATTCTACTGTATTTTAGTCAATGCCACTCCAACATTGCTCGTCCTAATATTTATATATTTCTTAATTCCATTCTTTTACTTTTAGATTTGTGTGTATTGTTGTGAATTGTTAGATACTACTGCACTGTTGGAGCTAGGAACACAAGCATTCCGCTACACCCGCAATAACATCTGCTAAATATGTGTATGTGACCAATAAAATGTGATTTGATTTAATATATTTGTTTCTGTGTAACTCGGTACCCACCACTCCGGTGCTGGCGACGCCCCAGTACAGCTTGCTCATAGCGATGTCTGCGGTGATGAACCCAATGTTCCCCAGGTTGATGGTGTAGAGGTTCCTCAGGTTGCCTCCATCCATGTCAGCACTGGCAACCTTAGGAGGTACGCCACTGTCTATCCCCCGGTCTGTCCAGAACAACTTACTATAAAGCAGGAATTCAGAAAGGTTAGCATAAATTAGTATTAGCATTAGTATTAATCCACTGATGATGACCTGGAATGAAGCCTAACTAACAATTCAAAAAATGTCTGTTGTTGTTGTTGATTTTCCTTATAATGTTATGAAATGCTTGGTATAATGTTGGTATAAAGTCACATTGATTATTTTACTTCCTAAATACATCAGTATCCAACAAACTGTACAGTATTATTACTTGACCATTAAACATACACTACATACGCAAGACGGCACATACACATACAGTACTACTTGTTTGTCAGTATTACATTTATTCAGTTGTATCCTTTGTAACTAGTAATACTGATACACAGACGAGTGTTTACCCTCTGGCTGGGTCCAGGGCTATTCCAATAGGCTCCCCTGCTCCCTCTGGCTTCCCTGTGTTTGTGATGAGGGTCTTCCTGTAGAGTTGGACTCCATCCACACGAATGACCTACAGTAGATGAGAAACTTGTTATATCATGTTAAATGAATACATTATAACCATGTTACTACTAACGCAGTTAAAAGATACATTATGCAAAGAAATGAGATATAGTCACAATTAGCGTGAAACTACTCAGTTATCATCTCTATATTGGATCCAATAACACCTTAAGCCTAGTAATGATATTGTATGTCTACAAATGCAAGTAAGATATATTCTATACATCATTTACAATGAGGACATGATACGTTACCTCTATTGCTTTATTAGTTGGATTAGTGTAGTACATCATGCGAGTTATCCAATCAAAAGCCAGACCAGAGGGCGAGCCAATGATTGCAGATGGAGCAAACAGAGTCCTATTGGTTCCATCCGTTTTCACCCTGTAAATGGAGCTCTGAGAGGGAGAGACAGCAAACAATTCACTTATATTAGACCCGAATCCAGACTTGAAATAAGTGAGTTTTGGGGTGTTGGGTTCTAACTTGAAATATTGAAATATCCTTATTCATGTTTCCATATTAGAACTGGGTGTATGGAAATCTACTGAGTGAGAAAGGGGAGTGCAGAAAGTTTACATTCTGTCAGAACATGTTATTGTCAAATCTCATGTATCCTATGGAGAGAGGCAAAGAGTAACAGTCTGGTTTCAGTCACTGATAAGGTTGTATAGCCGTGGATTAGGGAGGAGTGAGGAATGTGGGCCGAGGTCAGGTCAGATGAAGTGAGCAGGAACAGTCCTATGACATACACACAACGGAGGCAGGGACATGACTACACCCATGAGAGGAACCACTTAAGTTCCTGACTAGCAACAGAGGTGTATTGGCTGTCTAGATATGCAAGGAGTTGACTCCACCCACTAGAGGGTATAAATATATGTACTTGTGTAAACATGTCTTTGTCTTTTCAGCTGTTGGACCCAGTGGGTGAATAAACTTGGTTTGAGCTTTTTCTTAGTCTTAATTTCAACTTCCTCGGACTTCAATGTGTGAGTTAAGCAAGAGTCTAGTTAAGTGTGTGTATATTGAGGTAGGATTCTGCACTTACATCATTCAAAACGGTTAAGGTTACAAAATTCCAGTAACCGTCCCATTTTTTTTCTCTAGAAATCTGCTTATTCCTGCCTTATTACGGGAATCTTACAACCGGGATTTCTGGAAAACTGGGGAATTTTGCAAAACCTGAATTTTGCAACATTTAAAATGGTAGTGGTTTATTTACTGTGAGCAACTTGTCACTCACCGAGCCCTGCACCCAATAGACAAACTGCTCCTGGTCGTCAAAGTCGATGTCCCGCCCCTGGGTGATGCCAGACACGGGTACCATGGCGTTGTTGGAGGGGTCGGCCGGGTCCACAGGGATGCCGAAGATCACAGTCTCCCTCACCACCATCAGGAACGGAGTGTCATCTGAGGTAGAGACAGAGTAGGATAGAATGGGATGGGGTGGAGTGGAGTGGAGTGGAATAGAATATGAAAGAGACAAGCAAAACAGAAAAGCAAAATCAACCAATGTTTTTTTCTGATTGGCATTTGCGATATCGCTATCTCCATTTATCATGTTATGACAAATACACAACACATTTGCCTTCATACAGAATAGTATAAATCAGAGTGGTATAGAATAAAATAAAATTGATTAGGAATAGGATAGAAAAAATCCCTTGTACTGTACAAATTTATGACAGCAATAATTCATCAGGTCAAATCGATGTGCTAAGAGAGATGCTACAAGCCTATCGTTAGAGCTGCTGGTAGGGTACCTTTGATGCAGGTCCGCCCATCACTGTTGAGGTTCCAGCCAGACTGGCAGTGGCAGGTGTAGTACCTGGGCCTAAAGCCAGACAGTAGGCACAGCTGACTGCACAGGTGCTCCGCGCATGGGTTGATTGCTGCATAGTGGAAAACAATGGAACAATCATGAAATGCTTTATCCACTACTGAGCTACAGGGTCCCCTGTAGCTCAGTTGGTAGAACATGGCGCTTGCAACGCCAGGGTTGTGGGTTCGTTTCCCACAGGGGGGCAGTATGAAAATGTATGCACTCACTAACTGTAAGTCGCTCTGGATAAGAGCGTTTGCTAAATGACTTAAATGTAAATGTAAACTAGTGCTGAGCGATTAGTGCTTTTTGAGGTCAGTTCGGTTTCGGTTCGATTATTAAAAGATTATCAAGTTTTTTCGATTTCGGTTTTGATTATACATTTTTTACATTAAATGCACTATGCATTACATGTATGTGGGTTGACTGCTGTAACAACACAGAATAAAACAATTAATAAAAGTCCAATGATGGTGGTGGCTTCCCATTACTGCTTATTACTTATTAACCATCATTTATTGACATTACTTTACTTTAATAAAATATTTCAGTTGTTGTGTATATTACATTTGTTTTAGGCCTATTTGATTACTTTATTATTTAATTTCCAAGTCATCATCTCATCTCTATAGAGCTGCTGCCTATGCGGTCTGACAAAATCACTATTTTAGTAGTTCTTCAAAGTAAATAAGGCATACTTTTATGACTGCTGAATACCAACTATCAACCACTTATATCATGTATTTTCAGGTAGAGATACCTAACGAAGCTCTCTATCCCTCTCGATCGCTCGTTCTTCTGTCACTTCTCTCCCTCTCAGACTGGACAAGTAGGCGCGCAATGGTTTATGGTTATAATTAATGATCATGTTTTCTGCAATAAACTATGTAGAATATTGGCCTGTTGGAAACTACAACTCCCTACTACATCGCACAGTTCAGGCTTGATCTGATTTATCTCTAGAGAAACTGCGCATTGCACTCACAAAAAAAAAGAACGAAATGGAATTCAAATAATTTAACAGACATCATTCAATAACAGGAATTTCTGTTAATTGTTCAGCACTATCCACTACAAACAAATAGTATGTTTGAATGTTTTATGGACGAATTTTGAATGTTACCCGCTGGTTGTTAGAATGTAATACAGAATTTGTTGGAACAGTACCTACTGGTTGTTTGAATGTTATCTGGAAGTTGTTTGAACGTTACCTGATGTTTTTTATTTTTTATACATACATACATATATACATATATACATACATACACATACACATACAGTGGGGAGAACAAGTATTTGATACACTGCCGATTTTGCAGGTTTTCCTACTTACAAAGCATGTAGAGGTCTGTAATTTTTTATCATAGGTACACTTCAACTGTGAGAGACGGAATCTAAAACAAAAATCCAGAAAATCACATTGTATGATTTTTAAGTAATTAATTTGCATTTTATTGCATATCATAAGTATTTGATACATCAGAATAGCAGAACTTAATATTTGGTACAGAAACCTTTGTTTGCAAATACAGAGATCATACGTTTCCTGTAGGTCTTGACCAGGTTTGCACACACTGCAGCAGAGATTTTGGCCCACTCCTCCATACAGACCTTCTCCAGATCCTTCAGGTTTCGGGGCTGTCGCTGGGCAATACAGACTTTCAGCTCCCTCCAAATATTTTCTATTGGGTTCAGGTCTGGAGACTGGCTAGGCCACTCCAGGACCTTGAGATGCCTCTTACGGAGCCACTCCTTAGTTGCCCTGGCTGTGTGTTTCGGGTCGTTGTCATGCTGGAAGACCCAGCCACGACCCATCTTCAATGCTCTTACTGAGGGAAGGAGGTTGTTGGCCAAGATCTCGCGATACATTGCCCCATCAATCCTCCCCTCAATACGGTGCAGTCATCCTGTCCCCTTTGCAGAAAAGCATCCCCAAAGAATGATGTTTCCACCTCTATGCTTCACGGTTGGGATGGTGTTCTTGGGGTTGTACTCATCCTTCTTCTTCCTCCAAACACGGCGAGTGGAGTTTAGACCAAAAAGCTCTATTTTTGTCTCATCAGACCACATGACCTTCTCCCATTCCTCCTCTGGATCATCCAGATGGTCATTGGCAAACTTCAGACGGGCCTGGACATGCGCTGGCTTGAGCAGGGGGACCTTGCGTGCGCTGCAGGATTTTAATCCATGACGGCGTAGTATGTTACTAATGGTTTTCTTTGAGACTGTAGGGACAGCTCTCTTCAGGTCATTGACCAGGTCCTGCCGTGTAGTTCTGGGCTGATCCCTCACCTTCCTCATGATCATTGATGCCCCGCGAGGTGAGATCTTGCATGGAGCCCCAGACCGAGGGTGATTGACCATCATCTTGAACTTCTTCCATTTTCTAATAATTGCGCCAACAGTTGTTGCCTTCTCACCAAGCTGCTTGCCTATTGTCCTGTAGCCCATCCCAGCCTTGTGCAGGTCCACAATTGTATCCCTGATGTCCTTACACAGCTCTCTGGTCTTGGCCATTGTGGAGAGGTTGGAGTCTGTTTGATTGAGTGTGTGGACAGGTGTCTTTTATACAGGTAATGAGTTCAAACAGGTGCAGTTAATACAGGTAATGAGTGGAGAACAGGAGGGCTTCTTAAAGAAAAACTAACAGGTCTGTGAGAGCCGGAATTCTTACTGGTTGGTAGGTGATCAAATACTTATGTCATGCAATAAAATGCAAATTAATTACTTAAAAATCATACAATGTGATTTTCTGGATTTTTGTTTTAGATTCCGTCTCTCACAGTTGAAGTGTACCTATGATAAAAATTACAGACCTCTACATGCTTTGTAAGTAGGAAAACCTGCAAAATCGGCAGTGTATCAAATACTTGTTCTCCCCACTGTACATATCCTTTCAAAAAATATATTTCCCTTTATTACTTTCCAACCCCACAACCCCTTCCCTAATTGGAGTAAACTAGTGAACAACAATGCTTAGGCCTCTACTTCCAGCTTATACATACTATATACATTTTACGGACACAGTCAATTTTACAATAATTATTTTTTGTTTGTTTTTACTCCTGAACTTCATCTACCCTCAATCTCTCTGATCATTTTCATGATGATCATGATGTAGTGGACCATGATAGTTCTTTGGTGATGTGGACACCAAGGAACTTGAAGCTCTCAACCTGTTCCACTACAGCCCCGTCGATGAGAATGGGGGCGTGCTCAGTCCTCTTTTTTCTTCCTGTAGTCCACAATCATCTCCTTTGTCTTGGTCATGTTGAGGGAGAGGTTGTTATCCTGGCACCACACTGCAAGGTCTCTGACCTCCTCCCTATAGGCTGTCTCATCGTTGTCGGTGATCAGGCCTACCACTGTTGTGTCGTCGGCAAACTTAATGATGGTGTTGGAATCGTGCCTGGCCATGCAGTCATGTGTGAACAGGGAGTACAGGAGGGGACTGAGCACGCACCCCTGAGGGGCCCCCGTGTTGAGGATCAGTGTGGCAGATGTGTTGTTACCTACCCTTACCACCTGGGGGTGGCCCGTCAGGAAGTCCAGGATCCAGTTGCAGAGGGAGGTGTTTAGTCCCAGGATCCTTAGCTTAGTGATGAGCTTTGAGGGTACTATGGTGTTGAATGCTGAGCTGTAGTCAATGAATAGCATTCTCACGTAGGTGTTCCTCTTGTCCAGGTGGGAAAGGGCAGTGTGGAGTGCAATAGAGATTGCATCATCTGTGGATCTGTTGGGGCGGTATGCAAATTGGAGTGGGTCTAGGGTTTCTGGGATAATGGTGTTTATGTGAGCCATGACCAGCCTTTCAAAGCACTTCATGGCTACAAACGTCAGTGCTACGGGTCGGTAGTCATTTAGGCAGGTTATCTTAGTGTCCTTGGGCACGGGGACTATGGTGGTCTGCTTGAAACATGTTGGTATTACAGACTCAGTCAGGGACATGTTGAAAATGTCAGTGAAGACACTTGCCAGTTGGTCAGCACATCCTCGGAGTACACGCCCTGGTAATCCGTCTGGCCCTGCGGCCTTGTGAATGTTGACCTGCTTAAAAGTCTTACTCACATTGGCTACGGGGAGCGTGATCACATAGTCATCCGGAACAGCTGGTGCTCTCATGCATGCTTCAGTGTTGCTTGCCTCGAAGCGAGCATAGAAGTGGTTTAGCTTGTCTGGAAGTCTTGTGTCACTGGGCAGCTCGCGGCTGTGCTTCCCTTTGTAGTCTGTAATAGTTTTCAAGCCCTGCCACATCCGACGAGCGTCAGAGCCGGTGTAGTACGATTCAATCTTAGTCCTGTACTGGCTCTTGCCTGTTTGATGGTTAGTCGGAGGGCATAGCGGGATTTCTTATAAGCGTCCGGGTTAGAGTCCCGCTCCTTGAAAGCGGCAGCTCTACCCTTTAGCTCAGTGCGGATGTTGCCTGTAATCCATGGCTTCTGGTTGGGGTATGTACGTACGGTCACTGTGGGGAAGACGTCATCGATGCACTTATTGATGAAGCCAGTGACTGATGTGGTGTACTCCTCAATGCTATCTGAAGAATCCCGGAACATGTTCCAGTCTGTGCTAGCAAAACAGTCCTGTAGCTTAGCATCTGCGTCATCTGACCACTTTTTTATTAACCAAGTCACTGGTGCTTCCTGCTTTAGTTTTAGCTTATAAGCAGGAATCAGGATGGAGGGCGAGGGAGAGCTTTGTATGTGTCTCTGTGTGTGGAGTAAAGGTGGTCTAGAGTTTTTTTCTCCTCTGGTTGAACATTTAACATGCTGGTAGAAATGAGGTAGAACTGATTTAAGTTTCCCTGCATTAAAGTCCCCGGCAACTAGGAGCGCTGCCTCTGGATGAGCATTTTCCTGTTCGCTTATGGCCTTATACAGCTCATTCAGTGCAATCTTAATGCCAACATTGGTTTGTGGTGGTAAATAGACAGCTATGAAAAATATAGATGAAAACTCTCTTGGTAAACAGTGTGGTCTACAGCTTATCATAAGGTACTCTACCTCAGGCGAGCAAAACCTTAAGACTTCCTTAGTATTTGATTTTGTGCACCAGCTGTTGTTTACAAATATACACAGACCGCCACCCCTTGTCTTACCGGAGTCAGCCGTTATATCCTGCCGATGTAGCAAATAGCCCGCTAGCTGTATGTTGTCCATGTTGTCGTTCAGCCACGACTCGGTGAAACATAATATATTACAGTTTTTAATGTCCCGTTGGTAGGATAACCGTAATCTTAGGTCATCTAATTTATTTTCAAATGATTGAACATTGGCTAATAGGATTGATGGAAGAGGCAGTTTACTCGCTCGCCGTCGCACCCCGACCAACGTCCACGATATCTCTGTCTCTTTCTCATGTGAATGACAGGGATTTGGGCCTTGTCGGGTGTCTGTAGGATATCATTCGTGTCCGACTTGTTGAAGAAAAAAACCTTCGTCCAATACGAGGTGAGTAATCGCTGTCCTGATTTCCAGAAGCTCTTTTTGGTTATAAGAGACGATGGCAGAAACATTATGTACAGAATACATTTCAAATAACGCAGAAAAACACACATAATAGTACAATTGGTGTCACGGTTTCGGCCGAGGCTGCCTCTCTTCCTTGTTCGGGCAGGCTTCGGTGTTCGTTGTCTCCGGAATACTAGCTGCCACCGTTGTATGTTTCATGTTCGTTTGCTTTTGTCTGTTTGTTGTGACACCTGTTCTCGTTTAGCGTAATTAGTGTCCTATAAGTTTCTCGTTGTGTTTGTCTAGTGTTGTGTGTGATTGATTTATTTCTGTCGTGTGTTGTGCTTGTATATTGCTTATTCGCTCGGTTGAGCTTCACTCCACTGTGTTGGAGCGTTTACGCACATGTTTAGTGCGCCTTTTGTTTTGTCGCCTTCGTGCGTAGTTTCGCCTTCGGGCAAGTTTGTTCGTATTTTCCTTGTTGGAAATTGAACTAAAGTCTTTTGGACTATACTTCGGTGTCCTGCGCTTGATTCCACCACTACACCCACCTACAGCATTCTTGACAGAATCACACACCTTCAAGAATGGAATCAGCAGGAGCCGCAGCAGCCCAGGCGACGCTGGAGGACAAGGTCCGTGAACAAAGTGACCAGATCCTGCAGATGGGGTCCGCACTGCAGGAGGTGATCACCACCATCCGAGGCTGGGGGACTCCTCCACCGCCATCCTCCCTGCCAGCACCATCGGCCAGTCAGCCCATTCCCGCTCCGGAACCCCGAGGAGTTCGACTCTCGCTCCCGAGGGCCTACGATGGGACCGCGGCCGGGTGTCAGGGATTCCTTCTCCAGGTGGAGCTGTACCTGGCCACCGTGCACCCGGCGCCCTCGGGACATGAGAGCGTGTCCGCCCTGATCTCCTGCCTTTCCGGGAAGGCGTTGGAATGGGCCAACGCGGAGTGGAGGAGGATCGACGCGGATACCATCACCTACGAAGAGTTCTCCCGCCGCTTCAGGGCGGTGTTTGACCATCCCCCGGAGGGGAAAGCGGCGGGGGAGCGTCTGGTCTTCCTCCGGCAGGGGAGGAGGAGTGCCCAGGAGTTCGCCCTAGAATTCCGTACTCTAGCGGCAGATGCAGGGTGGAATGAGCGGGCTCTCATCGATCACTACAGATGTAGTCTTCGCGAGGACGTCCGTCGGGAGCTGGCCTGTAGGGACACCAGCCTCTCGTTCGACCAGTTGGTCGACATGTCCATCAGGCTGGATAACCTGCTAGCTACCCGCGGACGTTCCGAGGGGGGTCCGTCCATTTCACCCTCCAGCGCCTCCGAGCCATGCCCCATGGAGCTCGGGGGCGCTGGCGCTAGAGAGAGGAGGGGTCGGCTTACGAGGGGGTCCATCTCCTGCACCAACTGTGGTCGGGGAGGACACACCGCGGCTAGGTGCTGGGGATGGCCTCCTAGGGGAGAGGACGAGAGGTCCCGCACTGGGGATTCCTTCCAGGTGAGTAGGCGCCCCACTCACCCAGAGCTCTCTGTTGCACATTTCTGTATACCTGTGCGTTTTCCACAGGTAGCACCTCATTCCCAGCATAAGGCGCTGGTAGATTCAGGCGCGGCTGGGAATTTTGTTGATAAGAAGTTTTGTTTAGCCTTAGGGATTCCCCTTCTTCCTGTTGATGTCCCTTTCCCCGTTCATGCCCTAGATAGCCGTCCGTTGGGTGCGGGCTTGATCAGGGAGGTCACTGCGCCACTTAGGATGTGTGCGCAGGGGGGTCATCAGGAGATGATTCAGCTATTTCTGATTGACTCGCCTGCGTATCCGGTGGTGCTGGGCATGCCCTGGTTGAGTACCCATAACCCATCTATTTCGTGGCAGGAGAGGGCTCTGATGGAGTGGTCTGCCCAGTGTGTGGGTCGATGCTTGGGCGTTTCCGTAGGGGCTACCTTGGTGGAGAGTCCAAACCAGGTGCCCGCATTGCACGTTCCCCCTGAGTATGGGGATTTGGCTATTGCGTTTAGTAAGTCGAGGGCGACGCGGTTGCCGCCCCATAGGCAGGGAGATTGTGCGATAGACCTCCAGGCAGGAGCTGCGCTCCCACGGAGCCATGTGTATCCTCTGTCTCAGGAGGAGAAGAAAGCTATGGAGACTTACATAGACAAATCTCTGAGACAAGGATACATACGGCCTTCCACTTCCCCTGCGTCCTCGAGTTTCTTTTTTGTGAAGAAAAAGGATGGTGGTTTACGCCCGTGCATCGATTACCGTGGTCTCAATCAGATCACGGTGAAGTACAGTTATCCACTCCCGCTGATTGCGACCATGACTGAGTCATTGCATGGGGCGCGTTTCTTCACTAAATTAGATCTCAGGAGCGCGTACAACTTGGTGCGCATCAGGGAGGGCGATGAATGGAAGACAGCCTTTAGTACCACCTTGGGCCATTACGAGTATCTTGTCATGCCATACGGGTTGATGAACGCTCCGTCAGTTTTCCAATCATTCGTGGATGAGATCTTCAGGGACATGCAGGGGCAGGGGGTGGTTGTGTACATAGATGACATTCTCGTGTACTCGCCTACCCGTGTCGAGCATGTGGCCCTGGTGCGCAGAGTGTTGCGGAGGCTGGTGGAGCACGACCTGTATGTTAAGGCAGAGAAGTGTCTGTTTTTCCAGGAGTCGGTCTCCTTTTTGGGGTATCAGTTGTCTGCGTCAGGGGTGAAGATGGAGGTAGACCGGGTGTCAGCCGTGCGTAATTGGCAAACACCAACCACTGTGAAGGAGGTGCAGCAGTTTTTGGGGTTTGCGAATTACTACAGGAGGTTTATCCGGGGTTTTGGACAGGTGGCAGCTCCCATCACGTCTCTTTTGAAGGGGGGTCCGGTGCGTCTGCAGTGGTCTGCCGAGGCGGACAGGGCGTTTGGGAGGCTGAAGGACCTGTTTACCTCGGCCCCGGTGCTGGCGCATCCGGATCCCTCTTTGCCATTTCAGGTAGAGGTGGACGCGTCTGAGGCCGGTATAGGAGCCGTGCTTTCACAACGGTCAGGCGCGCCACCTAAACTCCGCCCCTGTGCTTTTTATTCCAAGAAGCTCAGTCCGGCGGAGCGAAACTATGACGTAGGGGACAGGGAGCTGTTAGCCGTGGTACAGGCCCTAAAGGTGTGGAGGCACTGGCTTGAGGGGGCTCAACACCCTTTCCTCATTTTGACGGACCACCGTAACCTGGAGTACATCCGGGCAGCAAGGAGGCTGAACCCTCGTCAGGCAAGATGGAATATGTTTTTGACCCGGTTTACATTTAAGATCACGTACATCCCTGGGTCACAGAACGGTAAGGCAGATGCACTGTCTCGGCGGTATGACACGGAGGAGAGGTCCGTGGAGCCCACTCCCATACTGCCGGAGTCGTGTCTGGTGGCACCGGTAGTGTGGGAGGTCGATGCTGAGCTCGAGCGGGCGTTACGCACCGACCCTAGTCCACCGCAATGCCCGGAGGGTCGGAAGTACGTTCCGCTCGAGGTTCGGGATCGATTGATCTATTGGGCTCACACGTCACCCTCCTCTGGACACCCTGGTATCGGCCGGACAGTGCACTGTCTTAGTGCCAAGTACTGGTGGCCCACGTTGGCAAGGGATGTGAGGGTTTATGTTTCCTCCTGCTCGGTGTGCGCCCAGTGTAAGGCGCCTAGACATCTGCCTAGGGGTAAGTTACTACCCCTGCCCGTTCCACAACGACCATGGTCTCACCTCTCGGTGGATTTCCTTACTGACCTTCCTCCTTCACAGGGGAATACCACTATACTGGTCGTTGTGGACCGGTTTTCTAAGGCCTGTCGTTTGCTCCCCATGCCGGGCCTTCCTACCGCCCTGCAAACTGCCGAAGCACTATTCACCCATGTGTTCCGGCACTACGGGGTACCCGAGGATATTGTGTCTGATCGAGGTTCCCAATTTACCTCCAGGGTCTGGAGAGCCTTTATGGAGCGGTTGGGGGTCTCGGTGAGCCTCACCTCGGGTTACCACCCGGAGAGTAATGGGCAGGTGGAACGCGTGAACCAGGATGTGGGTAGGTTTCTTAGAACATACTGCCAGGACCGGCCGGAGGAGTGGGCAAGGTACGTTCCCTGGGCCGAGATGGCCCAGAATTCCCTACGCCATTCCTCCACTAACCTAACCCCTTTCCAATGTGTGTTAGGTTACCAGCCGGTTCTGGCACCTTGGCAGCAGAGCCAGATCGAGGCTCCTGCGGTGGATGAGTGGGCGCGGCGCTCGGAGGAGACATGGAACGCTGCACACGTCCACCTGCAGCGGGCCCTCCGACGTCATAAGGCGAGCGCCGATCTCCACCGCAGTGAGGGACCGGTGTACGCACCTGGTGATCGAGTCTGGCTCTCTACCAGAAACCTGCCCCTCCGCCTGCCCTGTCGGAAACTGGGTCGGCGGTTTGTAGGGCCATTTAAAGTCCTGAGAAGGTTGAACGAGGTGTGTTACAAATTACAACTACCTGTTGAATATAAAAGTATTAACCCCTCGTTCCATGTGTCCCTTCTCAGGCCGGTGGTAGCTGGCCCACTCCAAGAAAGTGAGATCAGGGAGACTCCTCCGCCCCCATTGGACATCGAGGGGGCACCGGCGTACTCCGTGAGGTCCATCTTGGATTCGAGACGTCGGATGGGGGGTCTCCAATATCTAGTGGAGTGGGAGGGGTACGGTCCGGAGGAACGGTGCTGGGTGCCGAGGAGAGACATTTTGGACCCGTCTCTCCTGACGGAATTCCATCGTGGGCACCTCTCTTCCTTGTTCGGGCAGGCTTCGGCGTTCGTTGTCTCCGGAATACTAGCTGCCACCGTTGTATGTTTCATGTTCGTTTGCTTTTGTCTGTTTGTTGTGACACCTGTTCTCGTTTAGCATAATTAGTGTCCTATAAGTTTCTCGTTGTGTTTGTCTAGTGTTGTGTGTGATTGATTTATTTCTGTCGTGTGTTGTGCTTGTATATTGCTTATTCGCTCGGTTGAGCTTCACTCCACTGTGTTGGAGCGTTTACGCACATGTTTAGTGCGCCTTTTGTTTTGTCGCCTTCGTGCGTAGTTTCGCCTTCGGGCAAGTTTGTTCGTATTTTCCTTGTTGGAAATTGAACTAAAGTCTTTTGGACTATACTTCGGTGTCCTGCGCTTGATTCCACCACTACACCCACCTACAGCATTCTTGACAATTGGTTAGAGGGCTGTAAAACGGCAGTCATCTTCTCCGGCGCCATTCTATATAATGATCTAATGATTCTGTCTCTTCGCAGCAAAATCTGCAGAGCTGGGAAGATTGTATTCCCCATATAAATAACATTCTATTGGTAGCAAGAATTTTATATAATAATTTAAATTGAAAAATTCTAAGTTTTGAATCTGGCGTTGTTTTTCGTATCAGTTCATAAACACTATGCCATGGGATCGGTGCGTGAAAAATCTCTTCCCAACTATTTTGCAATCTATATGGGACGGCTGTCAATCCTTTGGTCCTTAAATGAAACTGGTATACTTTTTTATTTATCACAGTTTTCTTTAAATCATTATGTTCTTTAATGCAAGGCTGACAGACAAGTTACTTACTTTTTCCCCCTTCCACTTTCCTCTTCCATTTTTGTGGTAATGCTGCAATTATTTGTTTGTAATTTTGGGTAAAGCAGACATTTCCATATGTTTTTGTTAGCTGCATGTGCGACATAACTCCACCAGTCCTACCCATGATATCATTTACGAAGATTATACCTTTTTTAAACATTTTGTCAAAATAAAAAGTTTTTTTATCAATTTGTATATTTGAGTTTAACCACAATATTTGTTGCATTATTTGTTCTGTCGTTTCTGGAGGATTAAATTGAAATTGTAACCAACTTTCTATGGCTTGTTTTAGAAATAGTGATATTTGGGAGATTATTTCCTTTTCAAATAACTGAAAGTGAGAGGTTGTAATCTGAATAAAGGGAAAAAGGCCATTCTTGAACATTGGGTGAGACAATCTTACTAATTTGCTAGAGAACCAGTTCGGATTTAAGTATAACTTTTGTATGACTGAAGCTTTTAGTGATAGGTCTAATGCTTTAATATTTAATAATTTCTGTCCTCCGAATTCATATTCATTATATAAATAGGCCCGTTTAATTCTGGCTTGCCGTTCCAAATAAAATTGAATATTATTTTCTCATATAATTTAAAAAACTGTTCGCTAGGCGTAGGCAAGACCATAAGCAAATAGGTAAACTGGGATAATACTAAAGAGTTAATCAGGGTGATTTTTCCACAAATTTACAGGTATTTACCTTTCCATGGTAGCAAAGATCTTATCTATTTTTGCTAACTTTCTATTAAAATGTATTGGAGTGAGATCATTTATTTCATTTGGGATATGTATTCCGAGTATATCCACATCACCATCAGACCATTTTATTGGTAAACTACATGGTAATGTAAAAATTGTATTTTTTAGTGATCCAATACGTAATATAGTACATTTATCATAATTTGGTTGTAATCCAGAGAGGTTAGAAAATGTATCTAGATCCTTTATGAGGCTGTGGAGGGATTCAAGTTGTGGATTTAAAAGAAAACATGAATCATCAGCGTACAATGACACCTTTGTTTTTAAGCCCTGGATTTCTAATCCCTTGATATTATTGTTGGATCTGATTTTATTAGCTAACATCTCGATGGCCATAATAAATAGATATGCCGATAGTGGACAACCTTGTTTCACTCCTCTTGACAATTTAAAACTTTCTGAGAAATAGACATTATTTACTATTTTACACCTAGGGTTACTATACATGATTTTAACCCATTTTATAAGAGATTCTCCAAAATTGAAATGTTCCAGGCATTTATATATAAACCCCAGTCGTACTTTATCAAATGCCTTTTCGAAGTCTGCTATGAATAGCAGGCCTGGTTTCCCAGATGTTTCATAGTGTTCTATTGTTTCCAGTACTTGCCTTATATTATCTCCAATGTATCTTCCATGTAAAAAACCTGTCTGATTAGAATGAATAATGTCCGACAATACCTTTTTAATTCTATGCGCTATACATTTTGCTAGAATCTTTGCATCACAGCACTGAAGTGTAAGGGGCCTCCAATTTTTACCTGAAGGTTGTTTGATGGGGTGGTCCATGACGATGCCCATGGGCTGGTAGACGTTGGTGATCATGGTGGTCGTGTTGCCCCCATGGAACTTGTTGGTCCTCAGGACCTGGTAAGTATAGCGCTCCGACCAGTAGATGTGGTCCTCGAAGATGGTCATACCGTGGGGGTGTTGAAGAACCTACAGAGAGGTGGAGAAACTGTTATGAAGGGATTTCAAAAGGATGGGTGACACTTCACTTAAAGCCAACGTGTTCAATGCTTTATTACTTGTTATTGTATGAGCCTTTATAATGTCTTATTATACAACTTATAATGTATTTATATGGTGCAATCTTTCAACAGATTGAAAATGGCAGTTATTTAGCCACAAACATAACATGATACTAAGACATTATAAGGGGTCATAAATGCTTAAGTCTTACAATGCATCATAACAGCATTACAATGCAGTAATGTCTGCATTAAGTGTTACCAATGAATGTGAAACTGTAGGAAGTAGTGACATGAGAACAATTGATTCATGAGCACCTACAATAAGAATAAGGAACTAGCGTACAGTGTACATTTTAGGACAACCTCAGCCTGCTGGTTTTACCAATGCTCACCATATCACTGGCCATGACCTGGAAGCGGCCGTTGCCGTTGTAATCGCAGTAGTCGATGTACTTGAGGTAGGCGTCAGCAAAGTAGACCCGGCGCGTGGTGTAGTCCAGGGCCAGACCGTTGGGCCAGTAGAGCTTGGTGGTGACAATGGCCTGTCTCCCGGTGCCGTCCATATAGGCCTTCTCTATCCTCGGGTTCTGACCCCAGTCTGACCAGAACATTATGTTGGTGCTGGGAAAGGTCAAATGTCAAATCAATTATTGTATTTTTTTACCTTTGCAATGCTGTGATTTTGCAGTGAATAAGGTAAATGTCGAGAACTCAACAGAGAGAAAAAGAATGCCCAATAATGATTAAAGAACAACATGTAAAGTAGAATGTATTGGTGCTAGATAATTTAGCAATTCTTTATTGAAGGGTTCCTAGAAAGGGACAGCATAACACATTCATAAGCAGTAATTAAGTCACTTAATTAATTAAGTAATTCATAATTTGAGCGTTTGTTGACAGGCATTTCATTAATTATTCTCTACTGCTCATGAATGTGTTATGTATGGTTAATGAATGTGCTATAAAATCCTTATGTAGGTACCTTTCAGTGTTACTGATCATTCAATCATTGCTGTGTTCCTATGGTTAGCAGTGAAAGGCCTTACTGGTTTCGGGGATCCAGAGCCAGTCCACGGGGGCTGGTGACGTTCTTGGTGAGGAGAACCTTCCTGAAGCGGCCGTCCAGAGTGGACACCTCGATGTTCTCCATTACTGAGTCGGTCCAGTAAAGGTTCCTCGCCACCCAGTCCACAGCTATGCTCTCCGGTACCATTAGACCAGTGGAGAACACCTAGAACCACAGAAGAACAAAGTGCGGTATATTAGAACAATATAGACCATAGTAGAGTTCAATTTCATGTACTTCAATTCTCGCCATTACAACGCACTGTATTTTGGAGTTTCAGCACGTCATATCGGACATACTGTTATATTGTGTTAATATGGATGAAATATTAAGAAGCATAATAATGTATATTCTGATGTATATTAAATAACTATATTTGTTATAAAAACTGGACGAAGGCTTTTTCTTGGAGCATTAACCGAAAAAGAACTATAATTCAGTGTGTTCCTAACGTATGTTCTCAGACCTCTCGTCTGTCCGTGCCGTTCTGAAAGGAGGTAAAGATCTTCTTCAGCGAGACGTCGGCCCAGTAGATTCTGCTGGTCAAGCGGTCAAAGTCTACGGTCACGATGTCGGAACCGCTGACCACAGGGCGGATGAGGGGCGGTTGGAGGTTGACTTTGCTGGAGATGATCTGACTGCGACTGGCAACTAGGAGCGTGGCTGCTGTGGGGTCTGCGGGTAAACAAATAAATAGTCAATACAATACAATTATTTCACGATAGTTTAGAGGGAGTTAGTATTTAGTTGAACAAAAATAGCATTTGCTACATGGCTAAAATGTTACCATAACAATATGTCTTACTTTGTATTCGCCAATAAAAATGATTGGGATTCGTTTTTTTTACTGTAATGTCAAAATAATCATTTCACTTTCACCTCAAAATGATAAAGGTAAATATATTCAAAATATGTCTATTAAAGTGCAATTTCCCCCCTCCCCCCAAAAAATAGTAATGGATGAGCAGCTAAAATGTTAGGTTGCACCCTTACCGGTGGCTTTGCAGGAGCGATTATCGGGCTCTAGCAGGTAGCCGTCTGAGCAGGAGCAGCGGAAGGAGCCTCTCTCGTTGTAGCACTGCTGGCTACACCAGCCTGGGATGGAACACTCGTCGATGTCGTCACAGGTCTTAGAGTCGTTGAGGAGCTGGTAGCCTGGTTGACAGGTACACTCTGCTCCGAAAGGACCCTGGATACAGCCGTCACTGCAGCCCCCGTTGTTCAATGCACAGTCTTCCTGGTCTATGGAGGAACAAACATGGAGGTATGTTTATTGTTCACCTGCTCAGGGACAGTAGATGTAAATGAGCTGTTTAGCTAAATCTAGTACAATGCATCAAATTTCCCCTTGAGAGTTATGTTTTAATTATGGCATACAGTACCAGTCAAAAGTTCGGACACACCTACTCATTCAAGGGTTTTTCTTTATTTTTAAAATGTTTTCCATTGTAGAATAATAGTGAAGACTTCAAAACTATGAAATAACACATATGGAATCATGTAGTAAACAAAAAAGTGTTAAACAAATCAAAATATATTTTATATTTGAGATTCTTCAAATAGCCACCCTTTGCCTTGATGACAGCTTTGCACACTCTTGGCATTCTCTCCACCAGCTTCACCTGGAATGCTTTTCCAACTGTCTTGAAGGAGTTCCCACATATGCTGAGCACTTGTTGGCTGCTTTTCCTTCACTCTGCCGTCTGACTCATCCCAAACCATCTCAATTGGGTTGAGGTCGGGGATTGTGGAGGCCAGGTCAATTGATGCAGCACTCCATCACGCTCCTTCTTGGTAAAATAGCCCTTACACAGCCTGGAGGTGTGTTGGGTCATTGTCCTGTTGAAAAACAAATGATAGTCCCACTAAGCCCAAACCAGATTGGATGGCATATCGCTGCAGAATGCTGTGGTAGCCATGCTGGTTAAGTGTGCCTTGAATTCTAAATAAATTACAGACAGTGTCACCAGGAAAGCACCCCAACACCATAACACCTCCTCCTCCATGTTTTACGGTGGGAAATACACATGCAGAGATCATTCGTTCACCTACACCGCGTCTCACAAAGACACGGCGGTTGGAACCAAAAATCTCCAATTTGGACTCCACCGGTCTAATGTCCATTGCTCGTGTTTCTTGGCCCAAGCAGGTCTCTTCTTCTTATTGGTGTCCTTTAGTAGTGGTTTCTTTGCAGCAATTTGACCATGAAGCCCTGATTCACACAGTCCCCTCTGAACAGTTGATGTTGAGATGTGTCTGTGACTTGAACTCTGTGAAGCATTTATTTGGGCTGCAATTTCTGAGGCTGGTAACTTAACCTCTGCAGCAGAGGTAACTCTGGTTCTTCCATTCCTGTGGCGGTCCTCATGAGAGCCAGTTTCATCATAGCGCTTGATGGTATTTGCGACTGCACTTGAAGAAACTTTCAAAGTTCTTGAAATTGTCTGTATAGACTGACCTTCATGTCTTAAAGTAGTGATGGACTATTGTTTCTCTTTGATTATTTAACCTGTTCTTGCCATAATATGGACTTGGTCTTTTACCAAATAGGGCTATCTTCTGTATACCCCCCTTACCTTGTCACTACACAACTGACTGGCATTAAGAAGGAAAGAAATTCCACAAATTAACTTTTAAGAAGGCACACCTGTTAATTGAAATGCATTCCAGGTGACTACCTCATGAAGCTGGTTGAGAGAATGCCAAGAGTGTGCAAAGCTGTCATCAAGGCAGCTTTGAAGAATCTCAAATATAAAATATATTTTGATTTGTTTAACACTTTTATGGTTATTACTTGATTCCATATGTGTTATTTCATAGTTTTGATGTCTTCACTATTATTCAACAATGTAGAACATAGTAAAAATAAAGAAAAACCCTTGAATGAGTAGGTGTGTCCAAACTTTTGACTGGTAGTGTATGTGTCTGTTAAATAAATGTAATATTTAAACAAATTAAATGTTAGGGATACACTACATGACCAAAAGTATCTGGACTCCTGCTCGTCGAACATTTCATTCCAAAATCTTGGGCATTAATATGGAGTTGGTCCCCCCTTTGCTGCTATAACAGCCTCCATACTTCTGGGAAGGCTTTCCACTAGATGTTGGAACATTGCTGCGGGGACTTGCTTCCATTCAGCCACAAGAGCATTAGTGAGGTCGGGCACTTATGTTGGGCGATTAGGCCTGGTGTTCCAATTCATACCAAATGTGTTCGATGGGGTTGAGGTCAGGGCTCTATGCAGGCCAGTCAAGTTATTCCACACAGATCTCGACAAACCATTTCTGTATGGATGTCACGGATTCTGCCGAGACTGCCCTTCCTTCTGGTTCGGGCAGGCTTCGGCGTTCGTCGTCACCGGAATACTAGCTGCTGCCGATCTATGTTTTATGTTTCTATGTTCATCTGGTTGTTGTCTAGTGTTGCACACCTGTTTCCCATTATGGTATTATGTCCTTCCCTATTTAACCTGTTCGCTCCCACTGTGTGTTGTGCTTGTTTGTTACTTGTTTCGAGTGTCGTTTGTGAGCGGGTTTGCTCCTCCCTGTGTTGGAGGTTTTGCTTGTTTCTTTACTATACAGTACAGTAGATTTTCATTTCATTCTGTGTCCTGCGCTTGACTCTGGCCTACCGCATTCCACAGACATTCATGACAGAAACACGCACCACTATGGAGTCAGCAGGAACAGCTGGATTATCCAAGACGATGGAGGAACGAGTCCAACGACAAGAGATGATGATTCAGACTCTCTGTGTCACCATGGAACGAGTGTTCCAGACGATGGAACGATGGGAGAGAGGTGGTATCCCGTCACCATCTCCAACCACTCAACCACCTACAACACTGTTCACCACTCCGCCACCTGGGTCCAGTGGGATTCGGCTCTCACTCCCGAGGGCATATGACGGTACACCTGCCGGGTGCCAGGGATTTCTCCTCCAGATAGAGCTCTACCTGGCCACCATTCACCCGGCGCCCTTGGGATACGAGAGCGTGTCCGCCCTCATCTCCTGTCTATCGGGGAAGGCGCTTGAATGGGCCAACGCTGAGTGGGGAGGAATAGACTCGAGAACTGTCCGCTACGAGGATTTCACCCACCGTTTCCGGGCGGTATTCGATCATCCACCAGAGGGGAGAGCGGCGGGTGAACGTCTGTTCCACCTACGACAGGAGATGAGGAGTGCGCAGGAGTTTGCGCTGGAGTTTAGAACTTTTTGCAGCCAGCGCGGGATGGAATGAGAGGGCCCTGATCGACCATTATCATTGCAGCTTAAGGGGGAACGTCCGTCGGGAACTGGCCTGCAGGGACACCAATCTCAACCTGGACAAACTGGTGGACATGTCCATCAGGTTGGATAACCTGTTGGCAGCCCGCGGACGTTCTGATCGGGGGCAGTCCATTCCATCCCCCAGCACCTCCGAGCCTACCCCCATGGAGCTCGGAGGTGCTGCGGTTAGGGAGACGGGGAGAGGGACCGTCCCCTGCACCAACTGTGGCCGCAGAGGACACACTGCTGGTCGGTGCTGGGGAGGGTCCTCAGGAGGTCGAGGCAGCAGGCAGAGCACTGGTCAACCGTCTCAGGTGAGTAGGCACCCGACTCACCCAGAGCCCCCTGTTGCTAATCTGTGTATTGATATTGTTTTTCCAGAGTTTTCCTCCCATTCCCAGCATAAGGCGCTAGTAGAGTCAGGCGCGGCTGGGAATTTTATTGATCGCCAGTATGCTCGTAGTTTAGGGATCCCTACTGTGTCTGTTGATAAACCTTTCCCTGTGCATGCATTAGATAGTCGCCCGTTAGGGTCAGGCTTAATCAGGGAGGTCACCGCTCCACTTCTGATGAGGACGCAGGGGGGTCATGAGGAAAGGATTAGCCTCTATCTGATTGATTCTCCTGCGTATCCTGTGGTGTTGGGACTCCATTCCCCACGATTTCATGGCAACAGAGGGCTCTCAAGGGATGGTTCGGTCAGTGTTCAGGGAGGTGTGTAGGAGTTTCCTTGGGGGCAACTACGGTGGAAAGTCCAAACCAGGTTTCCACTATGCACATTCCTGCCGAGTATGCCGATTTGGCTATCGCCTTCAGTAAAAAGAGGGCAACTAAATTACCACCCCATCGTCCGGGGGATTGCGCGATAAATCTCCAGGTAGGAGCTGCACTTCCCCAGAGTCACGTGTATCCTTTGTCTCAGGAGGAGAGGGCGGCTATGGAAACATATGTCACCGAATCTCTGAGACAGGGATACATTCGGCCATCCACTTCACCTGTCTCCTCGAGTTTCTTTTTTGTGAAGAAGAAAGATGGTGGGTTACGCCCCTGCATTGATTACCGTGGCTTAAATCAGATTACCATCAAGTACAGCTATCCATTACCCCTGATAGCTAGTATGACGGAATCATTGCACGGGGCACGCTTCTTCACAAAATTGGATCTCAGGAGCGCGTACAACCTAGTGCGTATCCGGGAGGGAGATGAGTGGAAGACGGCATTTAGTACCACCTCTGGACATTATGAGTATCTTGTCATGCAATACAGGTTAATGAATGCTCCATCAGTTTTCCAATCATTTGTGGATGAGATTTTCAGGGACCTGCACGGACAAGGGGTAGTGGTGTATATTGATGACATCCTTATATACTCCACTACAAGGGCCGAGCATGTGTCCCTGGTGCGTAAAGTACTTGGAAGACTGTTGGAGCATGACCTGTATGCTAAGGCAGAGAAATGCCTGTTCTTTCAGGAGTCCATCTCCTTCCTAGGGTACCACATGTCCGCGTCTGGGGTGAGGATGGAGAGTGACCGCATTTCGGCCGTGCGTAATTGGCCGACTCCAACCACGGCGAAGGAGGTGCAGCGATTCTTGGGGTTTGCCAACGCCTACCGGAGGATTATCCGGGGCTTTGGTCAGGTAGTGGCTCCCATTACCTTGTTGCTGAAGGGGGGACCGGTGCGTCTGCGGTGGTCAGCTGAGTCGGACAGGGCTTTTAGTCACCTGAAGGACCTGTTTACCTCGGCTCCAGTGCTGGCTCATCCGGATCCCTCCTTGGCCTTCACGGTTGAGGTGGACGCGTCCGAGGCTGGGATAGGCGCTGTACTTTCTCAGCGCTCGGGCACGCCACCCAAGCTCCGCCCCTGTGCTTTCTTTTCGAAGAAGCTCAGCCCGGCGGAGCGCAACTATGATGTGGGGGACCGGGAGCTGTTGGCTGTGGTCAAAGCCCTGAAAGCGTGGAGACATTGGCTTGAGGGGGCTAAACACCCTTTTCTCATTTTGACTGACCACCGCAATCTGGAGTACATTTGAGCGGCGAAGAGGTTAAACCCTCGCCAGGCAAGGTGGTCCATGTTTCTCACCCGTTTTGTTTTCACCCTTTCTTACAGGCCAGGCTCCCAGAACGCTAGGGCAGATGCTCTGTCCTGACTGTATGACACGGAGGAGAGTTCCGTGGAGCCCACTCCCATACTTCCGGCGTTGTGTCTGGTGGCACCGGTGGTATACGACATTGAGCGGGTGTTGTGTAACGAACCCACTCCTCCCCAGTGTCCAGAGGGTCGTATGTACGTTCCGCTGGAGGTCCGCGATCGTTTGATCTATTGGGCTCACACGTCACCCTCCACTGGTCATCCTGGCATCGGTCGGACAGTGAACTGTCTTAGTGGGAAGTACTGGTGGCCCACCTTAGCTAAGGACGTGAGGGTTTATGTTTCCTCCTGCTCGGTGTGCGCCCAGTGTAAGGCTCCTAGACACCTGCCCAGAGGGAAATTACACCCCCTACCCGTTCCACAACGACCATGGTCCCACCTATCGGTGGATTTTATGACTGATCTTCCTCCCTCAAAAGGGAACACAACCATCCTGGTCGTTGTGGATCGGTTTTCTAACTCCTGTCGCCTCCTTCCTCTGCCCGGACTCCCTACGGCCCTACAAACTGCCGAGGCCCTATTTACACACGTCTTCCGGCACTACGGGGTGCCTGAGGATATAGTGTTTGATCGGGGTCCCCAATTCACCTCAAGGGTTTGGAGGGCGTTCATGGAACGGTTGGGAATCTCGGTTAGCCTTACCTCAGGTTTTCACCCCAAGAGTAACGGGCAGGTGGAGAGAATCAATCAGGAGGTGGGTAGGTTTCTGAGGTCGTATTGTCAGGACCGGCGAGGGGAGTGGTCGGTTTTCCTACCCTGGGCAGAGATGGCAATAAACTCCAACCGCCACTCCTCAACTGACCTCACTCCTTTCCAGTGTGTGTTAGGTTATCAGCCGTTCCTGGCACCTTGGCATCAGAGCCAGATCAGGTACCTGCGGTGGATGAGTGGGTTCGGCAGGAGACCTGGGACATGAACATCTGCAGTGGGCCATCAGACGGCAGAAGGCGAGCGCCGACCGCTACCGCAGTGAAGCCCCGGTGTATGCACCGGGGGACCGGGTCTGGCTCTCGACCTAAAACCTGCCCCTTCGCCTGCCCTGCCGGAAGTTGGGTAGGCGGTTTGTGGGCCCATTTAAAGTCCTGAGGAGATTGAACGAGGTATGTTATAGGTTACAGCTTCCTACTAATTATCGCATTAACCCCTCGTTCCATGTGTCTCTCCTCAAGCTGGTCCACTCCAGGAATCTGAGATACGGGAGGTTCCTCTGCCCCCACTAGACATCGAGGGGGCACCGGCGTACTCGGTCCGTTCCATCCTGGATTCGAGGCGTCGGTTGGGGGGCCTGCAGTATCTCGTGGAGTGGGAGGGGTATGGTCCGGAGGAGCGGTGCTGGGTTCCTAGGAGGGATATCCTCGATCCCTCCTTGTTGAGAGAAGTTCATCGAAATCATCCGACTCGCCCCACGCAGCGTCTTCCTGGCCATCCCAGGGGGGGGGGGGGGGGGTATTGTCACGGATTCTGCCGAGACTGCCCTTCCTTCTGGTTCGGGCAGGCTTCGGCGTTCGTCATCACCGGAATACTAGCGGCTGCCGATCTATGTTCATCTGGTTGTTGTCTAGTGTTGCACACCTGTTTCCCATTATGGTATTATGTCCTTCCCTATTTAACCTGTTCGCTCCCACTGTGTGTTGTGCTTGTTTGTTACTTGTTTCGAGTGTCGTTTGTGAGCGGGTTTGCTCCTCCCTGTGTTGGAGGTTTTGCTTGTTTTTTTACTATACAGTAAAGTAGATTTTCATTTCATTCTGTGTCCTGCGCTTGACTCTGGCCTACCGCATTCCACAGACATTCATGACAATGGACCTCGCTTTGTGCACGGGGGCATTGTCATGCTGAAACAGGAAAGGGCATTCCCCAAACTGTTGCCACAAGGTTGGAAGCACAGAATTGTCTAGAATGTTTCCCTTCACTGGAACTAAGGGGCCTAGCCCGAACCATGACAAACAGCCCCAGACCATTATTCCTCGTCCACCAAACTTTACAGTTTGCACTATGCATTCGGGAAGGTAGCGTTCTCCTGGCATCTGCCAAACCCAGATTCGTCCTTCAGACTGCAAGATGGTGAAGCGGGATTCATCACTCCAGAGAACGCGTTTCCACCAATTCAGCCGACGCCATGGAAACCCGTTTCATGAAGCTCCCGACGAACAGTTATTGTGCTGATGTTGCTTCCAGAGGCAGTTTGGAACTCGGTAGTGAGTGTTGCAACCGAGGACAGACAATTTTTACGCGCTTCAGCAATCAGCGGTCCCGTTCTGTGAGCTTGTGTGGCCTACCACTTCGCTGCCGAGCCATTTTTGCGCCGAGAAGTTTCTACTTCACAATAACAGCACTTACAGTTGGCCTGCTCTAGCTGGGCAGAAATTTGACAAACTGACTTGTTGGAAAGGTGGCATCCTATGACGGTGCCATGTTGAAAGTCACTGAGCTCTTCGGTAAGGCCATTCTACTGCCAATGTTGGTCTATGGAGATTGCATGACTGTGTGCTTGATTTGATACACCTGTCAGCAACAGGTGTGGCTGAAATAGCCGAATCCACTAATTTGAAGGGTTGTCCACATACTTTTGTATATATAGTGTATATTGTGGACATGATATAGTCACGGTATACCACTACTACTTATTTCATGGCGCCCTCACCTAACATGGACAGACTAAAACAAGTCTTCACTCAACATCCATTACCATTTTAAACATTTATATCACATGTAAATCTTAACATCAACACTGAAGGTGCTAGTCAATACACCCTAGGAAAGGGGAGAGAATACATAACGTGACCTTTCTATTCACACCCAATCACTTGTCTTGTTGATCAATTTCTTTCATTTAGTATTTTTCCTGTTCGAATACAACTTCATTCACCGAAACAGACAGGCAAAGTCAGAGACAACTGCGTGTAACATCATTGTCAGCCTGACTAAGACCTTCAGGTAGTGCTGAGCATTTTTAAACAACTAACTGACCAATGTCATTTCAATTATTTGAACACCATTTCGTATTTTGTTTTCTGTGAGCTCAATGCGCAGTTTCTCTAGAGATAAATCAGATCAAGCCTGAACTGTGCAATGTACACTGAACAAAAATATAAACGCAACATGCAACAATATCAAAGATTGTACTGAGTTACAGTTCATATAAGGAAATCAGTCAATTGAAATACATTCATTAGGCCCTAATCTATGGATTTCACATCACTGGGAATACAGATATGCATCTGTTGGTCACAGATACCTTTAAAAAAAGGTAGGTTCGTGGATCAGAACACCATTCAGTATCTGTTGTGACCACTATTTGACTCATGCAGCGCGACACATCTCATTGGCATAGAGTTGATCAGGCAGTTGATTACGGCCTGTGGAATGTTTTCCCACTCCTCTTCAATGCCTGTGCGAAGTTGCTGGATATTGTGTTCGTTATCCGTAGCTTATGCCTGCCCATACCATAACCCCACCGCCACCATGGGGCACTCTGTTCACAACATTGACATCAGCAAACTGCTCGCCCACACAACGCCATACACGCTGTCTGCCATCTGCCCGGAGGTGAGCATTTACCCACTGAAATTGGTTACGACGCCGAATTGCAGTCAGGTCGAGATCCTGGGAGGACGACGAGCATGCAGATGAGCTTCTCAGAGATGGCTTTGTGCAGAAATTATTCAGTTGTGCAAACCCACAGTTTCATCAACTGTCGGTGTGGCGGTCTCAGACAATCCCGCAGGTGAAGAAGCCGGATGTGGAGGTCCTGGGCTGGCGTGGTTACACGTGGTCTGCGGTTGTGATTCTCTAAAACCACGTTGGAGATGCCTTATGGTAGAGAAATTAACATTAAATTCTCTGGCAACAGCTCTGGTGGACATTCCTGCGGCATGCCAATTGCACACTCCCTCAAAACTTCTGTGGCAGAAATACACATTTTAGAGTGGCCTTTTATTGTCCCCAGCACAAGGTGCACCTGTGTAATGATCATGCTGTTTAATCAGCTTCTTGATATGCCACACCTGTCAGGTGGATGGATTATCTTGATAAAAGAGAAATGCTCACTAACAGGGATGTAAAGAATTTGTGCACAACATTTTTGAGAAAAAAGATTTTGTGCGTATGGAACATTTCAGCTCATGAAACATGGAACCAACACTTTACATGTTGCATTAATATTTTTCTTCAGTGTAGTAGGGAGTTGTAGTTTCCAACAGGCATGTATTCTACATAGTTTAGCACAGAAAACGTGGTAATTAACTACAATGACCATAATCCATTTTGCGCCTACTTCTGTGTGGGGCAGACACATAGAGGGAGAGAAAAGACAGAAGAATGTGCAATCGAGAGGTATAGAGAGCAGTTGCTTCGCGAGGTATCTCTACCTGAAAATACATTATCTAAGTGATTGATACAGCAGTCATAAAAGTATGCCTTATTTACTTTGAAGGACTACTAAAAAAGTGATTTTGTCAGACAGCATAGGCAGCAGCTCTATAGAGTTGAGATGATGACTTGGAATGAAATTATAAAGTCATCAAATAAAACAAATGTAATGCACACAACAACTGAAATATTGTGACTGTGAATAAATTATGGTTAATAATCATATCACTTAGTGATAAGCATTAATGGGCAATCACTACCCTCATGGGACTTTTATTAATTATTTTATTCTGTGTTGTTACAGCATTCAACCCACATAATGCATAGTGCATTTAATGTAATTAAAAATAAATATAATTTTTTTATAATCTAACCGAAACCGAACCGACCTCAAAAAGCACTAATCGCTCAGCACTACCTTCGGGTCAAAACTTTGCACAACAACACTGCAGGAGCACTCAACAGTGTGCAGGTATCTTTCTTAATGACTTCACTTGTGCACCTGAAAGTTTTCACATGTCATACACTACTTCTAAACTAGAAATGTCAATTTCACTCACTGCAGAGGGGCGACTCATCAGCTCCATTGGGACAGTCCCGCTGTCCGTCGCACACCTTCCCTAGGACGATGCACACCTGGTCGGTGGGGCACAGCCACTGGCCCGAGGGGCACATGAAAGGAGGCGTGGGGCAGTTCTGCTCATCGCTCATATCCCTGCAGTCGTTGTCGCCGTCGCACACCTAATAATAACGATGACCACAATGGAAACAAGTCGATAGATGTACTCCCGTGTATTTAGAATTTGTCTAATCAAATTCATTCATTCACTAGTTTCATTCACGCACTCATTTTATTCACTCATTTCATTCACTCACCCATTCACCCACCCACTCACTCACCCAGCTCGGAGAGATGCAGTTGCCATTGGCACACTGGAAATAGTTGATGTGGCATGTTATAGGCGGGCATGAGTTGTGTTCGTCAGAGCCGTCCTCGCAATCGTGATGCCCGTCACACTCCCACGCGTCGGGCACGCACAGGCCATCCGTCTGGCACTGGAACTCATCGTTGTGGCAGAGGCCAGGTCCTCGCGTGGCTGCAGACGTAAGAAATTAACAAACTGATTGAGGAGTCCATAAAGGACATTGGAGGGCTGAATATGATACAATTAATATATGATTGAATCTCAGATAAGCATAAATATTTGGCTTGATAAGTCGTTGCAATAAAATTAAAACACAGCCATACTCAAAGTTAGGAATTATAAAGCAATTATTTCTCCTATGGGAGAAATACAACTGAATTTGTCATATGACTTGAAATCTGAGTCAACCCAGGATGATGGCACAGGAAGCAGGACGAGTTGACTTACGACAGCCACTCTCATCTGAGTGGTCCCTGCAGTCGAAGACCCCGTCGCAGCGGTAGATGCTACTGACACATTGGTCCTCACTGGCACAGGCAAACTCATAGGATGAACAGGAGAACTCTGAGAGGAAAGGAAGCGAAGAGGAGGGGTGGTAAAGGAGAAGAGATAAGAGGAAATGGGATGATTGGTGAAGGGAGGAGAAAGGCGAGTAGGAAAATGAATGTGATAAGGGGATGAGAGGCAAAAAAGAGAAGAGCATAGTTGAGAAATGGAAAGGGTGGGGAAAAACATTGCACAACATTGCAAAATACAAATCTTAGATTAACAAGAGTACTTAAAGAAATATAAGCTTATTAAATAGAAATATAAGTTTATTGAATAGAAGTCATTCTCTCTTGTACATCCCAGAACTACAGTGACAGAGCACACAGAGGAGGATAGTCTTAGATTATTCATCGTACCACAGTTCTTCTCATCTGAGCCATCCATACAGTCCTGGTCTCCGTCACACACGTAGGAGCTGTAGATGCAGCGGTGGTCGGGACAGAAGAAGTACCCAGGCTCACACGTAGCGATGGTCCCGTCTGACAAAAGAGACAGAGCAGGGTTTTTTTCTGAATCAAAAAGGGGCTTAGGTGGTGGACGTGACAGGGGTGTGGCAGGGGGCACGGTTGGCCCATCGACACGGCTGAATTTTAGAGAACATTTCAGAGGTCCCCAATCTTGGTGGTGTAGAGAAATGTTTGCATTTTTACGCTTATTTCCTGCAATTCTACACATTTTGCCATGCAGCTGAGAGAAAATGTTGCAGTTTTAAAGCAAATTTCCTGCAATTCTATGCATTTTGCCATGGCTAATGCTGTGTTCTTTTGTTCAAACATAATAACAAAATATATACTGCTAAATTCATTGTTTTTGGAATTTTCAATACTCAGTGACTGTCTAGCTTTTATTGTGGAGATTGTTAGTTAAAATATATAGGTCTATTATATTTTCTACATACTTTATATCTGGTATAGTCGTTTAATGGTGCATTTCCTGGTTGCTAAAATTCAAATAATTTCAGTTTATGTGACAAAACAAGCAAGTATAGTGTAGCGAATCATTGTACCATCTAAACCTCTGTGAAATATATTTTCCATAACAAAAAATATTGTATTTTCAGCTGTTTGAAGCTAGTGTACAAAACTGAAAGTAAAAGACGCAAAAACTAAACTTAAGAACGGGAAGCATAGAAATAGCGCACATAGAACAGATCTACCGCTTCTTATACTTGCTTTCAATGAGAATGACATATCTATGTTAATTTGGTCGCCCAAAAAGTTACATATTGCAGCTTTAAGTTTACATTGAAAGTGTTTTTCCATCCCGAAATTGTTTTTCTCCCCAAAAAAAGTTTACACAGTTTGGACTGAAAAAACGCTTAGGTGGCCCGTCCAAGGATTTCAATGGCAGAACAATCCCTGACAGAGTTATTAAGACAGAGGTCTATCCTTATAGTTCACGTTTTAGTTTATATTTATTATTTTTTAACTATCCCTTTAACATCATGTCTGTTTGCTACATGTATGAGATGGTAAAGGCTTGAGAAATTACAAAAATCTCTGGGTACTTAGAAGTTGGGACTTGATGAGTCTGCCCCTTCAAATAAAATAACACACAAATCAACAATGTAGTTCAGTTCATATACTGTGAACATATTGCCTGGCTACCCAAATTCCTTGCTCCGCCCAAACGCTACGCCACGCCCACGGACGTTAGTTTCTTGTCCGCAATGAGTCTGGATCTGATTACCTCCCCGACGAGTTCTACAACGTAAACACATTCTAACCATTCTGATTGGTCCCAGAAACCGATGGGTTCGGCCAGAGTCAGAAGTTGAACACACGTGGGTAAAGCAGCGTTTAGAAAATTCATCATTGGCTTCGATACACTGATTGGTTAGAGATGATCCAATCGCTGATGAATTTGTTTTGTACAACACAAACGACTTCAATGATGGCAGTCTCAGACTTAAGTATGTAGCGAACATATAGCAGTGGAAGAATTCCGTTTGAGTCGTCAGGCAAGTAAACATATCCCTAGTCAAAAAATCCAATAGAATCCAATAGAAAATCATATCATATTTTGAACCTATCCTATAGGACTTTATCTGATTTCAGATTTTTCTATTGGATTCTTGTATTGTGTTACTGTACGTAAATATTTATTTTCCCTCTACTTTTTATTTGCATATAAAGAAATGTAAAGATGCTGTGCATTGTAAGGGGAACCCTTGCATGTCATATTGTAATGTCTAATTCAAAGACAAGAAGTTGCATGAATAAGAATCAAATCAAATAACTCAAATGAGTGTTTTGTTGAAAAAGTTGTACTGTACTGGTGGTCATACTTCAAATGAACTTGCAGCCTTGAATCTCTCCCATATTGTGGTGGTGAATAAAACATAAATTAATATAGAACTGTTGTTTTCTGATCAACAAAATGTTTTGTAAATTATATTATTATATTGTACTGGAACAAATGAGAACAAACAATAACTTAATGGGTTAAATTAAGAAAACACTTCTGATTGGGGTGACAAAATTCTGCAAAACCTATAGGATCCAATATGATTACTTTGGATTGCCAATAGGAAAAAAGTAGTCCAATAGGATTCCAATAGGGTTATGATAGAGTTGACACAAACTCTTATAGGATTGTGAGAATCCTATAGGATCCAATAGGATTACTTTTGATTTCCAATAGGAAAAGAGTAGTCCAACAGGATTCCAATAGGATTCTGATAGAGGTGACAAAATCCAATAGGATTGTTAGAATCTTATAGGATCCAATACGATTAATTTAGCTTTCCAATAGGAAAAAAGTAGTACAATAGGATTCCAATAGGAATCTGATAGAGGTGACAAAATCCTATAGGACTGTGAGAATCCTATAGGATTCGATTAGAAAAAGTACTAATCCTATAGGATTTTTTGACTAGGGATACACTTAAGTAACAGTATGTTTATAAAACTGTATCCGACCCTCCCAATCCTGGCCCCTCCTACTTTTACTCACTGCAGTTCCTCTCGTCCGAGCCATCGCTGCAGTCCTTGTCGGCGTCACATGTCCAGGCTTTGGGGATGCATCTGGTGCCGTCAGTGCAGGCGAACTGTTCCGAACTGCAGGTGAAGGGCAGACGTGTGGGGCAGTTGACCTCATCTGAGCCATCACCACAGTCTTCATGGCCGTCACAGCGCCAGCCGGACAGGATGCAGTGCTTGTTGTCGCAGGTGAACGCCCACGGGGAGCAGGTCATGCCTGGTAAACAGGTAAAGGAAGGAGAAGAGGAAAGAAGCATGAAGAGAATAGCATAGTGGGGGGTATATTAAGTAAAGGAGGACATAGGTAAAACATGTTGGGTTGTCTGTGTTTGTTTGCTTTGGGAGCACAATAGTTACAGTTACATGATGCTGATTATCTCATTTGACACACACTCATACAGTTTTCATTATTTCACATAAACACACACACAAATGAAAACCACAAACAATCTTGCACATGTACGTTCGCACACTCCCAGTCAAACACAAAATGTCTGCACTGTCCCCCACTCATAGAGATACTGTGCCTTGCAAAATATTCACCCCCCTTGGCGTTTTTCCTATTTTGTTGCATTACAACCTGTAATTTAAATTGATTTTTATTTGGATTTCATGTAATGAACATACACAAAATAGTCCAAATTGGTGAAGTGAAATGAAAAAAATAACTTGTTTCAAAGAATTCTAAAAAATAAATAACGGAAAAGTGCATATGTATTCACCCCCTTTGCTATGAAGCCCCTAAATAAGATCTGGTGCAACCAATTACCTTCAGAAGTCACATAATTAGTTAAATAAAGTCCACCTGTGTGCAATCTAAGTGTCACATGATCTGTCACATGATCCCAGTACATTTACACCTGTTCTGAAAGGCCCCAGAGTCTGCAACACCACTAAGCAAGGGGCACCACCAAGCAAGCGGCACCATGAAGACCAAGGAGCTCTCCAAACAGGTCAGGGACAAAGTTGTGGAGAAGTACAGATCAGGGTTGGGTTATAAAAAATATCAGAAACTTTGAACATCCCAAGGAGCCCCATTAAATCCATTATTAAAAAATGGAAAGAATATGGCACCACAACAAACCTGCCAAGAGAGGGCCGCCCACCAAAACTCACGGACCAGGAAGGAGGGCATTAATCAGAGAGGCAACAAAGAGACCAAAGATAACTCTGAATGAGCTGCAAAGCTCCACAGCGGAGATTGGAGTATCTGTCCATAGGACCACTTTAAGCCGTACACTCCACAGAGCTGGGCTTTACGGAACAGTGGCCAGAAAAAAGCCATTGCTTAAAGAAAAAAATATGCAAACACTTTTGGTGTTCGCCAAAAGGCATGTGGGAGACTCCCCAAACATATGGAAGAAGGTACTCTGGTCAGATGAGACTAAAATTGAGCTTTTTGGCCATCAAGGAAAACGCTATGTCTGGCGCAAACCCAACACTTCTCATTACCCAGAGAACACCATCCCCACAGTGAAGCATGGTGGTGGCAGCATCATGCTGTGGGGATGTTTTTCATCGGCAGGGACTGGGAAACTGGTCAGAATTGAAGGAATGATGGATGGTGCTAAATACAGGGAAATTCTTGAGGGAAATCTGTTTCAGTGTTCCAGAGATTTGAGACTTTGACTGAGGTTCACCTTCCAGCAGGACAATGACCCTAAGCATACTGCTAAAGCAACACTCGAGTGGTTTAAGGGGAAACATTTAAATGTCTTGGAATGGCCTAGTCAAAGCCCAGACCTCAATCCAATTGAGAATCTGTGGTATGACTTAAAGATTGCTGTACACCAGCGGAACCCATCCAACTTGAAGGAGCTGGAGCAGTTTTAAATTGAAGAATGGGCAAAAATCCCAGTGGCTAGATGTGCCAAGCTTATAGAGACATACCCCAAGAGACTTACAGCTGTAATTGCTGCAAAAGGTGGCTCTACAAAGTATTGACTTTGGGGGGTGAATAGTTATGCACGCTCAAGTTTTCTGTTTTTTAGTCTTATTTCTTGTTTGTTTCACAATAAAAAATATTTTGCATCTTCAAAGTGGTAGGCATGTTGTGTAAATCAAATGATACAAACCCCCCAAAAATCCTTTTTAATTCCAGGTTGTAAGGAAAAATAGGAAAAATGCCAAGGGGGGTGAATACTTTCACAAGCCACTGTATAAAACAAAAGATTCCCTGACCAAGATGGCCTCCATTTTAGTCACATTGCCAGGATGCAAACGGCCATTCTAGTGCCCCCACCTGTATCAGTGCAGTTGGCCTCATCCGTCTGGTCCATGCAGTCTTTAACCCCGTCGCAGCGGTACGAGTTGGGCATGCAGCGGCCCCCGTCGCAGGGGAAGGAGTAGTCTCCGCAGCTGGTGTCTATAGGGGGGACTGAGTCGTCCTTCACGCAGTCCCTCTGATTCTCCTGGAGCTTCATGCCGTAGGGGCAGCCACACACACGGCTAGAGGAGGGCGCGGGGAAGCAGAAGTGGCTGCAGCGTCCATTTGGTACCATGTTGCACCGGCTGTTGAACACTTTGAGGCAGAGAGGAGAAATTAATATAAAATAGAAAGACGAGAAACAGACGTGGAGAAAAGATTAGCAGAAAATACATGCAAAAACATCTTTGGGTCTTTAAAACCCATGTATTATTTTATGTAGTCTGGGTACCAGTCGTTTTAGCTAACATTACACTCCTTGCCAGGAGTGGCAAGGAGCGGAATGTTAGCTAAAAAGACTGGTACCCAGGCTAGTAGAGATGACATTTCACGAGTAACCTAAATGCTAATGCAAATGTTGCGTACTAGGTGTATAAACTCTATTCACAAAACAAATAAGTGTGTAAAATTGCTTATTTTTCACTCACTGCCATGAAGGTCAGCTGTGTAAGCCTTGACGTTCAGGATTCCGGAGATTCCTTTTCGGATAGGGGTAATTTCACCCCCATCCCTCTTCCGCATCCGGAACACCGACCTGGTCCTCGAGTCTGACACAAACAGGTAATCTGGAAGAAGAGAAGGAAAAAAGGGAGATAGAGAGAGATAGAGAGAGAGAGGAGAGAGTGAGGGAGGGAGGTAAAGAGAGTGAGAGAGAAAGGGTAAGAGAGAGAGGGAAAGAGTAAAGGGAGAACAAAGAGAGGAGATACAGAAATACAAGGGAAAGAGAGGGGGTAGAGAGAGATGAAAAAGAGAAAGAAGATAAAAATTAACAAAAGGAAACAGTAAACATGTCATCCCCCAAAAATGATGCAGCTCCCCCCTTGGGCCAATTAGTGCCAATTATTAAAACTTATGTTGTGTGGATTAATGGGAGAGAGTGAAAAAAAGTATTTTTTCCCTCACTGGAAATCAAAACTTGACAGCTCACAATGGATGGGATGTCAGAGAACGGACTCCACTGCTTGATAGGGAGATGCATTACAGGATAAAGGAACAAACTTAGTGGCATGTGGGAAATAAATGTATTTCACAGGTAGATATGTCATCAGAGCTGTTGCGAAATGGTGTTATGTTTTGCTTTTTTGGTCTAAATCTGAATATCAGTTATCAAAAAATATAGCTGCAAGCAGCAATTCTGGGGCCCAAGCACGCAATAGCCACATATAAGATACCATGTGGTCAATCGGAGTGACCTTGGAGTGACCTTCTATCATTGTGCAAAGTTTCGTGACAAAAGACCAGGTGGTTATGTAGTGTCATCGAATCATATAGGGAGGAAGAGTAGCAGCGTTTTATTAAAAAAATATATTCCCCCACACACAATCGTGGGGGACAAAAAGTCTAATTTGTGGAAATCTAATGGGCAGAGCTTATAGGTCCTTATGGGAAATGTTTTTGTTTATCATGAGGAGATATATATATAAACATTACATGACTGTAGGTCAAAGTTTGGTGGGGGACAAAAAGTCTAATTTGCTGAAAATCTAATGGGCAGAGCTTATACTGTAGGTCCTTATGGGGAACTTGTTACTCATGAGGGTTCTGCATATACAGGTAAAAGTCAGTAAATTAGAATATTTTGAAAAACTTGATTTATTTCAGTAATTGCATTCAAAAGGTGTAACTTGTACATTATATTTATTCATTGCACACAGACTGATGCATTCAAATGTTTATTTCATTTAATTTTGATGATTTGAAGTGGCAACAAATGAAAATCCAAAATTCCGTGTGTCACAAAATTAGAATATTGTGTAAGGGTTACATTTTGAAGACACCTGGTGCCACAAAATAATCAGCTGATTAACTCAAAACACCTGCAAAGGGCTTTAAATGGTCTCTCAGTCCAGTTCTGAAGCCTACACAAACATGGGGAAGACTTCAGATTTGACAGCTGTCCAAAAGGCGACCATCGACACATTGCACAAGGAGGGAAAGACACAAAAGGTTATTGCAGAAGAGGCTGGCTGTTCTCAGAGCTCTGTGTCCAAACACATTAATAGAGAGGCAAAGGGAAGGAAAAACTGTGGTCAGAAAAAGTGTACAAGCGATAGGGATCACCGCGCCCTAGTCAAGATTGTGAAAAAAACCCATTCAAAAATGTGGGGGAGATTCACAAGGAGTGGACAGCTGCTGGAGTCAGGGCTTCAAGATCCACCACCAAGAGACGCTTGAAAGACATGGGTTTCAACTGCCGCATACCTCGTGTCAAGCCACTGTTGACCAAGAAACAGCGCGAAAAGCGTCTCACCTGGGCTAAGGAAAAAAAGAGCTGGACTGCTGCTGAGTGGTCTAAAGTCATGTTTTCTGACGAAAGCAAATTTTGCATTTCCTTTGGAAATCGAGGTCCCAGAGTCTGGAGGAAGACAGGAGAGGCACAGGATCCACGTTGCCTGAAGTCTAGTGTAAAGTTTCCACCATCAGTGATGGTTTGGGGTGCCATGTCATCTGCTGGTGTCGGTCCACTCTGTTTCCTGAGATCAAGGGTCAACGCAGCCGTCTACCAGCAAGTTTTAGAGCACTTCATGCTTCCTGCTGCTGACCTGCTCTATGGAGATGGAGATTTCAGGTTCCAACAGGACTTGGCGCCTGCACACAGCGCAAAATCTACCCGTGCCTGGTTTACGGACCATGGTATTTCTGTTCTAAATTGGCCAGCCAACTCCCCTGACCTTAGCCCCATAGAAAATCTGTGGGGTATTGTGAAAAGGAAGATGCAGAATGCCAGACCCAACAACGCAGAAGAGTTGAAGGCCACTATCAGAGCAACCTGGGCTCTCATAACACCTGAGCAGTGCCAGAAACTCATCGACTCCATGCCACGCCGCATTAATGCAGTAATTGAGGCAAAAGGAGCTCCAACCAAGTATTGAGTATTGTATATGCTCATATTTTTCATTTTCATACTTTTCAGTTGGCCAACATTTCTAAAAAATCCCTTTTTTGTATTAGCCTTAAGTAATATTCTAATTTTGTGACACACGGAATTTTGGATTTTCATTTGTTGCCACTTCAAATCATCAAAATTAAATGAAATAAACATTTGAATGCATCAGTCTGTGTGCAATGAATAAATATAATGTACAAGTTACACCTTTTGAATGCAATTACTGAAATAAATCAAGTTTTTCAAAATATTCTAATTTACTGACTTTTACCTGTATGTATAAAATTTCATGGCTGTAGCTCAAACGGGACAAGAGATATGCTTGTTCAAAGTTTTCAGTTGATTACTATCGCACCCCCCTTGGGCCAATCTATGTAATTTTGTAAATGCAGATCTTCATGGCAAGACGCACCATTCACCCAAGTTTAGTCAAAATCGGGCCATGGTCTCTGAGATATTGTGAGTGACTAACGTACGTATGAATGGACGGAGACAGATCCATAGTCCCTAGTGACCCACATGTAAACAGTTTAACACGTAAATGTAGTTCAATTCACAATTACACAAATAAAGATAAGAGCCTTCAGCTCCTCTGATTGTGCCCACCTGCATGGATAGTGATGGAGAAGGGTTGGGTGATCTGCCCGATGTTGGAGAACATCTGTCTGTCGTACCCGTCAATGCCCACGTGGCCTATCTGTTCTAGGAGGGCATCCGCCCAGTATAGCCTGTCATTCCTGCCAACCGGAACCAAGTCAGAAGAGATCAGGTTGCTATTTAGGCTCCCAATCATCATAGGAATCAGCTATGCGTCTTTACATTGATGAGACAAATATTCCTGTGACATGCTAGCAGAGATCTTATCAATTCCATATAAGATTCCAGTTGTTTTAAAAACGTGTTAACTGAGTAAAATTGTGAAGGAACCGGCCATTACTTTAAGAGCTAGAGTGAAATCTTAGGGGACGACCTCCAATTCTCTGAAAAGTGTACACTCTTCCCCACACATTTAAAAGTATTGGATTGGTAAAGCCATGGGCTAGAGGCAGTTTCCACTTTACTTCTTATACCAGTCCTTTCCTTTTAAATCCATGAAGGGAAGTCTCCATCGGCAATCACTCGAGTCCAGTATGATTGGGCAGAAGGGTAGAAAATTGGGACGCATAGAAACTCCCAAACAAACAGTACATAGTATCCCTCCTTACATGTAGTCAATAGTGAGTCCGTTGGGCCAGCCCAAGGTGGTGTTGATGAGGGGAACAGCGTTGCTGCCATCAGTCCAGGACCTCATGATCACCGCTGGCCGGTACCAGTCAGTCCAGAACAGGTATCTGTGGGCCAATATCTTTGTTATAGGACTGTCTAGAGAGAAGACAGTCCCCCCGTCCCCCCATCCCAGTCCCCCCCGTCCATGTATTCTTATTCACTGTGTGTCTGTCTATGAGGCAAAACTGATCCTAAATTGTTTATGGTGTGTCTATGTCTGGAAGTTGTGAGATTTATCTGAAACATTATTCCCCCCTGCTGCTGTCTTGGTTGGACTAGGTCTCTCTTCAAAAATAGATTTTATCTCAATGAAACTAACCTGAATAAATAAATATTACATTTAAGTTTAAATTATGTTTCTCACCCCGCACTGGGGTGCACAGCGAGACCCCTGGGGCTCTTCAGGCCTGTCACGATGTCCCGCCTGGACTTGTCGGTCACTCTGAAGGCCACCACCACCCTGTAGGAGCTGGATGTCCAGAAGAGGACCTTGGAGGTCCAGTCGTACGCCATGGCCTCCGCATGGCCCACCCTGTAACCTGTCAGGATCTGCGCGTCTGGAGAACCAAACATTAAATTCCCGGTATGAAAAATGTAATGTCCACAACTCTTATGCTTTCTTTGTCCAGCAACTGACAATTGGATGTGGTATTTTTCCTTTTTAATACCAGAGAACAAAACAGATATGTTGAATGTTATGTATCAGTAACTTCAATATAGCTTGTGGTAGTAAATTAAGTGAGAATTAGTGAGTTGGAGAAATAAATCAATTTAAAAGGTAGCACTACAGACTTAAATTAGCAATGTAGAATGTGTAACGGTGAAGTCTTATGTGTAAAGTCCTCTTTAGCCTTCTTCTACTTCAGTTCAATATTTTTCCTACTACTAAATCACTTATGTGCATAAAGACAGGAAGCTATTTTTCTATGTCCATACTAACATCTCACTTAGAATGCATGTCCAATACATCGCTTCATTCTAAGTGGTATGCTAATGTCAATATTGGAACAGATCTGATATCGCGGTTCAACACATTGCAATCTTTACTGCCACCTTGTGGTAAAGGCAGGACATGACAGAACGCATTCAGCTAAACCAGGGAGTCCTGATCTAGGATACATTTTCCCCTTTAGATCATAATGAATAAGATTATACGGACAGGAAAGACCTGACACTAGATCAGCAAACCTATTCTGAAACGCTTTGTGAACACGGGCCCTGATAGACTACAAACTCACTGGAGCCGTTGGTGTTGGACTTGTAGATGATCTGCCTGCTGCGGTCATTGTAGAACACGGCCTCCTCGTTGCCGTCGAACTCCACGGCAGATGAGGAGAACGTGACCCCCAGGCCGGTAAGCGGCAGAGTCACATCCTCCTGGAGGGACACGTTCAGGGGGATTCCACGCACTGCGTACTGGGTGGCCAGCAGGAGGTAGTCTCTCACCTCTGGATGGGGACAGAACAATCAGATACTCTTTATTATTAAACTCTTTACCAAGTGGCAGGACTGTCGTTTTGTTGTTTTACTAATTAATTCAGGATTGGGCTTTTAATAATTGATGAGACCCCCTCCGTCCCAGTCACTCACTGAAGCAGCTGTGGCGGTCTTCATGGAGGTCGTAACCCAGGCGACACTTGCAGCGGAAGCCAAGGCCGTCATTGTCGGAGCGGTGGCTCAGGACGCAGATGTGCTGACAACCCCCGTTGTTTCGACCGCATGGACTCATCACTGTGGGAGAGAGCAGAGTAGGACCGCACACGGTCAATTACAACAATGCTAAAAGCCCACAAAAAACATTAAAGATGGACTCAGTAGTGACTTTTGACTACCATCAAATATCTCTTAAAAAGTTAGATTCATAAATGCATATAAGGATGCTCATGTTCAAAGTCAAACCATCTTAAATATCCCCAAGGTTGTGTATGCTGTGATATCATAGTGTGATGATCAAATCTCACAATGCCTATGGACTTTACTGCAACCAGACAGAGCAACATACTCTCAACCTCCTGCAGAGGTGCATGACAGTCAGAATCAGGCACATTCCAATCTAGCAAAAGTACATTAATTGGTAAGATATACTGTATAAAGTACTAGCCTGATTCTAGATCTGTTTGTGCTGTTTTTTCCAACTCCTGAACATGAAAATGACCGTAGGGGTTGGCTATACAACACAAACAGATCTGGAACCAGGCTTATAAAGTACTGCAAGACTGGAGAAAACCATGTCCTTCTTGATAGGCAGTCTGCTGTTCTTCTACTCACCAATGGGTTGCAGCACAGGGTGTGCGACCACAATGTGACCGGGTCTATCTGCGGTGCGGTAGATGAGGATTGGATCGCTACCGTTGAAGCGGTTGGTTCGTATTACCCCCATCTTGGTCCAGTCGGTGAAGAACACATGGTTTTCAAAAACAGAGATGCCAAATGGGTATGGAACCTGGGTGCCACCGTTGAGCACCGTTTTCCTGTGGAGAATTAGCAAACATGGCTAACACTGTAGATGGCAATGATTTGTGCATATAAAAGCACGCTAGTGTAAAGGCGGTGGTTCGGCAAAAAATAAGAAGAATACTTTATTATCCATTGTCAATTTGAGCTCATGCAAATTCGTGAGCTCATTTGGGGTTAAGGGCACACAGGCAGGATATGGCATCTAGGATATCTATAATTTTTTCCTGTTTGACTTGGGATTTGGACCAGCAACCCTCCAGTTGCAGATCCACCTCTCTAACCTCTAGGCTACCTGGCACACCCTAATTAGTAGGACCTTGCCTGAGACATGAGGACTTGCATGCGTACCTCTCCAGACCACTGTAGGTGACCGTTTCCACCATGTTAAAGTGGCTGTCGGACCAATAGACCCTTTGGGTGACAATATCCAGGGTGACACCAGTCGGTATCCCCAGCCTGGTCTTCACCAGCTCCACACGGTTACTACCATCCATGTAAGCCCTCTCCAGCTTCATGTCCTCACTGATGTAGCCGCTGTCCGTGAAGAACATGTACCTTCAAAAAGCAGGAGCCAAGTTAGTTCTTGAGGGTTAGCATTGGAGGAGGGTGTTGATTAACTTGAGTTAGCTAGCGCTAGTTAGCAGCAGTTATTAATAATACAATGGGCAGTACAGTGTGGGAGAATAACTGAATTCATGATTTAAGCTTGGTTAGGACCAAGATAGCATAATTGTGCTCCAAAAACAGTGTTGGTTTTACACACATGTAAGGAGAGTCGGAAAAAGTTCCTGTAAAAAACATTGACAATCACATTTCTCTTTCAATCTCCTTGTCCTTGTTTTTCAATGGGTGTGTTTGTCAATGGGTTATATTAATGTAAAGGGGATGGGTTCCATGTTTCATGTCTTTGGTGTTGAGACGTTCAAAGTTCTTACCCCACTGTGGGGTCCAGAGCCAGCCCATGGGGAGTCAAGAGGTTCTCGGCCACAAGGGTGACCCGGTTGCCTCCGTCAAAGTCACACATGTCGATGCGCTCCACCCTGGCCTCTAGGACGTAGAGCTTGAAGTTGATCCAGTCCACAGCGATGTTCTGGGCACTGTGAACGGCCTCGGTCAGCACCTCTTGGATGTCACCTCCATCAAAGTTGGCAGAGTACACCTATAGGGTCAGAGTGACACTAATTTAAAGCTACAATCGGGGATTCTTGAAGAATAAATGGGTATATCATTCATCGCAATTGTTCAAAAACAGCTGCATATATCCTAGATTGCACCATTAACCTCAGTGCAAAAAATGTTTCAAGGGACACGCCATACTGGAAATGATTGCATGACAAATGTGTTAAAAATCGATTTGTAGTATTACTATTGTGTTGCAATGGTAATTTAAAGACATTTTAAGCAAGTCTGATTCAGCAAACACAAACAAAGCTGTTTCAAAGGGTGTTTTTAGTTTGTGAGTTTATTACATATGGCAAATATGTTGAAATCTTATTCTTAACATTTAGACTTAGGGAGGAAAATGGGGGATGCTTTTTCAATTTCATTCAAGGAGTAATATTTTTTCAATATACATGTAATTTGTATTTGATGAAATATCAATATTTTTCAGTGTTTTAGAGTTATATCGGCCATCATTTCTGATTCTCTGCTGGGCGCACAATATCAAGTGCGCCTATAAGCTATTTAGTGTGGTCTCAATCAAATGATCCATATCCTATAGGGAGTGCATGCTTGGAGAAGTACAGAGCAAAGTCTTTTGCTCTGCTATGATTGTGTAAATAAAACTAGGCTGCATTACACACTGCAATATATATTACAACCCTGAGCCCATGGCCTGCTATGCTCTTGCTGATCAAAACTTTTGTTTGTGCTGTCTAACCAATGCTGTGCTGTGTAGGCCTACAGTGACAGTTCAGGAGGAGAGTCAAATAATTATTATGCCTGGTCCACAAAAATCTATACCTTGGGGGCGGACTAGCCTATAGCCTATGTTCTGTTCAATTTGAGAAGGAGAACGCGAAGATGAGAAGGAGGACCGGAGGTCAACTTTGATAGCTTGCTACTACTATAATTGATTTGAATAAAAACAATATGTTTCTTGCCCATGATGTATTTATGAGAGTTATTGACCTCTCAATAAAGCAGATTCGAGTAACTTACATTGTGGTGCTGAAACTTGAAGCAGCAGCAGCCGCTGCACAATCAATCGGAAACGGACAGCCAAATTCAAGTAGGCATAATTCATTTCAACCATCTTCATTTTAATTAGACTTTACTAACAAGAGGGCTTTGTGTTGAAGCATATTGTGTTGGAGCCTACCTGTTTGACAGACGAAATTAGGCTATAGGCTGCTATATCCACAGATTTGTCTGCCAATTCCTCCACCCACCATGCACTCTTTAAATAGCTTACCTCCTTGTCAGTGAAGGGCTGTTAAGTTAAAACCAGTACTCGAATTGAGGGGGTATGAGAGGATATGCCATAGGCCTACCTTTTATTAAAGAAAATGTCAAAAAGCACAGGTCTACCCATTGTCAGATTTTGAAGAAAAAAAAACAGATCCGATTATCTAAAGTGATCTACAACAGCGCTTTGGTCCGCGCTGCTTTATGCTAGAAAGAAGCTGTAAAATACCAGGGAAAAAAGTGGCTAAGATGTATATGGGGATATCATTGTTTAGTTTCTTTGACATTCAGATGCTGAGCTACAACTTTCTATAGCCGAGGAGACAACAAATTTACTAGGGAAGTAATCTAATTCTGTCACTATCAATTGATTAAGCTATTCACTTTCCGTACAATAGAAGATGTTTGAACCCAGACAGCTTTTAGGGAAACACTTGTGACCTTCTCTCGTTGGGTTAAGCCACGGAAAAAGAGTAGCCAGCAGTTAAAGCTGAAATGTTTCTGTGTCAGTAGGCCTACATTGTATGGGGTGGAAAGGTAGGCCTAACTTTTGAAAATACCATCCATTTTCATTTCAGAGAGGTCCGATTTTCTCCATGTAACCCTTATTATAAATAACATTCACTACCTTACTTGAATTAATATTGTGTGACATTTTCATTATTGGATACCAAACAGAGACATTTATTTTTCTAACATTTCAAAATGAGCTATTTCTTTAAGGCATGACACACAGAGTATGTTTTTTTTTGGGCCTATATTCATACAAATGTTCACAAATTTAGATCTTAGGTCTCCCATGCTTTTGCGCACAATGGGCAAACATTTTCTCTGGCAAAGTCACCTGCACTGTGAGATAATGCACTGTAAGCGATTTATGTTGTAACTTTTCTTTGACAATTTCCGTTAGGGGGAACTTTAGTTTAACCGGAAATGTAGTAAACAGCGCACTAAATGTGCCAAAACCAATGCAATTGCTCCATATTTAGATCGTTGCGGTGCATTAGTTCACAGTGCAGTGCTGTTTTAGAGCGATGGAAATGTCACCCGCAAACAGTAAATGCGACCCACCTTCTGAGTGTTAGTGTCTGTCCAGAAGACCCTCTGACTGTGCCAGTGGTACCCCACACCCACCGAGCTACCTCTGCCCTGTGAAGGGACCAGGGTTCTGATAAAGCGCCCATGAATGTCTGCCATCATCACGTCGCCACCATTGGTGAAGATGAGTTGTGGCAAGCCAGCTACAGGGTAGATATAAAGCATAGGTTGTTATCCTGTAAAGGGTTCATTCTGATCCTACTTCTGACACCATGTTAGGTTATTATCTATGGATGAGGCAGAGAGGCCTGAGTTCAAGTTAAACAGTTTACTGAGAAGATAATTGGAAAAAATACAGGGCATACATCCAGGTCTTTGAACTAACGGACTTAACCCTATATAGGACAGTCAATTATATTTTGGAATGATAACTGGTACACTTACTGTAGGTTTACGTAAGCACAATTATGCACACAAGAAAGGTCTTTTCACAATGACCCTTTTGGATAATGACCTTCAATGGAACTCCCACAATTAATCACATCACTTTCACACAATGCTCACTCGTGCTAGCTCACTAGCCACACTACACCACAACTAATCATAAAAACGACAGTTCCCTAAATGTATGTTTCATGAATGTTTGTTTGTTTTCCGTTTATTTTATTCATTACACAATTAAGAGATCAATTATATTCTGCATATGAATGAATTAAATTAACTTGAACCTGAACAAAAATACAGTAGTGCTCCCACGTGATCACGAGTGGAGCTAGTGATGTCACATCCTGTACCTGAGATGTTGGCCCTGCAGCGGTTGCCCTGTTCCAGGAAGTATCCATCTGCACAGCTGCAGCGGTGGGTCCCGGGGCGGTCCTCACAGAGCTGGTCACAGATCCCCCAGATGTCACAGTCGTCATAGTCTGGGGAACACAACCACAGTGTTGTCATGTAGCCTTCATCCAAGGTTAAACCTGCAGGTAACTGCCCAAATGAAATAAACACTTGAGTAATTGAGGGATACAAAGTATATAGAAAGCAGGTGCTTCCACACAGCTTAGGGTCATGCATACCATGGCTAGAAGAAGAGATCTCAGTGACTTTGAAATAAGGTTTTCAAAGGAGCATAGGGGGTCTGAAGGGTGTGTGTCTGTTTGTGTGTGTGCGTGTGTGTGACCAGATCTCAACCCAATTGAACACTTATGGGAGATTCTGGAGCGGCGCCTGAGACAGCGTTTTCCACCACCATCAACAAATTATGGAATTTCTTGTGGAAGAATGGTGTCGCATCCCTCCTAGCTAACATTTTAGTCATTTAGCAGACGCTCTTATCCAGAGCAACTTACAGTTAGTGAATACATTATTTTTTTTTACTGGCCCCCCGTGGGAATCGAACCCACAACCCTGGCGTTGCAAACGCCATGCTCTATCAACTGAGCTACATCCCTGCCGGCCATTCCCTCCCCTACCCTGGGCCAATTGTGCGCCGCCCATGAGTCTCCCGGTCGCGGCCGGCTGCGACAGAGCCTGGATTCGAACCAGGATCTCTAGTGGCACAGTTAGCACTGCGATGCAGTGCCTTAGACCACTGCGCCACTCAGGAGCCCCATGTAGTCTGTCCATAATAAAGAGCTGCTCTACCTTCTTAACAGCACTATCAACAAGGCAGGTCCTACAGGACCTAGTTTTGTCGCACTTGGACTACTGTTCAGTCGTGTGGTCAGGTGCCACAAACAGGGACTTAAGAAAATTGCAATTGGCTCAGAACAGGGCAGCACGCCTGGCCCTTGGATGTACACAGAGAGCTAACATTAATAATATACATGTCAATCTCTCCTGGCTCAAAGTGGAGGAGAGATTGACTTCATCACTACTTGTATTTGTGAGAGGAATTGACACCCACTTGCGCACAGTACTACATAGAGCCATTACTACATGGAACTCTATTCCACATCAAGTAACTGATGCAAGCACAACATTTTTATTTAAAAAACTGATAAAAAATACACCTTATGGAACAGCGAGGTCTGTGAAGTAACACAAACATATGCACAGACCTGTGGCAGTCAGTGCCGTTTATGATGAGGGAGGACAATATTTGTTTTAATGAGCATGGCCTTATTTCTATTACATTATGTTGGATGACTGTCATTCATATTCCATTCACTTAGTTCAATGTAACATCGATGGGTTTACGCTACTACATGGTACTCAAATGTTCCCTATGCCCATCATGAGGTTGCTACAACCTAGCCGATGAATGAAAGTTTACAACGTAGGTGCACACAGGTCGGGAGAAAATGTTTAGATGACAGACAGTGACACATGGACAGACAGTACCGCCTTGCACACTCTTGCCTTCATCTAGCTTATCTAGGGTGTAATGATTAGTCCAACAGTTGCAAACGAGAGTTTCTATTGGACAAATTCAGGTATTTTTATTCCTATTTCGTTTGCTTCCGTTTAAGAAATGTTTTTCAACAGAATCAGCGGAATGAATACACTCCTGATCACGCATAAACACAGTTCACTTTCATAGCAGCCACGTTGGATTAATTCTGGCCTCTAAGCACTCTCCTTCTCTCACCTTTTCCGTTCGTTTGTGGACTTCAATGAACAACACATCTGCTGTATGTGACCAGGCGAAAAAAACGTTCCAAGCCAAACCATGTCATAACCGCTACACACAGCCTACATCATTGTCCCAATATTAGCTAAAGTAACGTCCTAGTCAACATAGCTAATATAAATAATTTGTAAGTAAACCCACTACAATCATGCAGTAACGTTACAGTGTATAGTCTGTAAGCAGTTACACCGTCCCCGGTGGCAATAAATGAATAAAACCAAAAGCTTACCTTGACTTGGAAGAGTTCCAGTGTTGTGTTGGATAGTCATAGCCAGCTCTGTTTGAGCCAGGTGTTTGAGTAACTAAACTAGCCATCTGCATTTGCTAGCTAAATAAGTGAAACTGAAAGTGAAAAATAATGATGAAATCTCTCTCTCTCTTTTGCTTCTCCTTCATTTTTGAATAAATTAATTTGTTAAAAACTGTTCAACTGTCTTTCTCTCTCTTTGAGTCAACTACTCACCACATTTTATGCACTGCAGCGTAGCTAGCTGCAGCTTATGCTTTCAGTACTAGATTCATTCTCTGATCCTTTGATTGGGTGGACAACATGTCAGTTCATGCTGCAAGCGCTCTGATAGGTTGGAGGACGTCCTCCGGAAGTTGTCATAATTACTGTATAAGTCTATGGAAGGGGGTGAGAACCAAGAGCCTCCTAGGTTTTTTATTGAAGTCAATGTACCAAGAGGAGGACGGAAGCTAGCTGTCCTCCGGCTACACCATGGTGCTACCCTACAGAGTGATGTTGAGGCTACTGTAGACCTTCATTGCAAAACAGTGTGTTTTAATCAATTATTTGGTGACGTGAATATATTTAGTATAGTTTTATCTAAAAAGGATAACTTTTTCAATGTTTTACCATTTCTATTTTTAGGAGATTCACTGAGGAGGATGGTCCTCCCCTTCCTCCTCTGAGGAACCTCCACTGGCACAGACACATGCATACACACACATGATAACATACGCACTATACACACACGTACACATGGATTTTGTGTTGTAGATATGTGGTAGTGGAGTAGGGGCCTGAGGGCACACGCTTAGTGTGTTGTGAAATCTGTAATGAATCTATTTTAATGTTTTAAAAATTGTATAACTGCCTTAATTTTGCTGGACCCCAGGAAGAGTAGCTGCTGTCTTGGCAACAGCTAATGGGGATCCATAATAAATACAGAAATACAAAATAGAGTATGTAGAATCTATGACAAGGTGCATTAAAGCTGTTCTGGCGGCTCGTGGTTGCCCAACACCCTACTAAGACACTTTTTATCGGTGTTTACTTTATTTTGGCAGTTACCTGTACCTACACTAACATAATAGAATTGAATAGAATAGAACAGACCTCTGTTTGTCTATGTTACAGAATGGTAATTGTTTTAAATGTCTCTGGCCTACATCTGTTTCTATTTAGTAATCTGTGTGTGGATTCATTCATAGTGTTTGTGACATCACTGCTAGTGGCCCTGTTTCCTTCCTCACTTTCTTCAGCTGTTTCTGTACTTACTACTTCCACCAATCATACCGTTCACACTCAGACTCACCCACACAGGAGCGGCTGTCATTGGCCACGATGAAGCCGTCTGGGCAGTAGCAGGCTCCGCCCTGTGGGGTGTAGTGACACAGGTACTCACAGCTCAGCGCTGAGCACTGGTCCAGGCCTGGGAGAGGGGAAAGAGATGGGAGATACAACTAGTGGTGGAAATGGGCCGGACTGCAACAGGAAATAATTATCTACAACACCCCCCAATGCTGTACTAACAATTTTAGTTTTCGAACACTTTTTTAACACTTTTAGATTTCTGTGTTCCAAATGGCAACCTATTCCCTATAGTCACTACTTTTGACCAGTAGCACAGTAAATAGGGAATAGGGTACCATTTGGGTAGCAGCCGTTGAGGGGCAGTTTCCTGGACACAGATCAAGCCTAGTCCTGGACTAAGAAGCATGTTGAATGGAGATTCTAAAAAGTGCTTTTTAGTTCAGGATTATGCTTAATCTCTGTCGGGGGAAACTTTCTCTGAATGTCCACCATCCATCTTCTACTGGCTGCCTATGACTTACACTATAACGTCAGTATAATTACTAAAGAGGTCATTTTTATGTAGTTGTACACAGTAATAAGTAAAAGTGCAAAAGTCAATCTTTAACAAAGAGTGTGCACGCACATGCTGATGAAGTGATAAGTGAATGTGAGAGCTAAAGCCATAAATGTGACGATGGCTGTCGTAACAGGTGAGTTTGGAGAAACATAAAAACATTCAAGAGTACAGTCTTATTGCATGACTCCAGGACCTTGGCTTTACTGCCCAATGAAACATCACACAGCAGTGAGCTGACTGGGTGCAATACTGTCCTTTTAAGAGTGTGTTTGTGTGTGTGTATGTGTGTGTGTGTGTTATATACATGTGTATTTTATGTATCTGGTGTTTAAAATACTTTTTCTGTGTATTTGAGTATTTTCAAATACAGGGCCCAAAACAAGTGCTTTTATTTGCGTATTTGAATGGTTATTGGTAAAAAACAAATAGTCGACCAAATTGTATTTAAGAGGATTTTAAAATACTTGATTTAAATACTATTTTCAAATACCTGGGTTAAACGCATGGGAGTGTATTTGAGTCAGTGTATTTGACATTTTCAAATAGCTTTCCAAGTGTGTTTCCAAATACATTAAAATGTTAAACTACTTGTCTTTTCAAATTAAAGATATCTGAATACTTACTTCGAATGTATGTGAAAGTAATTTAGATATTTTAAATAGTATTTGAACCCAGGTCTGGTGTGTAAGCGTGTGTGTTTGTGTGTGCGAGTAAATGCGAGAGTATGAGAGTATGTGCGTGCGTGCCTGTGTCCATGCCCACGTCCGAACACATTTAGAGAAAGTCATGCTGACCAAATTGTTAACCTCATAAAACCCAGTACAAAGGTGTGCCCAGTAGTAAAACCTGTCAGATAGAAGACGAGACTCACTGCAGGTTTGCTGTGCGGTGGTGTTGGTCTCATCTGTTCCTCTGGGGCAGTCTGGTTTGCCGTCACACACCTTGCCCACTGGCACACACATGGAGGAGCCTGGACAAGGCCACTCACCAGGGTAACAGTCTCGGGAGTTACTATCTGAGAGAGCAAAGACAACACATTTCATTTATCACCTTTTGCTGGGTAGGCCTCAATGACACAGTTATTTTTATCCAATAATTACACATTTCACGCAGCTTTGACTAAAATGTTAATGCTTTGACTATAATGGCAATATAATTATTGCTTGGATAACCTTATTTACTATTATGTATTGATTTCTGTTTCACTCTTTATGCAGCGCGCACTGCACAGAACACTGGAAAAATAATCACTGAATTATCACAGTGAATTATTATAACGTTTGTTTATGTGTCAATTAATCCCGTAAGGAATGGGTTGCCAACTGCCGATTTGACACGAAAACAAAATGTCATTCATTCATTCGTCATTCATTCATTCATTTGTTCGTCATTCATTCATTCGTCATTCATTCATTCATTTGTCAATGTTTTAGGGCTTTTTTTTATGTGTTTTGTTTCCATTCACTTTAGTATGACCACTACTTTGAATATTTACTTTGCTACACATACAGCTAGAATGTTATTTGTTCCTCTTTTATGTTCCTCTCTGTCACTTATAAACATTTTACCGTTTAGATGTCCAAATCAACAATGTCTCAATCTTCATAGTCAGTGACATAATAAACTGTCCAAGATTTCCTAGTGAGTTTCTCACCACATCCGTTCTCGTCACTGTAGTCCCCACAGTCGTTGAACTCATCACACACCCAGTTCTGAGGGATGCAGCGGCCGCTGGAGCAGGTGAACTGAGTTCCACTACAGCTCTGGTACTCTAAGGGGAAGAATATCATGCAATACAATGCAATAAAATACAGTGAGTGTGTGTGTGTGTGTGTGTGTGTGTGTGTGTGTGTGTGTGTGTGTGTGTGTGTGTGTGTGTGTGTGTGTGTGTGTGTGTGTGTGTGTGTGTGTGTGTGTGTGTGTGTGTGTGTGCGCGTGTCGGTCTTTCTGTCAGTCTTTCTGTCTGTCATTTTACAAAGCCATGACTAACCATCAAATCTGAATGGCTGCTCCCAACATGAAAAAATACTACAGTTTACTATAGAATTCTGTACTAACCTGAAGAATACTATGTATACACTGTAGTATCCCTCGATCATGTGTAGTATTTACTATAGCATTTTGTAGTATACTGTAGAATACTATAGTAAATACTACAGTATTATCCGCAAAAATAACGCTGTAGTAAATACTACAGTAATGTCTGCAAAAACACTACAGTAAATACTACAGTATACTACAGTCCGCAAAAACACTACAGTAATTACTATAGTACTATATTACTATAGTATACACTCACGTCCGCAAAAAAACTACAGTGAATACTACAATAAAGTTCGCAAATAACACTACAGTAAAACCTCCATTAGATTCTGTATGGTTGATATTGTTGAGTTGATATAGCGAGAGGTACAAATGTTTGAAATAGCAATCTCAGATGAACACATATTTACGCCAATGTTTTAGGACTTCACCATGTTTTTGTTGTGAGGTAAGAATATACTATGTACTATGGGTGGTCTATGTGCTTCTTACCACAGCCTTGCTCATCGCTGTTGTCCCCGCAGTCGTCCCAGTGATCACAGATAAAGGACACAGGGATACAGTAGCCATTGGTGCACTGGAACTGGTGCAGAGGACATTGCTGTGTTGCTAAGAGACACAATGTAATATACTCAGCAAAAGAGCAGACATACAGGAAAATGTAATAAACGCATTAATCTTATGTCAACCCATATGCCTGACATATATTAAGTATATATTTTGTGTCTTCATTTGTCATTGTCATTCAACATGGGATAAATGCATGACTGTGATTATGTCAAACCATCATTTCTTAATTGGGTCATATATTTTATCATCCTGCTAGGTGTCTTTGGTGTTTTGGGTCAAGACTACTCCCTCAAACAGACCATTATGTGATGTTATCTTCAGTTGAATTTTCAGACTCTCTTGAGCCACTGAAGTTCAAATTACTAACTCTATTAAGGCTGTATAGTTCGATTCCCCTGACCCATCTGACTTACTGCAGTTGGATTCGTCTGAGCCATCCCGACAGTTCTGCAGCCCGTTGCAGTGCTGCGAGTTATTGTAGCAAGCTCCATTGGCACAGGTTTTCTCAGTGCAGCTGGGGTAGACTAGAGAATAACACACACACAAGGGTTGGGGTCAATTTTGAATTGAAATCAGTCAATTCAGGAAGCAAACTGAAATTCTAATTCAATAAGTGAGAAAAGGCCATCTATGTTCAATTCATTCTCAATAAACTGAAAAGGAGAAGCAATTTACTTCAAAAGTTTAAACCTTTTTGTATTTTAATTACAAATCACTCCTTGAATTGGCTGACTTCAACTTGAGATGACCCCAACCCTGACACACACACATACTATAAGGTAGATTGTCACGTTGCACGTTTTGTCACAAGATCTCAAAATGGTTGTGGGGACAAAATTGTGACAAAGCAATGAGTTAAATGTGACAATGTGACTGAGGAGTGTCCCATTTTACTTCCTGTTCAGAAAGAATAATCCAAACCATAAAGTAATTGAGAATTATATAGTTTAATTACGATAGACTTGAACCACTTTCTTGAGTGGAGAATAAAGTCTACTTCTATTTTGCCACATTAAGATGACCAGTGGCCAGTAATAGGAGATGCAATCTGAGTTAACAACGTAACAACCCCTAATTAAAAATCAAACCATTTGGTGACTAACGCATATCTAGCAGGAACAAAACTGGAATGCTTCTTAAAATATTAATAAGAACAAAATGGGTTGTAAAGGTAGTCCCATAAACAATAAAACAGTCTGACTTTGCACATTTGCAAATCCCAAAAATTGCAGTATCATTCCCTATGAACATATAGTACATACATACATACGGCCTACATCTATCATACAGTACATCACAAGCATCTACTAAATAACACTGAATCATGTGAAAATGTGTTATCGTCAAAATAGACAAATGTCCACAACCTTTGCTAGCAGCAGAAATGATCTACTGTAGATCTACTGCAAATTAACCAGACAAGTTTTAAGAACCTTAAACTACAGACCAATCTTATTAAGGAATGTGGATTTAAAAACTTTACTGCAGTTGTTCTCATCTGAGTTGTCCAAGCAATCCTTCACACGGTCACATCGGTACACTTTGGGAATACACTGGCCCTCCTGGCACGTGAACTGGTGTGGTCCACAAGTCTGCTCTCCTGAAAACGTAGAACACGAGCACATAAATCATAAGGTATGTCAATGTAATGTAAATGTAAGATGTAAAATGGATAAGGAGGGATTTCACATTCCTGTCGCATTATTGTTAATGTCTTATTTTTTTATTTGTTCTGTACTTATTACCCCCTTTTTCGTGATATCCAATTGGTAGTTATAGTCTTGTCCCATCGCTGCAACTCCCGTACGGACTCGGGAGACGCGAAGGTCGAGAGCCATGCGTCCTCCAAAACACGACCCTGCCAAGCCGCACTGCTCGCTTAACCCAGAAGCCAGCCACACTAATGTGTCAGAGGAAACACCGTACAGCTGGCGACCGAAGTCAACGTGCATGCGCCCGGCCATAAGGAATTGCTAGAGCGCGATGGGACAAGGACATCCCAGCCGGCCAAACCCTCCCCTAACCCGGACGACGCTGGGCCAATTGTGCGCCGCCTCATGGGTCTCCCGGTCGCGGCCGGCTGCGAGACAGCCCGGGATCAAACCCGGATCTGTAATGATGCCTCTGGCACTGCGATACTGTGCATTAGACTGCTGCGCCACTCGGGATGCTAATGTCTTATTTTGGGGGCAAGGCGTTACTGAACATAAATATTAACGCAACATGCAACAGCTTCAAAGATTTTACTGAGTTACAGTTCATATAAGGAAATAAACTCATTAGGCCCTAATCTATGGATTTCACATGACTGGGAATACAGGTATGCAACTGTTGGTCACAGATAACTTTTTAAAAAGTGTGTATCAGAAAACCAGTCAGTATCTGGTGTGACCACCATTTGCCTCATGCAGCAAGACACATTTCTTTCGCATAGAGCTGTTCAAGCTGTTGATTGTGGCCTCCATCATTCTTAAATGGAAGAAGTTTGGAACCACCAAGACTCTTCTTAGAGCTGGCCGCCCGGCCAAACTGAGCAATTGGGGGAGAAGGGCCTTGGTCAGGGAGGTGACCAAGAACCCAATGGTCAGTCTGACAGAACTCCAGAGTTCCTCTGTGGAGATGGGAGAACTTTCCAGAAGGACAACCATCTTTGCAGCACTCCACCAATCAGGCCTTTATGGTAGAGTGGCCAGACGGAAGCCACTCCTCAGTAAAAGGCACATGACAGCCCACTTGGAGTTTGCCAGAGGGAAAGATGATCGGAGCAAAGTACAGAGAGATCCTTGATGAAAACCTGCTCCAGAGCGCCCAGGAACTAGGACTGGGGCTACGGTTCACCTTCCAACAGGACAACAACCCTAAGCACACAGCCAAGACAACACAGGAGTGGCTTCGGGACAAGTCTCTGAATGTCCTTGAGTGGCCCAGCCAGAGCCCGGACTTGAACCCGATCTAACATCCCTGGAGAGACCTGAAAATAGCTGTGCAGCGACGCGCCCCATCCAACCTGACAGAGCTTGAGAGGATCTGCAGAGAAGAATGGGAGAAATCCCCAAATACAGGTGTGCCAAGCTTGTAGTGTAATACCCACGAAGACTCGAGGCTGAAATCGTTGCCAAAGGTGCTTCAGCAAAGTACTGAGTAAAGGGTCTGAATACTTATGATATGATATTTACGTTTTATTTATTTTTTAGCAAACATTTTTAAAAACCTGTTTTTGCTTTCTCGTTATAGGGTTTTGTGTGTAGATTGATGAGGGAATAAAACATTTTAATTCATTTTACAATAAGGCTGTAACGTAATAAAATGTGGAAAAAGTAAAGGGGTCTGAATTCTTTCCAAAATCACATTAACACCGAGGTAAAATTAGTTTAATATTGGATATTCCGTGGATATTCGGTTTTCTCTCGTCATTAGCAATTGAACCAAGCATGCCATAACTATAAAAATGGTAGATTATGAGTCAGGGGTGGATGGAGAAAAATTCACACTCAATCTTCAATAGTCTTAGACAAAGCATGGCATGACCATGAAAATGACATGTTCAGAATCAGGGTAGAATGTACAAAAATCCACGACTTTTTATTTTTTGTTGTTTCTTTTTTAGTTTCTTTTTTTGGTTTCAATCTTCAATAGCTCTTACACAAACCGTGACATGACTATGAAAATGATATATTCAGAATCACGAGAGGATGGACAAAAACCCATTGCTTTTCTTCCTATTTAAATTTAGTTTATATATACAGTACCAGTCAAAAGTTTGGACACACCTACTCATTCAAGGGTTTTTCTTTATTTTTACTATTTTCCACATTGTAGAATAATAGTGAAGACATCAAAACTATGAAATAACATATATGGGATCATGTAGCAACCAAAAAAGTGTTAAACAAATCAAAATATATTTTATATTTGAGATTCTTCAAATAGCCACCCTTTGCCTTGATGACAGCTTTGCACACTCTTGTAAAAATAAAGAAAAACCCTTGAATGAGTAGGTGTGTCCAAACTTTTGACTGGTAGTGTATGTGTCACTGTTAAATAATGATATACAGTTGAAGTCGGAAGTTTACATACACTTAGGTTGGAGTCATTAAAACTCGTTTTTCAACAACTCCACAAATTTCTTATTAACAAACTATAGTTTTGGCAAGTCGGTTAGGACATCTACTTTGTGCATGACACAAGTAATTTTTCCAACAATTGTTTACAGACAGATTATTTCACTTATAATTCACTGTATCACAATTCCAGTGGGTCAGAAGTTTACATACACTAAATTGACTGTGCCTTTAAACAGCTTGGAAAATTCCAGAAAATGATGTCATGGCTTTAGAAGCTTCTGATAGGCTAATTGACATCATTTTAGTCAATTGGAAGTGTACCTGTGGATGTATTTCAAGGCCTACCTTCAAACTCAGTGCCTCTTTGCTTGACATCATGGGAAAATCAAAAGAAATCAGCCAAGACCTCAGAAAAAAATGGTAGACCTCCACAAGTCTGGTTCATCCTTGGGAGCAATTTCCAAACGACTGAAGGGACCACGTTCATCTGTACAAACAATAGTACGCAAGTATAAACACCATGGGACCACGCAGCCGTCATACCGCTCAGGAAGGAGACGTGTTCTGTCTCCTAGAGATGAACATACTTTGGTGCAAAAAGTGCAAATCAATCCCAGAACAACAGCAAAGGACCTTGTGAAGATGCTGGAGGAAACAGGTACAAAAGCATCTATATCCACCGCCATAAAAAAAGCCAGACTACGGTTTGCAACTGCACATGGGGACAAAGATCGTACTTTTTGGAGAAATGTCCTCTGGTCTGATGAAACAAAAATAGAACTGTTTGGCCATAATGACCATCGTAATGTTTGGAGGAAAAAGGGGGTTGCTTCCAACCGTGAAGCACGGGGGTGGCAGCATCATGCTGTGGGGGTGCTTTGCTGTAGGAGGGACTGGTGCACTTCGCAAGATAGATGGCATCATGAGGAAGGAAAATTATGTGTATATATTGAAGCAACATCTCAAGACATCAGTCAGGAAGTTCAAGCTTGGTCGCAAATGGGTCTTCCATATGGACAATGACCCCAAGCATACTTCCAAAGTTGTGGCAAAATGGCTTAAGGACAACAAATTCAAGGTATTGGAGTGGCCATCACAAAGCCCTGACCTCAATCCTATAGAAAATGTGTGGGCAGAACTGAAAAAGCGTGTGCGAGCAAGGAGGCCTACAAACCTGACTCAGTTACACCAGCTCTGTCAGGAGGAATGGGCCAAAATTCACCCAACTTATTGTGGGAAGCTTGTGGAAGGCTACCCGAAACATTTGACCCAAGTTAAACAATTTAAAGGCAATGCTACCAAATACTAATTGAGTGTATGTAAACTTCTGACCCACTGGGAATGTGATGAAATAAATAAAAGCTGAAAGAAATCATTCTCTCTACTATTATTCTGACATTTCACATTCTTAAAATAAAGTGGTGATCCTAACTGACCTAAGACAGGACATTTTTACTAGGATTAAATGTCAGGAATTGTGAAAAACTGAGTTTAAATGTATTTGGCTAAGATGTATGTAAACTTCCGACTTCAACTGTATATATATAATTTGCATAGTCATGGCATGCTTTGTTAAAGAGCTATTGAAGATTGAAGATGTATTTTTTTACTGTGTATTTTTCTCCATCCACCCCTGATTCAGAATATACCATCTTCATAGTCATGGCATGCTTGGTTCAATAGCTATTGATGACAGAAAACCGAATATCCAATATGAACAAATTTTACCTCGGTATTATAAACAGTGAGGGAGATAGGCAACAGTCATGTCTTAATCCCCAGGAATAAGACAATACCACATTCGAGAATATTTGAGCCGTTGAGATGCAGAAACTCTGCTGCCTTGTTATCTCTAAATAAAGTCAAACTGTAAGATAAATTACTCCTGACACTTGATATGAAATCGTGATGCAAGTGTAACACCCCCATACGTTTTGCAAATTCGTAACATATTGTATGGTTTTCAAATTCATAACATCTACTGTAACACGTTTTGCAAATTCGTAACATATAATACGAATTGTAATTTGTAACATATCATACTAAATGGAGTGTCTCGGATTTATGTACCGAGTACCATGTTGAGATAAGACCAAGCTGTGTGAGGTCAGGGCCTGTATGTATAAAGCGTCTCAGAGTAAAATATTGGTCTTAAGTGAGTGATATCCAGAGGAAACTGGAACCCCATGTAACCTGAAGTGAAGTCTTGTGAACTTGTACGTACCGCAGGTTCTCTGTTCATCGGAGCCGTCAGTGCAGTCCTCCTCCCCATCGCAGACAAACTGGAGGGAGATACACTCGCCTCCCGTCACACACTTGAACTGCTGGGAGCTACAGGATGGAGGTGCTGCCACACAGAAATACACAAGGGCCCATATTCACAAAGAGTCTCAGAATATGATCTAGGATCAGTTTTTCCTTTTAGATTACAATGACAAAGATTATATGGACAGAGAAGAACTGATCCTAGATCAGCACTCTTACTCTGTGAAGCTTCATGAATAAGGCCCAGGACAAGTTATGTATAGGGTGTTATTCAATCAAAACCTATAACCCAGTGTCTGAGATTTTCAAATACACTCAAACAAATTTGAATTGAATGTTATCTGGTACAGCTAGCAGCATGTTCAACATTTATAAGAGCATCAACTGAAGCCATGTACAGTATAAGGATTTCCAAGATCATGGTACCCGTGATACTCACGACAGTTGAGCTCATCAGAGTCATCTGTGCAGTCCTTGGTTCCATCGCACCTCCAGTCTAAGTCAATGCACTGACCGTTGGCACACTGAAACTTACCATTGTCACATTGGCCTTCAAAAAAGAGAGTGCAGCGGTCAGTAGCACAGTCAGTGTGGTAACTGCAGTATGGTTGACTTGTTAAAAAATAAACAGCTTAGGGCCCCCAAAAGGCTAGGGCCGGCTCTGACTGCACGTGTGGTTATGGATGTAGGTACGCAGACCCGCGAGCCACTGCGGCCCCTCAAGATGAGTTCAGATTTTCTGTGACCCCCACCCCATCCCTTATCTAAACCATTAGAATATCATATTTTACACTCCTGGATAGTCTACAGAACTAGAGAACCTTTATCATTTCATGTCTTAATACTAATGATTTGTTGTACTTTTCAATAGACAAAACGACATGATGTGAAATAAAAAATGACAGTCTTCAGTGCATTTGAACAAAACTGAAATAGAGATGGCCTATCCGTTAATAAAACATCTTTGGATTTCATCATCTGGTTGAATTTATTAGAAAAAAACATTTTACTGTTTCCCTTAACAATAAGTAACAGTGTTTATGACAACTACAGCTACTGTTTCGTCTAATGTGTACGGCATTTGAACCCTACCACATGATGGACCTTTAAAAATATAGTTAATTATTGTCCATAAATGCAGTCAGAGCACATCCTATGACCTTGAAACTCATGAGATGAGTCCTTGATCATATAGTTGACCAAACCATGTCATCATGTAATACATTTGAAAGGAAATACATATTCATACATATTCATAATCAATCAGCTACTCCATTTAACAATAATAATTTGATGACTTCTTTCATCTGTACAGCTCTAAAGCAGACATATTTTACATTCATATAAATCAAAATGTGTGCAGTTTTTTGTAAATCTAACGATTCATACTGTTTGTCTATAAAAATAACAATAAAGAAATGTTTCAAAACATATTTGAATCACCCCCAGAATTCTAAACTTAACATGTCTACACAATTTCACATCATATCTCATGACTTTCTTTTCTGAAGGAACCTGTGGAATAATAGAATAAGGTCAGCACACCTATGGATCTTGGTTAGGCCTGTGGTAGCAGACTTTTTTTCTTTTTTTTTTATGTTTGAGAGGTTTGGGCATTTGGGTGCACTTTGCATTCTGGAAAGCATATTGAATATCTAACTGTTCAACTAAGAGGACACTTTTCAAATCATGTAGAAAGACTGAATGATTCAATAAATTCAATTTAAAAAACCTAATGCATTATCACTGTGCCATAGATGCAATACTTGTTCTATAACAATTTGTTAAAGTAAATTAAAACAGATAGTAATACACACATAATTTTTTCAAATCATACATACCTTGAGTAAGCTGAATTCGTTGAGAGAGCAGTAAGAGAGACAGGACAAGTAGACCTAAGAGGTCCATCTTCAAGCACCCTCTCCCTTTAGTCAATACTCTCTTTTCTTAGTTTGGGTATTAGTTAGTATGATGAACTAAATTGATTCATACTCAATCTTAACTATCACCTCTCTTCCCTCTAACCCCAGTGTAAACCAGAGTGTCTTTTGGATGAAGATTTCTAAACCCAAATGACATAGGGTCCAATTTGAAACACATAAAGTATACAGCTTTTTATGACTCTCTCTTTTACATGAAATTCATCTAAGATTAACTTGTACCGGTGGAGATGTTGTCCACATCAGCAAGAAAACAACCCAGTCATTTTTGTGCAACAGGAAGACAGGAATTGTTATTTTCGTCCTGGTTTTGAAAGATCAGATCACATCAATCAAGACCCATTTTAAAGCGACAACTGTTCAATTTGCATACCATATAAGAATGGGTCACCAACAAAATGTTTAACAATGGAGCAATTCTCACAAATATTTGGTTTTTGAGCAGACGCTCTTATCCAGAGCGATTTACAGGAGCAATTAGGGTTAAGTGCCTTGCTCAAGGGCACATCGACAGATTTTTCCCTATTTGGCTCGGGGATTAGAACCAGCAACCTTTCGGTTACTGCCACACGCTCTTAACCACTAAGCTACCTGCCACCCCTACTGGTCGACATATCTGTAGTGCTCAAGGAACTACATTCTATGAGAGCAATGTTACTTTTATCTAAACAAAATCTGAAAACATGCTGAAATCTGATGAAGCATTACTTTTTCCCGAAGACCTACCGTAAATATAGTTACAAAGACACATTCAAAAAACAAGAATTTGGGGATACTAATAGATATAAAATCTGAGCTGTCAAAAGGTAGAGGAAGGGAGAAATCTGGCAACCTTTACAAACTCCCCTGCTGACCTCAAACCTAGCCTAGGTTATGTACCCGCAGGCTAGTTTTACAGAAATACTAATAATTCCATCTAAGCGTAATTTTAAACACATTTCTAAGATGGAAGCGTGTACCTTTACACTTTACAGACATTATTCAGAAGTGTTATTGGACACCAATTATTAATAGCCAGTGCAAATTGCCCCCTGTTTGTTACTGAAATTCATGAAATGTAAACGGTAACATCAAACTGGTATAGGTTAATAAAAATGATAAAATATGAAAATAATTAAAAAACAATTAGATAGGCTATTTATTTATTTTATTAACTTATTAGTTAAGAGTAAATATGTAGTTATGTACATCATTAAACTAAAAGTGTCATCTGTCTTGATCACATGAATATTCCTTCAAATCAATTCCACATTGACATCTTCAATAACAAGTGCGAGTGGCGCAGTGGTCTAAGGCACTGCATCGCAGTGCTAGCTGTGCCACTAGAGATCCTGGTTCGAGTTCAGGCTCTGTTTGCGACCGGGAGACCCATGGGCGGCGCACAATTAATCCAGGGTTGTCCAAGGTAGGGGAGGGTTTGGCCGGCAGGGATGTGGGTTCGTTTCCCACGGGGGGCCTGTATAAAAAAGACATGTATGCATTCACTAACTGTAAATCACTCTGGATAAGAGCGTCTGCTAAATGACTTAAATGTAAAATAGGTGATTGACATTTAATATGCTGTAAAAAAACACAAGATTAAGTTGATTATTCCTGTTCATATTTTGATAAAATGTAACTGCTGTTGCCAATCTGTATGGTTGACATTATTATTCACTCTCATTGGTAAGGGAAACGTGGGATAGGCTACATAAAGTTGCAGAATCAACAGTACATTTTAGTTTTGTTCACCATTAATACATTGTTTCTCCAAATGCCATATTGAATATTCACTGGGCAGAAACAATGTTATGACATGGGACTATACAAACTCTTGATTACCATCACTTATACACCATTGCAGCAGGTAGCCTTGATGTTAGAGAAGGGAGCCTGTGATGGGGAAATTTTGTCGGGAAGTGAGCTGGCAACAAGAGGGTTGCTGGTATAAAATCCTAGATGCTATCGCGCACTTGAGCAAGGCACCTGACCCCCCCCCCCCCCCACAATAACTGCTCCAAGGGGGCCCAGTGTGGCAGCCACAAGCTCCAACGTGTAGCCTGTGTGTCTTTCGGAGGGATTGGGATAAAGCAAAAGCCCAATTACGGTTGGACCTTGTGTACAATTGTTGAATAAAGTGATCTTAATCTTAAAATACAGAACTACTTCCAGACAGCACACGTTACATATTTGCAATATGATACACTCACTATAGAAATTCCATTATGTACAAAAACACACACAAAAAATCTTAGTGTCTGTCTGAATTAATAACCAAACGCAGCTGTACAATCAAAATTGTTTTTTTTCCCCTTTTCTTTATTCAAACATACAGAAGCCAGTCTCATTTACAAAATGTATTGTGTAAAAGTCATACTGAACTGTGTGTATCATTGAACAATTTTACACACATTGTTAATTTATATTTGACTATATTTACATGACATATACAATATGTATTAAGATGGCACATTAAAGGATAAAAGGCATTATTTATGAGTAAATTGTTATTTCTAAACCTTGATTGAATATCAGCAAATTCATAGACGTGCAAGAGATCAAACAGATAAGTGCGAACTACACCAATAAATTCCCGACATCAATTTATCTGGGTTCAAGTCCATATTCAAATTAATAAATAAGAAACATTTAAAACGACAGACCCATACAATCATAATGTAATGATGATTTAGCACGTGAAATTTGGGACTTTCATGTTGACATCTTGCATTGATGTTAATGTAAGATTTGCATGAGTCACAACAGTTTCAGCTAAGTCAAAGATTAAGCCCTCATGTATCACACATGAATACAGTATTGGAATGATATTGGAAAATACATTCATTACAGTTATACAATCAGGACATGTGAATGGATTAACTGATACTTAAAAACATAAGAAAAACTGAGCGACAATACAGTAGTAGCCTTTTGGCTACATCAATTTCAGAAGCTTGGATACACCGCCCACTCTTGGACTGAATGGTCACTGCAACTCAACAATAATTTATTGTACAAAAAAAAAGATTGATACACAGTGCATAAAAGTTGAGTAGAACATAGGGAAGAATCACAAGTAGGACTATTCAAAAACCATTGTTATTGCTTTCTGATTTCTAAGCATTTGCGTTCTGAAAAAAATGGTATCCTTAGTTGACTGTTCCAGTGGGTCTTCAGTTTCTTCTTCCATTGTCGTGTGTAAAGTAGGGGTTGTCCTGGCCTTGGCTCTGGTAGGGGTTGTCGTCTTGGGGTCGGCTCTGGTAGGGGTTGCTGCCCTGACTTCCGCTCTGGTAGGGGTTGCTGCCCTGACCTCCCCTCTGGTAGGGGTTGCTGCCCTGACCTCCGCTCTGGTAGGGGTTGCTGCCCTGACCTCCGCTCTGATAGGGGTTGCTGCCCTGACCTCCGCTCTGGTAGGGGTTGCTGCCCTGACCTCCGCTCTGGTAGGGGTTGCTGCCCTGACCTCTGCTCTGGTAGGGGTTCCTGGTGTTGAAGCTCCTTGTGTCATCAGGGTTCTGGTAGCCACCAATCTAAAACACAAAACAACATCTGTATCTGACACTACAGTGAATAATTCATAACAATTTGGCACATTACATTTTAATGACATCATTTTCTGGTTGTAACTGGTGTTTTGGTTGAGAAGACATATTACAACCAATACATTTCATAAAAATACACTTTTGTATTCTTTAATGAATAAAGTTGAACGCAAGTGCTTGAAATGTTCTTCAATAAATTGTTTTTGGGGGGTTAAATTGGCCCAGTTCTTTGTACTATTCGGTAATTCATATGTACTTCACATCTTAAGATACTTTACTCTGAATATACTTTTTGTTCATATTGTTTCTTCTTTAATATAATATATTTAATGGATTCATAGAATACATAACACATTTTAAATGTTTCCTCAAAATATTGGTAAGAAAATCCTCTGTTGATCAAATAAAATGATTCCTTTTTACATGAAATAATACTGTCACTTATCTTATAGTAAGTGGCAGTATAAGGGCATGATAGTACTTCTTCAAGACATAATAGACGTTACCAAAAGGTGGCATTTTTGTAGTTGGGCATATAACGGTTACACTCATCATAATATGTGTATGGTTACACACCCCACCACATACACACCAACTAGTCTCATTAGTCCATTTTCGAACACGTTTCACCCCAAACTTAATTGAGCATCTGGTGCAATTACGCAAGATTTTAGTTCTGGTTGTCCGAGATTATAAGACATATAAAGTCATACTTTGGTAGTTATCTGGCCAGATGAACTACTGTGTCTTTTTCCCCCTTCTTTCTCACTCATTCTTCCTCTCTCCCTCCCTAGGTTCTTACCCCTCCTTTGTCTCCCCTGGTCACCAGTGCCTGTCTGCTGCCGCTCTCCGTCATCTCCAGGTTGCTGCCACGGTCCCAGCTGCTGTTATTGTTGGGCATGGCCCGGGGGATCTTGGGTACGCCCGCAAAACCTGAACTGGCATTGGTCACACCCCCATTGGTTAAGGCCGATGCCCTGAAGTCCTTGGCGGGATAGGGGCTGGTGTAGGTAGGAACCTCAGCGTTCTTAGAGGACTTCTTGGAGGAGCTCTTCTTGGGTGTCCTATAGAAATTGACAATACACGTAAGATTTAATAACTACATTTTATACTACATTAGAGACAATTGTGGAATTGTAACAAGATTAAAGATGAATTTTATTTGATTAAAAGATGGTGTAAATGTTGTCCTCTGTGTTTGTGACTCACTTGCGTGCAACTACTGGCAGCAGGATTAGTGTGACGAGTAGCAGTGCACCAAGAACAGTGCCGACAATCACCAGTATCAACTTCCATGCTGCAGAGAGACAGAGGGAGAGAGAGAGGGAGAGAGAGAGGGAGAGAGAGAAAGAGAAGGGATGTTAAAAAACCTGCAAACACCATTACAGGAAACACCACATGAAAGAATAATAGTTGTAGCACACAAATCTATTGCGACGGCCTAGTGTCAAATCCAAGGAAATCCAAGTAAGGAACTATCATACCATAATATGGTATGTTATACTTACATTCACTGCAGTTGAATCCCGAATAACCAAATGAACAACTGAAAGAAAAAAAAAACGTGATCTTTGCACACAGACCAACAACGCAAGTTAACCATTGCACTGCATCCAAACTCATTTACATTTTAGTCATTTAGCAGACGCTTTTATCCAGAGCGACTTACAGTTAGTGAATACATATTTTTTTATACTGGCCCCCCGTGGGAATCGAACCCACAACCCTGGCATTGCAAACGCCATGCTCTATCAATTGAGCTACATCCCTGCCGGCCATTCCCTCCCCTACCCTGGACGACACTGGGCCAATTGTGCGCCGCCCATGAGTCTCCTGGTCGCGGCCAGCTGCGACAAAGCCTGGATTCGAACCAGGATCTCTAGTGACACAGCTAGCACTGCGATGCAGTGCGTTAGACCACTGCACCACTCAGGAGTTAGACTCCTAGATGAAAGACTCATTGTTTATGTGAAAATAGATGACTGAATAAATGAATTGATGGAAAATGATTGAATTAATTAAATGTTTTAAGTACTTACTCATGGCACACATAGCCGTCTGCTTTCCCACTTTCACAAGCTGCAGACAGAGACGGTAAAGTAAGTCTATCACAATATGTTTTTATTACAAAGGACAAGTCATTGCAACAACCCCCCCCAGTGCCACTCACCTCTGCATGTTCTGATAGAGTATTCCGTTTTCACGTAACCGGTCCGACAGTCACATTTAGGTCTACCACCCACAGAATTACAAATAGTTGAAGTGTCCTCACAAGGTTTCCGAGACGATTCACACTGTTTGGCTTCTGTATAGACAGTGCCACAGGGAGATGATTACATACAGTAAGTAAGTGTGCCTTCATTCAGCATTATGCTTGGGGCAAACAATGTTTATTCCATAAATTCAATCAATTGCCCGATGTGACGGAATTCCTTCAAATCAATTCCACATTGACATCTTCAATAACAAGTGCGAGTGCCGCAGTGGTCCCCCCCCCCCCCCCCCCATCATGTCTTCATTACCCGCTGTGGAGGCCTGAATGCATAACATCCAAAAGACAGCTAGTCCAGGGGTTGAAGATCAGTTGAATAGTTGAATCATGGGACAAAATAAGGGTACAGCTCTCCAGCAGCAGGATTTAGGAGGATCACTACTCTAGAGTGTAAAGTTACATCATACTACCAATGACATATGACAACATCATGATTGTGATTGATTGCACACTTAGTTCTCGGTCTTTGCCTCGACATTCATTGTAGCTATGCTCACTAGATTGCCTCCTAGCTTATGTTAAACCACAGTCATTATACATAAAGGGAATAGTGTGTTACTATAGGTGACATACCTTTGTATTTCGCTTTTAAGAACACATCATCTTTACTGTCTTGAAGAGCATTTTCTATAATTCCATTGATGATGGTTTCGTCGATGATGGAGTTGAGTTTAAAATTGTTCTCAATGGTCGCGTTGACACCTGCTGATTCACGTGACCAGAAGGTACGAGCCGAACCCTCACTCATTCTGCTAGGAGGCAAATTAGTATCAGGATTTTTAGAGTTAGGATCATCATGAAACTATCACATACTCATGATCTTCACAAGTGTGCAAGAAAGTAGTGATAGCTACAGCATCAATCATCTGTCAATATTTGTCTTGGGCGTGGGATATCTTCCAAGTCAAAATGAGACATTATCATGATGGTTATAATAATCTGAACTGACACAATTACAGTTAGGTTGAATTTGTTCAAGAAGACGTTGACTTTGAAATTCAAGGATGAAAGTAGTTTGTTAGAATCAAACCAATAACACGAAAATTGTAGTGTAGCCTATAGCGTGACTGGTATACAAAATTATATTTTTATGGTAAAAACAGGGGACCACAGTAACTACATTAACACTGACCTGAGCTTCAGCACTGTGGAATCAATGTAGCCGGCGTGACCTTTAAAAGCCATAAACATCTGTATTTCGGACAGACAAATTAGTTCACAATATTATTCTGCTGGACAGTTCATCTCAACGTTTCTTCATCATGACACGCTAAAATTAGATTAGCCTAGTACAGCTAAATAAAGGAGACTGTTGTTTTTTACAAACAACAAACATTGTAGTAGATGGGGTATGGTTAGATCATGGTGAATCGAATAATTTCAAATCAAAATAATCATTTGTGAATCACGAACAGCAAAAGTAAAAAGATAAGATGTAGGCTACTGAAAGGTTGCAAGATAACAGCAAAACAAAATCCCAGGCTTCCAGTAAAGATCTCAAGCTTCCTTTTGGATTATGTAGCTGCAAAACTTGTTTTGTATAAGTTGATTTGGGCATTACATTTATGGGACATTGCATCACTCAATAGATCCTAGTCAGCCTGCAAAGTAAACATGGGCTTATGGTATATGACGTCACTACTGACATAATACTTCTAAGGTAAGATAAATATGACTGAAACGGTACATTTCCTGGAGAAAAAGTTTTTTTATAGCTGTGGGAGATGTTTTAAATGTAGAATTCAAGCTGAATAGCAGCTGAAGCATTTCAATATAGTGAGAATAGGTCTGATTACTTTGTGATGCACGCATACTAATAACCAAAAATAGCTATGCCTCAGAAAACTTTACTGTGGGCCAGACTCGCTAGGGACATGCTTCCAATGGTACTAACCACTTCTGACACCAATGTAGTTAATTAGGGGGGTAACCCGACCAGGACCCTAGTCCCTGTGACTGCCATTCCAAAATGTGATCCATTATATAATCACTAGGTGCTGTACTAAGGTCATCATTATCGTATTTTTACATGGGGGTCCATCTTTATTAGCATCTTTCAAGGCCATTACAGTAGCTGATACTGACTGAAGGATTTCCACACACACATTCAATTGTATCCCATTATATTAATTAGAAAATGTTTAAAATAGATGGCATTTCTTTATTAACTTCATCTCATTTGTGAGATTAAGTAAGTAAATGAGATGTGAATGTTCATATTACTACAGTAGATGTATGTTCACTGATTGAACGGGTCAACATGGATGCTCCTTAGAAGATCAAGAACCCATATTTTCTCCTCAGAATTACTGCACTAACTGTTGTGAAAATACCTGCTTGGAAAAATTCTACAGTTTCTACGACCTGGGTTGACTGGGACAGTTTCCAAGGACTTAACAACAAGTGTAATGCAGCTGTTACCTAGCTCACACATTGTCAAAATGTCACAAACAGCTTGGTAACGACCTTACTATGTGACAACGTTGGAGAAAAGTTGTGATTTTTAACTACAGACAGACATAAATACAGTGTAAAACGTCTAATATCTATTTACCAAGTCAATGATCTTGACAGCTATCTTGTTGAATTGTTGTGTTGTTGAGTTGATCATTTCTTCTTCAAAGGGCAAATTAGTCAGGGTCAGAGATCCAGGGAAGACCTTGGCTGAAATTGAGAATCAACACATGGTGGTATCACATGACAAATACGAATGATAAGCACCTATTGAAAATGGTGGGGGTGCAGCATTGTGTTAAAAAGCCCACAGAGGAGATGGTACATGAGATCCAATATACATGTATAGATGCTATAGCTAATATAATATATATTTAACTGAGTTTGACTCATCTACCCACTGTCATCTAGGTTGCTCTCATTTATGTATTCATACACTTATACATTTATCAATGTATTGATGAGAACCTAAACCTATTCGATTGCTTCACGTGGAAGCTAAATACAAACATAGAACCAGCTTATCCACACTTAACCATGCCCAGGACAAAAAAAACTCGTCTTAAATCAGAATAGTTTCTAAAGTTCCTAACTTTTCATTGTAGATGATGAAGCTGTCCTCCCTATCAATCAGAGCTATGTAGGGCTATATCATTCTGTCATCCATGGTATTGTAGCACCCACTAGTGGTGTCAAAGAGGAGATACCCACCTTCCTCACATAGTCCACTTGCCTCAGAGTATGTTTGGCCAGCAATACAGAGACAGGTGAAGTGGGATGCATAGCCTGGCTGACAGCTGCTACTGCCATTGCATGGGTTTGAGTCACAGGGATCTTAAAATTAAAGAGGAACACAGTTCTTTAGAACGCACATAGCACTTTGTGATGCATTTATTAATACAAAATAATCTGTGTAGAATAGACGATACAGAGCAAGTCTTGGGGAGAATGTCTGTCCACTAAACAGCAAAATTGCCCTAAAGAACAATAATCTGGGGCATACAACTGGTTTGGCTTGATGCATTTCAACGAGGGACAGATTTCTACTTGGGAAAACAAGGGTGTGTTCAGCTTTTCTATACATTTTTCATTTTCCTATTTTAGTTGTAGTTAAAATAGGACAACGAAAAGTGTAGTTAATATAGTTAATTTTATAAGTGGTTTATATATAAGCTGTCACCATGTTATATTTGACTGTCACCATGTTACTTTGTCTTTTTACATGTTGCAAATAAAGGTTTGTGAAAATAAAAGTTTGGTTACATTTGCAGCAGTACGTACTAATTAAGTTATTTTAAGTGCTCTCGAAATTGCCAGCAGCATACCACCCTGCCTCCCACTCACTGCTGGCTTGCCTCTGAAGCTAAGCAGTGTCAGTCCTGGTTGGACCCTGAATGGGAGAACCGATGCTGCTGGAAGTGGTGTTGGAAGGCCAGTAGGGGGCACTCTTCCATCTGGAGATCCCAATTCCCCAGGGCAGTGAAGGCGTCATTGCACTGCGTAGGTTGCCTTTTTTCGGATGGGATGTTAAAACAGGTGTCCTGACTCTCATCGTAAGAGTAGAGATGATAACCCTGGTGTCCTGGCTAAATTCCCAATCTAGCCCTCATACCATCACGGCCACCTAATCATCCCCAGCTTCCAATTGTCTCATTCATCCCCTCTCCTCCCCCCTGTAACTATTCCCCAGGTCGTTGCTGTAAAAAAGAATGTTTTCAGTCAACTTACCTGGTAAAATAAGGGTAAATAAATAAATACAAATGTTGCACACCATTCTTCAACTTTCATTGAGGTCCGTTTGCTCCTGTCGCTCAGGGTATGTCCACGAACTGCTATTCGAATGTGACCCAAATAGCAAGAGTCATGCAGCAGCACACCGTACAAAATTGCCATGTTAGCCACAATAATAACAACTTTCCTTCACTGGTTGATTAAAACAGCACCACTCCCATTTACTATATCTCCTTCATCCTAAACAAAGCCCTTGTGTGTGTGCACTCCCCAGCCAATCAGTGGCATCAATTGATCAAAGCAGAAGGGAAAACTGGAAAACCAGTATGACTGTGGAACTCGAGGGCCAGAGTTATGAGTTATTGATTTAAATATACAAGTGGCACTTACTCAAAAATGTGTTTGAAATACTGCAGCTTGCAATTAGCCTATATTGCACGCAACACACAACTGTGCTGGTTATATATTTAAGCAATAAGGCCAGAGGGGGTGGGGTATATTGTCTGATATACACACGGCTGAAATGCTGTTTCAGCCAATCAGCACCCAAGTACTGTGATATGGCCTTTTTTGCACTACTTTTAGTACAGATGCCGTTGTCCTTGATGTTATTTGAAACCTTACTATGAGCTCTGAAATAGGAGTTGTATTGATATGTTTTGTAACTACTTAATTGCATTAATTGATGACAATTTATTAAAACGTTAATGAATAAGCTGTTATAAATTAATATTTATACATCCTTGCAATGCAATGCTTATGAATGCTTATTAAATATGTATAAATGTTTACAAATAACGAAACGATCATTTATTAATAGTTTAATACATTGAATGTATACTAGTTATACATAGTTTATTAATGCTTTATAAAAAAAGTTCTTACATTATAGTCATTTAGCAGACGCTCTTATCCAGAGAGACTTACAGGAGCAATTAAGGTTAAGTGTCTTGATCAAGGGCACAGACAGATTTCTTTCGGTTACTGGCCCAAAACTCTTAATCTTTAAGCTACCTGCCACCACATGTGAATTCTGAAAATTATGTACATAATTGAATTACCTTTTTACCGTCTTACTCAATGAGCAGATCCAATTTCCAAAGTGGGATATCATATCACCATTTAAGATTGGCAAAGGCGCACTCGTTTTGGATTTTAATATTGAATTGGCTGTGACCATAATGGATAATCACTGCAGAAGCAATTACAGTGTTTTAGGTTATTGTGTTTTGGGTTATTGTCCTGCTGAAAGATAATAATAATAATAATAATATGCCATTTAGCAGACGCTTTTAACCAAAGCGACTTACAGTCATGCGTGCATAAATTTTTTTTTTTTTTTGTGTAGATGAATTGATCTTGATGAATTGATCTCCCAGTGTCTGGTGGGAAGCAGACAACTAGGTTTTCCTCAAGGATTTTGCCTGTGTTTTAGCTCCACTCAGTTTCTTTTTTATCCTGAAAAACTCCCCAGTCCTTAACAATTACAAGCATACCCATAGCATGATGCAGCCACCACTATGCTTGAAAATATGGAGAGTGGTACTCAGTAATGTGTTGTATTGGATTTGCCTCAAACATAATTTTTTGTCCTAAATACAAAGTGTTAATTGCTTTGCCACATTTTTTGCAGTATTACTTTAGTGTTTTGCTGCAAACAGGATGCATGTTTTGGAATATTTTTTTTATTCTGTACAGGCTTCCTTCTTTTATTTGGTTAGTATTGTGGAGTAACTACAATGTTGTTGATCCATCCTCAGTTTTCTCCTATCACAGCCATTAAACTCTAACTGTTTTAGTCACCATTGGCCTCATGGTGAAATCCTTGAGCGGTTTCCAAGGGGCGTGAATAGATTCTGTATATGTGCATTGAAATAATTCCCTAAAATCATGTCACCAGATAACTTTTCTAGGTCTGATAATGGTGTTAACCCAATCCATACCCTATTCCAGTCATTCTGTCATCAAAACAACTCAGTAAATTTGCCCAGAGGGCATTCACTGCGGTCTAGAGGGACGCAATGACAATGGGTTGTATTGCCTTGCTGTCAAAATGTCCAAAATATAGTCCTCTATCAATCATCTTTAGAATTTCTGATGCTCTAAGACTCTAGCTTTTGTTTTGCCGTCAAAATCTGCAAAACAATTACTCCTCTTTCAATAATGTTCCCTGACTGTCTAGCTTTCGTTTCAGTGATTGTTAGGCTAATAATTTTTCATCATCCATTATTATTTCTACACAGCTTCTATATGGTTTTAGTCATTCAAGAAGAAAAAAAAAAAGAAGAAAGACATCTTACCAAGCCAACATGGCAGCCCATATGAAATCGGGCCTACTATTTGACACCCCTGGTCATAGAAAAACAAGAAGGTTAGTTGGATGACTAATGAGCCTACTTGGTGTTGTTGTTGTTGCAGGATCCTTCGTTGTTGGTGTTGCTGCAGTATCCTTCGTTGTTGGTGTTGCTGCAGGATCCTTCGTTGTTGGTGTTGCTGAAGGATCCTTCGTTGTTGGTGTTGCTGCAGTATCCTTCGTTGTTGGTGTTGCTGTAGGATCCTTCGTTGTTGGTGTTGCTGCAGGATCCTTCGTTGTTGGTGTTGCTGCAGGATCCTTCGTTGTTGGTGTTGCTGCAGTATCATTCGTTGTTGGTGTTGCTGCAGTATCCTTCGTTGTTGGTGTTGCTGCAGTATCCTTCGTTGTTGGTGTTGCTGCAGTATCCTTCGTTGTTGGTGTTGCTGCAGTATCATTCGTTGTTGGTGTTGCTGCAGTATCCTTCGTTGTTGGTGTTGCTGCAGTATCCTTCGTTGTTGGTGTTGCTGCAGTATCCTTTGTTGTTGGTGTAGGATCCTTTGTTGTTGGAGATTCGGTTGATGCTGTTGGAGCTGTTGCTGTAGGGACATTGTTGGAAGGGGGGGGGGGGGGGGGGGGGGGGGGGTAGCAGAGGGTTCAGCATTGGGATCAGCGGCTGAAGGGTATAGATTAATTATTATTGAATAAATGCAATTGCACCACTTTGAACCTCATATTCATTATCTCCAGTACCATACCAATGTCCCCATTCTGTGGTTAAAAAGAAAGGTCCTAAAATATTCCTCATCGAGTAGAATTAAAAGTAAAAAAGTGATTTCCAAAACCTGCCATAATTTTTTTTGCCAGGGGATGGCATTTCACTGCTCCCTGTGCTTGATGATGTCATTGAGTAGAACTTTTTAACTTTAGAAATGCGCCATTTTCACATATGTAGACACTGGTATTGTGCTCGAGATAATGAAAATGAGGTTGAAAAGTGGTGGAATTGCCCTTTAAGATAATTAATGTAGCAAAAACAACATTCAGCGGCTGACTGAAATGTCTGTGTCCCATAAAAAAGTTGACACTAGTTTTCACTGCTGCTAAGATTTATTTTCCCTAAAACATAAATCTGTTACAAACACTTTTTCATTGTAAGAAATTCTATATAATTAAATCGTACAGGAAATATTGTCACTGGTCAGGTACTTTGACGGGTAGAGAAGACAGTTCATTCTTGATTTACTGTCACACAATGGAAACAAGGCTGTACTGCCTCCATTCTCTTATCAGCCCAGCTGGGAAGACTCCCACAACCTAATGGCGCGGGCCCTGGACAAACATTGAGTCTTCCTCTCCTCTATGTTCCACCCTAGCCCAATATAGTTTCTCCCCCTTCTCCCTGAGGTGACGGTATGCATTCATTCACTCCCCCTCAAGGATTTCAAAGAATTGGACTGGAGTAAGAAATATGGTAGACACTTGAACGAGTGGACACTTCAGGTAGAAGGGGTGTGGGAAGAACACTTATCCCCCGTCCCTTATGTATTTATGTAGCACTAAAGGCTTGGTTGGACAGGTGTAACTCAGTCGAAGATTCCACCTAGTCTATCAGAGGAAAAGGTGAAAGTACAATATTGCTTATACCTATCCAATCCTTTCAGATCTACATGAAGTGCCTAAGGGTAGGGCCTAGGGGTCAACTCTGAATTCAGAAAAGTTGTCCACCCTCCCCACCATCTTTCCCTCCACCAACCCTGAAACTCATAATATACCACTTCAATAACAGGGATGCCAAACACAGGATGTGTCCACTTCAGCAGACTGCGTCACCTTGTTCATAAGACCATCGGCATGATAAACATTGCGTTATGTTTAAGTTTCAGGTGCAATCCAGGGCATGTAACAGCAAGATGTGAACAAATAAAAATGCAGCATTGGGCTTGTACAGTTAACACGACAAACTAAGCCCATATACAGTATAGGCTAGGTCCCTCTGCGACTTAAGCCATTGCTACTAAATGCTACGATAAAATCTATAATATGCCATTCATTTGGATAATTGTAGTTGGCAGGATAAGACAGATCCAAGTTCACCAAGATAGATAGACATTGATTAAACAGTCATATTTCATTACTGAAGCAGACACCAACCCCTACGCACAGACAATGCAGACACAAACACCCACATCCTTTCATTCACTGTCCACCGTGATGCTCTTGCAGAACAGCAGCAGCACAGCAAAGAATAGGGTCTTTATTTGGAGTCTTGTGGGTTCAGCCCTTGACTGTATACAGCTCAGCCCTGTCCCAAAAGAACTACAGGGGCCCCTGAAAGAGAACAAAGCTAGCCAGCCAGCAACACTTGAAGCACCTGGCTAAAGTTTCACTCTACATTGTATATGCCTACTCTCTCACTGGAAACATATTTACAGGTATCACTCAGAGAAAAAGCAGGTAATGTAAAAAAAAAGACAAGAGTCCACTGTCCAAGTCCATAACTACTAGGCGTAGACAATGCCATTGTTTGTACTATAGGTAGGTAACCTGCTCTGTACTTTGTGTCGTGTGACTATTGTGATTTATTGCTTGGTTACTAGTGTTCACTTTTGGGTGAGCGGCCAGGAAAGGGGCTGAATTTCACTGTCTCTTCCTCTTTAGTGTCACAGTAAAATTATATCATGATTCACGTCCACCCATTAAACACACAAACAAGATAATTCGGGACATGAATTTGCCCTACAATGAAACTACTTTGTAATGGTTAGGGAAGTAAATTGCAAAATACTTGCACTTAAATACTTAAATACTTCTGAAGCTCCTAAACTACTTTTACAAACTCATTTTAATGACCAGTGGCGACCCATCAAAGGGCAGGTTTGCATGTTATTTTGGCATTAATACATGTCACATATCAGTTTGCAAACAATGAAAAAATTAAATAATCATTGACTTAATAAAGCCACATACAAACATGGTCTCTTTTTTGCTTTCTTGAGTAATGCAGGTGTTTCAGCCTAGCTCAATGTTTTCTGTGGTGGTGGGGCAGCCAGCGGAAAATATAGAAAATGTGGTTTGGAAGGAATCAGTGGCTAACTGCAAGCATTGCAAAGCAATCACTAGCCTGCTATTCAGTGGAGTGGATGTGTGGTCCAAGTCTGGGTTTAAGGGTCTCTTTTCCAAGCTTAAAAAGATAAACATTCAACATTGGCCATGCTGTCAATCCAGCATGAATTCTGCCGCGTTCAAAACAACTGGAAACTCGGAACTGGGAAATCTCAGACTTCAGTGAGCCTCTTTCTAGAGCGCCGACCTGAAGATCACTAACGTCATGATTCAACCTTTTTCAGAGTTCCCAGTTGTCTTGAAAGCACTATAAATCCAGAGAATGAAAGACTTTGATGACAAAATTTGCCCTATGAAGGCCCGCATCACCACCTTCCTGTTCAAGTGAGCACAGCACAACAAGGTGAGTCCAAAAATGTATTGTATGCTGCTGCATACATTATGTAATATGCCAGGGAGATATGTATACTGTAATAGACCCACTGCTAAGAAAGTAATACTAAGTGTACAGTGCATTCGGAAATGTATTCAGACCCCTTGACTTTTTCCACATGTTAAGTTACAGCCTTATTCTAAAATGGATTGAATTTGGGGGGGGGGGGTTCTCATCAATCGACACACAACACCCCATAATGACAAAGAATAAACCGTTCTTCTTCGATATGACGCTACAAGCTTGGCACACCTGTATTTCGGCAGTTTCTCCCATTCTTCTCCGCAGATCCTCTCAAGCTCTGTCAGGTTGGATGGGGAGCGTCGCTGCACAGCTATTTTCAGGTTTCTCCAGAGATGTTCGATCGGGTTCAAGTCCGGGCTCTGGCTGGACCACTCAAGGACATTCAGAGACTTGTCCCGAAGCCACTCTTGCGTTGACTTGGCTGTGTACTTAGGGTCGTTGTCCTGTTGGAAGGTGAATCTTCGCCCCAGTCTGAGGTCCTGAGTGCATTGGAGCAGGTTTAAATCAATGATCACTCTGTACTTTGCTCCGTTCAACTTTCCCTCGATCCTCCCATACCCTCCCACTGATAAACATCCCCACAGCATGATGCTATCACCATGCTTCACCTTAGTAACGCCAAGGTAGTTGGTTCGATCCCCCGGACCACCCATACACAAAAAAATAAAAATAATAATGTATGCACGCATGACTGTAAGTCGCTTTGGATAAAAGCGTCTGCTAAATGGCATATTATTATTATTATTATTAGGGATGGTGCCAGGTTTCCTCTAGACGTGACGCTTGGCATTCAGGCCAAAGAGTTCAACCTTGGTTTCATCAGACCAGAGAATCGTGTTTCTCATGGTCTGAGAATCTTTAGGTGCCTTTTGGCAAACTCCAAACGGGCTGTTACGTACCCTTTTACTGAGGAGTGGCTTCCGTATGGCCACTCTACCATAAAGGCCTGATAGTTGGAGTGCTGCAGAGATGGTTGTCCTTCTGGAAAGTTCTCCCATCTCCACAGAGGAACTCTGGAGCTCTGTCAGAGTGACCATCGGGTTCTTGGTCACCTCCCTGACCAAGACCCTTCTCCCCCGATTGCGCAGTTTGGCCGGGCGGCCAGCTCTAGGAAGAGTCTTGGTGGTTCCAAACTTCTTCCATTTAAGAATGATGGAGGCCACTGTGTTCTTGGTGACCTTCAATGCTGCAGAAATGTTTTGGTACCCTTTCCCAGATCTGTGCCTCGACACAATCCTGCGTCGGAGCTCTACGGACAATTTCTTCGACCTCATGGCTTGGTTTTTGCTCTGACATGCACTGTCAACTGTGGGACCTTATCTAGACAGGTGTGTGCCTTTCTAAATCATATCCAATCAATTGAATTTACCACAGGCGGACTCCAATCAAGTTGTAGAAACATCTGAAGGATGATCAATGGAAACAGGATGCACCTGAGCTCAATTTCGAGTCTCATAGCAAAGGGTCTGAATACTTATGTAACTAAGGTATCTGTTTTCAATTTTTTATAAATTTGATAACATTTCTAAAAACATGTTTTCGCTTTGTCATTATGGGGTATTGTGTGTAGATTGATGAGGATTTTTTGTTTTTATCAATTTTAAAAGAAGGCTGTAGCGTAACAAAATGTTGAAAAAGGGAAGTAGTCTGAATACTTTCAGAATGTACTGTATGTTGTGTAGTAAGCTGTTAGTAGCCCATGTGCCTCACCCTAATAATTTGGTCCCTGTTCCCCTCATAATTTAGCCTACTGTTCTGACTTGGTGGTGCACATGTAGCCTATAGCCTCTTTTAGATAAATGTCATCATCAAATATTGTAAGAGCTTTCGTGTTTTCTGTAGTGTCCTCATGTAAATAGCCCGTTTTTTTGTCTTTTTCGTATATATTTCTCAATCTCACTTTCCATCCTTTAACTAAATATACTTTCCTGCAACCCGCCTCACCAAATTAGGAACGGATTCTGTTGTTTCTTCATACATTTTTATCCAGAACCTCTGGCTGAAACTAGCCAGCTAGCCAGCTAACTAGCTACTTGCTATTAGCCACCGTTAGCGGTCTTCACCATTGTCCGTGGCCGTGGCCTGCACTAAATACCAGCCAGCTCTAGCCTGGACAATTGTCGGCCAGTCTGCACAGTCTGCACATCACGCTATCGAGCCAGAGCATATCGGATTTTCCGCCGGAATCATTGAATCACTGGACCTTAACACCGGATCATCGCAACTAGCTAGCTGCAACCGAATGGCTGTTGTTGTTGTTGGCTAATCACCACTGTTCTGAAGCTAACCCCAGTTAGCCTTGAGCTAGCCTCGAGCCAGGCCCATCACCCAGCTATCTACCTCTCTGTCAACCGGACGGGACCTCCTGGTGTTGACACAGAGCCCCGCCGATCCATCACGACTGGTCTGCCGAAATAATCGTCTGATGTGGTTTCAACAGGCTTCCCGTTGCGACGACCACGAAGATCCATCTGCTAGCCCCGGCCCGCTAGCACATGCAATCAACAGCCGTGCCTCCAGCTCGCCTGTATCGTAGCAGCCACTGAACTGCTCCCGGACTTACTTATTGCTGTTCACTGGACCTTATGATCACTCAGCTACACAGCTGATGCCTGCTGGACTGTTCCGTTATACGGTACCCCATCCTGTTTAGCCTCAGCTCAAACTTTCGTCGCCATTACCAGCTGTTGTCTTAGCTCTCTCGAATAGCACCTGTGACTGCTTTATGCCTCTCTCGCATCTCAATATGCCTTGCCTATTGCTGTTTCGGTTAGTTCTAACTGTACTTTTTCAATGTAGAGCCCCCATTCCTGCTCAACCTGTCTCATATAGCTCATTTGTCCCACCCCCCACACATGCGGAGACCGGCTCAATCAGTGCCTCCAGTGATGCTATCTCTTTCATCTTTACCCAACGCTTAGGTTTACCTCCACTGTACTCATATCCTTCCATATCCTTGTCTGTACATAATGCCCTGAATCTATTCTACAACGCCCGGAAATCTGCCCCTTTTTTTCTCAGTACCCAACGCACTAGAAAACCAGTTCTTAAACCAGTTCTTAAAGCCTTTAGCCGTATCCTTATTCTACTCCTCCTCTGTTCCTCTGGTGATGTAGAGGTTAACCCAGGCCCTGTAGCCCCCAGTATCACTCCTGCTCCCCAGGCGCTATCATTTGTTGACTTCTGTAACTGCAAAAGCCTTGGTTTCTTGCATGTTAACATCAGAAGCCTCCTCCCTAAGTTTGAGTTATTCACTGCGTTAGCACACTCCGCCAACCCTGATGTTCTAGCAGTGTCTGAATCCTGGCTTAGGAAGGCCACCAAAGATTCTGAAATGTCCATTCCCAACTACAACATTTTCCGTCTAGATAGAACTGCCAAAGGGGGCGGAGTTGCAATCTACTGTAGAGATAGCCTGCAGAGCTCTATCATACTATCCAGGTCTGTGCCCAAACAGTTTGAGCTTTTAAAAATCCACCTTTCCAGAAATAAGTCTCTCACTGTTGCCGCTTGCTACAGACCCCCCTCAGCCCCCAGCTGTGCCCTGAACACCTTATGTGAATTGATTGCCCCCCATCTATCCTCAGAGTTCGTATTGCTTGGTGACCTAAACTGGGATATGCTTAACACCCCGGCCGTCCTACAATCTAAACTAGATGCCCTCAATCTCACACAAATGATCAGGGAACCTACCAGGTACAACTCTAAATCCGTTAACATGGGCACCCTCATAGATATCATCCTGTCTAATTTACCCTCTAAATATACCTCCGCTGTCTTCAACCAGGATCTCAGCGATCACTGCCTCGTTGCCTGCGTCCCTAATGGGTCCGCGGTCAAACGACCACCCCTCATCACTGTCAAACGCTCCCTAAAACACTTCAGCGAGTAGGCCTTTCTAATTGACCTGGCCCGGGTATCCTGGATGGATATTGACCTCATTCCGTCAGTAGAGGATGCCTGGTTGTTCTTTAAAAGTGCTTTCCTCTCCATCTTAAATAAGCATGCCCCATTCAAAAAATTCTGAACTAAGAACAAATATAGCCCCTGGTTCACCCCAGACTTGACTGCCCTTGACCAGCACAAAAACATCCGGTTGCGTACTGCATTAGCATTGAACAGCCCCCACGATATGCAACTTTTCAGGGAAGTCAGGAACCAATATACACAATCAGTTAGGAAAGCAAAGGCTAACTTTTTCAAACAGAAATTTGCATCCTGTAGCACTAACTCCAAAAGGTTTTGGGACACTGTAGTCCATGGATAATAAGAGCACCTCATCCCAGCTGCCCACTGCACTGAGGCTAAGAAACACTGTCAATACCGATAAATCTACGATAATCGAAAAATTCAACAAGCATTTTGCTACGGCTGGCCATGCTTTCCACCTGGCTACCCCTACCCCGGCCACCAGCTCTGCACACGCCGCTGCAACTTGCCCATGCCCCCCCCCCCCCCCCCGAAAGTATTTGAAAGCCAAGTTAACAAACAGATCACCGACCATTTCGAATCCCACTGTACCTTCTCCGCTATGCAATCTGGTTTCCGAGCTGGTCATGGGTGTACCTCAGCCACGCTCAAGGTCCTAAACGATATAATAACCGCGATCGATAAAAGACAGTACTGTGCAGCCATCTTCATTGACCTGGCAAAGGCTTTTGACTTTGTCAATCACCGCATTCTTATTGGCAGACTAAATTAGCCTTGGTTTCTCAAATGACTGCCTCGCCTGGTTCACCAACTACTTCTCAGATAGAGTTCAATGTGTCAAATCGGAGGGCCTGTTGTCTGGACCTCTGGCAGTCTCTATGGGGGTGCCACAGGGTTCAATTCTCGGGCCGACTCTATTCTCTGTGTATATCAATTATGTATCTCTTGCTGCTGGTGACTCTCAGATCCACCTCTACGCAGACGACACCATTTTGTATACATCTGGCCCTTCATTGGACACTGTGTTAACAAACCTCCAAACGAGATTCAATGCCATACAACACTCCTTCCGTGGCCTCCAACTGCTCTTAAACGCTAGTAAAACTAAATGCATGCTCTTCAATCGAACGCTGCTTGCACCCGCCTGCCCGACTAGAATCACTACTCTCGGCGGGTCTGACTTAGAATATGTGGACAACTACAAATACCTAGGTGTCTGGTTAGACCGTAAACTCTCCTTCCAGACTCACATTAAGCATCTCCAATCCAAAGTTAAATCTAGAATCGGCTTCCTATTTCGCAACAAAGCCTCCTTCACTCAAGCTGCTAAACGTGCCCTTGTAAAACTGACTATCCTACCGATCCTTGACTTTGGCGATGTCATTTACAAAATAGCTTCCAACACTCTACTCAGCAAATTGGATGTAGTCTATCACAGTGCCATCCGTTTTGTCACCATAGCCACATATACTACCCACCATTGTGACCTGTACGCTCTCGTTGGCTGGCCCTCACTACATTATTGTCGCCAAACCCACTGGCTCCAGGTCATCTATAAAATCACTTCTAGGCAAATCCCCGCCTTATCTTAGCTCATTGGTCACCATAGCAACACCCACCCGTAGTATGCGTTCCAGCAGGTATATCTCACTGGTCATCCCCAAAGCCAACACCTCCTTTGGTCGCCATTCCTTCCAGTTCTCTGCTGCAAATGACTGGAACGAACTGCAAAAATCTCTGAAGCTGGAGACACTTATCTCCTGCACTATCTTTAAGCATCAGTTGTCAGAGCATCTTACCGATCACTGCACCTGTACACCACCCATCTGTAATTAGCCCACCCAACTACCTCATCCCAATATTGTTATTTATTTTGCTCATTTGCACCCCAGTATCTCTATTTGCACATCATCTTCTGCACATCACTCCAGTGTTAACACTTAATTATAATTGTAATTATTTTGCACTATGGCCTATTTATTGCCTTACCTCCATAACTTACTACATTTTCTATTGTGTTATTGACTGTACATTTTGTTTATTCCATATGTAACTCTGTGTTGTTGTTGTTGTTGTTTTTACCGCACTGCTTTGCTTTATCTTGGCCAGGTCGCAGTTGTAAATGAGAACTTGTTCTCAACTGGCTTACCTGGTTAAATAAAGGTGAAATAAAATAAATAAATACAATTATATGCCCCCTTTATTTATTATACGGTTCGGACTTGGGGTACAGGGAGAATACTGTAAGAGCGGCCCATGTTCTGAATTCTGTCGGTGTACATTTCAAAAGTGCTGAACAAATAGTTATATTGACTAAGTCCGTCCTAGCTCGCTCATTAATGTCTTAATCACAATTACGGATTGCCTCTTATCCGCTCGTCATCCCCTTATGCCATAGTTTGTACATCTCAATTGTCAGTAGAAACCACATTTGTTTAAGCAAGTCAGCCATATCAGCTGTTTTTTTTAAAGGCAGTAAATGAGGCTGAATGAAGTGTTTCGCCGCCAGACAAGGCTCCGCTGATAGCTATGTGTAGCGGTGGTAAGGTGTTGAGACTGCTGTTGGGACTCCACTGTTGGGACAGCTTTATGTAGGCCCTAACAGTTTGTGGGCACCGTTTGTCACCGTTATAGTCCAATTAATGTATTGTTTAGTGTTGTCTTTGCTGACAGTTTGCCCCACCAAGATTTACATGCTAAAATCGCCACTGATAATGACAGGATCGTTGAAAACACCCAAGTGTTTGCTCTGGATTACTTTAATTTGAGTTCACTTTAGATTTATGTGACAAATCGGCTTTCACTACCACCTCATTAAGACTTCTGCAGTATGCCCCTTTTCTCAAAGTCCCACTGAAACTGACTCATGATAAATATCTTCAAGTTCAGCAGGTCAGACAAAGTAAACTTACAGAAATGTGGACAAACTTTAAAGAACTGCAATAATAGGTCGTAGAGAGTTCACATCTGAGAAGTGTCAATGAAAGAGGGAAGATGGGAGAAGAAAAAGGAGTGGGAGAGTAGACTGGTACTTCCTTGTTCCATCCCTAGTATCCTTATCAGGAGGGGTCCAAGCTGGATAACAGCACTCATCTCTTCCCCTCAGACAATCCACTAAAGATAGGAGGAAGTACAGGTCACTGCCGAAATAAAGTGTCTTAATAGGGCATTGGGCCATCACGAGCCAGAACAGCTTCAATGCACCTTGGCATAGATTCTATAAGTGTCTGGAACTCTATTGGAGGGATGCGACACAATGGTGGTGGAAAATGCTGTCTCATTAGCCGCTCCAGAATCTTCCATAAGTGTTCAATTGGGTTGAGATCTGGTGACCGAGACGGCCATGGTATATGGTTTACTTAGTTTTCATGCTCATCAAACCATTCAATGACCACTCGTGACTTGTGGCTGGGGGAATCTTCATCCTGCAAGAGACCACTTCCATCAGGATAGAAATGATTCACCATAGGTTGAAGTTGATCACTCAGAATGGTTGTGTATGTATTGGCATTTACACCTTGCCCTCTAAGGGATTGAGTGGACCTAAACCCTGCTAGGAAAATGCACCCCACACCATAAGATGCGCCAAAACCCTAAATGTACTTGTGTTTCCTATATTTTGTCTGTTACCTGTATATGAGACAGTTCATAGCTAATTTCTGGGAAATCGTCATGGGAAAATTGTGCAAACAAAGACAATACTTAGCGTGTTCAATCAAAAATGCATATTTTGACTAATGGGTATGCTAATTGGGTAGATAATCCTCTAAGAAAACCAACGGTCCGATCCTAATGCCTCTAACATAATCCGTTCAAAAGTTTTTGGAGTTTTTACCCTTGTAGGATGGCCAGAATTAGGGTGACTAAATCAATGGAGGCCAGAGAAAAAAAGTGGTCAAAAATCTGGAAAATTGCATCCCAACAGCTAGGCTGGATTCTGTACAAGAATTTTGGCTACTGGTTACCTGACAGGCTCACTTTCCCGTTGAACTCATCATCTTTCTTCTCGAATCCGCAGGACATAAAACAATAGAGCTAAGATGGTTATTGATTTTGAAACATGACGAGTAGTATTTTCATATTTTAGTATACACTTTTCATATTCATTCGAAATACCTCTTATTTTTCTACGATTTCTCACAAAAACAAGCGTGTCTCTGTGAAATGTCAACGGAGCACTGAGCGTATAACAAGCTTTTATTTTCAGGGCCTTTTACATTTAATTCAGCTTGTGTCATGGTAATTTTGCAACCCGCGGAAAACAACTTTAAAGACAACCACAAAATGAATTAGGTTATAAAATCAGACTTTTGGCATATAATGTTAATGAAACACTACATGGCCAAAAGTACGTGGACACCTGCTAGTCGAACATCTCATTTTAAAATCATGGGCATTAACATGGAGTTGGTCCCCCCTTTGCTGCTATAACAGCCTCTGGGAAGGATTTCCACTAGATGTTGGAACATTGCTGCGGGGACGTGCTTCCATTCAGCCACAAGAGCATTAGTGAGGTCGAGCACTGATGTTGGGCGATTAGGCCTGGCTCGCAGTCTGCGTTCCAATTCATCCCAAAGGTGTTCGATGGGGTTGAGGTCAGGGCTCTGTGCAGGTCAGTCAAGTTCTTCCACACCGATCTAAACAAACCATTTCTGTATGGATCTCGCTTTGTGCATGGGGCCATTGTCATGCTGAAACAGGAAAGGGCCTTCCCCAAACTGTTGCCACAAAGTTGGAATCACAGAATTGTCTAGAATGTCATTGTATGCTGTAGCGTTAAGATTTCCCTTCACTGGAACTAAGGGGCCTAGCCCGAACCATGAAAAACAGCCCCAGACCATTATTCCTACTCCACCAAACTTTACAGTTGGCACTATGCATTCGGGCAGGTAGCGTTCTCCTGGCATCCGCCAAACCCAGATTAATCTGTCGGACTGCCAGATGGTGAAGAGTGATTCATCACTCCAGAGAACGCATTTCCGCTGCTTCAGAGTCCAATGGCGGCGAGCTTTACACCACTCCAGGCATTGCGCATGGTGATCGTGTGGGAGACTGCTCGGCCATGGTAACCCATTTCATGAAGCTCCCAACGAACAGTTATTGTGCTGACGTTGCTTCCAGAGGCAGTTCGGAACTCGGTAGTGAGTGTTGCAACCGAGGACAGGCGATTTTTACGCGATGCGCGTTCTGGGAGCTTGTGTGGCGGCTGAGCCGTTGTTGCTCCTAGACGTTTCCACTTCACAATAACAGCACTTACAGTTGACCGGGGCAGCTCTAGCAGGGCAGAAATTTTACGAACTGAGTTGTTGGAAATGTGGCATCCTATGACAGTTCCACGTTGAAAGGCACTGAGCTCTTCAGCACGGGCCATTCTACTGCCAATTTGTGTCTATGGAGATTGCATGGCTGTGTGCTTGATTTTATACACCTGTCAGCAACGGGTGTGGCTGAAATAACCAAATCCACTAATTTGAAGGGGTGTCCACATACTTTGGCCATGTAGTGTACGTTAGAGAAAGACCCCACTGAACGATTCAGAACATTAATAGTCATATTTGTCTTGGTAAGGAAGTGACATTTCATCACCAAAGTGCATTTTCTGGGCAGAGTGGGTAGACATGCTACAATACTATTCCATAGAGCCCGATCCGGAGAGGAAGGGCGGCCCACCAACACAATGGTTGGGGAAAAACACAAACGTTGAGAACTCTGAGTTGAACCACAAAAACCACAATAAAAGAGTTTAAGTTAGTGATTGTAAGACCAATGAGGAAGTAACCAACTGACCTTTATCACTATTTCACAGATGGATAGAATATTAACTAAAAGGGCATCTTTTGCCAAGTTTGAATCCCTCTACGTGACGTGTTGTTTTGTGTCATATTCTGTCAATTATTCTAGTTTTACGATTTAATTTAATGCAGGGAACTTATTGTACCTAAAATTACATCTAGGTCAGAGGCCTACATTATCCAGACCTTCCATCTTTACAGATGGAAAATTGACCATCTTGTTAAGACATTTCTTTAACAGCCGTTTTATCAATTCATGACTTGCAACTGAGAGCACTTAAAACGTTATTAATTGACAGGGCCAATAAGACAGTGTATGTGTGTGTGTGTGTGTGGACACACCTGAACACACAATCCCACTGGTTTCTGAAAGATCCCCATTGGAACCTCACATCTGACCTCCAGCAACCCACCCCACACTCTCCTCTCCTACCCACACACACCTTCACATGCACAGTCGTACTTGCACATCCCCACTGAAAGTGTATCAAGAAGACCCACACAGAAGGGACCCATTCCAAGTCCCTGTCTCATAATCAAAATGTTTGTCCATGTCAATAATTTTCTATCAGGGCACTAATGGCAACACACATCAGTGTCATTGAGTAGTTATAAAAGCAATGCATATGAATCAACTCCGCTATCTAAGGTCAATTGATCATCAAAACGATGAGGAAAATATACGCCTATCAGCATGACAAGAACATAATATTCCTGATACGAAGCCTAGGTATTTATGAGTTCATGGACTTTGCCTTTTCGTTTCTCTAGAAAGAAACCATCACAAAAAAGGCCAAGGTACGCCATGTTGTTGACTATTATTATATATATATATATATTATGCCATTTAGCAGACGCTTTTATCCAAAGCGACTTACAGTCATGTGTGCATACATTTTTACGTATGGGTGGTCCCGGGGATCGAACCCACTACCCTGGCGTTACAAGCACCATACCAGTGATCATGACTCTAACAAGTGGGGGTTTACTGAGTAGGCCTAAATGTCTCAGGTCATATTTGTCTCATCACAACAAGAAACTTAATTGAGGATAGTCATCCATAGTAGTCGTAAATTGACTCATTCCAGACTGAATTAGATCATTAGAGTCTGAAATAAGCTGTCATTCGAGTCTGAATCAAGCAATATGATTCCTCACTGTGCTAAGTCAGTGGAGTCAGAATCATGCCAGGACATTGGATTCCCTGAAACACTGGACTCTTCACTTGTGCTGAGTCATTTGAGTCCTAACTGAGCAAAAAAACGAGGGTATTTTCTGTGCTGAGTCATTTGAGTCTCAATCAAGCCACCTCATTTGATATCCCAATGAGCGAGAAACTCTGGGGTTTTCACTGTGCAGTCATTTGAGTCTAAGCCGAACAACAGGATGGAGGCCTAGCCATCGCTCTCCTGAGTTACCGTGGTAACATCTCCCGCTTACTCAGGGGGATTAGGGGCGCATTCCTGAAATAGTTGTTATCCCATCAAGCAGTGCAGGTTGCAGTCCTAGACTACAGAAAAAACAGAGATGGGCAATCAGTGGGCCACAGCTGTATCGTGTCCTCTCAAGACAGAACATCCCAGTTTGACATTTACGGGTTGGATGAAGATTTCAATGACCAACTCAATGCAATTTCTTGATATGATCAACTGGGGGTTCAAAACAGGCTTTTCTTATAGATGCTATCCTTCCTCACAATTAAACTTTCCAGAGCCACAGTAATTCAAGCAATGACGTTAAAAACATTGTTTCAGATTGCATGCTACCATTGAAAAAGAGTAACCACTTCACATAGTAAATACTGTAGGCCAGGATCAAAGTGTGAAGGTAAACAATTTGAAAGGTACAAATATGACAACGGCATTTCAGCGATTGGAAAGAAATATAGTGGTGGCGTGGTTGAGCTAGCACCATCTCTTAAGCATCATCTGTCAAGTTGGGAAAACCTAAACCACCACAACGGTGAACTGACCGATGCCTTGCATGCTAGCACATCCCAGATCAGCCAAACCCTGTAAGGACCATACTGAAATACAGTGGGGAAAAAATGTATTTAGTCAGCCACCAATTGTGCAAGTTCTCCCACTTAAAAAGATGAGAGAGGCCTGTAATTTTCATCATAGGTACACGTCAACTATGACAGACAAATTGAGGAAAAAAATTCCAGAAAATCACATTGTAGGATTTTTAATGAATTTATTTGCAAATTATGGTGGAAAATAAGTATTTGGTCACCTACAAACAAGCAAGATTTCTGGCTCTCACAGACCTGTAACTTCTTCTTTAAGAGGCTCCTCTGTCCTCCACTCGTTACCTGTATTAATGGCACCTGTTTGAACTTGTTATCAGTATAAAAGACACCTGTCCACAACCTCAAACAGTCACACTCCAAACTCCACTATGGCCAAGACCAAAGAGCTGTCAAAGGACACCAGAAACAAAATTGTAGACCTGCACCAGGCTGGGAAGACTGAATCTGCAATAGGTAAGCAGCTTGGTTTGAAGAAATCAACTGTGGGAGCAATTATTAGGAAATGGAAGACATACAAGACCACTGATAATCTCCCTCGATCTGGGGCTCCACGCAAGATCTCACCCCGTGGGGTCAAAATGATCACAAGAACGGTGAGCAAAAATCCCAGAACCACACGGGGGGACCTAGTGAATGACCTGCAGAGAGCTGGGACCAAAGTAACAAAGCCTACCATCAGTAACACACTACACCGCCAGGGACTCAAATCCTGCAGTGCCAGACGTGTCCCCCTGCTTAAGCCAGTACATGTCCAGGCCTGTCTGAAGTTTGCTAGAGTGCATTTGGATGATCCAGAAGAGGATTGGGAGAATGTCATATGGTCAGATGAAACCAAAATATAACTTTTTGGTAAAAACTCAACTCGTCGTGTTTGGAGGACAAAGAATGCTGAGTTGCATCCAAAGAACACCATACCTACTGTGAAGCATGGGGGTGGAAACATCATGCTTTGGGGCTGTTTTTCTGCAAAGGGACCTGGATGACTGATCCGTGTAAAGGAAAGAATGAATGGGGCCATGTATCGTGAGATTTTGAGTGAAAACCTCCTTCCATCAGCAAGGGCATTGAAGATGAAACGTGGCTGGGTCTTTCAGCATGACAATGATCCCAAACACACTGCCCGGGCAACGAAGGAGTGGCTTCCTAAGAAGCATTTCAAGGTCCTGGAGTGGCTTAGCCAGTCTCCAGATCTCAACCCCATAGAAAATCTTTGGAGGGAGTTGAAAGTCCGTGTTGCCCAGCGACAGCCCCAAAACATCACTGCTCTAGAGGAGATCTGCATGGAGGAATGGGCCAAAATACCAGCAACAGTGTGTGAAAACCTTGTGAAGACTTACAGAAAACGTTTGACATGTGTCATTGCCAACAAAGGGTATATAACAAAGTATTGAGAAACTTTTGTTATTGACCAAATACTTATTTTCCACCATAATTTGCAAATAAATTCATTAAAAATCCTACAATGTGATTTTCTGGAAAAAAAAATCTCATTTTGTCTGTCATAGTTGACGTGTACCTATGATGAAAATTACAGGCCTCTCTCATCTTTTTAAGTGGGAGAACTTGCACAATTGGTGGCTGACTTAATACTTTTTTTCCCCACTGTATAGGATATACAGCCTTACTGACGTGGAATCAGTGTGGCATCTGCAACAGTTGCAAACACTGAGAATTAGCCAAAATATCTCTTCAATCATGAGAGCCTATGAGGACAATGGAAGGGTAGAGCGGAAAAGGCCCTCTGCATGACAGAGTGCAAGCTTAGGGCCACCCAAATGACTCTTCAGGGTCAAAGGCAGACTGGTCCTTTACAAAATGTATACTGTATAAGACCAATGCATGGATTTTGTGAAGCACAAAGGAAAGATGAAAACGATTTGTTTCCTTCCTTGGTAAGGATTACACTTACAGCGGTAGCAGAAAAATACTTAATGTCTTTATAAATGTTGCATTTGCCAATACATTTCAGCTTAGCTCACCAGTCTCCCAACCCATTTGTATGGCAGTGTACCACCTGGGGGAAATTATATTACAGTAGGATTTTCCTGGGGGAAATCTTTCAAGTAGCGCTCCTTAATCTCCCATACTGGTCCACAAGACAACGCTTGGGGGGGAAATGCTTTCATAGACATGTATCAATCCAATCATGGATAAGAGGAGATATTACAGTGACTATAGAGATGCTCTTTTGGCACACAGAACTCTTCCCTAAATTGACGCTTCGAAAACGAGCTAGTTAATGTTTACTATAGCCTACTGCTTGTCTTCAATTGCAGAGATTCAGAATTACATATTAACATTGAACGATGTAAATATGCACAGAAGGGTATTAAACTAAAATGACATTTGTGTGAGTAAATTAGTATTAGAAGTTAGAAGTGACCATTGAACAGCAGATTGAGCGCTCACACTTCAGAGGCAACTTGAAAGCACTTCAGTCTTATTCCTGATTTATGAGAAAGGAAGGTCTATTCAGTGCATTAGTCTTATGATTTAATTCTAGCTTTTACTGAATAATTTAAAAATCTGTGTTTAAACTCAGACTCAGGCTACTTTATCAATAACCCATAGCCCATTTCCGTATCTTTAAAATTAGAATCCTTAGCAGCTACGTCCATTTTTGGACTTATACATTTATGTTTGTGAACAATGTAAACGTAAATAAACATGGTTACAACTCACATTTTGATATCATGGATGGTCAGTCCTTTCATCCATAGCTAGGTCTATAAATTTGAGTGGAAAGATTTCTCCATGCCGATCCCTCAGCTTTTTACCAAAACAGAGGCAGGTAGTCGTTTTGATATTGTTTCTATTAAGGATTCTAGCTTTAAGATGAACTAAACTGGTTTTAAATTAGTTGTTCGACAAGACATTCAATAGACTATATAATGACATCAACCTGTTGTCCAAAATGGGGGAGAGACCGTTAAACTTACTTGGTGTCTGTCCGAAAACGGCCACTGCAAGGCAGAAAAAGAGAATAAGTCTAACGACGAACATCTTGCTCATCTCATGAAAGTAAAGGAAAAACTTTCTTCAGGCCAAAAAACTGCGACAGGCGATAAATACTACGACTTCTAGGTGCGTCGCCAGGTGGTCTTCCTTGTTGTGTTTGAATACTGATGGTTCAGGTGTCTTTGACCACTCCTCGCAAGGGCGGCACTATTTTACCAGTATCTTAATGCGCTATGATCACTTAATAATCGCGTTATTCTTAGTTACTTAAAAAAATATATAATGTATTTATATGGCTCTGGGTTTTGCTATGAGAAGTAGAGAGAAAAAGCTTAAATGGGATATTTTTGACCTATAATCAAACGGAGTCCTATTTTGCAATATGACTAGAGTCAAGACTAGGCTACATACAATAGGCTGTCTGGCCAGATATAAGTACTGTACATATGACCCCATTCTAATGTCATATCATCAAAATAATATACAGTACCAGTCAAAAGTTTGGACACACGTACTCATTCCAGGGTTTTTCTTTATTTTTACTATTTTCTACATTGTAGAATAATAGTGAAGACATCAAAACTATGAAATAACACATATGGATTCATGTAGTAACCAAAAAAGTATTAAGCAACTGTCACGCCCTGACATTGAGATCTCTAGTTGGGTTGGTCAGGGTGTGAAATCTAATTTATATATTTCTATGTTGGCCGGGTGTGGTTCCCAATCAGAGGCACATGTCGGTCATTGTCTCTGATTGGGGATCATACTTAGGCAGCCATGTTGCCTACTTTAGTTGTGGGATCTTGTTTCTGTTTGGCTTGTTTGATGTTTAGCCTCTTGAACTTCACGTTCTGTTGGATTTTGTTATTTTGTCGGTGTTTATTAAAATAAACGACTATGTACGCATACCACGCTGTACCTTGGTCCGATCCTTTACACAACAAACGTGACAGAAGATCCCACCACCAACGGACCAAGCGGCATGAACAGGAGGAGCAGACATCATGGACATGGGAGGAGATATTAGATGGAAAAGGATCATGGACGTGGGAGGAGATCCAGGCAGGTATGGATCGCCTTCCTTGGGAGCAGACGGAGGCAGCGAGGGAGAAAAAACGGGGACTCAAAAGGTCCCGATCACGAAGGAAGCCCGAGAGGCAGCCTCAAGAAAATGTTTTGGGGGTGCACACAGGGTGGTTGGCGACGCAGCAGGAGGCCCTGAAAGGGCTGACTGTGAAGGAGGAGAGAGCTATAGAGGAGGCCACTCTGAAGATGGAGGCCCTCCAAGCAGCTAAAGACCTGAAGCTCAGCACTCTGAGAGAGGAGGCCACCACCTTACAGGAGCTGTTAGTTAAGAGGGAGCAGGAGCTCTCCCTTCAGAAGGATGCACTGCAGGAGGCCCACAGGGAGGAGGAGTCAGTAGATGCACGGAGAGAGGAGCTGGCCAGGCAACAGGAGGAGCTGAGAGAGGAGTTAACCCTCCAGCAGCAGAGAGCTCGGTCCTTAGAGCAGAGGCTGGCAGAGCCAGGTTTAGCAGAGCCAACTCCCCACACTCGCTTTGAGGAGCGTGTGACCATGCAGGCACCAGGCTATGCGCCGGCTTTACGCACTGTGCCACCAGTGCACCTTCACAGACCGGTACGGCCCGTGCCTGCTCCTCGCATCAAACCAGTGGTGCGTGTCTCCAGCCCGGTGCGCCCCGTACCTGCTCCTCGCACCAAACCAGTGGTGCGTGTCTCCAGTCCGGTACGGCCCGTACCTGCTCCTCGCACCAAACCAGTGGTGCGTGTCCCCAGCCTGGTACGGCCCGTGCCTGCTCCTCGCACCAAACCAGTGGTGCGTGTCTCCAGCCCGGTGCGCCCCGTACCTGCTCCTCGCACCAAACCAGTGGTGCGTGTCTCCAGCCCGGTGCGCCCCGTACCTGCTCCTCGCACCAAACCAGTGGTGCGTTTCTCCAGTCCGGTACGGCCCGTACCTGCTCCTCGCAACAAACCAGTTGTGCGTGTCCCCAGCCTGGTACGGCCCGTGCCTGCTCCTCGCATCAAACCAGTGGTGCGTGTCTCCAGCCCGGTAGGGCCTGTGCCCGCTCCTCGCACCAGACCAGTGGTGCGTGTCCCCAGACCAGTGGTGCGTGTCCCCAACCCGGTACGGCCCGTGCCTGCTCCTCACACCAATCCAGTGATGATCCATGGCCCGAAGCCTCCAGTGATGATCCATGGCACGAAGCCTCCAGTGATGATCCATGGCACGAAGCCTCCTGTGATGATCCATGGCCCGACGAGTCCAGCTCCGGTCAGCTGCTTCACTCCAGTGCCAGAGCAGTCTGCTCCACCGGTGCCTAGTCCAGCTCCGGTTATCTGCTCCTTACCAGAGCCGGGGCATTCCGCTTCACCAGTGCCCAGTCCGGGTCCGGTCGTCTACTCTTACCCCATGCCGGAGCCATCCGCTCCACTGGGGTCTGTGCCGGAGCCAGACGTCAACCCCTCTCCAGGATCGGGGTCTCCCACACCAGGGTCCAGACAGGGCTTGGTGCATTGTGGGAGGACTGAGAGGGGGAGCATCGCACCGGGGTCCAGACCGGACCGGGCGTGCAAATGGGAGGCAGGATGGGAGAAGAGTTTACTGCCTACTTCACGTCCGAAGCCGGAGCCAGAGCCGCCACCGAGGATAGATGCCCACCCGGACCCTCCCCTAATGAGTCAGGTTTTTGCGGCCTGAGTCCGCACCTTTGGGGGGGGTACTGTCACGCCCTGATATTGAGATCTCTAGTTGGGTTGGTCAGGGTGTGAAATCGAATTTATATATTTCTAACCAGGTGTCTGGTTAGACTGTAAACTCTCCTTCCAGACTCACATTAAGAATCTCCAATCCAAAGTTAAATCTAGAATCGGCTTCCTATTTCGCAACAAAGCCTCCTTCACTCATGCTGCCAAACATGCCCTCGTAAAACTGACTATCCTACCGATCCTTGACTTCAGCGATGTCATTTACAAAATAGCCTCCAACACTCTACTCAGCAAATTGGATGTAGTCTATCACAGTGCCATCCGTTTTGTCTCCAAAGCCCCATACACTACCCACCACTGTGACCTGTACGCTCTTGTTGGCTGGTCCTCACTACATGTTCGTCGTCAAACCCACTGGCTCCAGGCCATCTATAAATCACTGCTAGGCAAATCCCCGCCTTATCTTAGCTCATTGGTCACCATAGCAGCACCCACCCGTAGTCTGCGCTCCAGCAGGTATATCTCACTGGTCATTCCCAAAGCCAACACCTCCTTTGGCCGCCATTCCTTCCAGTTCTCTGCTGCCAATGACTGGAACAAATTGCAAAAATCTCTGAAGCTGGAGACTCTTATCTCCCTCACTAACTTTAAGCATCAGTTGTCAGAGCACCTTACCGATCACTGCACCTGTACACAGCCCATCTGAAATTAGCCCACCCAACTACCTCATCCCTATATTGTTATTTATTTTGCTCTTTTGCACCCCAGTATCTCTATTTGCACATAATCTCTTGCACACCTAGCATTCCAGTGTTAATACTAATTGTAATTACTTTGCACTATAGCCTATTTATTGCCTTACCTCCATAACTTGCTACATTTGCACACACTGTATATATATTTTCTGTTGTATTTTTTGACTTTGTTTTTTTACCCCATATGTAACTCTGTGTTGTTGTATTTATATTTATCGCACTGCTTTGCTTTATCTTGGCCAGGTCGCAGTTGTAAATGAGAACTTGTTCTCAACTGGATTACCTGGTTAAATAAAGGTGAAATAAAAAATGTTGGCCGGGTGTGGTTCCCAATCAGAGGCAGCTGTCGGTCGTTGTCTCTGATTGGGGATCATACTTAGGCAGCCATGTTGCCTACCTTAGTTGTGTGTTTCTGTTTGGCTTGTTTGATGTTTAGCCTCTTGAACTTCACGTTCTGTTGGATTTTGTTATTTTGTCGGTGTTTATTAAAATAAACGACTATGTACGCATACCACGCTGCACCTTGGTCCGATCCTTTACAGAACGAACGTGACAGCAACACTAAATATATTTTATATTCTTCAAATAGCCACCCTTTGCCTTGATGACAGTTTTGCACACTCTTGGCATTCTCTCAACCAGCTTCATGAGGTAGTCACCTGGAATGCATTTCAATTAACAGGTGTGCCTTCTTAAAAGTTAATTTGTGGAATGTTACACAACCTTAGTTTGTTTCTGTTTGGCTTGTTTGATGTTTAGCCTCTTGAACTTCACGTTGTTGGATTTTGTTATTTTGTCGGTGTTTATTAAAATAAACGACTATGTACGCATACCACGCTGCACCTTGGTCCGATCCTTTACACAACGAACGTGACAGCAACTCAAAATATATTTTATATTCTTCAAATAGCCACCCTTTGCCTTGATGCCAGCTTTGCACACGCTTGGCATTCTCTCAACCAGCTTCATGATGTAGTCACCTGGAATGCGTTTCAATTAAAAGTTAATTTGTGGAATTTCTTTCCTTCTTAATGCGTTTGAGCCAATCAGTTGTGTTGTGACAAGGTAGGGGCGGTATACAGAAGATAGCCCTATTTGGTAAAAGACCAAGTCCATATTATGGCAAGAATAGCTCAAATAAGCAAAGAGAAATGACAGTCCATCATTACTTTAACACAACTTTGAACGTTTCTTCAAGTGCAGTCGCAAAAACCATCAAGCGCTCTGATGAAACGGGTTCTCATGAGGACAGCCACAGGAAAGAAAGGCCCCAAATTACCTCTGCTGCAGAGGATAAGTTCATTAGAGTTAACTGCACCTCAGATTGCAGCCCAAATAAATGCTTCACAGAGTTCAAGTAACAGACACATCTCAACATCAACTGTTCAGTGGAGGCTGCGTGAATCAGGCCTTCATGGTCGAATTGCTGCAAAGAAACCACTACTAAAGGACACCAATAAGAAGAAGAGGCTTGCTTGAGTCAACAAACACAAGCAATGGACATTAGACCGGTGGAAATCTGTCCTTTGGTCTGATGGGTCCAAATTGGAGATTTTTGGTTCTAACCGCCGTGTCTTTGTGAGACGCAGAGTAGGTGAACGGATGATCTCCGCATGTGTGGTTCCCACCCTGAAGAATTGAGGAGGTGTGATGGTGCTTTGCTGGTGACACTGTCTGTGATTTATTTAGAATTCAAGGCACACTTAACCAGCATGTCTACCACAGCATTCTGCAGCGATACGCCATCCCATTTGGTTTGCCCTTAGAGGGACTATGATTTGTTTTTCCAACAGGACAATGACCCAAAACACACCTCCAGGCCGTGTAAGGGCAATTTGACCAAGGAGAATGATGGAGTGCTGCATCAGATGACCTGGCCTCCATAATCACCAGACCTGAACCCAATTTAGATGGTTTGGGATGAGTTGGACTGCAGAGTGAAGGAAAAGCAGCCAACCAGTGCTCAGCATATGTGGGAACTCCTTCAAGACTGTTGGAAAAGCATTCCTCATGAAGCTGGTTGAGAGAATGCCAAGAATGTGCAAAGCTGTCATCAAGGCAAAGGGTGGCTACTTTGAAGAATCAAAAATATTTTTTGATTTGTTTAACACTTTTTTGGTTACTACATGATTCCATATGTGTTATTTAATAGTTTTGATGTCTTCTCTATTATTCTACAATGTAGGAAATAGTACAAATAAAGAAAAACCCTTGAATGATTAGGTGTGTCCAAACTTTTGACTGGTACTGTATATCATAATGATTATGAGTAAGTTTAACATTTCTGTACATAACTATAAACCTAATAAGAGATGCTCATGCTGGCGTGGTTACACGTGGTCTGCGGTTGTGAGGCCGGTTGAACTTACTGTCAAATTCTCTAAAATGACGTTGGAGGCGGCTTATGATAGAGAAATGAACATTCAATTCTCTGGCAACAGCTCTTGTGGACATTCCTGCAGTCAGCATGCCAATTGGACACTCCCTCAAAACTTGAGACATCTGTGGCATTTAGTTTTGTCACAAAACTGCACATTTTAGAATGGCCTTTTATTGTCCCCAGCAGAGCATATGAGCGGAGTGGAGCGATGAGAATCTCAGCTCCTCGCTCACGGAGCTGTTCACCCCTCTGCTCCCCCCGCTCAAAGCCACATCAGGCCAGTCCGCTCATTATCGCTCAGGGCTCAACGCAGTTTGCATCGCACTCCACTCAAATCGCCCCCCCGCTCGCTCCAAAAAATTAAAAAAATCTGCATGTATTTCACTTTTAGCTTAAACCACAGCCTTACCTCCCAAAGAACTAAAGAGCAACGACAACATTTTACAAATATAAATGTTTTATTTCAAATTACAAATTAGGCCTAGCCTATGTAAGAAGGAATATACACAAAATGTCCTGTAAAATTAAACGAATCAATGGGAATTAATATACACGTTATACATCAAAGTTTTAAAAGTAAATTAACTATTAGGCCAAAATTCTGATAACTGAACTTTTGCGCAGCGTGCACGTGGATAAAACTTTAAATTGGCTTATATCCATTGTCAAACTTTAAAATTAAAAATAAAAATGAATTGCTTTCCTTATCTACAGTTCTTTTGAGTTCACCTTCAAGAACAGAAGTTTGGCCAATGTCAAAAGTGGTTTCTTGACAGCAGGCCAGCAGCGGAGAAAACCCTCTCTGCGCTCGCAGACCCGCTTGGGATGCTGAACACAATGCGAGCTACTTTAGCCAGGCGGGGAAAAGACGTGGCGTTTTCTTTCCAAAATCGAATAACATCTGCGTCCGGGTTCTGTCTCAGGGATGAGAGGTAATTTTCGACTTCACCTTTGGCGTCTCCGGTTATGCGTAGCTGCTCGCTGAAGTATGACCCGAACAGGCAAGCTCTTTTTGGTTCAGGCTCGGGATTCAGGTCAGCGGCGGGTGGGGTGTCGGTCTCGGGTGTCCCGCTGGGAGCGTTAATTTCCTCAGCTTCTTTTATGAGGAGTTTGCGGAACTCCCCGAGTTTGTTGCATACAGACTCATCTCGGATTATCCATTCTGTCTTGAAACGGGGATCTAACACTGATGCTAAAATGAGATGTTTATCAGTATAGTATATTCCATAGCGAATTGACACGTTGTTTGCCAATGTTTCTGCAAAAGCAGCGATGCCCCTTGGAAGTGCAGCGTGAGTGTCATCGGTGAGCAGAGATTTGATTTCTGTGACAGCAGGGAGGATCATCCCCAGGTTCCTCAGCTCCTTCTGCATTTTGTCTGTGAGGTCTGCCAGTGGTGTCAGCACACTGACAAGGTGCGTCAACTGCCGTACTTGATTCAGGGTGATGTTAGCAACATTAGACTTGAGTTTGTTTTGCCATAACGGGTCTTTTTGGAACAACCGGATGAACGACTGAATCATCCGCAGCTGGCTGCTCCATCGAGTGGCGCAGGCATTTGTGGGGGCAGACACCTAATTGGTCGGTTTCCTCTGTGTTCAGGGTGTTCTTGCGTACACGTTTCACCAGGTGCCCGACTTCCACTAACAGCCTATTAATGTTGTCGTGCTCGTTATTGGCGTCTTTGATCGCCAGCTGAAGCATGTGAATGGGGCATCTCAGATGTAAATTTGACACAGTAAAGTACTGATTCATCATAGTTTCTACATTAGTGGTTATAACTTCCACATGGACTTGCGAGGGCGCAGGTGGTCCCTCATCCTCCTCTTCATGTTCTGCGCTGCTGCTGGCATCCGCGGTCTCTTCACCCTCCGCCTCCTCTTCAGTGCCAGGGAGGAGGTTAAACGCCTTGATCATGTTGCTGGCACTGTCAGTGACGACTCGAATCACACGTCGTTGCACGTTCCAATATTTCAGTACACCTTCATACTTTTGGTAAATACGATCTGCGGTATGATGCCCCTGTATGTGCTCACAGCCCAACAAAACCGTGTGCCCCCGGAACGTCCCATCAACGAAACTGGCCACGATGCCAAGGAAGCTGTGCCCTCTTCTACTGGTCCAAATGTCCGCTGACAGAACGAGCCCATCACCATTTTGCAGTAGGTCTTGCAGTTTGGCTTACATCTCTTCCAGGGCATGTGGCATGAGCGTGTCCCGTACGGTGTTGTAGCATGGGGGGGGTGTAGCCCGGTTGAGCTGCGCGGGCGAAGTGTTGCATCCCTTCACGTTCTCCTTTACTCAGCGGTTCATAGTCCATGTCAATCATTTTTTTAAATGCTACATCCAGCTCTCTTTTTCTCTCCCTTATTATGGTTGGGCCTTTGCATGCAGTGAAGAAACTTTTGAATTCCTCAACCCTTTTCTCTTGTTGCTGCTGCTGCTCCTATCGCTCTATAAAATACAAATTCATGGACGACACAAATTAAATTAAACAAACCATATATTAGGCCTACTTTGAATGACAAAACGAATTTGTTTGAATATTAGGCTATATTTACAAACACTTTTGTTACAAGTTACCGTATTCAACTTGCTAACCTTTTGCTTTCTTCCCAGCGTGTTCACGTAGCACACTTTCGTGTTTTCGAGATATTTGTCTTTTTAGATTCCAAAATGAATCTTTACTGACTGAAACGATGTCACCACATTCTTTTTCTTGTACCACATTATCATTGTTAGTTTTATATTAATAGTACACCTGTATGACTTCTCATTTTCCTTTTTGAAGTACTTGGTGAACTCCATTATTGAGCCGAGTTTTGACTGAAAATAGTCTACTGTTGATGACTGGGCTTGAGCATGCTTCAGACTCGTGGTGTGAGCGGAGCGAAACTGGAGCGGGACATAGGGCGACGCTCCGTCCTTTTAAAAATGCCGCTCTGCGCTCTGTCCAAAATCCACCCGCTCGCGCTCCCCGCTCGCTCCCGCTCCACTCCGCTCACATGCTCTGGTCCCCAGCACAAAATTTGAGAGAAATAAGCTTTTTGTGCATATGTACAATTTCTAGGATCATTTATTTCAGCTCATGAAACATGGGACCAACACTTTACATGAAGCGTTTATTTTTCTGTTCAGTATAATAAATGGTTGCCCAATTAAAATCAGTCTACATGGACTCATTAACTTGATAACTACAGTAAACAACCGTTGGATGTTGTAAAAGACTTAAACAAATGAAGAAAGCTGGGTCATGAATTTCAACATAGGTGCTGAACCCACCGTTTTATTAATTTATTGCTAGTTGTGCCATGTCACCATCCATCTCATTAAAACTTTGATAAACATTGTTACTTCAGTTATAAGGTTTAGTCATGACAACTCCACATCACAAAATGTTGTAAAAAAGATTAAGCTACACCCTACCGAGTGGGCTCCCGAGTGGCGCCAGCGGTCTAAAGTACTGCATCTCAGCGCTTGAGGCGTCACTACAGACACCCTGGTTCAATTCCAGGCTGTATCACAACCGGCAGTGATTGGGAGTACCATAGGGCGGCGCACCATTGGCCCAGCGTTATCCAGGTTTGGCCAGTGCAGGCCGTCATTGTAAATAAGAATTTGTTCTTAACTGACTTGCCTAATTAAATAAAAACAATCTAATACATAACAGATATGCACTAGGTGTTGATGCAAAGTGTTGCCGGACTAAGCTGTTAACACAATGTTGTATTGAACTCTATGGTCAATAAACTGGGATGGGTGGCTCAAAGTGGAGGGTAAAGACGTCATGCTCAACTTTGGAGTTTTATAAGCTCGACATTAAAACAACTGCAGAGTGCAGTTTGCTGGACCCCAGGGAAAGTATCTGCTGCCTTTGCAGCAGCTAATGGGGATCCATAATAAATAAATATGTGATTTTCCTGTGTTTTATATATACACTCACCGGCCAGTTTATTAGGTACACCACCCAAAATAACTCGTTGATGAGATAGGTCAAAGGAGAATGGCAAGAATCGTTCAAGCTAACAGGTGGGCCACAGGCACAGTACAACAGTGGTGTGCAGAACGGCATCTCGGAAAGCATTGTGTGTAGAATGATGAGGATTTTTTATTTTATTTGATCCATTTTAGAATAAGGCTGTAACGTAACAAAATGTGGAAAAAGTCAAGGGGTCTGAATAATTTCCGAAAGTGTCTGAAAGTTTTCGCTCCTCCCTTGTCCTTGATTAATTAAAATCCCTAATTAGTAAAGAACTCCCATCACCTGGTTGTCTAGGTCTTAATTGAAAGGAAAAAACTAACACCTGCAGACACTAGGCCGTCCATGAAATGAGTTTGACACCCCTGCACTAGATGACTGAGGGGGCGCTGCATTGAAGCCATCGCGCCTCCATCTTGGCACTCCCTCACCTTTGTTAAAAAATAATAATTATCAGAAGCTATAGAAATGCATTTACTAATGTCTATATTTGTTTTTGACATGATTATTCTATTACAGACACCTTAATGCATACTTTTAAATTACACTGCTCAAAAAAATAAAGGGAACACTTAAACAACACAATGTATCTCCAAGTCAATCACACTTCTGTGAAATCAAACTGTCCACTTAGGAAGCAACACTGATTGACAATAAATGTCACATGCTGTTGTGCAAATGGAATAGCCAACAGGTGGAATTTATAGGCAATTAGCAAGACACCCCTAATAAAGGAGTGGTTCTACAGGTGGTGACCACAGACCACTTCTCCGTTCCTATACTTTCTGGCTGATGTTTTGGTCACTTTTGAATGCTGGCGGTGCTTTCACTCTAGTGGTAGCATGAGACGGAGTCTACAACCCACACAAGTGGCTCAGGTAGTGCAGCTCATCCAGGATGGCACATCAATGCGAGCTGTGGCAAGAAGGTTTGCTGTGTCTGTCAGCGCTACCAGGAGACAGGCCAGTACATCAGGAGACGTGGAGGAGGCCGTAGGAGGGCAACAACCCAGCAGCAGGATCCCTACCTCCACCTTTGTGCAAGGAGGAGCAGGAGGAGCACTGCCAGAGCCCTGCAAAATGTCTGCTCAAACGGTCAGAAACAGACTCCATGAGGGTGGTATGAGGGCCCGACGTCCACAGGTGGGGGTTGTGCTTACAGCCCAACACCGTGCAGGACGTTTGGCATTTGCCAGAGAACACCAAGATTGGCAAATTCGCCACTGGCGCCCTGTGCTCTTCACAGATGAAAGCAGGTTCACACTGAGCACGTGACAGACGTGACAGTCTGGAGACGCCGTGGAGAACGTTCTGCTGCCTGCAACATCCTCCAGCATGACCGGTTTGGCGGTGGGTCAGTCATGGTGTGGGGTGGCATTTCTTTGGGGGGCCGCACAGCCCTCCATGTGCTCGCCAGAGGTAGCCTGACTGCCATTAGGTACCGAGATGAGATCCTCAGACCCCTTGTGAGACCATATGCTGGTGCGGTTGGCCCTGGGTTCCTCCTAATGCAAGACAATGCTAGACCTCATGTGGCTGGAGTGTGTCAGCAGTTCCTGCAAGAGGAAGGCATTGATGCTATAGACTGGCCCGCCCGTTCCCCAGATCTGAATCCAATTGAGCACATCTGGGACATCATGTCTCGCTCCATCCACCAACGCCACGTTGCACCACAGACTGTCCAGGAGTTGGCGGATGCTTTAGTCCAGGTCTGGGAGGAGATCCCTCAGGAGACCATCCGCCACCTCATCAGGAGCATGCCCAGGCGTTGTAGGGAGGACATACAGGCACGTGGAGGCCACACACACTACTGAGCCTCATTTTGACTTGTTTTAAGGACATTACATCAAAGTTGGATCAGCCTGTAGTGTGGTTTTCCACTTTAATTTTGAGTATGACTCCAAATCCAGACCTCCATGGGTTGATACATTTGATTTCCATTGATAGTTTTTGTGTAATTTTGTTGTCAGCACATTCAACTATGTAAAGAAAAAAGTATTTAATACGATTATTTCATTCATTCAGATCTAGGATGTGTTATTTTAGTGTTCCCTTTATTTTTTTGAGCAGTGTATATTATATGAGCTGAACATAAATGAAATAATATATAAAAACATTTTCCTTAAAGTATAATTTTAAGAAAGTACTAATGTTACTGTCCCAACTACAAGAAAAATACTTAAATACATGTAATTTTGTCCTTTAAATGAAATACTGTGGAATTCCATTCATTCCTATGGAGGACTGCCTTTCTGACAAGTGCCAATATGGCTAACATAACATCAGCGATCCAGGGTTTATATACATAATTGCACTGTACCCACTATGAGAAAAGGCCTATTGATTGTCATTAGACTTTGACATTGGCCTCACAAGGGTCTAGCGATAAGAGCAGAGACCATTGTAAGATATGTAAACACGAGAAGAGACTTATAGACTAACAGGCAGGTGTGGCAAGGGAGGCATCATCATCACAGCTCGGAAATTGCCACTGTTTCCAGTCCAAAGTCCAAAGTTTCTCACGTCACTTGCGGGCAAGGCCATCTCACCCACACCGACCATTCCCGACACGTGGCGATGTACTTTAACGATGATTAGGACCACAATTTGAACACATTGGACCAATAATTCAATTGGCCCAGCCCTACAGTAGTTGGACAAAACTTCAGTCAACAGCTTTGACAGGGTGAGAGATAGTTAGCTTGGCTTTGACGGCAGTGTAATTACACAATGTATTTTGATGACAGAATAAATGTTGATAATATGAATATACAGCGGGGAAAAAAAGTATTTAGTCAGCCAAAGTACAAGTTCTCCCACTTAAAAAGATGAGAGAGGCCTGTAATTTTCATCATAGGTACACGTCAACTATGACAGACAAAATGAGAGAAAAAAATCCAGAAAATCACATTGTAGGATTTTTTATGAATTTATTTGCAAATTATGGTGGAAAATAAGTATTTGGTCACCTACAAACAAGCAAGATTTGTGGGTCACACAGACCTGTAACTTCTTCTTTAAGAGGCTCCTCTGTCCTCCACTCGTTACCTGTATTAATGGCACCTGTTTGAACTTGTTATCAGTATAAAAGACACCTGTCCACAACCTCAAACAGTCACACTCCAAACTCCACTATGGCCAAGACCAAAGAGCTGTCAAAGGACACCAGAAACAAAATTGTAGACCTGCACCAGGCTGGGAAGACTGAATCTGCAATAGGTAAGCAGCTTGGTTTGAAGAAATCAACTGTGGGAGCAATTATTAGGAAATGGAAGACATACAAGACCACTGATAATCTCCCTCGATCTGGGGCTCCACGCAAGATCTCACCCCGTGGGGTCAAAATGATCACAAGAACGGTGAGCAGAAATCCCAGAACCACACGGGGGGGACCTAGTGAATGACCTGCAGAGAGCTGGGACCAAAGTAACAAAGCCTACCATCAGTAACACACTACGCCACCAGGGACTCAAATCCTGCAGTGCCAGACGTGTCCCCCTGCTTAAGCCAGTACATGTCCAGGCCCGTCTGAAGTTTGCTAGAGTGCATTTGGATGATCCAGAAGAGGATTGGGAGAATGTCATATGGTCAGATGAAACCAAAATATAACTTTTAGGTAAAAACTCAACTCGCCGTGTTTGGAGGACAAAGAATGCTGAGTTGCATCCAAAGAACACCATACCTACTGTGAAGCATGGGGGTGGAAACATCATGCTTTGGGGTGTTTTTCTGCAAAGGGACCAGGACGACTGATCTGTGTAAAGGAAAGAATGAATGGGGCCATGTATCGTGAGATTTTGAGTGAAAACCTCCTTCCATCAGCAAGGGCATTGAAGATGAAACGTGGCTGGGTCTTTCAGCATGACAATGATCCCAAACACACTGCCCGGGCAACGAAGGAGTGGATTCGTAAGAAGCATTTCAAGGTCCTGGAGTGGCCTAGCCAGTCTCCAGATCTCAACCCCATAGAAAATCTTTGGAGGGAGTTGAAAGTCTGTGTTGCCCAGCGACAGCCCCAAAACATCACTGCTCTAGAGGAGATCTGCATGGAGGAATGGGCCAAAATACCAGCAACAGTGTGTGAAAACCTTGTGAAGACTTACAGAATACGTTTGACCTGTGTCATTGCCAACAAAGGGTATATAACAAAGTATTGAGAAACTTTTGTTATTGACCAAATACTTATTTTCCACCATAATTTGCAAATAAATTCATTAGAAAATCCTACAATGTGATTTTCTGGATTTTTTTTCTTCTAATTTTGTCTGTCATAGTTGACGTGTACCTATGATTAAAATTACAGGCCTCTCTCATTTTTTATGTGGGAGAACATGCACAATTGGTGGCTGACTAAATAAGTTTTTTCCCCACTGTATATAGCAATCCACGGCTATAAGGTGTCTGTAGGAGCGAACCATTTTCGTGAACGGAGTGGTGTGCCTAATAGAGTGGTGTGTACACTGAGTATACCACACATTAGAAACACCTTCCTAATATCGAGTTGCGCTGCGCCCAACTTTTGCCCTCAGAACAGCCTCAATTAGTCGGGGCACGGACTCTACAAGGTGTCGAAAGAGTTCCACAGGGATGCTGGTCCATGTTGACTCCAATGCTTTCCACAGTTGAGTCAAGTTGACTGAATGTCCTTTGGGTGGTGGACCATTGATACACACGGGAAACTGTTGAGCGTAACAAAAAAACAGTGGTGTAAAGAACTTAAGTAAAAATACTTGAAAGTACTATTTAAGTAGTTTTTTGGAGTATCTGTACTTTATTTTACTATTTATTTTGGATTACTTTACTACATTCCTAAAGATTTTTTTTAAACCTTTTACCCCATACATTTTCCCTGATACCCAAAAGTACTCGTTACATTTTGAATGCTTAGCAGGACAGGAAAATGGGCCAATTCACACACTTATCAAGAGAACATCCCTGGTCATCCCTACTGCCTCTGATCTGGAGGACTCACTAAACATAAATGCATCATTTGTAAATTATGTCTGCATGTTGTAGTGTGCCCCTGGCTAACCATAAATTAATAAAACAAGAAAATTGTGCCGTCTGGTTTGCTTAATATAAGCAATTTTCAATTATTTATACTTTTGATACTTAAGTATATTTAAAACAAAATACTTTGTCTTGTACTCAAGTAGTATTTTACTGGGTGACTTTCACTTGAGTCATTTTCTATTATAGGCATCTTTATTTTTACTCATGTATGACAATTGGGTACTTTTTCCACACTCAAAAAACGCAGCATCGTTGCAGTTGTTGACACTCAAACCGGTGTGCTTCGCACCTACTATCATACCCCATTCACAGGTACTTAAATATTTTGTCTTGCCCATTCACCCTCTGAATGGCACACATACACAATCCATGTTGTGATTGTCTCAAGGTTTAAAATCCCTTTAATCTACACTGATTGAAGTGGATTTAACAAGTGACATCAATAACGGGTCATAGCTTTCACCTGGATCAGTTTCATGGAAATAGGTCTTAATGTTTTGTATACTCGGTGCATAGACAGTTTAGACAGTATATGAATAGAAAAGGTGTGTACAGCAGTAGTTATATAGGATGAGCAATGATTAGAAGAATACAGTATATACATATAAAGTGGGTAAAACAGTATGTAAACATTATTCAAGTGACCAGTGTTCAATGACTATGTAGATAGGGCAGCAGTCTAAGGTGTAGGGTAGAGTACCGGGTGGTAGCCGGCTAGTAACAGTGACTAAGGTTCAGGGCTGGTTACTGGGCCGGCTAGTGATGACTGTTTAACAGTCTGATGGCCTGGAGATAAACAGCTTCTGTCAGTCTCTCGGGCCCAGCTTTGATGCACCTGTACTGTCTCCGCCTTCTAGATGGGTAGTGGGGTGAACAAGCCGTGGCTCAGGTTGCTGAGGTCCTTGATGATGTTCTTAGCCTTCCTGTGACACCGGGTACTGTAGATATTCTGGAGGGCAGACAGAGTGCCAGCCTGACAGAATACTCGATGGTGCATCTGTAGAAGTTTGTGAGGGTTGTGATGTACACGTTGAGGAAATTGAATATTTTGACCCTCTCCACTGCAGCCCTTCGATGTGGATGGGGGCGTGCTCTCTCTGCTGTCTCCTGTAGTCCACGATCAGCTCCTTTGTCTTGTTGACGTTGAGGGAGAGGTTATTTTCCTGACACCACTCAGCCTACAGGGATGAGGTGAGAGCCCTGGCGGTCTCGACGTTGCTGGTAATCAGGCCTACCACTGAGTATACTCCAGGATGCTGACCTTCTAGGCAGAGTTGCAAAGAAAAAGCCATATCTCAGACTGGCCAATAAAAAGAAAAGATTAAGATGGGCAAAAGAACAGACACTGGACTTTTTCTTTACAACTCTGCCTAGGTCAGCATCCTGGAGTCGCCTCTTCACTGTTGAGACTGGTGTTTTGCGGGTACTATTTAATTAAGCTGCCAGTTGAGGAACTGTGAGGCGTCTATTTCTCAAACTAGACACTAATGTATTTGTCCTCTTGCTCAGTTGTGCTCCCACTCCTCTTTCTATTCTGGTTAGAGACAGTTTGCGCTGTTCTTCAGTTTCTTGGCAATTTCTCACATGGAATAGCCTTCATTTCTCAGAACAAGAATAGACTGACGAGTTTCAGAAGAAAGTTATTTGTTTCTGGCCATTTTGAGCCTGTAATCGAACCCACAATTGCTGATGGTCCAGATACTCAACTAGCCTCAAGAAGGCCAGTTGTATTGCTTCTCTAAATCAGCACAACAGTTTTCAGCTGTGCTAACATAATTGCAAAAGGTTTTCTAATAATCAATTAGCCTTTTAAAATGATAAACTTCGATTAGCAAACACAACGTGCCATTGGAACACAGGACTGATGGTTGCTGATAATGGGCCTCTGTACGCCTATGTAGATATTCCATTAAAAATCAGCCGTTTCCAGCTACAATAGCCATTTACAACATTAACAATGTCTACACTGTATTTCTGATCAATTTGATGTTATTTTAATGGACAAAAAAAAATGATTTTCTTTCGAAAACAAATACATTTCTAAGTGACCCCAAACTTTGGAACAGTAGTGTATATATATATATACACAGTGGTGTGAAAAAGTGTTTGCCCCCTTCCTGATTTCTTATTTGTTTGCATGTTTGTCACACTTAAATGTTTCAGATCAAACAAATTTAAATATTAGTCAAAGATAACACAAGTAAACACAAAATGCAGTTTTGAAATGAAGGTTGTTATTATTAAGGGAAAACAAAATCCAAACCCACATGGCCCTGTGTGAAAAAGTGATTGCCCCCTACAACCTAATAACTGGTTGGGCCACCCTTAGCAGCAACAACTGCAATCAAGCGTTTGCGATAACTTGCAATGAGTCTTTTACAGCGCTGTGGAGGAATTTTGGCCCACTCATCTTTGCAGAATTGTTGTAATTCAACCACATTGGAGGGTTCTCGAGCATGAACTGCCTTTTTAAGGTCATGCCACAGCATCTCAATAGGATTCAGGTCAGGACTTTGACTAGGCCACTCCAAAGTCTTCATTTTGTTTTTCTTCAGCCATTCAGAGGTGAACTTGATGGTGTGTTTTGGATCATTGTCCTGCTGCAGAACCCAAGTTCGCTTCAGCTTGAGGTCACAAACAGATGGCCGGACATTCTCCTTCAGGATTTTTTGGTAGACAGCAGAATTCATGGTTCCATTTAATCACAGCAAGTCTTCCAGGTCCTGAAGCAGCAAAACAGGCCCAGACCATCACACTACCACCACCATATTTTAATGTTGGTATGATGTTCTTTTTCTGAAATGCGGTGTTACTTTTACGCCAAATGTAAATGGGACACACACCTTCCAAAAAGTTCAACTTTTGTCTCATCAGTTCACAGAGTATTTTCCCAAAGGTCTTGGGGATCATCAAGATGTTTTCTGGCAAAAATGAGACAAGCCTTAATGTTATTTATGCTCAGCAGTGTTTGTCGTCTTGGAACTCTGCCATGCAGGCCATTTTTGCCCAGTCTCTTATGGTGGAGTCATGAACACTGACCTTAACTGAGGTAAGTAAGGCCTACAGCTCTTTGGATGTTGTTGTGGGGTCTTTTGTGACCTCTTGGATGAGTCGTCGCTGCGCTCTTGGGGTAATTTTGGTCGGCCGGCCACTCCTGGGAAGGTTCACCACTGTTCCATGTTTTCGCCATTTGTGGATAATGGCTCTCACTGTGGTTCGCTGGAGTCCCAAAATCTTTAGGAATGGCTTTATAACCTTTTCCAGACTGATGGATCTCAATTACTTTCTTTCTCATTTGTTCCTGAATTTCTTTGGATCTCGGCATGATGTCTAGCTTTTGAGGATCTTTTGGTCTACTTCACTTTGTCAGGCAGGTCCTATTTCAGTGATTCCTTGATTGAGAACAGGTGTGGCAGTAATCAGGCCTGGGAATTGAACTCAGGTGTGATAAACCACAGTTGAGTTGTGTTATAACAGGGGGGCAAACACTTTTTCACACAGGGCCATGTAGGTTTTGAATTTGTTTTCCCTTAATAATAACAACAACCTTCATTTCAAAACTGCATTTTGTGTTTACTTGTGTTATCTTTGACTAATATTTAAATGTGTTTGATGATCTGAAACATTTAAGTGTGACAAATATGCAAACAAATAACAAATCAGGAAGGGGGCATGCACTTTTTCACACCACTGTATATCCTCAATTTAAAAAAAGGCACATGACAGCCCGTTTGGAGATTGCCAAAAGGCACCTAAAGGACTCTCAGACCACGAGAAACAAGATTCTCTGATCTAATGAAACCAAAATTGAACTCTTTGGCCTGAATGCCAAGCGTCACGTCTGGAGGAAACCTGGCACCATCCCTACGGTGAAGCATGGTGGTGGCAGAATCATGTTTTTCAGCGGCAGGGACTGGGAGACTAGTCAGGATCGAGGGAAAGATGAGTGGAGCAAAGTACAGAGATCCTTGATGAAAACCTGCTCCAGAGCACTCAAGACCTCAGACTTGGGCGAAGGTTCACCTTCCAACATGACATCGACCCTAAGCACACAGCCAAGACAACGCAAGAGTGGCTTCGGGACAAGTCTCTGAATGTCCTTGAGTGGCCCAGCCAGAGACCGGTATTGAACCCGATCGAACATCTCTGGAGAGACCTGAACATTGCTGTGCAGCGACGGTCCCCATCCAACCTGACAGCACTTGAGAGGATCTGCCGAGAAGAATGGGAGAAACTCCCCAAATATAGGTGTACCAAGCTTGTACCGTCATCCCCAAGAAGACTCGAGGCTGTAATCACTGCCAAAGGTGCTTCAACAAAGTACTGAGTAAATGGTCTGAATACTAATGTAAATGTGATATTTCGGTTGTTATAAATTTGCTAAAATCTTTGTCATTATGGGGTATTGTGTGTAGATACATTTTAGAATAAGGCTGTAACGTAACAAAATGTGGAAAAAGCCAAGGGCTCTGAATACATTTACATTTTTTGTCATTTAGCAGACGCTCTTATCCAGAGCGACTTACAGGAGCAATTAGGGTTAAGTGCCTTTCCGAATGCAGTGTGTGTACACACACACACACAGAACAAAAATATCAATGCAACATGTAAAGTGTTGGTCCCATGTTCAATGAGCTGAAATAAAAGATCCCAGACATTTTCTAGCTTATTTCTCTCAACTGTTGTGTACCAATGTCTTCACATCCCTGTTAGTGAACATTTCTCCTTTGCCAAGATAATCCATCCACCTGACAGATGTGGCATATCAAGAAGCTGATTAAACAGCATGATCATTACACAGGTGCACCTTGTGCTAGGGACAATAAAAGGAAACTCTAAAATGTGCAGTTGTCACATAACACAATGCCACGTCTCAAGTTGAGGGAGTGTGCAATTGTCGTGCTGACCGCAGGAATGTCCACCAGAGCTGTTGCCAGAGAATGTAATATTCATTTCTCCACCATAACCACCTCCAACCTAGTTTTAGAGAATTTGGCAGTACGTCCAACCGGCCTCACAACCGCAGACCACGTGTAACCATGCCAGCCCAGGACCTCCACATCCGGCTTCTTCACCTGCGGGCTCGTCTGAGACCAGCCACCCGGACAGCTGATGAAACAGAGGAGTATTTCTGTCTGTAATAAAGCCCTTTTGTGGGGAAAAACTCATTCTGATTGGCTGGGCCTGGCTCCCAATGGCACCACCCATCACTGCGACCCTGCCCAGTCATGAGAAATAAAGCAAAACCAAAAGGTGGGATAAGATAAAGACTAGTGAACATCTCTACAAAAATAGGTCAATTGTATACAACTTGGTTAGGCCTTTAACAACAGGCTACATATAGCCGTAATCAAGGGAAACTATCCTGGAAATGCACATACAGAAGTGTTAAAAGCATGTCCTTCCATGGCCTCGGTAGATGATACTTTATTAAAGGATGTGGCAAATTTAACTAGAAACTCTTGCTATTTTGTAAGTAGCTTAGTCAAGAGTGCCCACCCTAATATTTCTTATTATGGAGGTCCCCAGATTTGTTATCAGATTGCTGGGACACCGGTCTTTCAAACCATGGCTATAGCTGATACTATTTACATAGTTTCATACACATTTAAAAAATGGAAGAAAGTGACAAAAATAGATGAATAGGCATGAGATCAGGTTGAGGGTACATGTAACAACCTTCGACCGGTACAACAAGATCAGCCAGTGCAGTGGCATCACTAAAACTATTACTTGCTGCCCTCTATAGGTTGGGCCTTGAAGGAAAATTGGTCCTTGTTTTTTTTGGTTATAAGATGGTACTCTTCAAAATCCAAAAGTGTATCCATGAATAGAAATGGACAAAGTTTTTCTCTGGAATCAAAACAACAAAGCAGGCTAAAGAAGGTACCCATTGTCACGCACTGTGAAAAAGTACTGATAGTGGTTAATTTACCTCACAGTACTTACCATTATGTCTAAGAGGAAGGCAGAGCAAGTGAAGGATCTACTTGGTTGTGATTGTCTGGACAGCAAACATGAACACATCAGTCGGATACATGGTTGCAGTAACTATCAAGCTGAGAACATATGCAAAAACAGATACCAAAAAGAACATGTAACATCTGAACATGAAGCTTTACGATAAATATGATTTCTTAGAGGGGAAAAATTGATGGAAAGCAGAAATTAGCCTTAAAGCATATGAAAACATAGGTAACTTAACATTAAAGTACCCTTTAACGGAGGTTGTAAAGGGTTCACATTAATAGTTAGTTTACAAATAGTTTGTCATTAAGTTCTAATTCATTAACTGATATTTAAAGGTCTAACTACTTATTAACCATTTACACCTTTAAAGGGTACCTTAATGTAAAGTGTTACCAAACATAAGACATGGACATTTTTTACATTTAAGTAATTTAGCAGACGTTCTTTTCCAGAGCGAGTTACAGGAGCAATGAGTTAAGTGCCTTGCTCAAGTGCAAATATCTTTCACCTAGTCGGCTCTGGGATTCGAACCAGCGACCTTTCGGTTACTGGCCCCACACTCTTAACCGCTAGGCTACCGTGGCCAGCTTCAGGTTGGGTACACACAGTTGTCTGTGTTGAGGAACGAAATGGTAACTAAATGAATGAGTGTGGTAGAGAAAGACTACGGGAGAATCTCAATAGCATACTCCTCGCCTCCTTCTCAAAACCCATTGGATGAGAAAGCCAGATGTACCTCTCCTCCGACATTCTCCTCTAAAAGGATTTTGAGAACGAGGTGAGGAGAGCGTGGAAGAGGATATGCAATTGAGATTCTCCCTATGCCAGGTCACTTACCAGTACCGATGTTAGCATCCGCTTTGAATAGATAGAGCATTGATAAAGCATTTTAAAATGATTTTAAAGAATAATCATATCAGGAAGATTTTGAAGAATTACAATAGAAAACATCAGGGTTCAAATTACACTAACATTGATATTTCCGTTATTTTGCTCCTGTAGCCCCCCTGTAATTCAAATCCCGCAAAATATAATTGTGAGTCAATCTAAAATTCAAAATGAGAGTTCTTTCCCGTCTTTACTGTGGTTCAAACCCTTACAAAAAGAATTGTTGACATGTGTTGAAGACTTCACTATCACAATCAAGTCCAGTCTGCACAGGTGTTTTTTTATTACCAAAAATGCTTTTATTGGCTTCTCTAAGCAGTTTATAAATTCAATAACTGGTACAGCCCTGGAAATCATATCACAAGGGTCTTAAACAAATAAGACAGGGATGGGGAGGCATCTGCTACAAAATTTGGTGTTGTGGTAACGATCAGAAAAAAGCCATACAAAAACATATCATGCATATCGGTAGAAACAAAAAATGAACATACATTTTTAGTGTTTTTGTACATTTTTGTAAACAATATCCTTCTAGAGATCATATCAAAACATTTATGGCAAGTAACAAAAATAAGGGATATAACATGAGAAATGAACGTTTCTATGAGGCATCTAGAATGCAACACTGCTTGGCGTGAATGCTTTACAGACAAAACAAATAATACATTTAGCATTTCAACAAGTCAATTGCTCTTCTATAATTGTAAACACAGGTGGTGTTACATGATTATACAATGTTTAACCTATACTACAAGTATTTCCACTACATACATGAAATGTGTGTCCCTGTTTTCTGACGCTTCAGTGATATGAGGTACATTAGGGTCTGAAATAGACACAGAAAATTAGCTACATATCAACCCTGACTGCCGGGAGAGAATGGCTTGAGCTGCGGAAGACAAAGAAGGCCATTGTTTATTCTTGCAAAATTTGAAGAATGCATTTCTTTGGGGAGATATATATATATATATATATATATATAGTAATGTTGAGCCTGTATGTTTGAGGCAATTGTTATGTATCAGGCCTGATTTCATAGGATAAAGACAGATTGAGGTACAGTGAATACTTGCAATTCCAAAACATCCTGCAAAAAGACTCTTGCTAGGTTACAAATAAATAAAGGGAAAATAGTTTTTGCATCCAGTAGAGTCTTAGTACATCAGTGGGAATAAAAAAAAGGGGTGTTGCAGCATATTATCGGCCCCCTCTCAAAACAATTTACACTGAACAACAATATAAAACGCAACATGTAAAGTGTTGGTCCCATGTTTCATGACCTGAAATAAAAAAATCCCAGAAATGTTCCATACGCACAAAAGGCTTAACTCTCTCAATTTGTGCACACATTTGTGTACATCCCTGTTAGTGAGCATTTCTCCTTTACCAAAATAATCACCTGACAGGTGTGGCATATCAAGAAGCTGATTAAACAGCATGATCATTACACAGGTGCACCTTGTGCTGGGGACAATAAAAGGCCACTAAAATGTGCAGTTGTCACATTGTCACAACAATGCCACAGATGTCTCAAGTTGAGAAAGCGTGGAATTGGCATGCTGACTGCAGGAATGTCCACCAGTGTCGTTGCCAGAGAATGTAATGTTTATTTCTCTACTATAAGCTGCATCAAACGTCGTTTTAGATAATTTGGCAGTACGTCCAACCGTCCTCACAACTGCAGACCACGTGTAACCAAGCCAGCCCAGGACCTCCACATCTGGCCCTTTTGTGGGGAAAAACTCATTCTGATTGGCAGGGCCTGGCTCCCCAGTGGGTGGGTCTATGCCCTCCCAGGCCCACCCATGGTTGTACACCTGCCCAGTCATGTGAAATCCATAGATTAGGGCCTAATGAATTCATTTCAATTGACTGATTTCCTTATATGAACTGTAACTCAGTAAAATCTTTGAAATTGTTTCATGTTGCGTTTATATTTTTGTTCAGTATCAATACAGAGGTATTCTCAGAACATTGGGTTACATACAATTATGGCAAATCATCATTTGTACAACCCCTCCACCTGACCAAACCGTCAAAAAGACTAAAACAAAAATACATCTCAATGCCCATGTCCATTCAACCCGTCTAACCCTCCCTACAGAACAACAAACCACCCTATCCCACCCACCCCCGTTCACAGTTATCTTCTTCAATAAGAAAATGGCTTTGTTTTGCGCATCCTTAATTGAGTTGGGCTGTTTTTAGTTTTCAATTACGATTTTGTTTTTAAAAGTGCTTGTTTGATTTCCACTGACAAAAAAAGTAACAGACAGGAGTGGAGTGGAACCCAGTAACAATGAGACAATATAGTTGAAATGTCACCAATGGGGCCAGCGCATTTCCTTGTCACGGGCCATTGAAGGGGGCATCCAAAGGTGCATGGCTAGACAAACATCACTTATATATACAAAAAAAGGTTATCGGGTTGAAACTGCTTTCCGTTGAGGCTGGACTGTGTGCACTATGAGTTCTTGAGTGTATAAATATCCATGTTAGCGTGTGTTTTACATGTGGCCCTTTGCGGAGGAAATGCGAGCAGTCATTTTCACATTGACACAGAAGTACCATAATCTCTACACAGCTACACGTCGCGGAAAGGGTTGTTCAATGACAAAGAAAACTGAACAGGAAGATCCGTTGAATTTGTTTGTCTTTTTGTTTCCCCCTCCTCGAGGGATAAATAGTAACAAAGCTTTGTAGTCTCAAAGTACACTTGTAAAAAGTGTGCTAATTGCATCTCATTATACAAAGTTTTCCTTATTACACAATTTTTCCTTAATACCTGAGTAATACGATTCTTGTAACAGACAATATAACTTTTTTTGCCATTTGAATTCTGGGCCTTTCCCTGCCACCACCTTATTATTATTGTAATTATCAACATCATTCATTATTACTTTACAACTGTATGATGATTGGTAAAACAAGAGTTCAAAAATAAAAATGATCAAGCTTAGCTAACCCCTAATTTTTAAATTACATTAAAATCTACGTTTACGTTCATATCATACCAACTACACTAACAAAATAAAGACTAAATACAGATTTTTTTTAAAGGAATATAAAAAATTGCATTTGAGGCCTTGAAGACCTTCCCCTGGTAGAGTTCTCATTATCAACATTTAATGGCAGTGTTTTAAAAAAATTGACCTCGCTACAAGAACAAAATGTAGAGGGGTATAGGGACACAAAGAAAAATACAAGACCCGCAACTAGGTTCACCTCATTTTAACCCTTACCTGAAACTTTGGCTTGTTGGGGTTTTCGATCCTGTACTTACTGGCTCACTGACGTCAGCTAACAAACTGGTATACCCTGAGAATTCTGACACGGGAGTTCGTATTCGTTGATCGACCTCGGCCCCAGTGCTGTAGCCCAGCGGGGTGTGGCAGCCCGACTTAAATTGGGAACCGAAGGCCTGGGCGAAGTTTTCGATCTGGTAGGTGGCCCGCAGGTCCATTTCCTTGGGCGTGATCAGGTCGGAGTAGCTGCCGGAGCCATTGGTGCCGTTGCTCCCGTTGCCCTTGGCCCCCTGCTCCTTGGGGGCTCCACCGGTGGCCGTCAGCTCCTGAGGCATGAGCTGGAACCCGGGGGAGTGGTGCTGCTTCTCCAGCTGCTCGGTGAGCTCCTGAGACGGGGTGAGCTGCTGGTGGCCAGCCACCTCCAGGTTGCTGAGGTGGAAGGCCGGCTGGGAGGGGGAGCCCACCACCATGCTGTAGTGGGACTTAGAGGAGGACAAGGAGGAGGAAGAAGAGGAGATGGAGGGGATGGGCAGCGGCGAGGAGACGGCGGGCTGGTAGCCGCACTCCAGCGGAGATGTAGTGTAGATATGCTTGTCGGAGAAGAGAGGCCCCGTGGGGCTGGAGGTGCTGGAGAGCAAAGGGAAGGGCCCGCTGGGGACCAGCGTGGGGAAGGGTCCGCTGTGGCTGGTGCGCTCCAGGGCCTGCAGCAGGAACTTGGAGTACTCGCTCATGACCACCTGCTTGTCGCCGCCGTTGGGCGAGTCGACGTCCAGCTCTGGGGTGACAGGGGCCGCCGGCTGCAGGGTCACGTGGTGCGGGCCGCTGTGGTCCGAGAGGTCAAAGTTCACATCGTGGTGATGGTGGTGCGTGCCTTCCGATTTGTGGCTGTAGTGGTCCAGCAGGCTCTGGAGCACCTCGTCCGGGATGACCGACTTGTCGTGGTGCTTGAGGTCCAGGGGTGAGGTGTCCAGCATGGCCAGGGTGGGCTCGTTGTGGTGTCCCAGCGATCCTTGGATCACGCTGCTGGCATGGGGCTGGCCCATGTGGAGGGATGGCGCTGCGTAGTCGTTGTTGGCCATGTGTTGGAGGTAGCGCCGCTTCTTCACAAACTGCATGGCGTCGTCGTAGTTGTTGCTTGTGGCTGATGGGCCCCGTTTTGCGCCACCGCTGGAGGAACCCTGGAGGAGGCCCATGGCGTCTAGCCCTGAGCCCCCCGCCAGCTCCATGGAGCCCTGCTTCTGAGACAGCAGCTTCTGCCCCCCATCCTCCATGGGGAGGAGGCCCTTCTTGGCCTTCTTGAACACCAGCTTGGGTGAGCGGCCCTGCAGGCTGGGGCCGGCGCACTCCATGCCGTAGTCCTGCAGGCCCCCGGATGACGCGGTGGTGGCAGCAGCCTTCTTACGCTTACGATCGCCGCCCTCGCCTACATTTTTGGACTTGCCTCTCTTGCATGCCGAGGTGGCGGTAGCGTTTCCCTGAGTGAGTGAGTAGTTGCCCTGGCCCATGTCTCCGTGGGCAAGCTCCAGCATGCTGGGGTCCAGGCCCTTCTTTATGGCTTCTCCGCAGGTCCGCTTGTGCTTTAATAACCGGTCCGTCCTCGAGAAAAACTACAGGGGGAACGGGGGAGATACACAGTATTTTAAAACTTTCTAGTCACTGGATAGAGCAAATGGATCAATGACAGCAAAATGCATCGGCCCACTGTTAGATGCACCCAAAGCGCTCGACAAAGCACTACGGTTTGAAACGTCTGTGATGACAGAGCACGTTGCAAGCATCAAACAGTGTGGAGTACCCATGATATTTTGAGCAAACACATGCTAGATTAAGATAAACTGCAAACATCAGTCTAACATCAAGAACTGACATCAATAACTATTGTCAATCAGACCTGGGTTCAAAATAAATGTGTATTCAAGTATTTGCTCTTTAAATACATAGAAAATAAGTATTTTAGTATTTTCAAATAATGTGGCCAAATCAGCTACTTCTATTTTACGTATTATATAGTATTTTCAAATAAATTCCTATAAATAGCTGTAACTATTTTCAAATACTTACTTCCAAATACATTATTTCAAATACGCCTAGGACCAAGCAGACCTTGGTTCAAATGCATGGAGTATTTAAACCTTTACACTCATGGGAATTGCCCTATATGGATAGGCCCAAATTGAAATGTTTTTAACAGAAGAAATATGAAAATGGAAATGTTTTTAACAGAAGAAATATGAGAAGCATATGTATAATCATGGTAGCAATTGAAAGGGAACACTTTGGAAATCCACAACAGTTCACCTGACCTCACCACAAGACTGAATCCAGTACATTTACTGTACTTTTCGCAGCATTAGTCAATAACTAAATCTGAAATTACCCTGGATACATTCAGTAACATAGTAAGAATATTCATGGAGACTTGGGGTAGGTGCAACATTGAGAGGTCTAACTGGTGTCTCCACATAGCCACACACACACACCTTTCCGAATTGTGCACAATTCCTTTTAAGACTCAAGGAAAGAATCTTCAACTATTAGGTGCTTTTGAGTTCTCCTAGCTGTGCCAGTGAGAAACTGATGCAAGGACACTTGTCGTTTGTTTGGAACACAGCCCTGCATCCATACCATCACAATACTGTTGTTGTTTATGCAATACAAAAACGGTCCATTATAAAATTGCAATCTGGGTCAGGTGAAAGCTTATTCTATTGCCAACATGACTAGCTAATAGGGATGGGCATGAGTAATCAAGTACTCAAACGGACATAAAAACTCGATCTTTAACCAGAGATCACATTATTTTCAACTACTGTAAAACTATTTGCTCTAAATGTTGTCTTGAAGACAACATTAATTTGCTTAGTGTTCCATTTGTAGATGTGCATTTACGGGACAACAAAAAAGAAACCAAGCATCACACAGTTCTCCCTAAAGTCCCTTTCCCCTCAGCGTCTCACTCAATTGCGTTCCGACCGCTCCAGCTACACACGCGTGCTGAGTGCGCCTACAGAAATAAATGCCTATTAAAACGATGGGATACACAAGCATTCCATGCCAAATGACAGTTTTATCACAAATTCAAAATGGACTGGTTGACTGAAGTAAGGAAATGCGTGTTCCAACAATGAGCTGCAGTTTTGGAATAATTGCATAATTTTCCGCTTAGGCTACTTTGCAATTGTCACCAGTTACCACAGCCACAAAGTCAAAATTGCCTATATTGTAAAAATTTATAAAAACAAAAATGAGCTTTTTGGTCATCAATTCAGGTTAGGATTAGTAATACGTTTAGCAGTGTGGTTAAGGTTAGGTTTAAAATCAGACTGTAAGAAGAGAAATTGTAGAAAAAGCAGGGGTTTGTGGCGACCCTACTTTGCAAACTGCTAGTGCCATTTAGAATTGGTTAGCCTAAGCTATATCCCCCCCCTAAACATACAGGTTCCACAGTGAAAATATGCAGAAACATTCGTTTGACAAAGAGCGTATTTTCATCAGAATCATTATGCCTAGGCCTACTCACCAAACATATTTCATCCCACAGTTCAATGTGGAATTATTAATCCATTTAGAAAATTCCAAAAGAACAGGCAGAATGAACTAAATCAAACATCGGTATATCGAAAAGACAGATTTGTTTGTGACCCTGAAAAATGTGGTCTTTCAACTCACCAAATTGAGCCCTGTTTCAAATGATCACTCTTTGAGAATAACTGTTCCAGACGCGAGATGCGCATCACTTCGCACTATTCTGTTCTATTTTATTCTGTTATATTACATCATGTTTTTTTATTATAAAATAGATGTGTCGACTGTGATAAGTGCTCGGGAAATAAGAGGGTATTGTCTACTAAATTAACAAAACAATGCTATGCCATTGCACAGCCATAGGCTTCTACAAGCAAGCGCCACTGCTGAGGTTACTACCTTTTTGAAGATTGTGTTCATAATATAACCAGTTGATATTATGGTTTCAATAAATGAATCTTAAAATGGCACTTGTTTCTTTATTGACTGAGTGTACAAAACATTAGGAACACCGTAATATTGAGTTGCACCCCCTATTAACCTCAAAACAGCCTCAATTCGTTGGGGCATGGACTACAAGGTGTCGAAAGCGTTCGACAGGGATGTTGGCCCATGTTGACTCCAATGCTTCTCACAGTTGTTTCAAGTTGGCTGGATGTCCTTTGAGTTATGGACCATTCTTGATACACACGGGAAAATGTTGAGCGTGAAAAACCCAGCAGCGTTGCAGTTCTTAAAACACTCAAACCGGTGTGCTTGGCACCTACTACCATACCCCGTTCACAGACTCTTAAATATTTTGTCTTGCCCATTCACCCGCTCAATGGCACACATACACAATCCATGTATCAATTGTCTCAAGGCTTAAAAATCATTTTTTTCACCTGTCTCCTCCCCTTCATCTACACTGATTGAAGTGGATTTAACAAATTACATCAATAAGGGATCATAGCTTTCACCTGGTCAGTCTGTCATGGAAAGAGCAGTTGTTCCTAATGTTTTGTACACTCAGTGTCTATGAGGCAATTTAGCAATTATGATTCATTATCTGTTTCCGTTTCATTATATATATATAAATAAAAGCACACTTTTGTCATTTGAGTACATGAACACTCAAAACATTTCAAATGCCCATCCCTACTAGCTAAGTTATACAAAATGATCTTACAGTGTTAGGTTTTCACAAAGAAGTTCAGAGACACATTATTTCTGTTGGGAATAGAATGGAGTCATGAGTGCATTTTGGTGCGTGTTCCACTGCTAATTTCCTTTACAATACGACAAACATAGGCTCATTCTGTTCAGAAGAACCCAGGGTATGATGCCATGTCATCCTTGTAACTGTTCAAACATAGCGATCATAAATGTTGATATTGCAAATTACAAGTTGTATAATATGTTGGACTCACGGATGTGTGGTTTGCGTGTATCACATCAAAGCGGTGTTTTTTAAAAATAATTCACAACGTCTCAGAACACTGATTTAGAGCATTCCCCTCACTCAGACAACAAAACATTCGCAAAAGTATTCCAATTAGCAGGAGGGATGGGGGCATATTCTTTTTGCGAGTAGTGCTCAAGTTTAGAATGGCTGTCAGTTTAGAATGGCTGTCAGTTGAATCCCATACATCGCTGTAAAGCGGAGACCCTGAGTTCTGACTTCATGTACAGCATATTACTGTACAGCTACTGTGTTCCAATTTAGGCGCTTATCAGTAACCAAATCTGCCATTTTCAACCTGTATACCTGTTGTGAGTGTAAAGGGCTACATATTTGTATTTGAAAATACACATTATTTCCAAATACATTCCAATATTCACCTACATTTTTTCAAAAACTTACCTCGAAATGTGTTTGAAAGTAATTGAAATACCCTAATTTGAACACAGGTCGGTTGCCAATCAAAAATCTGTTTATCTGCTTTGAGGGTAAAACCTAGTTACCCTTGTGACTGACTGACCTGTTGGCAGGTGTCACATCTGTATGGCTTCTCTCCGCTGTGGGTCCTCTTGTGTCGCTCCATGTGGTACTTCTGGATGAAGCACATGTTACACTGGTCACAGCTGAAGGGCTTCTCTCCTGAGGAATGAATATATACACACACACACACTACAGGTCAAAAGTGTTAGAACACCTACTCATTCAAGGGTTTTTCTTTATTTTTACTATTTTCTATATTGTGGAATAATAGTGAAGACATCAAAACTATTAAATAACCTGGAATCATGTAGTAACCAAAAAGTGTTTAACAAATCAAAATATATTTTATATTTGAGATTCTTCAAATAGCCACCCTTTGCCTTGACAGCTTTGCACACTCTCGGCATTCTCTCAACCAGCTTCATGAGGTAGTCACCTGGAATGCATTTCATTTAACAGGTGTGCCTTCTTAAAAGTTAATTTGTGGAATTTCTTTCCTTCTTAATGCATTTGAGCCAATCAGTTGTGTTGTGACAAGGTAGGGGGTGGGGGGGGGGGGGGGTGGGGTATACAGAAGATAGCCCTATTTGGTAAAATACCAAGTCCATAATATGGCAAGAACAGCTCAAATAATCAAAGAGAAATGACAGTCCATCATTACTTTAAGACATGAAGGTCAGTCAATTCGGAACATTTCAAGGACTTCGAAAGTTTCTTCAAGTGCAGTCGCAAAAACCATCAAGCGCTATGATGAAATTGGCTCTCATGAGGACCGCCACAGGAATGGATGAGTTCATTAGAGTTACTTGCCTCAGAAATTGCAGCCCAAATAAATGCTTCACAGAGTTCAAGTAACAGACACATCTCAACATCAACTGTTCAGAGGAGACTTTGTGAATCAGGCCTTCATGGTCGAATTGCTGCAAAGAAACCACTACTAATGGACATCAATAAGAAGAAGGGACTTGCTTGGGCCAAGAAACATGAGCAATGGACATTATACCAGTGGAAATTTGTCCTTTGGTCTGGACAATGCCCCCAACACACCTCCAGGCTGTGTAAGGGCTATTTTACCAAGAAGGAGAGTGATATATTTTGATTTGTTTAACACCTTTTTGGTTACTACATGATTCTATGTGTTATTTCATCGTTGTGATGTCTTCACTATTATTCTACAATGTAGAAAATAGTAAAAAATAAAGAAAAACCCTTGAATGAGTAGGTGTGTACAACCTTTTGACTGGTACTATATCTATATATATATATATATATATATATAAATAAATAAATAAATAAATAAATAAATAAATGGCATGCTGGCATCATTTCAATTCAGGAAGTAAACTGAAATTTCAATTCAAATGTCTCTGAATTTCCCTTTACTTCCTGAATTGACTAAATTGAAATGGAATTGACCACAGCGCTGGCTGTCATAGGTCAAGACTCACCGCTGTGGATCTTTTCGTGCCGCTGCAGCAGGTACTTCTGGATAAAGCTCATGTTACACTGACTGCACCGGAAAGGCCTCTCACCTGTGCGATCAAAAATACAATCACCCACTCTCCACATTAATTGACTATCAGTGGGGGAAAGCAGAAGTTGGCTTTATTCAAGTGTCAGTTCATTCAATTTGACTTTTTGGATTAACACTGCAGAAGAAGCAAACACGTTAGGGTAAGTTAAACAGTGAAATCCTAAAGGGGATAGTTCAGCCAAATAACACATTTATATTTGTTCCCTTACCTTGAAAGTAGTCTTTGGACAAAATCGGCAATAAAACACTTTGGGGGCAGTGTCTTGTTTACCGAAACCAAAGCGTGGATTGCATTCTCTCCTTGTCCATAGACCACTTTCAAGGTAAAGAAATGTATATATACACACACACATTTGTAATTTGGCTGAACATTCCGTTTAAATAAAAATTATAAAACAGAATTTCTCACCGCGACAATGAGTCAAACCTCCAGCAAGAAATGTTTGATTTAGATTACCTCAGCATTGACAGGATATTTGTAGCATCAGTCCTTATGATTACCTCTGCATTTACAGGATTTTTGTAACATCAAACAAATGTCATCCGTGCTACTCACATCAGTGATATTGGATGCATTCGTTTTAGCTCACCCTGTGCCTTGGGTGGGTGAGGATTTCACTTTAGGACCAATAGAATGATCTAAAAAGTGCACACTCCAGCCACCCGGTGCAACGGTCAAGCTAAAACGAATGCACCTAATGAACAAAATAATTCCCATGCAGAAAGCACTGAAAGCCTCTCACCTGTGTGGATGAGCACGTGTCTGCGGAGATGGTAGGAGCTGCGGAAGGCAGCGTTGCAGTGCTCGCAGATGTGCGGTTTGGAGTTGGGAGACAGGCCGGTCCCCCCGCCGTCCAGCATCATGGCCTGTGCGGGGACGGGACAGAATGAAAGGTCAGAATAACCCGATTGCAATTTTACATCGAAGTTTTAACAACATGTTGTTTAAGGGGCAAACTGTTGTTAACATGAGCTGACCACAGCAAAACTGAACTGTTGTGTGACTTTATGGTAGCTTTGATTCTAAAACGCATTATTAATGTAAATGCTAGAGATGTGTTGTGTTCTACCTTGGGTTCTCCACGTTTTCTTCTGGCTTTCCCCTCCCCATCGCTGTTGCTCTTCCTTCTTCTTCCCGACGACTCTTTTGGCCCTTTCTCTGGTATTCCAGACATCTGAGGACAAAGCAGAGGAGGAGGTTGGCCATGTAAACAGATACGTTCTTATGATGTGATACCTCATGCACAGTTTGAATATTCTCAAAGGAGCGATAGGTGCTATACTGATAACTAATTTTGATCTTTACAGAGGGAGTCCCAAAGACAAAAAGATCAAAGCATACATGGATTAACTCTACAGAATATATCTATTGAGGAGGCCCCCTTTCAGCCACTAAAACTACAACATTAAAAAATAAACATGGCTCCCTCACCGGCTCTCCCATTCGGACATCGCCGTGGCTGAGGTCGTGCAGGAGCATGTTCTGATGGTTGTGGTGGTGGCCTCCACCAAACTGCATCTCCATCATCTCGTTGCCCTTACCCACGCCCCCTCCTCCTCCGCCACAGCTGCCACCCAGCCCTCCTCCCCCGCCACCTCCGCTATAAAGGGGCATGCGGTAATCCAGTTCACTCATCCGCTCTTGCTTGATGCCCATGCCGTGGAGGAAGCCGTGGGCGTTGGGTGGCGAGTCGCGCTCCTTCTTCAGGATCATCTCCTGGGGAAGGTCGCCCCCCATGACCGACTGCGAGGCCAGGCGGGTGAAGCTGGTGACGGGCGGCAGGTGGCTGAACATGAGCATGCCCGGGGCAAAGTTGGGGTCCATGCCCCCATTGCCTCGCAGAAACTCGTTGCCTAGCTTGTCTTGGATAATACTCATGGTTGGTCAGCACGTGCAGAAAGGGGAAACACTAAATGGGGCCAAGTGGGGATGTCCTGGAAGAGAAGGGAGGAGGCTAAGTATAGCTCCACAATATCAGTTTTACAATTGTTATTTAGCAGATGCTCTTATCCAGAGCAACTTAGAGGATTAATTAGGGTTAAAGTGAAATTTCACAATTGTTCAACTTCATATTCATCATCTCCAGCACCACCTGTGAAAATGGCATGTTTCTATGTTTTCTGGGGAAAAAGAGGAACATCATTGACATCATTGATTTTAACCAATTATGAGTAGGCATTGCCTACTAATTAGCTGATGTCATTGGAAACACTTATCTACCTCTATCTTTTTTACTACAAAAAATTGAAATGTACTATTTTCACATGTTGATGTTGGGGTGATGCTGGAGATGAAGTTGAAAAATTGTGAAATTTCTCTTTAAGTGCCTTGCGCAAGGGCTCGCCGACAGATTTTTCTACATCTTGAGTTGAGATAATATATTAGACAAGTTGTTTTCTCATGTGTTTTTTTGCATGAGAGAAAAGAAAAAAAAACAGTTACACCGTGGAAGATATAGGCTGCAAGCCTACAATCTTGTAAGGTTTTGGTTTAACCCTGACCTTAGGGCTAGACTGGTCCCAGGTGGAGTCAGCGTGCTCTACATTTCCCCAGTCATCCATTAATTACTTGATTGGATTTATTGGGATTTGCCTATCTGGAACAGGACGCGTGAGTAGTTCTATTTCTACGGAGTGAGGCTATGATATAGTGGCTGGGTTATGGTTATCAAGCAAAAACTGTGTTGTGGCTCCTTTGAAGACCTTATAAACACCCTGCTTCTTGTTTACTTTAAGTAATATAATTGTCTAATGTTCCATGTAGGATAACCCACATTTCCAAATGCCAGGCTGCTATGGCTAAATAAAATTGCCATGATTAAAGAGGGCAAAATAACTCCACCGTTAAAGCAGGGACATATGACTAAATTGCCTAGTCCAGTGTTATCGTGCAAAGCGCAAGGGGAGCGACATGCGTGATCCATGTCATATAAGATTCACAGCACCGCAGCAAAATCAAGGCCATTACTAGCCGTGCTAAGTCTCTCTCACCGGGTCAACAAAGATTAAACAAAGATTAAAGAAACGACTTAAGCTAAAGCAAAGCTTAACCTCTTGACTGCTGGCAGCATGCTCCCAACAATGGACCAAGGCCAGCAGCTGTGCCAGTCTGAATAGAATATCAGCCTAATAAAAATGGTGCTGAAGAGTTTGCTCTCGAAAACCCAATGCATTAACAAGGCATTCTGCCTTATCCCAAGGGTTCTCAGCTATAAGCACCACTTACTGGTGGGACCATGTGAACTACAATCCCAATGCTCTGTTTTAACGTTTAGAAACGTCAATAATCAACACTTGCGATGCAGTTCTCGAAACATATGGAAATTCTTTCCTATCAGCTAAATAATCTTTAAAATAAAAAAGATACACTTATTGTAGCAGGGTTTCACAGCTCCATAAGGCTGTAAAACCACACTTCCCAGTTATGCTTTCCCTTAAATTAGCACAGATGGTCGCCTCTGTCTTCCGTAAACAAGCGCTGTAACACAGAGATATGGCAGTGTGGGAACAACTAACCCTAAAAAAAAAAAGTTGTGTAGTAATTTAACCTCTTTTTTGGTGAAAATGATTTCTTGTTTATATGAAAGATACATTCCTTATGTTTCCAAAACGGTACCGCAAGCGATGTGTGTTAACTGTCAGCCAGAGCGTCAGGGCTCTTAACAAAACTCCCCCGGCCAAAAGATACCTTGATGAATACACACTAAAGGTAGTTAGCGTCTAGGAATGGGCAACTGTAGGCTATGCTTGCCCTGCACACCAATGTTCAGATAGGCACTAATCTAGTCCAACAGTGGACATCCCCTGCAGTCTGACCTTAATATCAAATAGGAATGTAGCTTGATATTGAGACAGAAAAAAGATTAACCCATCTTGTTTTTGTGAATCTGAGCGACTCTTATCGATTCCCTGGGTCATTTCATGTTTATCTGAGCTATTACCGTTTAAGCAGGCAGAAATTTGGCAGATATGACGTAGCATTGTGATAACGCCGCTCTCACTACACTGGAAGTTAATAGGAATTTGACTTTTAGATTGCGAAAACATCTATCATACATGTCAGATTTCAATACTGTCCGATGTCATAACGCGGGAGGTTGTCTCTCGAATAAGCCATTGATCATATTTGAAAAATTCCTACCTCGAGAAATGTGTAATTTAACAGAGGCCCTAAACACATTTCTGTTATTTGTCTGCCTCTTCAGTCCAGGGTGCACTGCATGGTGTCGTTGCGAATGTCAGACTCCACTCTGAGGCACATCGATCTGCAGGTTGAACATGGTGAGATTGTAGATTCCTAAATTAACAGTGCAGTTTGTTTAGGCAATTGTACAGCTAACTAGCTACTCCACATGCTGATATTGAATTTGGTATTACTGTGAGTAGCTACATTTAATAGCTAGCCAGCCCATAGAGCGCATTGCATTGTGGGTTTTGTAGTCGACTTAAGCTGCAACAGATTTCCACAACAATTCTCATGTTGCTACCAACCTTAACAACAAAATGTAACATTTGTTGACAAAAAATATCGTTCTCACTTAAATTATAGGAATTAGTGGTTTTGGGTGGATTCTTTCTTTAAGGTGTCTGCATGCTCCCATCCAAAACAACATGTGTTTCGTGCACACAACGGCTGTTCGTGTAAACAAAAAAAATTCTTGAGGCAAGCCCAAGTTCGGGAGCTTTAGTCTACGGCCATTCGTTGGTCAACAGTAGAAATTCTTAAATTAAGTGTTTGTCATTCAACGATACTCATTTTCATGCAAATGTTTCCACTTGAGAAATACTGCATCTTAGTTAGATGTAAAATTGTGCGACTAAGATCTACTCTGCAAAAACATCAAAAGTAATGACAGATTTCTTGAGTTATCTTAGATTGGCTGACTATTCTGGCTCTGGTGTCTCAAGAGGGACAAACAATGCTATTGTGGGATTTTTCAAATTTTTCAAGCAAAGGTCTTTAAAAGGGAGTATGCGACTTGGGCTGACTCCATTCGAGTCAACTGGTTGAAAATATTCACGCAGCTCTAGCTCCTATACATTCGTTTTTCTTGAACTCCTTATTGTTATTACAATTATTATGATCATTATAATAAGTAATGTCATTATCATTAGTAGGCTTCTTATACAGTGCATTCGGAAAGTATTCAGACCCCTTGACTTTTTCCTAAAATGTGTACATTACAGCCTTACTCTAAAATGGATTAAATTGTCCCCCCCCCCCCCCGTCTACACACAATACCCCATAATGACGACGTAAAAACAGGTCCGTAGAAATTTTTGCAAATGTATTAAATATAAATAACACATTTACATAGGTATTTAGACCCTTTACTCAGTACTTTGTTGAAGCACCTTTGGCAGTGATTACAGCCTCGAGTCTTCTTGGGTATGACGCTACAAGCTTGGCACACCTGTATTTGGGGAGTTTCTCCCATTCTTCTCTGCAGATCCTCTCAAGCTCTGTCAGGTTGGATGAGCAGCGTCACTGCACAGCTATTTTCAGGTCTCTCCAGAGATGTTCGATCGGGTTCAAGTCCAGGCTCTGGCTGGGCCACTCAAGGACATTCAGAGACTTGTCCCGAAGCCATTCCTGCGTTGTCTTGGCTGTGTGCTAAAGGTCGTTGTCCTGTTGGAAGGTGAACCTTCGCCCCAGTCTGAGGTCCGGAGTGCTCGGGAGCAGGATTTCATCAAGGATCTCTCTGTACTTTGCTCCGTTCATCTTTCCCTTGATCCTGACTAGTCTCCCAGTCCCTGCCGCTGAAAAACATCCCCACAGTATGATGCTGCCACCACCATGCTTCACCGTAGGGATGGTATTGGCCAGGTGATGAGCGCTGCCTGGTTTCCTCCAGACATGACGCTTGGCATTCATTCCAAAGAGTTTAATCTTGGTTTCATCAGACCAGAGAATCTTGTTTCTCATGGTCTGAGAGTCATTTAGGTGCCTTTTTGCAAACTCCAAGCGGGCTGTCATGTGCCTTTTACTGAAGAGTGGCTTCCATCTGGCCCCTTCTCCTCCGATTACTCAGTTTTGACAGGCGGCCAGCTCAGACAAGACAATGCGAGATACAGATTACAAAGATATAGCCTACGCGCACAGTTCCGACTGACTGTCTCCCCCCTTGCCTGCTCTTTATCTTAGCTATGAAAGATGTGAGTGTGTGTTCAGTCTTCGGTCCGTTGCGTCTAGAATAGCTTAGCCTACTCATTGATAGCCCCTACTTTAGTGAACTTGTGAGAAATTTCAAGCCAAGAAATTGACAGATACAGCATTGCGAGATTACCGATGCATGGTTAGGACTGTCTGCCTGGTTGCCGACCTATGCCCCTCCCCTCGCTCTTTATTTGCTGTGAATAACGCAAGAGTTTGTTCTCGGAAATAGCCTACGGCAACTACAACGGGCCAGGAGTCAAGGAATCGATTCATTTGGAGTCGACTCTCCACCACTACTTGTTTATCCATTGTCTATGCAAATGTAATTAAATGTGGTTACAAATGTTTTTACCACAGCATTGTTGATTACTTGTTTCTGATTGGTTAGAAGGGCATTCTAGAATGGACATTAAAACCAAATAACGGGACCGTTGTAAAAGATATCGGGACTTGACGCAATATGCACCTACACATGCAGACCGTACTTGCTACAAAGTTACAGAAATATAAACCAACAACCACACTAACTGATATTGGACACATTGTAAATGCAGATCCACCGAGGAAAAACTTAGCTAGCTAGTATTGATTTGCTTCTGCAAAGCATTTGATGGCCTAACGTGGTGAGTGATGAACATTAATTTCGCCAGTCCCTATGTTGCAGTCATGACAAGTGGCGCTATGCTGTCAAATCCTCCCACGTTTCTAGTTTGACCAACTGTTTCCAGCAACTGATATTTTTGAATTCGGTTGTCATATTGGCAGGTTTGCTAGCAACAAACTATTTAGCTAGCTTCTAGCCTAGTGTTTGATATACAATGTGATCTCCTCATAATGAAGTTTCAACGTGTGCCCTGACGGGAAGGCACTATGGCAGGCAAAATCGGGCATTATAAACTCATTGTTATGGACGTATCCAAATAAATGTCAACAGAAAACAGCTTAAACAAATGCAGCAACTTTGCTGTTACTCTGGCTGCAGAGGTCATGACTGTGTTAGCCGTAGCTAGTTGGCTAGCTAGCAAGGGACAAGAACGTTGCCATGGAACATGTAGAAAGACCAACTGGGTGGCGTCCATAAATATCCAACTAACTAAACAAACGACTGGGTCGCGTCTCTAGCAACCAAAAGATGACAAAGTATGAATTATCTTGTAAAAATATAAATACAAACTATTTTTTTCTCCTATTGGTAAATGTGTGCCTTTAGTATTGTTTTCTTTGGCAACTGTGGTAAAAGCGGAATAAACGCCGACATTCTGTACATTACCTTGGAAAAATGAACTCCGCAAAGGGACTCGGCTCCATCTCGTCCCGCTTATTCATAGAATGCATATTGTCACAATATTGTTTTGAACACTGTTTCGACTGATGTCCAACTGAGCATTGTACTCAATGCATTGTCAATGAGAGCTGATAAAGATTTTACCAAAAGTGCATTAAAGTGGCTTGGAAATAGAATGACATTCAAAAGGAGGCAAATAATTAGTAGGAAAACCTTTTGATGTCACCAGATTGACATTAGATGCAGTTTAACGTTAGCTAGCTAAGATTGAGGGGAGGCCACCGGACTATAGCTCGCTAACGTTAGCATTTCTATCTATTTTTGATAAACTTTGCTAGCTAATGACAACATTGCCATCTGTCTAAAGTAAATCTGACGACATGATAATACTGGCAGTTGTTTCCTACTAAATATTTGACTACTTTAGCAATGTCATTGTATTTCCTGGCCTGCCTGCTCTGAGAAGAGGGGGGAGGAGCAGACAGGCCGAGAACAGAGAGGAGATAAATGCAAGGAAATCAAGATAGCAGTGGCAGCTGTATAAATAACATCCAAAAGGGCTTTACCTTCTCAAACATGGCAGAAAGCTAACACAATATGATGCCCCGTCACCTTATTAATTCAGCCACTTTGATAGCAAGTTAAACTAGGGGTTGTGTTTACGCCTAATTCTGCGATTTTCACGCAGGAAAAAAAGATAAAAACGCACAAGAAATGTCTTTCTGCATTTTGTAAACACAGATCTAAAATGCTTCTTATTGTAATTTCTGCTCTGCATCAGACTATTTTTGTGCTTAAGTTGCACTTCTATACTCGGATGAGAATTCACGAACGGGCATTCTATCAGCAGACAGGTTGACGACTGATGTGTAGCTTCTTTTCTCCAGTCCTTTTTTCGGTGTAGCCAGCATTTTTTCTCTATGGTAAAATGCAAGATTAACTTATAGCAAAACATTAGGAAATGTAGCTGGCTACATTATTTTTATGATAGGTGCGATTTTGCCTGGCATAGAAAATGTGCTCTCTTGTCAGGGCACTGTTGTTCAGAGGAGCTAGCCAACAACACAGCTAACACAATCACTTCAAACTGAAGCTGGAATGACTGCAAACTAGCTGTGTTTCGTTTTACCTTTTTTCATTTGACATTTCTTTGTATGTATCCATAAAAATGATGCCAGCTGATTCGTGATTTCGACTGGCTGAGAAACACTGCCTGCCTGTCTCGTCCCGACACGTTCATTACTATGGGACAGCTGGAGATCGAATTTGATGAGACAGTGGATTGTGCAGTCAGATGGAACAGAGTAAATAGGCATTTTAACGTCATACATGTAGCCGGTGGTAACTTGTGGAATAGACACCGGCTGGAAGGCGGTTTTAACCAATCAGCATCTAGGATTAGACCCAACGCAGGGTGCCTAGATACAGCCATTAGCTGTGGTATATTGGCCATATACCACAAACCCCTGAGGTGCCTTATTGCTATTATAGACTGGTTACCAACGTAATTAGAGCAGTAAAAATAAATGTTGTCATACCCGTGGTATACGGTCTGATATACAATGGCTGTCAGCCAATCAGCATTCAGGGCTCATAGCACCCAGTTTATAATTACAAACAAACACGTGACTGGCTCAACTGTGCTGGGAAACTAAGTAAGCTTTAGGTGAAATAAGAATGCAATCTGCTTCATCTAACACATTGCACAAGTTGGCTGCAGGTATTTACTATTATATATTTTTTTTAAACTTCAAAGAAGTAGTTTACAGTATTGATGTTACTGAAAACCCATCCCGTGGCTATTTCCAAATACCTGGGTACTACCAAGCCTATTTCTGATTGGCTTGAAGGGCATTCTAGAGCGTGCGTTATGGTACATCCTCACAGTAGAATTCAAAGTCTATAGTTCATTCTTACATGTTCTATGTTTGAGCTGCTTTTGAAATGTTGCCCAAGATTCTAACTGTCTCAAATGACCTTGTGCTCGCCTGCTACCAATTAGACATCACCATAACATTAGGCCCGCGAAGAATAGTGTAGCCAGTCATCATCACCAATCAAATGTAGGCTACTTCTGAAACATAATCCAAATCACGTGTTACGTGCGACATTTTGTATATTGCATGCAGCCAAACAAAAATCGTTGTTGCAGTGTAAAATGTGCAATTTTAGTTTCCCCTTTCAAATTACACTGTCTGGTTGACAATTGATTCAAATGTATTACCCGGGATGTGAACACAATGAATTTGCTGCCATTGACAATTTATAAGAACCACAGGCTGAAGACACTGCCTGTGATAAGCATATCAAATTACACGGTCCACTAAACTAGTCTAAAACAAAACATTTCACCTTGAATTTAGTAACATAATGTGATCAAACGTTAAAACTGCTAGTTGGGTGACTATTCCAGCTGGCTCCTGAACGTCTCAGGCGCAAATGTATTGTTTAGTCTAACCGACCATTTGGATACTCGACATCGAATTATATGGAAAGCGGATGGGCTTTTGTGATGAATAGCTAGCTAACTAGCTAGCAAACCTGCTACAATGAAATGAATTACGGTAGCCACCTACCTACTACCTATATGTCCTCGCCAGCTTTGTTGATACAAAACACACTTGTCACATAAATGCATTACTATTAAAACACAATAACACAGGACAACAAATCAACTCATACATTATGAAAATAGAAGCTAGATGGCGACGGCTCAATAATGAGTAGCTAGTTTTTGTTAATGTTAGCTATGAAGTCCAAGTAACGTTAATCTCATGCTGACAAAACATTACAGTACATTACCCTGGGATTCAATGGCTTTACAGTTCGCACGACCTTAATAAAACCCAAATACTGACATTATCTCACCGTGGGCGAGGAGTACATTTTATTAACCTGTTTATGAAAGACGATTGGCTTGCTGTCCTTGGCTGGGACGAGGCTCGATAAAGAAATTCTGGTCATCTCTGGCGTTCGAGCCTATTTGTCGAGCTACAGTAACTAGCTAGCTATAACTGTAGCTAATTATAACTAGCAATTACAGCTGCATGTATTAATACATTCCGTACTGTTTGCGGTGCAAGTTAACTTTAGATCCCATACTGCAAATAGTAACTACGGATGCCAAGAGACAAATTAGTGCTTACCAGCTAGATAAAGCTAACGAGCTAGCCGCTCCAACTGAAACCCCGCATTATTATGGCCCATGCAACAGAGAAACAATGATGCTCGGCTTTTGAGTGCATCTCTCGCTGGTTTAAGCGATTTGCGTTTGACATTTCCACAGAACTCGACATAATTTCAACAAATACTCCAAACTAAATGGAAATGTAAAGGTACATTTACCTACACATGACCGCTATTTGCTTTAAACGTTCGTATTTTCTTCCCTTTCTCGTTCCTTTGAGGTTTTATAGCCAAAACATTGTTGTCTTGCGGCTGTTGCTTTCTTCCATCTTGTCTTGGCGCGGGGAGTTATGGGTCTAACGAGCGGACGGGTCGTGAGAGAGGAGGAGACAGGGGTTTCCTCTAGGGTCAGTGCTCTCCAGAGTCCTTGGGACGTCCCAACCATAAACGATTAACTCTAACCTTAACCCTTACTTAACCATTTTACATTTCATCCTCAATGGGATAGGGACATCCCAAGGATCCCGGAAAGCTCGGAGCTTTCTACGAGCTTCGATAGCCACAAAGTCCGATTCCGCAGCCACAAAGTCCAAATTGGTAACAAAAAAAATGCCCTTTGATCTTCGTTTAAGGTTTGGGTTAGGAATGACATTAGCAGTGTGGTTAGGGATAAGGTTAGGGTTAGGTTTAAAATCAAATTTTAAGAAGAGAAATTGTAGAAATGTGCTGGGTTTATGACTTTGTGGCTATAGAAGCTAGTGACGACTGGAGACAGGCAAGAGAGTTGCTGCAGACTTGCATACCCTAGAGATGGCTAGTGTGACCTAAGGTCGCGTGACATCCTTTTCCACTGTCAGGTCGATATTGTTGACTGGAATATTTCCACTATATTTAGTTGTATTTTATTGTGGTTAAATTGTAATTCTGTAAGGTAAATCATCATTGCACTGTAGATTAAACAAATACAGATGGGCTTCTGATGATATAAGTCACAACATTTTGAATTTAGTGAGTTAATCAATACCTTTATGAATTCTTCTATCATAAGGGCTAGGTCTCTCTCTCTCTCTCTCTCTCTCTCTCTCTCTCTCTCTCTCTCTCTCTCTCTCTCTCTCTCTCTCTCTCTCTCTCTCTCTCTCTCTCTCTCTCTCTCTCTCTCTCTCTCTCTCTCTCTCTCTCTCTGCAACCAGTCAGGATGTTCTCGATGGGCGGCAGGTAGCTTAGTGGTTAAGAGCGTTGTGCCAGTAACCGAAAGGTCACTGGTTCTAATCCCCGAGCCGACTAGGTGAAAAATCTGTCGATGTGCCCTTGAGCAAGGCACTTAACCCTAATTGCTCCTGTAAGTCGCTCTGGATAAGAGCGTCTGCTAAATGACTAAAATGTATAACTTTTTGAGGACCCATACCAAATCTTTTCAGTCTCCTGAGGGGGAATAGGCTTTGTCATGCCCTCTTCATGCCTGTCTTGGTGTGTTTGGACCATGATAGTTCGTTGGTGATGTGGACAACCTGTTCCACTACAGCCCCGTCGATGAGAATGGGGGCGTGCTCAGTCCTTTTTTTCTTCCTGTAGTCCACAATCATCTCCTTTGTCTTGATCACATTGAGGGAGAGGTTGTTATCCTGGCACCACACGGCCAGGTCTCTGACCTCCTCCCTATAGGCTGTCTCATCGTTGTCGGTGATCAGGCCTACCACTGTTGTGTCGTTGGCAAACTTAATGATGGTGTTGTAGTCGTGCCTGACCATGCAGTCATGGGTGAACAGGGAGTACAGGAGGGGAATAAGCATGCACCCCTGAGGTGCCCCCGTGTTGGGGATCAGCGTGGCAGATGTGTTGTTACCTACCCTTACCACCTGGGTGCGGCCCGTGAGGAAGTCCAGGAACCAGTTGCAGAGGGAGGTGTTTAGTCCCAGGATCCTTAGCTTAGTGATGAGCTTTGAGGGCACTATGGTGTTGAACGCTGAGCTGTAGTCAATGAATAGCATTCTCACGTAGGTGTTCCTCTTGTCCAGGTGGGAAAGGGCAGTGTGGAGTGCAATAGAGATTGCATCATCTGTGGATCTGTTGGGGCGGTATACAAATTGGAGTGGGTCTAGGGTTTCTGGGATAATGGTGTTGATGTGAGCCATGACCAGCCTTTCAAAGCACTTCATGGCTACAGACGTGAGTGCTATGGGTCGGTAGTCATTTAGGCAGGTTATCTTAGTGTGCTTGGGCACAGGGACTATGGTGGTCTGCTTGAAACAGGTTGGTATTACAGACTCAGTCAGGGACATGTTGAAAATGTCAGTGTAGACACCTGCCCGTTGGTTAGCACATGCTCGGAGTACACGTCCTGGTAATCAGTCTGGCCCTGCGGCCTTGTGAATGTTGACCTGCTTAAAAGTCTTACTCACATCGGCTACGGAGAGCGTGATCACATAGTCATCTGGAACAGCTGGTGCTCTCATGCATGCTTCAGTGTTGCTTGCCTCGAAGCGAGCATGGAAGTGATTTAGCTCGTCTGGTAGGCTTGTGTCACTGGGCAGCTCGCAGCTGTGCTTCCCTTTGTAGTCTGTAATCGTTTTCAAGCCCTGCCATATCCGACAAGCATCAGAGCCGGTGTAGTACGATTCAATCTTAGTCCTGAATTGACTCTTTGCCTGTTTGATGGTTCGTCAGAGGGCATAGCAGGATTTCTTATAAGCGTCTGGGTTAGAGTCCCGTCCTTATGTGTGTTAGAGTCCTTGAAAGCGGCAGCTCTACCCTTTAGCTCAGTGCGGATGTTGCCTGTAATCCATTGCTTCTGGTTGTGGTATGTACGTACGGTCACTGTGGGGACGACGTCATCGATGCACTTATTGATGAAGCCAGTGACTGATATGGTGTACTCCTCAATGCTATCTGAAGAATCCCGGAACATATTCCAGTCTGTGCTAGCAAAACAGTCCTGTAGCTTAGCATCTGCATCATCTGACCACTTTTTTATGAACCGAGTCACTGGTGCTTCTTGCTTTAGTTTTTGCTTATAAGCAGGAATCAGGAGGATAGAGTTATGGTCAGATTTACCAAATGGAGGGCGAGGGAGAGCTTTGTATGCGTCTCTGTGTGTAGAAATGAGGTAGAATGGATTTAATGCATTAAAGTCCCCAGCCACTAGGAGCGCTGCCTCTGGATGAGCGTTTTCCTGTTTACTTATGACCTTATACAGCTCATTGAGTGCAATCTTAATGCCAGTATCGGTTTGTGGTTGATAGACAGCTACGAAAAATATAGATGAAAAGTCTCTTGGTAAATATTGTGGTCTACAGCTTATCATGAGATACTCTACCTCAGGCGAGCAAAACCTCGAGACTTCCTTAGTATTCGATTTTATCCACCAGCTGTTGTTTACAAATATACACAGACCGCCACCCCTTGTCTTACCGTAGTGAGCCGTTCTATCCTGCCAATGTAGCGTATATCCCGTCAGCTGTATGTTGTCCATGTCGTCGTTCAGCCACGACTCGGTGAAACATAAGATATTACAGTTTTTAATGTCCCGTTGGTAGGATAACCTTAATCTTAGGTCATCTAATTTATTTTCAAATAATTGAACATTGGCTAATAGAATTGATGGAAGAGGCAGTTTACTCGCTTGACGTCAGATCCTTACAAGGCACCCTGACCTACGTCCACGATATCTCCGTCTGCACTGGCTCTGGGCTAGGGTCATGTATAGTGGCTTGGTGCCCATGATGCGGCCGTTCATCTCCATCACAGCCTTGGTGGCTGAGAAAGCCATTAAAACCCCCAAAGTGGTATCCAAATACTGATGTGGACTGGGTCCATATGGCCTGTGTTGCTCCCATTCTAGGAGGGATTAATTCATTTCAAATTAGGAAAATTTCAACTGAGACTGTAAATCAGTCCATCAGTGAGGCTAGTCCTAAAAGAGATAGATGGTTGGGGAGGCCAACAGCAGATTCCATACTGTGCGTAGAGTCCCAACTGCAAGAGTTCCCTGAGTACAATGTGTCAACCAAGGGGAGGAGGTTGGTGGGTTGTTGCGAGATAGGGAGAGGGCCCCAAATCAAATTCCAAATAGCTTGCACTGCCCCTGGGAAGACCTGGCCCATTTTAAAGCCACGAAGAACACACAAAGAACACACTGAAGAAAGTCATGGTGGCGCTCCTCTTCATAAAGAATGTTGTAATGATGTTTCAGCAGAGATGGTTTTTGCTCACACAGAAACACAAGACAGACAATGTGTAGTGACTCAAGACATCTTACAAGGGAACGCACACTTGCAGTCCCCATTGTGGCGTACAGCAGGTCAGCCACCAGGGGGGTTCGTCGAGGCCTGGTAACAGATGAAGTATACATCACGAGGCAGTGGCTCCATCTGCTGGACGTGCCAGGTCTCGACGGGCTCCCCGGACAGGACTAATTGGGAGCTGGTGAGTAATTAAGGGCGGATTGCTCACCAGCTGTGCAAGGCCCATAAAGCTGCCAGAAGGGCAGCTCATGGGGAGGACTAGGGGAAGTAAGGTAACTTCCGTGCAGTTGGAGACGGTATCCTGGAGAGGGTCTCATGGGGGAGACCTAACCTTTTTCTTTTGATTATTTCATTAATAAACACCCTTGAAACCGAGCTAATCATACTCTGTCCATGTCTGATCTGTGCAAACGTCTTGACCCAACCCCCTGATCTGCCACACCATCAAAAGAGGATTTCAAAGGCTGGTCCTCCTCTCTGACATTGAGTTGTCTCTGGAGGTCTGCAGGATTGTTGCCAGAATCTTACTGGATGCAGCAGACCTTCAGAACTTCAGGGAGAGGAAAGATATCCAGCCCATATGACCCAAACAAGTTGCTGATGTGCCTGGACAAAGGAGGGGAACTGAAGTTCAGGGAGGAGGACCAGTCTTCTTTCGATGAAGAATGCAAGTGTGCATTCCCTTTCAATGTCATGTGTAAATGATATTAATTTCTTCATTAATTATTAATGGATCATTATAGATGAAGAAATATGGTAAATGATAGCACTGGGAAAATGTATCGAATGCTTGCTCAAATCCTTGATGCAGCATATACACTGCTCAAAAAAATAAAGGGAACACTTAAACAACACAATGTAACTCCAAGTCAATCACACTTCTGTGAAATCAAAACTGTCCTCTTAGGAAGCAACACTGATTGACAATACATTTCACATGCTGTTGTGCAAATGGAATAGACAACAGGTGGAAATTATAGGCAATTAGCAAGACACCCCCAATAAAGGACTGGTTTTGCAGGTGGTGACCACAGACCACTTCTCAGTTCCTATGCTTCCTGGCTGATGTTTTGGTCACTTTTGGATGCTGGCGGTGCTTTCACTCTAGTGGTAGCATGAGATGGAGTCTACAACCCACACAAGTGGCTCAGGTAGTGCAGCTCATCCAGGATGGCACATCAATGCGAGCTGTGGCAAGAAGGTTTGCTGTGTCTGTCAGCGTTGTGTCCAGAGCATGGAGGCGCTACCAGGAGACAGGCCAGTACATCAGGAGACATGGAGGAGGCCGTAGGAGGTCAACAACCCAGCAGCAGGACTGCTACCTCCGCCTTTGTGCAAGGAGGAGCAGGAGGAGCACTGCCAGAGCCCTGCAAAATGACCTCCAGCAGGCCACAAATGTGCATGTGTCTGCTCAAACGGTCAGAAACAGACTCCATGAGGGTGGTATGAGGGCCCGACGTCCACAGGTGGGGGTTGTGCTTACAGCCCAACACCGTGCAGGACGTTTGGCATTTTCAAGAGAACACCAAGATTGGCAAATTCGCCACTGGCGCCCTGTGCTCTTCACAGATGAAAGCAGGTTCACACTGAGCACATGTGACAGACGTGACAGAGTCTGGAGACGCCGTGGAGAACGTTCTGCTGCCTGCAACATCCTCCAGCATGACCGGTTTGGCGGTGGGTCAGTCATGGTGTGGGGTGGCATTTCGTTGGGGGGCCGCACAGCCCTCCATGTGCTCGCCAGAGGTAGCCTGACTGCCATTAGGTACCGAGATGAGATCCTCAGACCCCTTGTGAGACCATATGCTGGTGCGGTTGGCCCTGGGTTCCTCCTAATGCAAGACAATGCTAGACCTCATGTGGCTGGAGTGTGTCAGCAGTTCCTGCAAGAGGAAGGCATTGATGCTATGGACTGGCCCGCCTGTTCCCCAGACCTGATTCCAATTGAGCACATCTGGGACATCATGTCTCGCTCCATCCACCAACGCCACGTTGCACCACAGACTGTCCAGGAGTTGGCGGATGCTTTAGTCCAGGTCTGGGAGGAGATCCCTCAGGAGACCATCCGCCACCTCATCAGGAGCATGCCCAGGCGTTGTAGGGAGGTCATACAGGCACGTGGAGGCCACACACACTACTGAGCCTCATTTTGACTTGTTTTAAGGACATTACATCAAAGTTGGATCAGCCTGTAGTGTGGTTTTCCACTTTAATTTTGAGGGTGACTCCAAATCCAGACCTCTATGGGTTGATAAATTTGATTTCCATTGATAAGTTTTGTGTGATTTTGTTGTCAGCACATTCAACTATGTAAAGAAAAAAGTATTTAATAAGATTATTTCATTCATTCAGACTTAGGATGTGTTAGGTTTCTTTGGTAAGGGTGATGGTTCTATGTGGAACCATAATGACCAGCCAGCGACTCAAATAACCCTTTGAGCCCTTACATGTTTATCTGCCGTTCAGAAAAAGTTTTTTTACTCTTTTAGTGATAATTAAAATATAGCGGAAGTGGCTCAATATAATATTTGGGTGTGTGGTTTGCACCGAGTTCCTTTTGTGCAACTTGAGTGAGAGTGCCATTTCAGTTTATCAGTTCTGTTGTGTTATGCAAGTAGATGTGAAGCATGCCAACTAACAGTTGTGGAGTCTTATTAAAGACGAATATAATAGCATGTGTAAATTAAGAGCTGTTACTTTTTGTAAAAATTGTTCAGTCACAATTTCACTATTCAAATCAAATTTGTCACTATTCAAATCAAATTTGTCACACGCGCCGAATACAACAGATGTAGACATTACTGTGAAATGCTTACTTACAAACCCTTAACCAACAATGCAGTTTAAAGACAAATAAGAGTTAAGAAAAGATTTACTAAATAAACTAAAGTCAAAAAATTAAAGGGTAACAATAAAATAACAATAACGAGGCTATATGCGGGGGTACAGGTTAGTCAAGGTAATTGAGGTAATACGTGCATGTAGGTAGAGGTAAAGTGACTATGCATAGATAATAAACAACGAGCACCAGCAGCGTGAAAATAAAATGGGGGGGGGTCAATGCAAATAGTCCGGGTAGCCATTTGTTTAGCTGTTCAACAGTCTTATGGCTTGGGTAGAAGCTGTTAAGAAGCCTTTTGGACCTAGACTTGGCACTCCGGTACCGGTAGCAGAGAGAACAGTCTATGACTAGGGTGGCTGGAGTCTTTGGCAATTTTTAGGGCCTTCCTCTGACTGGTATAGAGGTCCTGGATGGCAAGAAGCTTGGCCCCAGTGATGTACTGGGCCATATGCACTACCCTCTGTAGCGCCTTGATGCAACCAGTCAGGATGCTCTCGATGGTGCAGCTGTATAACTTTTTGAGGATCTGAGGACCCATGGAAAATCTTTTCAGTCTCCTGAGGGGCAATAGGCGTTGTTGTGCCCTCTTCACGACTGTCTTGGTGTGTTTGGACCATGTTAGTTTGTTGGTGATGTGGACACCAAGGAACTTGAAGCTCTCAACCTGCTCCACTAAAGCCCCGTCAATGAGAATAGGGGTGTGCTCGGTCCTCCTTTTCCTTTGGTCCACAATCATCTCCTTTGTCTTCATTACATTGAGGGAGAGGTTGTTGTCATGGCAGCACACTGCCAGGTCTCTGACCTCCTCCCTATAGGCTGTCTCATCGTTGTCGGTGATCAGGTCTATCACCGTTGTGTCATCGGCAAACTTAATGATGGTGTTGGAGTTGTGCTTGGCCACGCATTCGTGGGTGAACAGGGAGTACAGGAGGGGAATAAGCATGCTCACCTGAGGGGCCCCCGTGTTGAGGATCAGCAAGGCAGATGTGTTGTTGCCTACCCTTACCACCAGGGGGTGGCCTGTCAGGAAGTCCAGGATCCAGTTGCAGAGGGAGGTGTTTAGTCCCAGGGTCCTTAGCTTGATGAGCTTTGAGGGCACTATGGTGTTGAACGCTAAGCTGTAGTCAATGAATAGCATTCTCAAATAGGTGTTCCTCTTGTCCAGGTGGGAAAGGACAGTGTGGAGTGCAATAGAGATTGCATCATCTGTGGATCTGTTGGGGCGGTATGCAAATTGGAGTGGGTCTAGGGTTTCTGGGATAATGGTGTTGATGTGAGCCATGACCAGCCTTTCAAATCACTTAATGGCTACAGACGTGAGTGCTACGGGTCGGTAGTCATTTAGGCAGGTTATATTAGTGTTCTTGGGCACATGGACTATGGTGGTCTGCTTGAAACATGTTGGTATTACAGACTCAGTCAGGGACATGTTGAAAATGTCAGTGAAGACACTTGCCATTTGGTCAGCGCATGCTCTGAGTACATGTCCTGGTAATCCGTCTGGCCCTGCGTCCTTGTGAATGTTGACCTGCTTAACATTCTTACTCACATCGGCTACGGAGAGCGTGATCACAGTCATCCGGAACAGCTGATGCTCTCATATGCATGTTTCAGTGTTGCTTGCCTCGAAGCGAGCATAGAAGTGATTTAGCTTGTCTGGTAGGCTCGTGTCACTGGGCAGCTCGCTGCTGTGCTTCCCTTTGTAGCCACACAACCACTACCTTAGAGTCGTTGGGTAAGCTCCTTCCTGCTTGGTCTGTCCAGGGGTGACATTGAATGGGGTCACAGTCTCTCCCAACCCCCCTGTCTTAGTCCCCCAGTAACTTGGGGCCAAAGCCAGGCCACTGGTACTTTTCAGCTGGCATTTACATAACTATAGCTAACTGTGAACTGTAACACCTTCTCACAAAGCAACTGTTTTGATTATGCAGAGGTTGTTGATTCTGCCCTTTACAAGTCCTCACTGTCAGTCCTAGCTATGGAAACACAATTTCCTTAGTATAACATAAGGGTGTATACACTAGTATATAACAATGGTGTTACAGTCGAAAAGCAGCATTGGATGCTTTGTGAATATGGGCCCTGGTGTAATGTGTGATTTTAGGCATGCTCCCATGGCTCCTGAGGACCTGCTCTCACTTGGGGCTAAATCCAGGCCACTGGTACTTTTCAGCTTTCATTTACATAACAATGCTAACTGTGAACTTTAACACCTTCTCACAAAGAAACTGTTTTGATTATGCAGAGGTTGTTGATTCTGCTCTTCACAAGTCCTCACTGTCAGTCCTAGCAATGGAAACAGTATAACATAAGGGTGTATTGTCGAAAAGCAGCATTGGATGCTTTGTGAATATGGGCCCTGGTGTAATGTGTGCTCTTAGGCATGCTCCCCAGTGATATATTCACTGTCCCGCCCCTCCCTCACCCATGTTCTCTCCCTCTTTCTCATGATGAACCTGATCCTGTGGTTGGAAGGCTTCTTGGCAGCCACCCCCTTCGGCACGCTGGTGGCCATCTTCGCTTTGTGCTTTGGCATCTCCGTGCCCCTCAACTTTGTGGGTGCCTTGCCTACTTTGGCTTCAAGAGGTCTGTGAGTTTCAGCTATCAATCACACTGTATGTATGAATAACTTTTTCAGGTCATCTTACATTGTGTGCATTTCCCTTCTGTGTTTGCAATCTCTTTCACACTGGCATAACAATCAGAGGAAACAAAGCACACTAACAAGGGTCTAACAATGTTTTTATGAGTTTCTATGCTACTCTCTGTGCTCTAGGCAGATACATGAACATTCCTTCTTCACCAAGCCCGTGCCCGGCATCGTCATGGGGGGCATCCTGCCCTTTGGCTGCATCTTCATCCAGCAAATGTTCATCCTCAACAGCATCTGGTCATTACATGGTTTCAACCAGGAGCATGAATTTGCCTAGTGGTGCTTGTATAATGATTCCAAAAGAAAACAACAAGTAATTCATTGATTATTAATGTGTAATTAAAATTTACAATCTAACTAATAAGTAACTACCTAATAATTTATTTGAACTAAGGTCACTCAGCCACTGAACAAGGAGACTGCATTTGATTCATTGTTGAGTATTTTCAACAACAAAGAAATCTCACCATATGTACTACATGTTTGGGTTCCTGTTCCTGGTGTTCATAATTTTCCTCATCACCTACTCCCAGTCCACCATCCTGCTTTGCTACTTCCACTTGTGTGCAGAGGTGGGTGGAGCCATACATCCATGGGTCTCGTTATCACAATAATGGCATGCTGTGCTCTCTCTCTTTGTATGTAAATGCATTGTGTAATATTTGTAAAACGTATTACCAACATTTCCAGTTTGCTAGATTATCTGTGTCGGTATGTTTATGTTACGTTCCCCAGCAAGAAAACCAAATAATGATGCTCAAACAGAAGGGGGATCTAACAAAGTGTCACTGACAACAACCAAAACGAAACAGGTGGGGTTTTAGGAGGGGTTCTGAAAGACACTCATGGGGGTGTCAACTGAAAGTTGACTAGCAACAACAACTGGAACCTAAAAGACACCCACCATGAGCACACACTAAATTTGCCCAAGAAGAGGCAAACAAAAGAAAAACCCACACCAAAGTTAAAGACAGAAAGCAAACCAAAAAGTGGAGCAAAACGAAAACAGGGAAGATCAGATAAAGGATTGTTTTTCTAGAAATCAAAATAGGGAGAGCCAACTAAAGGTGTTAACCCTCCACATCGCTCAAGCCAACTGGAGCACTGGGCCAACACAGGTGAAACCGCCTTCAGAATAAAGAGATGGACAACCCAGCACAGGTGGAACACATACTGACTAACAAGGTGACACCAATCAGTGTGTCCTACGTGCTACAGTGAGGGGAAAAAATATTTGATCCCCTGCTGATTTTGTACGTTTTCCCACTGACAAAGACATGATCAGTCTGTAATTGTAATGGTAGGTTTATTTGAACAGTGAGAGACAGAATAACAACAAAATAATCCAGAAAAACGCATGTCAAAAATGTTATCAATTGATTCGCATTTTAATGAGGGAAATAAGTATTTGATCCCCTCTCAATCAGAAAGATTTCTGGCTCCCATGTGTCTTTTATACAGGTAACGAGCTGAGATTAGGAGCACACTCTTAAAGGGAGTGTTCCTAATCTCAGCTTGTTACCTGTATAAAAGACACCTGTCCACAGAAGCAATCAATAAATCAGATTCCAAACTCTCCACCATGGCCAAGACCAAAGAGCTCTCCAAGGATGTCAGGGACAAGATTGTAGACCTACACAAGGCTGGAATGGGCTACAAGACCATCGCCAAGCAGCTTGGTGAGAAGGTGACAACAGTGCGATTATTCGCAAATGGAAGAAATTATAGACTGATCATTTCTTTGTCAGTGGGCAAACGTACGAAATCAGCAGGGGATCAAATACTTTTTCCCTCACTGTATATGTGTTAAAGTCTAACCTCAAAACATAAATGGGAAAACCAAAAGTGTAAAGTCTTCGTGTCAACAGTAAATCTATTCTTGTTTTATGAAAACATTCTAAATGATGCAAATATTTCTTTCTGATATCATTCAAGAAAATGCTCATCCAGAAGCGGTGCTCCTAGTGGCCGGGGACTTCAATGCAGGCACATTTCAATCAGTTTTACCTAATTTCTACCAGCATGTCACATGTGCAACCAGAGGAAAAAAACCTCTAGACCACCTTTACTCCACACACAGAGATGCGTACAAAGCTCTCCCTCGCCCTCCATTTGGCAAATCTGACCATAATTATATCCTCCTGATTCCTGCTTACAAGCTAAAATTACCAGTGACTCGCTTAATGTGGAAGTTGTCAGATGACGCGGATGCTAAACCACAGGATTATTTTGCTAGCACAGACTGGAATATGTTCCGGGATTCATCCGATTGTCACGACCGTCTATAAAGGGAGCAGACCAATACGCAGCGCGTTGAGTGAACATGATGACTTTAATTAGTAAAGCACGTCAATACAAAACAAAAGACGATAGTGAAGTCCACAGTGACAATGACTGAACTTGGAACAAAAACCCACAAATCCCACAGGAAAACAATCAGAATAAATATGGCTCCCAATCAGAGATAACGAGCCGACAGCTGACACTCGTTACCTCCGATTGGGATTGACCAAACCTAGAAACGAACCCCACAGAAATGCAAACAAGAAATACACCCAAAACCCAACATACCCAAACCAAACCCCAACAAAACAAATACACCCTGGCTCAAATATAAAAGTGCCGGAGCCAGAGTGTCACAGTACCCCCCCCTAAAGGTGCGAACTCCGGGCGCACCAGCATACAGTCTATGGGAGGGTCTGGGTGGGCGTCTGTCCACGGTGGCGGCTCTGGCCCTGGTCGTGGTCCCCACCCCACCTTAGTCACTATCCGCTTCCGTAGCCTCCTCCATATGACCACCCCCCAACTAAACCCCACTGGATTAAGGGGCGGCACCGGACTAACGGGCAGCACCGGACTAAGGGGCAGCACCGGACTAAGGGGCAGTACCGGACTAAGGGGCAGCACCAGGATAAGGGGCAGCACCGGGCTAAGGGACAGCACCGGACTCAATGGCGGATCCTGGCTGGCTGGCTCTGGCGGATCCTGGCTGGACGGCTCTGGCGGATCCTGGCTGGACGGCTCATGGCTGGCTGAAGGATCTGGCTGCTCATGGCTGGCTGACGGATCTGGCTGCTCATGGCTGGCTGACGGATCTGGCTGCTCATGGCTGGCCGACGGATCTGGCTGCTCATGGCTGGCCGACGGATCTGGCTGCTCATGGCTGGCCGACGGATCTGGCTGCTCATGGCTGGCCGACGGATCTGGCTGCTCATGGCTGGCTGAAGGATCTGGCTGCTCATGGCTGGCTGAAGGATCTGGCTGCTCATGGCTGGCTGAAGGCTCTGGCTGATCCTGTCTGGCAGAAGGCTCTGGCTGATCCTGTCTGGCGGAAGGCTCTGGCTGATCCTGTCTGGCGAAAGGTTCTGGCTGATCCTGTCTGGCGGAAGGCTCTGGCTGATCCTGTCTGGCGGAAGGCTCTGGCTGATCCTGTCTGGCGGAAGGCTCTAGCGGCTCCTGTCTGGCGGAAGGCTCTGGCTGATCCTGTCTGGCGGAAGGCTCTGGCTGATCCTGTCTGGCGGAAGGCTCTAGCGGCTCCGGTCTGGCGGACGGCTCTGAAGGCTCATGGCAGACGGGCGGCTTATGCAGCGCTTGGCAGACGGACAGTTCAGACGGCGTTGGGCAGACAGGCAGTTCAGGCGCCGTTGGGCAGACGGGCAGTTCAAGCGCCGTTGGGCAGACGGGCAGTTCAGGCGCCGTTGGGCAGACGGGCAGTTCAAGCGCCGTTGGGCAGACGGGCAGTTCAGGCGCCGTTGGGCAGACGGCAGACTCTGGCCGGCCGAGACGCACTATAGGCCTGGTGCGTGGTGCCGGAACTGGTGGTCCCGGGCTGAGGACACGCATCTCAGGGCTAGTGCGGGGAGAAGGAACAGGGCATGCTGGACCCTGGGGACGCACATAAGGCCTAGTGCGTGGTGCCGGAACTGGTGGTCCCGGGCTGAGGACACGCATCTCAGGGCTAGTGCGGGGAGCAGCAACAGGACGCACAGGACTCTGGGGACACACAGGAGGCTTGGTGCGTGGTGTAGGCACTGGTGGTACTGGGCTGGAGCGGGGAGGTGGCGCCGGAAATACCGGACCGTGCAGGCGTACTGGCTCCCTTGAGCACTGAGCCTGCCCAACCTTACCTGGTTGTATACTCCCCGTCGCCCGACCAGTACGGGAAGGAGGAATAACCCGCACCGGGCTATGTGGGCGAACCGGGGACACCATGCGTAAGGCTGGTGCCATGTAAGCCGGCCCGAGGAGACGCACTGGTGGCCTGATGCGTTGGGCCGGCTTCATGACATCCGGCTCAATGCTCAATCTAGCCCGGCCGATACGTGGAGCTGGAATGTACCGAACCGGGCTATGCCTGCGTACAGGAGACACCATGCGCTCTACTGCGTAACACGGTGTCTGCCCGTACTCTCGCTCTCCACGGTCAGTCCAGGGAGTAGGCGCAGGTCTCCTACCTGACTTCGCCACACTCCCTTTTAGCCCCCCCCCAAGAAATTTTTGGGTAGTACCCACGGGCTTCCAGCCTCGACTCCGTGCTGCCTCCTCATACCACCTCCTCTCGGCTTTAGCTGCCTCCAGCTCTTCACGAGGGCGGCGATATTCTCCCGGTTGTGCCCAAGGACCCTTTCCATCCAGTATCTCCTCCCAAGTCCATGAATCCTTGATAGGCGTCCATAACTCCTTTGTAGGTAGGTCCTGTTGCCGCTTGACACGCTGCTTGGTCCTTTTATGGTGGGTTTTTCTGTCACGACCGTCTATAAAGGGAGCAGACCAATACGCAGCGCGTTGAGTGAACATGATGACTTTAATTAGTAAAGCACGTCAATACAAAACAAAAGACGATAGTGAAGTCCACAGTGACAATGACTGAACTTGGAACAAAAACCCACAAATCCCACAGGAAAACAATCAGAATAAATATGGCTCCCAATCAGAGATAACGAGCCGACAGCTGACACTCGTTACCTCCGATTGGGAGTCATTGACCAAACCTAGAAACGAACCCCACAGAAATGCAAACAAGAAATACACCCAAAACCCAACATACCCAAACCAAACCCCAACAAAACAAATACACCCTGGCTCAAATATAAAAGTCCCGGAGCCAGAGTGTCACACCGATGGCATTGTGGAGTATACCACATCAGTCACTGGCTTCATCAATAAGTGCATCAATGACGTCGTCCCAACAGTAACTGTACATACATATCCCAACCAGAAGCCATGGATTACAGGCAACATCCGCACCGAACTAAAGGCTAGAGCTGCCACTTTCAAAGAGCGGGACACTAATCCGGACGCTTACAAGAAATCCCGCTATGCCCTCAGATGAACCATCAAACAGGCAAAGTGTCAATACAGGACTAAGATTGAATCCTACTACACCAGCTCTGACACTCGTCGGATGTGACAGGTCTTGCAAATTATTATGGACTACAAAGGGAAACCCAGCCACGAGCTGCCCAGTGATGCAAGCCTACCAGATGGGCTAAATGCCTTTTATTCTAGCTTCGAGGCAAGCAACACTGAAGCATACATTAGAGCACCAGCCGTTCCGGACGACTGTGTGATCACGCTCTCCGTAGCCGATGTGAGTAAGACCTTTAAACAGGTCAACATTCACAAGGCAGCGGGGCCAGATGGATTACCAGGACGTGTACTCAGAGCATCCGCGGACCAGCTGGCAAGTGTCTTCACTGACATTTTCAATCTCTCCCTGACCGAGTCTGTAATACCTACATGTTTCAAGCAGACCACCATAGTCCCTGTGCCCAAGAACGCCAAGGTAACCTGCCTAAATGACTACCGCCCCGTAGCACTCAAGTCTGTAGCCATGAAGTGCTTTGAAAGGCTGGTCATGGCTCACATCAACACCATCATCCCGGAAACCCTAGACCCACTCCAATTCGCATACCGCCCCAACAGATTCACAGATGACGCAATCTCAATTGCACTCCACACTGCCCTTTCCCATCTGGACAAAAGGAACACCTATGTGAGAATGCTGTTCATTGACTACAGCTCAACACCATAGTGCCCACAAAGCTCATCACTAAGCTAAGGACCCTGGGACTAAACACCTCCCTCTGCAACTGGATCCTGGACTTCCTAATGGGCTGCCCCCAGGCGGTAGGCAACAACACATCTGCAATGCTGATCCTCAACATGTGGGCCCCTCAGGGGTGCGTGCTCCAGCCACCCAAGTCATAGACTGTTCTCTCTGCTGCCACATGGCAAGCGGTACCGGAGCGCCAAGTCTAGGTCCAAAAGGCTACTTAACAGCTTCTACCCGCAAGCCATAAGACTGCTGAACAATTAATCAAATGGCTACCCAGACTTTTACACTGCTGCTACTTGCTGTTTATTATCTATGTATAGTCACTTAACCCCTGCCTACATGTACATATTACCTCAATCACCTCAACTAACCTGTACCCCCACAAACTGACTTGGTACCGGTACCCCCTGTATATAGCCTCGTTGTTGTTATTTTATTAACTTACTTGTGTTACTTTTTTTACTTTAGTTTATTTAGTAAATTTTTTCTTAACTCTTATTTTCTTAAAACTTAATTGTTGGTTAAGGGCTTGTAAGTAAGCATTTCATGAGAAGGTCTACACCTGTTTTATTTGGCGCATGTGACAAATAACATTTGATTTGATTTGATTTTGATTCAATTTATCTCTGCTCATCGATCGAAGCACTTAGACCTCACTACAGTGTCCCAAAAAATTATTGAGCTGAGGGTGTTGTGTTTTATATAGGACTCACTGGTGGTGGCACTCCTTCCTGATCAGTCTCTTGATGGCAGTCTACCTGTTTATCTATGACGTGCACTACTTCTCTAAGCTGAAGCTAATCAGCGTGGCCACTACCATCCTCTATCTCACCATGATCATGGTGCTCATATTCTTCAACGACAGTGCCACACCACGCAAGGCTAGACTCTGTAACAGGTTTTTGCAGAGGAGCTCAAACAAATAGAGTATCTCCCGATTTTCACTTTAACAAGCACATTGCTGGAGCTTTTGGCAGATTCATTGGCTGTTTCCGGCCAACCATCTCAATAGGAATTGTATCCACCTTTAATATATGGAAATTGGTGGTGCTGTAATAGCGAGCCGAGCCAGTTGAAAATATTAATGCTAGGGATATTTTTGGTGTCTGTGTGCTCCTGAAGTGTTGTTGCCCTGTATGCTCTTTCTTTAGTTTAGTTTTTATAAAACAAATTCTGGTACCATCCTACCTGAGCGGCATGAGGCCTGTGTGGCGTCGCAGTGATAAAATCATTCCAGTGTGGAGATGAAACACCTACGTGTTGCAAAGCCACATGCTCTACGTCCTCTCTGCTCTACCTAGGTGTTTTAATGGGCTGATGTGGGTAATACTAATACAGAGATAACCATTCTAAATTTATTTTCTCCTCTTTCATTTTTATGTTTGCCTTTTTATGCCATTGTGTTTACCACTTCAGTGCCCTTAAATTTGTAGTTTGAAGCATATATAAAACATTATTTCTGACCGACCGGCTCGATTCGGTCTTATGTGGTCCTCTGTAGCTCAGCTGGTAGAGCACGGCGCTTGTAACGCCAAGGTAGTGGGTTCGATCCCCGGGACCACCCATACACAAAAATTTATGCATGCATGACTGTAAGTCGCTTTGGATAAAAGCGTCTGCTAAATGGTATATTATTATTATGTAGCAAAATGTGAAATTGTGTTTTTTACATTGGATAAAAGTAGAGACTCTGAGCTAGAAAATGGTATATCATACACTACAGTTGAGGAACAATGGGAAAGTTGATAAACTTGTAACATCACTTTTGAGAAAATGGTCCTTGAATGTTTTGGTACCTACTGAAGAGCTCTTCTTTGTCTACACCCATTCAGCATCGTTCACACCCTCTTAAGCTTTAGCCCCACCCATCTCTTTAAGGATTCACATGTGAGTCTATGTACAACCAAAGATTTCAAGACTAAAGGCTGGTTTATACTACGGGTGTGTTCGTAAATTTAATCTGGAGTGCCAGTGTGCTCTGGGTGTTCGTAAACTCAGAGCGTTGTCAGATTGGCCATTCGTAAATTCAGAGCGTAGCTCTCGGCGCGTTCAGAGCGCTAACTGGACGCTCTGGCCAAAAAGTAGGGTTGATCTGAGCGTTCTGTCCTAACAACAGCAGTCAAGCACCCAAGCTAACTGGCTAACGTTGGCTAGCTTGCTAGCTAGTTCCAGATACAAATGAGAGAACAGCTCACTCTGACGATTTTACTTGCCCTAGCAGAGCTGGATAGGCTGTTTTTATGTTATCCAGAACGTTGGTAACTGCAACTGTGCTGGCGGCAACAATTTCATTACGCTTTTTTGCCAACGTTTACTGACACTGGCCATATTCAACAGGTGTTGAACGTTCGTAAATTCATCAGTTATTCTGCGCTCTGGCACGCTCAGACGAGAGTGCTCTGAAATCGGAGTAGATAGCCAGAAAGAATTTACCAGCTACATCTATTGATAGTTGTCGCAGCGGCATCATAAACATTCTATTGAAATAGTTACTTGCATAGTGGAGTCTTTTGATTAGACATGTAGCTAGCTAGCTAAACAATGAACCATAATCCCAATTCATAATGTTACTACCCTGCGTGAATCTCCAGGTAGCTAACCAACCAGGTTCAATGTTAGCTAGCTAACATTAGGCTATAACTAGCAATGCAAAATTACAAACGTGTAATATCTGAAAATGTAGCTAGCTAGACTCTCGCGTTTGATTGCAAATATGCAGACGGAGTCGAAAAGAGAACACACGGAAGGCTGTTGTATAAAGCACCTGTCTCCGGATTACATCTTCAAACTAAGGGCAACCATGGCATCCGTGACAGAGAGGGAGAAGCGTCCATCCATGTACAGTGGGGGAAAAAAGTATTTAGTCAGCCACCAATTGTGCAAGTTCTCCCACTTAAAAAGATGAGAGAGGCCTGTAATTTTCATCATAGGTACACGTCAACTATGACAGACAAAATGAGGAAAGAAAATACAGAAAATCACATTGTAGGATTTTTTATGAATTTATTTGCAAATTATGGTGGAAAATAAGTATTTGGTCAATAACAAAAGTTTCTCAATACTTTGTTATATACCCTATGTTGGCAATGACACAGGTCAAACGTTTTCTGTATGTCACAAGGTTTTCACACACTGTTGCTGTTATTTTGGCCCATTCCTCCATGCAGATCTCCTCTAGAGCAGTGATGTTTTGGGGCTGTCGCTGGGCAACACGGACTTTCAACTCCCTCCAAAGATTTTCTATGGGATTGAGATCTGGAGACTGGCTAGGCCACTCCAGGACCTTGAAATGCTTCTTACGAAGTCACTCCTTCGTTGCCCGGGCGGTGTGTTTGGGATCATTGTCATGCTGAAAGACCCAGCCACGTTTCATCTTCAATGCCCTTGCTGATGGAAGGAGGTTTTCACTCAAAATCTCACGATACATGGCCCCATTCATTCTTTCCTTTACACGGATCAGTCGTCCTGGTCCCTTTGCAGAAAAACAGCCCCAAAGCATGATGTTTCCACCCCCATGCTTCACAGTAGGTATGGTGTTCTTTGGATGCAACTCAGCATTCTTTGTCCTCCAAACACGACGAGTTGAGTTTTTACCAAAAAGTTCTATTTTGGTTTCATCTGACCATATGACATTCTCCCAATCCTCTTCTGGATCATCCAAATGCACTCTAGCAAACATCAGACGGGCCTGGACATGTACTGGCTTAAGCAGGGGGACACGTCTGGCACTGCAGGATTTGAGTCCCTGGCGGCGTAGTGTGTTACTGATGGTAGGCTTTGTTACTTTGGTCCCAGCTCTCTGCAGGTCATTCACTAGGTCCCCCCGTGTGGTTCTGGGATTTTTGCTCACCGTTCTTGTGATCATTTTGACCCCACGGGGTGAGATCTTGCGTGGAGCCCCAGATCGAGGGAGATTATCAGTGGTCTTGTATGTCTTCCATTTCCTAATAATTGCTCCCACAGTTGATTTCTTCAAACCAAGCTGCTTACCTATTGCAGATTCAGTCTTCCCAGCCTGGTGCAGGTCTACAATTTTGTTTCTGGTGTCCTTTGACAGCTCTTTGGTCTTGGCCATAGTGGAGTTTGGAGTGTGACTGTTTGAGGTTGTGGACAGGTGTCTTTTATACTGATAACAAGTTCAAACAGATGCCATTAATACAGGTAACGAGTGGAGGACAGAGGAGCCTCTTAAAGAAGAAGTTACAGGTCTGTGCGACCAGAAATCTTGCTAGTTTGTAGGTGACCAAATACTTATTTTCCACCATAATTTGCAAATAAATTCATAAAAAATCCTACAATGTGATTTTCTGGAATTTTTTTCTCAATTTGTCTGTCATAGTTGACGTGTACCTATGATGAAAATTACAGGCCTCTCTCATCTTTTTAAGTGGGAGAACTTGCACAATTGGTGGCTGATTAAATACTTTTTTTCCCCACTGTACATGGATGGACGCTTCTCCCTCTCTGTCACGGATGCCATGGTTGCCCTTAGTTTGAAGATGTAATCCGGAGACAGGTGCTTTATACAACAGCCTTCCGTGTGTTCTCTTTTCGACTCCGTCTGCATATTTGCAATCAAACGCCAGAATTTTCTCCATCTCCTTAGATATCATACTCTAATTCCACTGATTTCAAAACTTGGTCCTCCAGAAAGTGGAGAGCAACACTTATGCAGTTCTAGTACGTGATATATTTCAAAAAAGCCCTGTTAGAAAGGATTACCTACACATACTGACCAGCTCATATTATAGACAGAAGCGTGCTACATGGCAGACCAATCCGAACTCATCTCTCGGCATGTCCAGCCCACTCATTATTTTTTTGTGTCTTTTAGCAGACGCTCTTATCCAGAGCGACTTACAGTTAGTGAGTGCATACATTTTCATACTGGCCCCCCGTGGGAAACGAACCCACAACCCTGGCGTTGCAAGCGCCATGCTCTACCAACTGAGCTACAGGGGACTATTATCTCAGCCAATCATGGCTAGCGGGAAGGTTGCTGTCTTTTTCCATGGCTAAACCAACTAGGCTCGTAATTTAACATTTTATTCGTATTTACAGATGGCATACAAGTTTGTTATTAAGGCAAATGAAAGTTCACATGTTCCAGAAGGCATTTCTGCCAAAAAACACATTTTGATTTTTAAAAAAAGTTTACGTTCTAATGGCGCTCCTGTGAAGTAGTGACGTGCGACATAGGCTTAGTTTCCTGAAACGAGTCACATTTTGTTTCACTATATTTCATATTCAACAAGAAACATACAGTATCACAATGAACATCAACAGTCATGTTGTTATTCTGAACAGCATCATCTTTCCTAATTTATAACTTTGACATATTGGTATATTCAATACATATAAGCATTTCGCTACACCCGCAAATATGCTAAATATGTGTATGTGACCAATCAAATTTGATTTGATTTGATAATATGAAATCTGATTAACAACAGCATCACTCTGATAACATCCATAAAGTCTAAAGACATGTTTAAAGATTTTTTCAGTCAAGCATGTTGCCATGATGTGTAGAAGCTGTTATTGACAAAAGGGAATATTAACTTTGTTGTTCCATGTACAATAGATTGAGGAGTGTTCATTGAGGAGTGTTCATCACCCAGCCTAAAACATCAAAGACCAAGCAATGCAGAGGCAGAAGCAGAGTAACTACCTGGCTTGATCAGCAGGGGTCCCGGACAAGGTAGTACGCACAGTGATATCAGGCAAGGGGACCATAGCTGCAGTCGGAACGGCAGCCCGACCAGGGGCTCAGGTCCTCCGGGAGGGGAGACACAGAGAGAAAGGGGGTGGTGGGGGGATTGTGGGAGCATGCCTAAGATCACACATTACACCAGGGCCCATATTCACTGGGCTAAATCCTATATAGAAATGCGCCACTAGAGTAGGAGCGCTGATCTAGGTCAGGTCCCTCTAGTCAATATAATTTCATTCATTATGATCTAAAAGGAAAAACTGATCCTAGAACAGCACTCCTACTCTAAGACGCTTTGTGAATACGGGTCCAGATAAGACAAGTTGACCCTAGCTCCACGGAACATAAGCTATTGCAAAATAATTACTGGGGAATGAGACAGGGGGGTTGGGAGACACCGTGGCCCCGTTTAATGTCACCCCTGGACAGGGCCAAGCAGGAGGGAGCTTACCCAACCACTACGAGGCAGTGGTTGTGTGGCTAGCAGAGGCAGAGGAAAGAGATCTGAAAGAGAGGCACAACAATATTTTAATGAGAATTCAGTCCACTTGACAATTCAACAGAATTCAGTATTCTTCATGCTGATGATTTGTACAACTTGAGACAGATAGCAATACAGTACAAATATATTAAAACATAATATGAAATGTAACATGTGGTGGTTTCAAATAATAATGTTACTACAGATAGCTAGCTCTATCCATGCTTTTCCTGAAAATGTATATCTGATATTATAGCTAGCTAGATGATGTTGTTCTAGGTATGCATGACTACATGATCATGATGTTGTGGCTGTAACATTTAACGGACATTGCACTTGAACAACAACAACTAGCTAGCTATATCAGATAGACATTTTCAGGAAAAGTAGCTCATATAGCAAGCTAATAAAATGTATATCATTGCATTGGTTCAACATTGACATCTAGCAAGCTAATCAAGATAGAATCTGAGAGATCTCCCCTTTTAAAAAAATCTCTATAGCAGTTTGCTCTCATCTTGTCTGGGCACTGCATCAGCCAGATGAAGCAACTGAACATCTAATCTTCTTCCTCTTGTCTTAATTTTACAGGGAGCTAGCCTGTTCTCCTCAAAACATTATTAACAAGCTAGCTAACATTAGCCAACTTGAGCAGATATCTCAGCTTGCTAACTAGCAAAGCAAAACAACTACACACCAAATATACACAGAGCAAACAAGTATTTTCTAAGCTAATGTTAGTCTAAACCAAATTGCAAGTACATAGCTAGACCTATTGCTCTGTTACACAATGTAAGAACCACAGGCTAGCCAAAAGGCTCTAATGCTAGCTAGCTTGTTAACTAGCCATGTAATTTCAATTGAAAAGAGGCTAGCTAGCTAGCTTCCATACTGGAACCCTGGACCTCTGTTTGAAAGCACATTCCAGAATGACAACATCTCATCTGATTGGTCGGAAGAAAAAGCAACTAGAGCTGTCTGTTTTTCTCTGCTGCTACTTGCTTGCAGAGCAGCTCTTAAAAGTAGTTACAAAACTCTTAGTGTGCAGATCCGACATCAGCAAATGTCGTTTTGATTCACAGAAGAAGATTAACCAGTCGCAACAAGCCTAAATGAGTTGCATTCATTCTCAAATTGAGTTGCATGCTTGCAAATCTTATTGAATTTATTCACATATCAAGTTACATGTTTGCAAGTGTTGTTGTATTTATTCACACATCACGTGCTTGCGAGTGTTGCATTTATTCTCAAAAGAAGTTACATGTTTGCAAATATTTTTTGCAAATACAAAACTGATTAGGGCAACTCACTGACAGGTGCAACGCATATTTTACATGTGCAAATCATCCTTTACATGCATGTACACTTATAATTTACTTTCATAATTGTAGGCTATAATATATCCTATAAAGTTGAGAGTTGCACTTCCAACCACGTATCACTAGGGGGAACTAAATTGTTATAGATCAAATTGGCAGGGTCCTGGAAATAAACATGATTATAGCTTTACTGTATCATAGTCAAGCTGTTTTGTTGTATGTCCGAATTAGTCATGTGCAAATTTCACACAATGAAGCCTCTAGGCCTAGGTAAATAATATTATATTGATAGCACAGTGGGGAAATAGGAGAATATGAACCATAAGTCCTTTGCGCTATACTGTAACTTTCTCTGCTCATACCTGATTGGGTTGGACAAAGAGGCAAATTCACCCTCCCTCCCTCCCCCTACAGCGACGAACACAGTATCGGCTACACCTGTCAGCAAGTGCTGCAGCTCTTCAGAAGTCTATCATCTGACTGAACGCGTGCCCAAGCAGACAGCAGCAGCTTGTGGGGCGAGCCCGAAGAACATGCCACTCCTGGAGTGGTCTCCAGCGCAGAAGGAGGACAATCGGCTTGGATCCGTTTGGATTTTTCAAGGACACATCATTTGCATTTTTCAGTGAGCTTCTGTCATACTGTCACATCACAACAACGATGTGAAGCCCGGGACTACATAAAAGTTGGCCAACAAGGACTGAGGTGTCAATAAATGCTAGAATGCATATTTATTCGACTGATACATGGATTGTAATGTATCTTTTTTGTTATCACTATTAATTAACCTACAAGCAGGATCATCTCATGACGAGCAAGTGAATATTATTGCATCTCTTGAATAGTGGTGCCAAGCTTGCGTAAAGCCAATTTGGTTCAGCGCAAATCGGTCATTATGTCTGCGATACGCAGGAAATTTGGCGAGGACTACGAGGTAGTGAACACCAAACGGGACATGACTGTCTCTGCACCCGTGAAGAGAAAGCGCCAGCGGTTTGTGGAGAAGAACGGCCGCTGTAACGTCCAGCATGGTAACCTTGGCGGGGAGACAAGCCGATATATCTCCGATCTTTTCACCACGCTCGTCGACCTGAAGTGGCGTTGGAACCTACTCATATTTATATTAACCTACACGGTAGCCTGGCTCGTTATGGCATCTATGTGGTGGATAATAGCCTACATCCGCGGTGACATCAAACCACAAGGCCACGACTCGTCATACACCCCGTGCGTCACGAACGTCTACAACTTTCCGTCTGCTTTCTTGTTCTTCATTGAAACAGAGGCTACTATCGGCTATGGTTACCGCTACATCACAGAAAAGTGTCCGGAAGGCATTATTCTTTTTCTCTTCCAGTCTCTCCTGGGTTCTATAGTGGACGCATTTCTTATCGGCTGCATGTTTATCAAGATGTCCCAGCCGAAGAAGCGCGCGGAGACGCTCATGTTTAGCCAGGATGCCGTTATCTCGCAACGGGACGGGAAGTTGTGTCTCATGTTCCGAGTGGGGAACCTGCGGAACAGCCATATGGTGTCGGCCCAGATCAGGTGCAAACTCATCAAGGTAAATGTTTTCTAATGTTCAAATTGTCTCCGCCCTTTTTCTCTCATCAATTTGGCATGTCATGCCTATACCATTGTAAAGTGACTGCTGTGCCTCAAAGTGTTTGTTACACAACTCAAAACGTATAGCAGATTTGAGGTCAATTAAATACCTATTTAGTCAATTCAAGGGATTAATTGTATTTTGCCCATAGTTTTCTATGAGGGCTTTTCAGTAATTTAAATTAAATTATCCTCCAGTATCGACTGAATTCCATGTGGGCCACTAAATTAGATTTCCTGGCAGGTTACAGATACTGCCTTGGGCTGCAAGGTGTGTTTTGGAATCAAAGTGGAATTAGTTCAAAATTGAACTAATAAAATCGATATAACACACTATCATGGCACTAGAGGATGAAAGCAAGTCTATCTCTCCCTCAATTTAAGTCAAAAGGGGCTTTATTATCTCTCTCTCTCTCTCTCTCTCTCTCTCTCTCTCTCTCTCTCTCTCTCTCTCTCTCTCTCTCTCTCTCTCTCTCTCTCTGTGTGTAGTGGTCTGAGTGTGTGTGTGCATGTGTGAACTGCAGTAGTAGTGCATGGGTAAAATCACTGGGGAAGCCAAGCCAGAAAAAAAAAGGTGTTGTGATAATTGCGTTGTTTGCTCTATAACCTGTTAGTTCATATGTCTTGCGACGATGATATATAGGCCTAAGGCCGAGACAATAAGAAGACACAGTGGCAGAATAAATTCAACTACACCTCTGTTTCATCACAAAACCGGAGAGCAACCTCTGTCCGGTGAAGTCCACAAAGCATATTGCATGTAACAAACACTTACATGACCTACAGCTTGGTCAAGCAAGTTAATGTTTCCGACATTTTCAGACCACTAAACAACTATTGTTTTAGAACCATGGAGAGTTACCGCAAGTTGCAAAGAAAACAGGAGCTGCCTCCACTATTCCAGCACCATTTCAACTTCAACAATTCAACATCTTCAAATCACCTATGCTTAGTCTAATACAGTAACAACTAAAAGATACCAAAAACTATTTAGTCCAATCAACCTAAGCAAAATATGATGTGGCTGTCCATGGTTCTGATTTCTGTGTGTGTGTGTGCGCGCGTTCGTGCACACAAACAGTAGAAAAAACATGTTGACTCACCCTACTTGTAGAGAAACTCCAATGCCATCCTCCTCTCCTTCATGTTGACGAAACGGTCTATCACTCTGTCATACAGTACAGCTTTCATTTTTTGTTGTCCTAGGCTACATGGCTAAAATGCTTGCTCGCTAGCCTAACTTCCTTTCATGGGCAACGTTAGCTAGTTAATGTTAGCCTTCTACACCCTCAGGCCAGGGGCACAATGTATGAATTTATGGTTGGAACAGAATCGCCATTATAATCATTGGCCAGTATGGAGAATTAAGTAAAACCAGAAGTCCAAATCCCTATCGCCGTCGATGGTTAATTCAGGAAAGGGCCAATTTTAGCTAGGTAGCTAGCCACTGGAGGACAACAACACAACGAGATGCACAACAGGTTTGTGTCAATGACGTATGCTCTCCATGCAATGTGATTGGAGTGAAGACAAATGCAAACTGTCTTCCCTTCACACTTTTTTTTGGTGCGTCAGGACCATTCACAGTTGAGATCAATCAGTTTAGCTCAATGCTGATTGGCTATTATTTTATGTTTTGTTTTTATCAAGGGATGCCAAATGCTCGCTGGCTTCCCTGGCATTCAATGCTACGGGCGGCAACAATGTCATACGCTTTTAGCCTACACATACAGAGACAGAGGGGCGCTGTTTCGCTCCCTCTGATCCTGTCTCGGTGAGATACATTCAGCCTCTTGCGAATTGAATGAAAATGAAGAAACACAGAGAGACGAAAGATACATTATTTTATGTATTTTTCTTGGCCAATTTCTTGTCCATGAATACACACCACTGGTAACTATCATATCTGTCACTGATCTGCTATGTTGACGGAATCACTTCTCGATGTGTGTGTGTGCGAGTGTGTCAGTGTGTGTGAGAACGGTAATTTCATATATATATATATATATATATATATATATATATATATATATATATATGTTCATTTTTTTTTGTTTTTTTTTACTTCTCCCCAATTTCGTGATATCCAATTGTTAGTTGCAGTCTTGTCCCATCGCTGCAACTCCCCTACGGACTCAGGAGAGGCGAAGGTCGAGAGCCATGCGTCCTCCAAAACACAACCCTGCCAAGCCGCACTGCTTCTTGACACACTGCTCGCTTAACCTGGAAGCCAGCCGCACCAATGTGTTGGAGGAAACACCGTCCAGCTGGCAACCAAAGTCAGCTAGCAGGCGCCCGGCCCGCCACAAGGAGTCGCTAGAGCGCGATGGGACAAGGAAATCCGGCCGGCCAAACCCTCCCCTAACCTGGACGACGCTGTGCCAATTGTGCGCCGCCTCATGGGTCTCCCGGTCACGGCCAGCTGTGACACAGCCTGGGATCGAACGGTCATTTCTGTCACTGATCTGCTGAGTGTGACGCAAAACACACCATATGGGGTCATCAAATAACCCCACTGTTCTACAGTCAGCAGTATGGCGCTCAATGGGCCGTATATAATAATAATAATAATAATAATTGGTCATTTAGCAGACGCTCTTATCCAGAGCGACTTACAGGAGCAATTAGGGTTAAGTGCCTTGCTCAAGGGCACATCGACAGATTTTTCACCTAGTCGGCTCGGGGATTAGAACCAGCGACCTTTCGGTTACTGGCACAACGCTCTTAACCACTAAGCTACCTGCCGCCCCTATCTCACGTCAACCCCCGTAGTAACTGACTGGAGATGGATGGTCCCCCGGGGGACAGTCATTGAGAAATCAGTCGTATCGATTGACGGTTAAAAAAACCTCATTGTACTCTATTGTATTGATGCCATAATGGAGTAAGAACAGTTTTTCCTGAACCTTTCTTTGGAAAAGGTATAACTGCCATTGCTCTGGATTGCTGATTGTTGAAAGTTTAACACGACTTCTAAAATTGCCTTAGCTAATAATGGATCAATAGGCTAAGTCTAGTAGCCTATATACGCATTTAGAAGATAATCTGGGATAGAAGTTGATACAGTATACAGTATACTAGGAAATTAGGTAACACTTTACTATTGGGGGTAAGGCATTTATACCAGCTTTATGAAAACAGTCATAACACAATTGTGTTATGAAGCCTGTTACGAATTACACTGCAACATTCATGTAGGTGTCATGACTAATGACTGGTTTCATACAGGTGTTACGAATGCCTTATGTAGACCCCCCTATATTATTTCAGATCCCTCTCATGTACTTCACTTCAAGTATCAGCTCCTCCACTTAGGCAGGCGCTATACAGTCCCTACGGTTAAGCTGAACAGGTATAAGCACTCCTTCATTCCCATTTCCATCAAATACCTAAACAGCAATAAGTAAAGCTGAGCTGTGTTAGTACTCCACTGACAGAATAAGGGAATGGGCAATGTGTTATGTATGTGGCTATATGAGAAGTGTACAATGTGTAAGGGTAACGTGCAATGTATGTATTATGTTGAGTGTGTAATGTACAGTGTCTATTTTGTATATAGCAGTACTAAGTGTCTAAGAGAATTTTCCCCTTGGGGACATTCAAGTTAATCCTATAGTATGTTATCGGAGAGGACACAATACCTGCAACAACTGCTGTGGCAACTCAGCCTTGACGAAGTGTTTGGATCATGTGCACTCAACACTTCTCTCACAGATTCTGTCTTGTTACTGGACTGAACAATGTTGACAGTGATTATTGTTCAGGGTCAAAAATATAGTAGCCCTTGCTTGGGAATAGTATCATAGTCAGAGATGTAAGATATGTAGTGGTAAAAAAGGTATACAGTGCCTTGCAAAGTAGTCATACTCCTTGGATTTCTTCACATTTTATTGTGTTACAAAGTGGGATTAAAATGGATTGAATTGAATTTTTTTGTCAACAATCTACTCAAAATAATCGGTAATACTGTATCAAAGTGGAAGAAAAAATTCTAACATTTAAAAAAGATTAATACAAATTAGATAACAAAAATATAGTCGTTGCATAAGTATTCAGCAAGCCTAAATTAGTTCAGGAGTAAAATTAGGCTTAACAAATCACATAATAAGTTACATGGACTCACTCTGTGTAAAATAAGAGGTTGACATTATTTTTTAATGACTACCCTTTCCTCTGTCCCCCATACGACATCTGTAAAGTCCCTCAGTCAAGTATTGAATTTCAAACTACAAAGACTAGGGAGATTTTCGAAAGCCTCATAAAGAAGGGCAGTGATTGGTAGATGGGTAACAATAGCAAATCAAAAATTGAATATCTTTTTAAGCATGGTCAAGTTAATAATTATGCTGTAGATTATGTATTAAACCACCCAGACACACAAATATTCCAAAACATGCATCTTACATTTACATTTGAGTCATTTAGCAGACGCTCATATCCAGAGCGACTTACAGTTAGTGAGTGCATACATTTTCTTGAATGCAACAAGGCACTAAAGTAATATTGCAATAAATAAAAAACACGGCAAAGGAATACACTTTTTGGCCTAAATGCAAAGCCTTATGTTTGGGGCAAATCCAACACAACACATCACTGAGTAACTGCCTTCTTATTTTCAAGCATGGTGGTGACTGCATCATAGTATTTTGTATTAGTAATTTATTAGGGATCCCCATTAGCTGCTACCAAGGCAGCACCTACTCTTCCTGGGGTCCAAACACATCAAGACACTTACACATAAAACAAAAGATAAAACAGTACATCATATAAAATCGCTACACCACTACATATCCACAACACAAAATGCACGATACCATCATACAACAATACCACAATGTACGTGTGTGTAGAGTGCATGTGCTAGCGCCCGTGTGTGGATGCATGTGTCTGTAACTGTGTGTGTCTCTTCACAGTCCACACTGTTCCATAAGGTGTATTTCTATCTTTATTTTAAATCTGATTCTACTGCTTGTATCAGTTACCTGATGTGGAATAGAGTTCCATGTAGTCATTTCTCTATGTAGTACCTCTGGATTGTGAAGAGACCTCTGGTGGCATGTCTTGTGGGGTGTGCATGGGTGTACGAGCTGTGTGCTAGTAGTTTAAACAGACAGCTCGGTGCATTCAGCTTGTCAACACTTCTTACAAAAACAAGTAGTGATGAAGTCAATCTCTCCTCCACTTTGAGCCATAAGAGATTGACATGCATATCATTAATGTTAGCTCTCCGTGAACATTTAAGGGCCAGCCGTGCTGCCCTGTTCTGAGCCAATTGTAATTTTCCTAAGTCCCTCTTTGTGGCACCTGACCACACGACTTAACAGTAGTCCAGGTGGGACAAAACTAGAGCCTGTAGGACCTGCCTTGTTGATAGTATTGTTAAGAAGGCCGAGCAGCGCTTTATTATAGACAGACTTCTCCCCATCTTAGCTACTGTTGTATCAACATGTTTTGACCATGACAGTTTACAATCCAGGGTTACTCCAAGCAGTGTACTCAACTTGCTCAATTTCCACATTATTCATTACAAGATTTAGTTGAGGTTTAGGGTTTAGTGAATGATTTGTCCTAAATGCAATGCTTTTAGTTTTCGAAATATTTAGGACTAACTTATTCCTTGCCACCCATTCTGAAACTAACTGCAGCTCTATGTTAAGTGTTGTAGTCATTTCAGTCGTTGTAGTAGCTGATGTGTATAGTGTTGAGTCATTCGCATACATAGACACACTGGCTTAACTCAAAGCCAGTGGCATGTCATTAGTAAATATTGAAAAAAGTAATGGGCCTAGACAGCTGCCCTGGGGAATTCCTGATTCTACCTGGATTATGTTGGAGAGGCTTCCATTAAAGAACATCCTCTGTGTTCCGTTAGACAGGTAACTCTTTATCCACAATATAGCAGGGGGTGTAATGCCATAACGCATACCTTTTTCTAGCAGCAGACTATGATCGATAATGTCAAAAGCCGCACTGAAGTCTAACAAATCAGCCCCCACAATCTTTTTATCATCAATTTCTCTCAGCCAATCATCAGTCATTTGTGTAAATGCTGTGTGTGTTGAATGGCCTTCCACATAAGCATGCTGAAAGTCTGTTGTCAATTTGTTTACTGTAAAATAACATTGTATCTGGTCAAACACAATTTCCCAAAAGTTTACTAAGGGTTGGTTACAGGCTGATTGGTTGGCTATTTGAGCCAGTAAAGGGGGCTTTACTATTCTTAGGTAGCGGAATGACTTTTGCTTCCCTCTTGGCCTGAGGGCACACAATTTCTAGTAGGCTTAAATTGAAGATATGGCAAATAGGAGAGGTGATATCGTCCGCTATTATCCTCAGTAATTGTCCATTCAAGTTGTTAGACCCCGGTGGCTTGTCATTGTTGATAGACAACAATACGTTTTTCACCTCTTCCACACTCACTTTACGGAATTCAAAATTACAATGCTTGCCTTTCATAATTTGATCAGTTATACTTGGATGTGTAGTGTCAGCGTTTGTTGCTGGCATGTCATGCCTAAGTTTGCTAATCTTGCCAATGAAAAAATAATTAAAGTAATTGGCAATATCAGTGGGGTTTGTGATTAATGAGCCATCTGATTCAATGAATGATGGAGATGAGTTTGCCTTTTTGTAAAAAAATTCATTTAAGGTGCTCCAGAGCTTTTTACTATCATTCATCTTTGTTTCATAGTATAATTTCTTATTTTTAGTCACATGATTTGTCAATTTGCAGTACATTTGCCAATCGGTTGTGCAGCCAGACTTATTTGCCATTTGTTTTGCTTCATCCCTCTCAACCATACAATGTTTCAATTCCTCATCAATCCACAGGGATTTAACATGTTCTTAATGGGTGCATTTTTTAAACGGTTAGGCCTACCAATTTAGACATTAGTTATTACCTTTAGTCACCACTTTGACAGCCTGTAAAATTATTATTGATGTTTTTTACCTTTATTTAACTAGGCAAGTCAGTTAAGAACAAATTCTTATTTACAATGACGGCCTACACCAGCCAAACCCAGACGACGATGGGCCAATTGTGCGCCGCCCTATTGGACTCCCAATCACGGCCGGTTGTGATATAGCCTGGAATCGAACCAGGGGGTCTGTAGTGACGCCTCAAGCACTGAGATGCAGTGCCTTAGACCGCTGCGCCACTCGGGAGCCCATGCTTCTTAGTTACTGGAATAAGCAATTTCATAAATGTGTCAAGTGCAGTGTCTGGTTGCTCCTCATTACACACCACGGACCAACAAATATTATTTACATCAACAACATAGGAATCACTACAAAAAAACGTATTGTATGACCTCTTATACACTATATTATGCCCAGCCTTTGGAACTTTGGTTTTCCTAGATTTGGCTACTATATTGTGATCCCTACATCCGAGGGATCTGGATACTGCCTTCAAGCAAATTTCTGCAGCATTAGTGTAATGAATACTTAGGGAGAAAAAGGTGTAGATTCACGAGCTGAGCACGGCAGGTGTTTATTACGCCAGGAATCGTTGTCACAGGCAGGCAATGGTCATACACAGGTAGGCAAACAGGCAGGTGAAACAAAACTAGTACTGAAAGCTAAAACTGGTTCTCACAAATGAGCTAGGAAAAGGCTTAGTAGAGTCAAAACGAACAATACCTCACAAGGCACAAACAGAAAGAACTGAACTAAATAAGGAGCTGATGAGACCAGGTGAGTAACTAACACAGGTGAAATCAATGAACAAAAATGAAAGACAGGGCTACGTTCAAGAACACAAAGAAACAGGGATACGTACAAGAACACAAGGTGAACTAAGAAAACAAATACAGAACCTTACAATTAGTAAAGGTGTGATCAATACATGTTGATGATTTCATTCCTGTGCTGTTTGTAACTACCCTGGTAGATAACCTGAACCAGGTTGCAGGCGCTGGTTACAGTTTGAAGCTTTTTCTTGAGTGGGCAGCTTGATGAAAGCCAGTCAATATTTAAAATCACCCAGAAAATCAGTGGTGGAAAAAGTACCCAATTGTCATACTTGAGTAAAAGTAAAGACACCTTAATAGAAAATGACTCAAGGAACAGTGAAAGTTGCCCAGTACAATACTACTTGAGTAAAAGTCTAAAAGTATTTGGTTTTAAATATACTTAAGTATCAAAAGTAAATGTAATTGCTAAAATATACTTAAGTATCAAAAGTAAAAGTATAAATCATTTCAAATTCCTTATATTAAGCAAACCATACGGCACCATTGTCTTGTTTTTTTAATTTACGGATAGCCAGGGGCACGCTCCAACACTCAGACATAATTTACAAACGAAGCATGTGTTTAGTGAGTCCGCGAGATCAGAGGCTGAAGGGATGACCAGGGATTTTCTCTTGATAAGTGTTTGAATTATACAATTTTCTTGTCCTGCTAAGTATTCAAAATGTAACGAGTACTTTTGGATGTCAGGGATAATGTATGGAGTAAAAAGTACACCATTTTCTTTAGTAATGTAGTGAAGTAAAATTAAAAGTTGTCAAAAATAAAAATAGTAAAGTACAGATACCCCAAAAAATGACTTAAGTAGTACTTTCAAGTATTTTTACTTAAGATCTTTGCACCACTGCAGAAAATATACCTCTCTGTTGATATCACATAAATTATCAAGCATTTCACACGTCATCCAGATACTGACTGTTAGCACTTGGTGGTCTATAGCAGCTTTCCACAAGAATGGGCTTTATGTGAGGCAGATGAACCTGTAGCCATATTACTTCAACAGTATTTAACATGAGATCCTCTCTAAGCTTTACAGGAATGTGGTCCTGAATATAAACAGCAACACCTCCACCATTGGCATTTCTGTCTTTTCTGTAGATGTTATAACCATGTATTGCTACCACTGTATCAAAGGTATTATCTAAGTAGGTTTCAGAGATAGTCAGAATATGAATGTCATCTGTTACTTGCAAGTTATTAATTTCCTTAACCTTGTTTCTTAAGCTACATATGTTAACGTGAGCCATTTTTAGCACTTTTCTGGATCATTGATAAGTCATTGTCTCAATGCAGCCTTATAATGCGATGAAAGGATCCAGGAACCCAAATTATTTGGGTGGATCCCAACCTCCTTATAAAACGTGTTTTGTTTCCAACAGGTATCAAAATTGTCAACAAAAGTTACACCCATTGAGCTGCAAAAATGACGTAGACAGTTGTGAAGAGAAACAATTCTGCTAAAGCGTTCAATGCCACGATTCAGAGAGGGCACAGGGCCAGATATGATGGGTCTTTTATTAGTGTCTAGCAGAGAATCAATCAGCTCTTCATAATGTCATTAAAACCCACATGGACTACGATAGATTTGATTTCCATGTCCTGGCGTAAAACATTCGGGAGCAGCTTAGTAACGTCATTTACTCGAGCTCCGGGATAAGACATTGTTTTTGCACCAGGACAAGGACATTTCTTACCATGGAGCTGCCCAAAATCACGGCTGGCGAGAAGGACAAGGAAATCCGCCCACTTCCATGCTTCACAGGATGGGTATGCTTGACATCTGCAAATACTGGGAAGTTTTTCAGGATAAAAAGAAATGGGATGGAGCTAAGTAGAGACCAAAATCTTAGAGGAAAACCTGCTTCAGTCTACTTTCCAACAGACACTGGGAGAGGAATTCACCTTTGAGCAGGAAAGTAACACAAGGCCAAATCTACACTGGAGTTGCTTACAAAGAAGACAGTGAATGTTTCTGTTTTGACTTAAATCTGCTTGAAAATCTATGGCAAGGCTTGAAAATTGCTGTATAGCCATGATCCCCAACATCTTGACAGAGCTTGAAGAATTATGAAAAGAATAATGGGCTAATATTGCACAATCCAGGTGTGGAAAGCTCTTAGAGAATTACCCAAGAAAACTCACAGCTGTAAACGCCGCCAAAGGTGTTTTTAACATGTATTGACTCAGGGAGCTGAATATCTATATATTTTAGTTATTTCATTTCTATTAATCTTTAAAAAGATATATATATATATATATAATTCTTCCACTTTGACATTACAGAGTATTTCAAAGTGGAATAATATTTCAAAGTTGGAACACAATAAAATGTGAAGAAATCCAAGGGGTATGAATACTTTTGCAAGGCATTGTAAACCCTCAGCGCTGTGGGTAAATAGGTGGATAAACACTAATGCAAAAACACTACACGTATAAATCCTATTCACATGGGCCCCAATTCCGACCCGAGTTAAGCGCATGTAAATGGAACGTAATTCCCTTTTTATGCACTTTTTTCTCAATGCGTATTCTGACCTTGAACTTATTAGCGTGCTATTCACCTGCTATTAATTTTGGGCCCGATTCCAATTTAGGAAATGTCGCCTTTTTTACGCACAACTTCCTGTGCTGTGTTGGTGTTCAGACTTACCTTATGAAGGTACGTAACAGGCTTTGCAGGTGCGGCTACCTTGCGTGCTCTGAATAAATGTCATTCAACTGCTGAAAACCCTCCCACTTGCTGGCCAACAGATGTTCTTGAGGAGTTTTCATTCAATGGGGTTTTCAGTACAATCTCTTAAGGCCTCCCTTTAAATATGGTGTACCTTTTAACTTCTACGGGATCGGTGTCCCATATACGGGACGGTTGAGCTAACGTGCGCTAATGTGATTAGCATGACTGTTGTACAGTGGGGGAAAAAAGTATTTAGTCAGCCACCAATTGTGCAAGTTCTCCCACTTAAAAAGATGAGAGAGGCCTGTAATTGTCATCATAGGTACACGTCAACTATGACAGACAAAATGAGAATTTTTTTCTCCAGAAAATCACATTGTAGGATTTTTAATGAATTTATTTGCAAATTATGGTGGAAAATAAGTATTTGGTCAATAACAAAAGTTTCTCAATACTTTGTTATATACCCTTTGTTGGCAATGACACAGGTCAAACGTTTTCTGTAAGTCTTCACAAGGTTTTCACACACTGTTGCTGGTATTTTGGCCCATTCCTCCATGCAGATCTCCTCTAGAGCAGTGATGTTTTGGGGCTGTCGCTGGGCAACACAGACTTTCAACTCCCTCCAAAGATTTTCTATGGGGTTGAGATCTGGAGACTGGCTAGGCCACTCCAGGACTTTGAAATGCTTCTTACGAAGCCACTCCTTCATTGCCCAGGCTGTGTGTTTGGGATCATTGTCATGCTGAAAGACCCAGCCACGTTTCATCTTCAATGCCCTTGCTGATGGAAGGAGGTTTTCACTCAAAATCTCACGATACATGGCCCCATTCATTCTTTCCTTTACACGGATCAGTCGTCCTGGTCCCTTTGCAGAAAAACAGCCCCAAAGCATGATGTTTCCACCCCCATGCTTCACAGTAGGTATGGTGTTCTTTGGATGCAACTCAGCATTCTTTGTCCTCCAAACACGACGAGTTGAGTTTTTACCAAAAAGTTCTATTTTGGTTTCATCTGACCATGACATTATCCCAATCCTCTTCTGGATCATCCAAATGCACTCTAGCAAACTTCAGACGGGCCTGGACATGTACTGGCTTAAGCAGGGGGACACGTCTGGCACTGCAGGATTTGAGTCCCTGGCGGCGTAGTGTGTTACTGATGGTAGGCTTTGTTACTTTGGTCCCAGCTCTCTGCAGGTCATTCACTAGGTCCCCCCGTGTGGTTCTGGGATTTTTGCTCACCGTTCTTGTGATCATTTTGACCCCATGGGGTGAGATCTTGCGTGGAGCCCCAGATCGAGGGAGATTATCAGTGGTCTTGTATATCTTCCATTTCCTAATAATTGCTCCCACAGTTGATTTCTTCAAACCAAGCTGCTTACCTATTGCAGATTCAGTCTTCCCAACCTGGTGCCATTAATACAGGTAACGAGTGGAGGACAGAGGAGCCTCTTAAAGAAGACGTTACAGGTCTGTGAGAGCCAGAAATCTTGCTTGTTTGTAGGTGACCAAATACTTATTTTCCACCATAATTTGCAAATAAATTCATAAAAAATCCTACAATGTGATTTTCTGGGAAAAAAATGCTCAATTTGTCTGTCATAGTTGACGTGTACCTATGATGAAAATTACAGGCCTCTCTCATCTTTTTAAGTGGGAGAACTTGCACAATTGGTGGCTGACGAAATACTTTTTTCCCCCCACTCTAAGTAACAGCAAATTTTCCAGGACATAGACATGTCTTATATCGGCAGAAAGCTTCAAATCTTGTTAATCTAACTGCACTGGCCAATTTACAGTAGCTATTACAGTGAAAAAATACCATACTATTTTTTGAGGATAGTGCACAACAACAAAAAACTTATCACGGCAACTGGTTTGATACATTCACCTCTTGTACTTGCATTGAGTAATCTTGCTCTAATTTGTCATCCTAAGGGTCAGACTTGATACAAAATAGTCCAGTATTGCAATGCTTCACTGGATCAATCTGAAACTTTGCACATTATCTTTTACCAGATCTAATGTGTTATATTCTCTTACATTCATTTCACATTTCTACAAACTTCAAAGTGTTTCCTTTCGAATGGTATCAAGAATATGCATATCCTTGCTTCAGGTCCTGAGCTACAGGCATTAGATGTGGGTATGTCATTTCAGGCGAAAATTGAAAAAAAGGGTCCGATCCTTAAGAGGTTAATTAGACATTTATCGACAGACTCAATCGTATACATCGAGAGAACAGGTTCCGAATATACAGTGGGGAGAACAAGTATTTGATACACTGCCGATTTTGCAGGTTTTCCTACTTACAAAGCATGTAGAGGTCTGTAATTTTTATCATAGGTACACTTCAACTGTGAGAGACGGAATCTAAAACAAAAATCCAGAAAATCACATTGTATGATTTTTAAATAATTTATTTGCATTTTATTGCATGACATAAGTATTTGATCACCTACCAACCAGTAAGAATTCCGGATTTCACAGACCTGTTAGTTTTTCTTTAAGAAGCCCTGTTCTCCACTCTTTACCTGTATTAACTGCACCTGTTTGAACTCGTTACCTGTATAAAAGACACCTGTCCACACACTCAATCAAACAGACTCCAACCTCTCCACAATGGCCAAGACCAGAGAGCTGTGTAAGGACATCAGTGATACAATTGTAGACCTGCACAAGGCTGGGATGGGCTACAGGACAATAGGCAAGCAGCTTGGTGAGAAGGCAACAACTGTTGGCGCAATTATTAGAAAAATGAAGAAGTTCAAGATGACGGTCAATCACACTCGGTCTGGGGCTCCATGCAAGATCTCACCTCGTTGGTCATCATTGATCATGAGGAAGGTGAGGGATCAGCCCGGAACTACATGGCAGGACCTGGTCAATGACCTGAAGAGAGCTGGGACCACAGTCTCAAAGAAAACCATTAGTAACACACTACGCCGTCATGGATTAAAATCCTGCAGCGCACGCAAGGTCCCCCTGCTCAACATTTACATTTACATTTACGTCATTTAGCAGACGCGACTTACAAATAGGTGCATTCACCTTATAGCCAGTGGGATAGCCACTTTACAATGTATTTTTTTTTTTGGGGGGGGGGGGGTTGGAGTAAAGGGGGGGGGGTAGAAGGATTACTTTATCCTATCCCAGGTATTCCTTAAAGAGGTGGGGTTTCAAATGTCTCCGGAAGGTGGTGAGTGACTCCGCTGTCCTGGCGTCGTGAGGGAGCTTGTTCCACCATTGGGGTGCCAGAGCAGCGAACAGTTTTGACTGGGCTGAGCGGGAACTATGCTTCCGCAGAGGTAGGGGAGCCAGCAGGCCAGAGGTGGATGAACGCAGTGCCCTCGTTTGGGTGTAGGGACTGATCAGAGCCTGAAGGTACGGAGGTGCCGTTCCCCTCACAGCGCTATAGGCAAGCACCATGGTCTTGTAGCAGATGCGAGCTTCAACTGGAAGCCAGTGGAGTGTGCGGAGGAGCAGGGTGACGTGAGAGAACTTGGGAAGGTTGAACACCAGACGGGCTGCGGCATTCTGGATGAGTTGTAGGGGTTTAATGGCACAGGCAGGGAGCCCAGCCAACAGCGAGTTGCAGTAATCCAGACGGGAGATGACAAGTGCCTGGATTAGGACCTGTGCCGCTTCCTGTGTAAGGCAGGGTCGTACTCTCCGAATGTTGTAGAGCATGAACCTACAGGATCGGGTCACCGCCTTGATGTTAGCGGAGAACGACAGGGTGTTGTCCAGGGTCACGCCAAGGCTCTTCGCACTCTGGGAGGAGGACACAACGGAGTTGTCAACCGTGATGGCGAGATCATGGAACGGGCAGTCCTTCCTCTTCCGGGAGGAAGAGCAGCTCCGTCTTGCCGAGGTTCAGCTTGAGGTGGTGATCCGTCATCCATACTGATATGTCTGCCAGACATGCAGAGATGCGATTCGCCACCTGGTTATCAGAAGGGGGAAAGGAGAAGATTAGTTGTGTGTCGTCAGCGTAGCAATGATAGGAGAGGACATGTGAGGATATGACAGAGCCAAGTGACTTGGTGTATAGCGAGAATAGGAGAGGGCCTAGAACTGAGCCCTGGGGGACACCAGTGGTGAGAGCACGTGGTGCGGAGACAGCTTCTCGCCACGCCACTTGGTAGGAGCGACCGGTCAGGTAGGACGCAATCCAAGAGTGAGCCGCGCCGGAGATGCCCAGCTCGGAGAGGGTGGAGAGGAGGATCTGATGGTTCACAGTATCAAAGGCAGCAGACAGGTCTAGAAGGACAAGAGCAGAGGAGAGAGAGTTAGCTTTAGCAGTGCGGAGAGCCTCTGTGACACAGAGAAGAGCAGTCTCAGTTGAATGACCAGTCTTGAAACCTGACTGGTTTGGATCAAGAAGGTAATTCTGAGAGAGATAGCAAGAGAGTTGGCTAAAGACGGCACGCTCAATAGTTTTGGAGAGAAAAGAAAGAAGGGATACTGGTCTGTAGTTGTTGACATCAGAGGGATCGAGTGTTGGTTTTTTGAGAAGGGGTGCAACTCTCGCTCTCTTGAAGACGGAAGGGACATAGCCAGCGGTCAAGGATGAGTTGATCAGCGAGGTGAGGTAAGGGAGAAGGTCACCGGAGATGGTCTGGAGAAGAGAGGAGGGGATAGGGTCAAGCGGCAGGTTGTTGGGCGGCCTGCCGTCACAAGTCGCAAGATTTTATCTGGAGAGAGAGGGGAGAAAGAAGTCAAAGCATAGGGTAGGGCTCAAGCCAGCGCATGTCCAGGCCTGTCTGAAGTTTGCCAATGACCATCTGGATGATCCAGAGGAGGAATGGGAGAAGGTAATGTGGTCTGATGAGACAAAAATGAGCTTTTTGGTCTAAACTCCACTCGCCGTGTTTGGAGGAAGAAGAAGGATGAGTACAACCCCAAGAACACCATCCCAACCGTGAAGCATGGAGGTGGAAACATCATTATTTGGGGATGCTTTTCTGCAAAGTGGACAGGACGACTGCACCGTATTGAGGGGAGGATGGATGGGGCCATGTATCGCGAGATCTTGGCCAACAACCTCCTTCCCTCAGTAAGAGCATTGAAGATGGGTCGTGGCTGGGTCTTCCAGCATGACAATGACCCGAAACACACAGCCAGGGCAACTAAGGAGTGGCTCCGTAAGAAGCATCTCAAGGTCCTGGAGTGGCCTAGCCAGTCTCCAGACCTGATTCTGTCTCTCACAGTTGAAGTGTACCTATGATAAAAATTACAGACCTCTACATGCTTTGTAAGTAGGAAAACCTGCAAAATCGGCAGTGTATCAAATACTTGTTCTCCCCACTGTAGGTATCAATGAAAGAAAGCCATCTATGCATATTCGTCTCTGTTTCAGCACCAACTGGTAGATAAAAAAATACTCTGCTCCTGTAGATTATTTAGGAAAATGTTTAGGTTAGGAAAGTATGTACTGTATGAATAAAAACCATACTATAAATCACACACACACACACACACACACACACACAACCATGTAATTTTGACCTCTCTTGTAATTGACATGCATGATTTGCCCGGCACTTTTAGGCTATAGAACAAATTGGATAGCCTGACAGGAGAGATGAAATTATATACTGGTAAGGCACTGCATAAAGTCTCAGACACCCCAGTACATATTGAAATGGATACTAGTCCTTGACTTTTAATGAATGGTCCTGGAGCTTTAATTACATTTTGAATCAATCCAAATCTTTGAAGTATCTTCATATACTTTAGGATAGAATGAATCCTATGATTATGTGGTGCAGAGGCAAGTGTCTAACTCCCTCTACCACAAACACAGTATATTTGTTTAGTACAGTATATAGTAGCACTTTTGAGACAGATTGATCTATGTAATACAAAACAGGGAGTAGTACTACAGTACACACACCTCTCATGATGGAACAGTCTTTGAATTATGCTTTTTTTTATCATAATTCTATCCTCCCTTCCCTGAAGCCTCCTGATTGGGTAGGATTGATGAAAGCAGTAGGCTGGAACCTTGCTTTCTCTTGTCCTGTCATATACAGATCAGTGATTACTGAATGTATTCAAACAGTATTCAAAAAGAGAGAGAGACAATGAAAGATGAAGAGAAAGAAAGATTGACAGTTGGGAAACACTTGTGTATGTTTATTTCTTTTAGCACTGCTGGGTGACTTGAAAAGCAAAGGTCAGTCTCTCAATAATATACAGTGCATTCGGAAAGTATTCAGACCCCTTGACTTTTTCTACATTTTGTTACATTACAGCCTTATTCTAAAATGTATTAAACACATTATTTCCTCATCAATCTACACACAATACCCCATAATGACAATGTAAAAACAGGTTTTTAGAAATTCTAGCAAATGTATTAAAAATTAAAAACAGAAATACCTTATTTACATACATTTTCAGACCCTTTGCTATGAGACTCAAAATTGAGCTAAGAGCATCCTGTTTCCATTGATCATCCTTGAGATGTTTCTACAACTTGATTGGAGTCCACCTGTGGTAAATTCAATTGATTGGACATGATTTGGAAAGGCACACACCTGTCTATATAAGGTCTGGCTTGGTTTTTGCATGTCAGAGCAAAAACCAAGCCATGAGGTCAAAGGAATTGTCCGTAGAGCTCCGAGACAGGATTGTGTCAAGGCACAGATCTGGGGAAGGGTACCAAAAAATGTCTGCAGCATTGAAGGTTCCGAAGAACACAGTGGCCTCCATCATTCTTAAATGGAAGAAGTTTGGAACCATCAAGACTCTTCCTAGAGCTGGCCGCCCTCCCAAACTGAGCAATCGGGGGAGAAGGGCCTTGGTCAGGGAGGTGACCAATAACCCAATGGTCACTCTGACAGAGCTCTAGAGTTCCTCTGTGGAGATGGGAGAACCTTCTAGAAGGACAACCATCTCTGTAGCACTCCACCAATCAGGCATTTATGGTAGAGTGGCCAGATGGAAGCCACTCCTCAGTAAAAGGCACATGACAGCCTGCTTGGAGTTTGCTAAAAGGCACCTAAAGGACTCTCAGACCATGTGAAACAAGATTCTCTGGTCTGATGAAACCAAGATTGAACTCTTTGGCCTGAATGCCAAGCGTCTGGAGGAAACCTGGCACCATACCTACGGTGAAGCATGGTGGTGGTAGCATCATGCTGTGGGGATGTTTTTCAGACTGGGAGACTAGTCAGGATCGAGGGAAAGATGAACAAAGCCAAGTACAGAGAGATCCTTGATGAAAACCTGCTCCAGAGCCCTCAGGACCCCAGACTGTGACAAAGGTTCACCTTCCAACAGGACAACAACCCTACGCACACAGCCAAGACAACGCAGGAGTGGCTTCGGGACAAGTCTCTGAATGTCCTTGAGTGGCCCAGCCAGAGCCAGGACTTGAACCCGGGAGAGACCTGAAAATAGCTGTGCAGCAACGCTCCCCATCCAACCTGACAGAGCTTGAGAAGATCTCCCCAAATACAGGTGTGCCAAGCTTGTAGCGTCATACCCAAGAAGACGCAAGGCTGTAATCGCTGCCAAAGGGTCTGAATACTTATGTAAATGTGATATTTCCGCTTTTTAGGTTAAATAAATTAGCAACATTTTGTACAAACCTGTTTTTCTTTGTCATTATGGGATATTGTGTGTAGATTGATGAGGAGAAAAAAACTATTAATAAGGCTGTAACGTAACAAAATGTGGAAAAAGTCAAGTGGTCTGAATACTTTCCGAATGCACTGTAATAGTACTTTTAATAAAGGTGTTCATCTTTAATTTAGAATATGTGGAAACTATGAGAATAAAAAGGTTCAGAACTTTTGTGAAACATCACAGCACAGTTGAAAAATCTTTGGCAAGTAGAAGTCAAGACAGGATGGTCTTTAGAGATAGATGGGAGGGGTTGAGGGTAACTGAAAGGTGGGATTAAAAAAAGAGAAGAGAAAAAAAAAGAAAAGAGATAACTGTATAAGCTGGTAGTAGAAGCCTAATTGTTGTTGTCCATTAGTTTACTCCAATTAGGGGAGGGGAGATAGGGTTAGGGGAAAATAATAAAGGAAAAAAATAATATTAAGAAGAAGAACAAATGTATATACTGTATATATGGGGGATTGGAAATTATGCAAACATTTACATTGATAGAACCCACAATCTATCTGCAATATTAAAGCTAATCTACCCCCAAAACAAAACAAAAAATATATATAAAGGAAAGGCACTTCTCGGTGGGGCAGGCACATTGCAGGGAGTGATCGAGGTAGGCACATTCTGAGAAGCTTATGCTATTGTGACTTGCCACATTGGTTGTGGTCCTCAACACAGGAGGAATAGAGGGAGAAAGAGAGGGACAGAGAGAGAGAGAGAGATGGATACAGTTTGAATTAGAACTAATGTCACGGTTTCGGCCGAGGCTGCCTCTCTTCCTTGCTCGGGCAGGCTTCGGCGGTCGTCGTCTCCGGAGTACTAGCTGCCACCGTTGTATGTTTCGATGTTCGTTTGGTTTTGTCTTGATGTTGTACACCTGTTATCGTTTAGCGTTCATTATTGTCCTATAAGTTCTCGTTGTGTTTGTCATGTGTTGTGTGTGATTGAACTTGCTGTCGTGTATGTCTGTGCTTCGTTCTCTCCTCTGTGTTGGAGAGGTTCTCGCACGTGTTTGTGCGTTATTGTTATTTTCTTTGATTTTACGCCTGTGTGCGTAATCGCTCGTATTCCAAGCTCTTTTGACTCGTTTTGAGTTTTGGTTCACTAAAGTCTATTGGACTAAGTTCCTGCGTCCTGCGCTTGATTCCTGCACCACACCTTCACAGCACACCTTCTGACAACTAATGGGATTATAGGGAGAGAACAACAGAAGCCTGGCTAGAGTGTAAGCGGGATGGGATGACCGACCGGGACATATGGACACGTACACACGCACACACACACACACACACACACACACACACACACACACACACACACACACACACACACACACACACACACACACACACACACACACACACACACACACACACCTGCTTACTGTTTTTGTGCTTTCATGTTGACTCAAACTCAGATGGATCAAACTTTAGGATATCTTTACTTTTTTAGACATGTCTGAAGCATGGACTCATTGCAAGCATTGCAAGTTCTTGTCCAAGGCCACATTCATTTCCACCATGGCACTCAAGACAATATATTTTGAATGGAGATCACATAAAATGTCACCTTGCCATAACCTGTAAGATGTTTATACTCACTGTTGGAGAGGCACAATATCTACAGGGGCTCAAATACACAATGTTGAGGTGGAGGTCACAGATCACTATGGAGCACCATTGTGAGGTGCATTCAAATCCTGTTAAGACCATAAATGCACCATAAATGGTCACATTACAGACAAGATATAGCAATCATTTTGTTCACTGTAGGTGAACTGATCAACTTCAACTGACAGCCATTAAAGAATGCCCCTCTGGTGTAGGGGAGTGGAATGCCATGGGAAGCATGGCTGGGAATGTCGAAATAACTAAATATTGCCTTGGATTCCTTGCTATGATAATGCAACAGGTATAATAGGGATCTGAGGGCCACAGCTGTCTCATTTTCCCTCATCTTTTTAGAAGTTACTCCCGGGAATCCTTGGAGGGAGATGTCTTGTGTGTGTTGGTTTTATAGTAGTGGTTCCCAACCAGGGGTACTAGGACCTCTGGGGGTACTTGAGAAGACTCATGAGACCATCGGCCTACTGGTAAAATGCACATGAGGGGGTACTTCTGGGGTACTCCGGGCAGAGCAAAATCCAGTTGGTGGTAGAGTAACCGAAAAGGGTTGGAACCACTGCTTTATAGGATGGATTTTCTTTGAAGAGGGAAGACTTAGGAAGAGTGAGGCTGTGAATACGTCTCTCAATTAGGGCTGTGGCGGTCATGAAATTTGCCGGTCTCATGGTAATTAACCGTTAATTAACATAAACACATTTAGCATCTCCTGTCTTCCACGCATAGCCTACAAGCCACTGATGCAGACCTTTGGAACATCTACATTTTAAAAATTCTAATAAATCCATATAATATAGCCTACACCAGCACAATAAATCCATTATTTATTTAGACAGGTCTAAAGAAACATGACATGAAGAAAATGTAGTCTTTTTCATTTTAGTCATTTAGCAGACGCTCTTATCCAGAGCGACTTACAGGAGCAATTAGGGTTAAGTGCCTTGCTCAAGGGCACATATTTTTCACCTAGTCGGCTCAGGGACTTTTCGGTTACTGGCACTACACTCTTAACCACTAAGCTACCTGCCGCCCAGAAGAATAGAATAGCATACTCTGAGTTGTCCTTATGTTAGGCCCTGATATGGCTATGCCATATGGCTGTGGGCTACACTAGTTCATTTAGCAGAAAAGATTTGCTTAGAATTCCGTGGCATTATTTTATATTATTTTATAGTATGAAGAATACAACTGAACATAGAAAGGATATTTTCTCTAAACGATTTGAGGGAGTGCGCACATGGGGCTATTCTGTGTTGAGCAGTTAACAAAACAAAACAGGTGCTCATATATGCTTAATTTAGAGTTAATTATGTAACTTTAGTTGTGATACAAACATTGAGCTATATGTTTTGATTTTTAATACATTCTGAGGCTGCATGATGCGACTCCCCTTTGGCTGCCATTGGCCGTTGTGCCCTTGGCCTGAATATAATAATTATAATTCCCTTCTCCCAGCTGCATGCTCCAAAGCACCTCTCACTCAAATGGCTCTCTGTCACGTGATCAGGTCTTTCTCACAGGCTACAAGTGAAGACAGACACATCGGGGACGCAACTGCACACGTCCTTATCCAATTCCGAGGTGCATATTGAAGATATTGGAACATCTGTCCACATTTACTTTTCGTCAGCCAACAAGATGAGTAGGCCTAACGAACAGCAAAAGCACTAGCCTATGTCAACCTACTATCCCCCATAGTACAAAAGTTGATCTATTCTATTCTGTACGAGAAATAAATATTCCAAACATAGTCTGGGACAGTTGTGGGATGGGATAGATCCCAAATTAATACAACCACTAGCATCCCAATAACTTTTTCAAGCAACGAGGCTGACATGACAGATCAGAACGTTTAGCTTAAACTGACGCGAACTGGTTGAGTCAATTCAGTGGCTAGCTTTACACTTGGCTAGCTAACAGTAGCTGCTAGGGGTAAGTTATAACCTACATTTGTGTTTTGTTTTTACATATTGGTAGCCAGAGTCGTTCAAGGGAATTCAGGACATGGGTGACTAGTTAACGTTAGCTTGGCTCTCTGTGTGTTCGTGCCGTGAAAATGAGGGGTTTCTTCTTTGTCTGAAAGCAATGGCTAGCTAGTATGCTAACTATTCTAGCTAACTAACTGGCTGAATAAATTGACGACAGACTCGCTCAAGCTGTCGGGACTAACCCACAACGTTAGACACGGACACGAATGATCTGCTTGGCGTGTTGACACACTGGTGGTTTGTTGTGGCCGAGTATTGGTGGTAAACCGTGTTGTTGGAGTCCGGCATGCTAGCTGGCTGTGGCGTCTTATGACTAGGTGCCCTGGACGATTTTCACGGAAGAATACTGTACCAAGTTAGCTAGCTGAATAAACTAAGTTAGTCTATTCCTAGAAAACACTGAACCGCTGTAGTTTACAACAATTATAGTTTCTGAGGTGGAAGTTGGGAGAGTTATATTTGGGTGTTGTGGTGAGGGAGGCCCCGCTCTCTCCTTTCCCAGATGTTTAGTTCATTTCATTCCGATCTCCTTTGCATTATTGTAGCCATTTTCTGTAGCCTGTCAACTATGCCTCTGTCTATCCCTGTTCTCTCCTCTCCGCACAGGCTATACAAACGCCTCACACCGCGTGGCTGCTGCCTCTCTAACCTGGTGGTCCCTGCACGCACCACCCACGTGGAGTTCCAGGTCTCAGGCAGCCTCTGGAACTGCCGTTCTGCTGCCAACAAGGAAGAGTTCATCTCAGCCTATGCTACCCTCCAGTCCCTCGACTTCTTGGCGCTGACGGAAACATGGATTACCACTGAAAACACTGCTACTCCTACTGCTCTCTCCTCATCTGACCATGTGTTCTCGCATACCCCGAGAGCATCTGGTCAGCGGGGTGGTGGCACAGGAATTCTCATCTCTCCCAAGTGGACATTCTCTATTTTTCCCCTGACCCATCTGTCTATCTCCTCATTTGAATTCCATGCTGTCACAGTCACTAGCCCATTTAAGCTTAACATCCTTGTCATTTATCGCCCTCCAGGTTCCCTTGGAGAGTTCATCAATGAGCTTGACGCCTTGATTAGTTCCTTTCCTGAGGATGGCTCACCCCTCACAGTTCTGGGGGACTTCAACCTCCCTACGTCTACCTTTGACTCATTTCTCTCTGCCACCTTCTTTCCACTCCTCTCCTCTTTTGACCTCACCCTCTCACCGTCCCCCCCTACTCACAAGGCAGGCAAAACGCTTGACCTCATCTTTACTAGATGCTGTTCTTCTACTAATCTCACTGCAACTCCCCTCCATGTCTCCGACCACTACTTTGTATCCTTTTCTCTCTCGCTCTCCTCCAACACTACTCACTCTGCCCCTACTCAGATGGTAATGCGCTGTCGCAACCTTCGCTCTCTCTCTCCCACTACTCTCTCCTCTTCCATCCTATCATCTCTTCCCTCTACTCAATCCTTCTCCCTCCAATCTCCTGATTCTGCCTCCTCAACCCTCCTCTCCTCCCTTTCTGCATCCTTTGACTCTCTATGTCCCCTATCCTCCCGGCCGGCTCGGCCCTCCCCTCCAGCTCCGTGGCTTGATGACTCATTGCGAGCTCACAGAACAGGGCTCCGGGCAGCCGAGCGGAAATGGAGGAAAACTAGACTCCCTGCGGACCTGGCATCTTTTCACTCCCTCCTCTATACATTTTCTTCATCTGTTTCTGCTGCTAAAGCCACTTTCTACCACTATAAATTCCAAGCATCTGCCTCTAACCATAGGAAGCTCTTTGCCACCTTCTCCTCCCTGCTGAATCCCCCCCCCCCCCTCCTCCCTCTCTGTGGATGACTTCGTCAACCATTTTGAAAAGAAGGTTGACGACATCCGATCCTCATTTGTTAAGTCAAATGACACTGCTGTTCCTGCTCACACTGCCCTACCCTATGCTTTGACTTCTTTCTCCCCTCTCTCTCCAGATAAAATCTTGCGACTTGTGACGGCCGGCCGCCCAACAAGCTGCCCGCTTGACCCTATCCCCTCCTCTCTTCTCCAGACCATCTCCGGTGACCTTCTCCCTTACCTCACCTCGCTCATCAACTCATCCTTGACCGCTGGCTATGTCCCTTCTGTCTTCAAGAGAGCGAGAGTTGCACCCCTTCTCAAAAAACCAACACTCGATCCCTCTGATGTCAACAACTACAGACCAGTATCCCTTCTTTCTTTTCTCTCCAAAACTATTGAGCGTGCCGTCTTTAGCCAACTCTCTTGCTATCTCTCTCAGAATGACCTTCTTGATCCAAACCAGTCAGGTTTCAAGAGTGGTCATTCAACTGAGACTGCTCTTCTCTGTGTCACGGAGTCTCTCCGCACTGCTAAAGCTAACTCTCTCTCCTCTGCTCTTGTCCTTCTAGACCTGTCTGCTGCCTTTGATACTGTGAACCATCAGATCCTCCTCTCCACCCTCTCCGAGCTGGGCATCTCCGGCATGGCTCACTCTTGGATTGCGTCCTACCTGACCGGTCGCTCCTACCAAGTGGCGTGGCGAGAAGCTGTCTCCGCACCACGTGCTCTCACCACTGGTGTCCCCCAGGGCTCAGTTCTAGGCCCTCTCCTATTCTCGCTATACACCAAGTCACTTGGCTCTCTCATATCCTCACATGGCCTCTCCTATCATTGCTACGCAGACGACACACAACTAATCTTCTCCTTTCCCCCTTCTGATAACCAGGTGGCGAATCGCATCTCTGCATGTCTGGCAGACATATCAGTGTGGATGACGGATCACCACCTCAAGCTGAACCTTGGAAAGATGGAGCTGTTCTTCCTCCCTGCCTGTGCCATTAAACCCCTACAACTCATCCAGAATGCCGCAGCCCGTCTGGTGTTCAACCTTCCCAAGTTCTCTCACGTCACCCCACTCCTCCGCACACTCCACTGGCTTCCAGTTGAAGCTCGCATCTGCTACAATACCATGTTGCTTGCCTACGGAGCTGTGAGGGGAACGGCACCTCCGTACCTTCAGGCTCTGATCAGTCCCTACACCCAAACGAGGGCATTGCGTTCATCCACCTCTGGCCTGCTGGCTCCCCTACCTCTGCGGAAGCACAGTTCCCGCTCAGCCCAGTCAAAACTGTTCGCTTCTCTGGCACCCCAATGGTGGAACAAGCTCCCTCACGACGCCAGGACAGCGGAGTTACTCACCACCTTCCGGAGACACTTGAAACCCCACCTCTTTAAGGAATACCTGGGATAGGATAAAGTAATCCTTCTACCCCACCCCCCCCAAAAAATAAAATTAAAAATTAAAAAAACATTGTAAAGTGGTTATCCCACTGGCTACAAGGTGAATGCACCAATTTGTAAGTCGCTCTGGATAAGAGCGTCTGCTAAATGACGTAAATGTAAATGTTAAAATGTTGATAAACTATTAGGCTATTTCTTCATATTATAAGCGCAGCAATGCGCACATGGCAGTAGGGTATAAGCGTGAATATTCCATTAGCGGGAAAACACCATTCTCAAAAGTGACAGCAAACGCGATTATGCATGTATTGCTTTATTATGAAGGTGCATTTTTATGGTGAAAATTATCTTCCCTAAACTTGAAACTCACGTGCTGCGTATGTATGCCCCTTAGTCTCTAAACCCGTTGTAAAGCTGATTAATGTGCTTAATTTTAAGAAGTTATTTGGCCACTTTAGTTGTGATAAAAGCCTTATCAAAACATATAGGCCTATGGACTAGGTTACATGAGGTGTGCGACTATGATTTGAAAAAGTCGCAAAAAAAAGCATACGTTTCTTGCCTTACTGCACACAAGCTGGGCATCATTCACAAGTGATAATATATCATTCACAAGTAATAGGCTAATATTGTCACCCATCAGACTATTCTTGATTTAATCTTGTCTTTACATATACTAAACAATATACACTTCCAGTCAAAAGTTTGGACACACCTACTCATTCAAGGGTTTTTCTTTATTTTTACTATTTTTTACATTGTAGAATAATAGTGAAGACATCAAAACGATGAAATAACACATATGGAATCATGTAGTAACCAAAAAAGTGTTAAACAAATCAAAATATATCTTATATTTGAGATTTTCAAATAGCCACCCTTTGCCTTGATGACAGCTTTGCACAATCTTGGCATTCTCTCAACCAGCTTCATGAGGTAGTCACCTGGAATGCATTTCAATTAAAAGGTGTGCCTTCTTAAAAGTTAATTTGTGACATTTCTTTCCTTCTTGATGCGTTTCAGCCAATCAGTTGTGTTGTGACAAGGTAGGGGTGGTATACAGAAGATAGCCCTATTTGGTAAAAGACCAAGTCCATGTTATGGCAAGAACAGCTCAAATAAGAAAAGAGAAACAACAGTCCATCATTACTTTAAGACATGAAGGTCAGTCTATATTGAAAATGTCAAGAACTTTGAACGTTTTTTCAAGTGCAGTCGCAAAAACCATCAAGCGCTATGATGAAACTGGCTCTCATGACGACCGCCACAGGAATGGAAGACGACCGCCACAGGAATGGAAGACCCAGAGTTACCTCTGCTCTAGGGGATAAGTTCATTAGAGTTACCAGCCTCAGAAATTACAGCCCAAATAAATGCTTCACAGAGTTCAAGTCACAGACACATCTCAACATCAACTGTTCAGAGGGGACTGTGTGAATCAGGCCTTCGTGGTCGAATTGCTGCAAAGAAACCACTACTAAAGGACACCAATAAGAAGAAGAGACCTGCTTGGGCCAAGAAACACGAGCAATGGACATTAGACCGGTGGAAATTTGTCCTTTGGTCTGGAGTCCAAATTGGAGATTTTTGGTTCCAACTGCTGTGTCTTTGTGAGACGCGGTGTGGGTGAATGGATGATCTCCGCTTGTGTAGTTCCCACCGGAAAGCATGGAGGAGGAGGTGTTATGGTGTGGGGGTGCTTTGCTGGTGACACTGTCAGTGATTTATTTAGAATTCAAGGCACACTTAACCAGCAAGGCTACCACAGCATTCTGCAGCGATACGCCATCCCATCGGGTTTGGGCTTAGTGGAACTATCATTGTTTTTCAACAGGACAATGACCCAACACACCTCCAGGCGGTGTAAGGGCTATTTTAACAAGAAGGAGAGTGATGGAATGCTGCATCAGATGACCTGGCCTCCACAATCCCCCGACCTCAACCCAATTGAGATGGTTTGGGATGAGTCGGACAGCAGAGTGAAGGAAAAGCAGCCAACAAGTGCTCAGCATATGTGGGAACTCCTTCAAGAGTTTTGGAAAAGCATTCCAGGTGAAGCTGGTTGAGAGAATGCCAAGTGTGCAAAGCTGTCATGAAGGCAAAGGGTGTCTATTTGAAGAATCTCAAATATATAATATATTTTGATTTGTTTAACTCTTTTTTGGTAAGTACATGATTCCATATCTGTTATTTCATAGTTTTGATGTCTTCACTATTATTATACATTGTAGAAAATAGTAAAAATTAAGAAAAACCCTTGAATGAGTAGGTGTGTCTGTCAAAATGCTGAAGTGTATGCAGCGGTGAAGTCAGGCGCAGGACACAGAAGATCAGTAACGACTGCTTTACTTTCCAAAAATACGCACAAAACAAAAGCCTCCAAAACACAAGAGGAGGATAATACGCGGAGTGCGTAATAAACAGGATGATCAATGCCAACCATACTGTCACGATCGTCTAACAGAGTGGACCAAGGCGCAGCGTTGCGGGTGAACATATTTATATTTATTAACTAGATCACACGATCAAAACAATGAACGAAACGTGAAGTCCTTCGATACACAAACCAAAAGTAACAAGAAACCACAACACAAAGTGAAAAGACCGATAGTTAAATATGGCTCCCAATCAGAGACAACCAGCTGACACTCGTTGCCTCTGATTGGGAGTCACTCAGGCCAACATAGATATACAAAACATAGACTTACACACCCTGGCTCAACATAACATAGTCCCCAGAGCCAGGGCGTGACAGTACCCCCCCCCAAAGGCGCGGACTCCGGCCGCGCCAAACAACCACAACAGGGGAGGGACCGGGTGGGCACTCCGCCTCGGCGGCGGATCCGGCTCCGGCCATGACCCAGGCACGGGTTGTGCTGGACTGACGACGCACACCCCTGGCTTGATGCGTGGAGGAGGAACGGGCCGGACCGGGCTGACGAAGCGCACCCCTGACTTGGTGCGGGGAGCAGGAATGAGCCGGACCGGGCTGACGACGCGCACCACTGACCTGGTGCGGGGAGCTTGGATGGGCCGGACTGGGCTGGCGACGCGCACCACAGACTTGGTGCGGAGAGCAGGAACGGGCCGGACAGGGCTGACGAAACGCACCATAGACTTGGTGCGGAGAGCAGGCACGGGCCGTGCCGGACTGACGACGCACACCACTGGCTTGGTGCGGGAAGCTTGGATGGGCCGGCCTGGCGACGCGCACCACAGACTTGGTGCGGAGAGCAGGAACGGGCCGTGCCGGACTGACGACGCACACCACTGGCTTGGTGCGGGAAGCTTGGATGGGCCGGACTGGGCTGGCGACGCGCACCACAGACTTGGTGCGGAGAGCAGGAATGGGCCGGACCGGGCTGGCGACGCGCACCACCGACTTGGTACGGAGAGCAGGAACGGGCCGGACAGGGCTGACGACGCGCACCACAGGCTCGGTGCAAGAGGCAGGAACAGGCCGAACCGTACTGGGGACACACGCCACTGGCCCTATGCAGGGATCAGGAACGGGCCGGACCGGACTGGTAATACACCCCAGTACCTCTCGCCGTGCCTCCACACTTTCCCTCTCCTCTGTGACCAGTGGCCCCCTTAACCTGGCGGCCTCCTCTTCACACCCGCTGGACCGCTCCATCGCGGCCTCCTGCTGCCCCGTCGTCCACGTCGTGAGCCCCCCCCTAAAAAATTTCTGGGGTTCTCTCCTCCCCGTGGACCAGGCCTCCCTAGCTCTCGCCAGACTCTCGATCCATTGCTTCATAGACCAGCCTCTCTCCTCTTCACTTAGCGTGGCCCAGCCGAAACTCCTACTCCCCTGATCCCAGGTCCTTCCTCTCTCCTCTTCATGCTGCTTGGTCCTGTCTTGGTGGTTTCTTCTGTCACGATCGTCTAACAGAGTGGACCAAGGCGCAGCGTTGCGGGTGAACATATTTATATTTATTAACTAGATCACACGATCAAAACAATGAACGAAACGTGAAGTCCTTCGATACACAAACCAAAAGGAACAAGAAACCACAACACAAAGTGAAAAGACCGATAGTTAAATATGGCTCCCAATCAGAGACAACCAGCTGACACTCGTTGCCTCTGATTGGGAGTCACTCAGGCCAACATAGATATACAAAACATAGACTTACACACCCTGGCTCAACATAACATAGTCCCCAGAGCCAGGGCGTGACACATACATACAGGACACGCGGACAATAACACACAAAGGCAAACATAAAACAAGGGAACTTATATGTAACATAATCAATACAGAATACGAAACAGGTGTACCAACTAGACATTACAAAACAAACATCGAAAACATCGAGCGGTAGTAGCTAGTACTCCGGGGACGAAGCCTGCTCGAGCAAGGAGGAGGAGCAGCCTCGGCGGCATCCGTGACAGTACCCCCCCCTTGACGCGCGGCTCCAGCCGGCCTCGGGGAGGGCCAGGAGGACACGGAGCAGGGCGCGTGGGATGACTCCGGTGGAACTCCGTCAGGAGGGAGGGATCTAAAATGTCCCCCCTAGGCACCCAGCACCGTTCCTCTGGACCGTACCCCTCCCACTCCACGAGATACTGCAGACCCCCCACCCGACGTCTCGAATCCACGATGGACCGGACTGAGTACGCTGGAGCCCCCTCGATGTCCAGTGGGGGCGGAGGAGTCTCCCGTATCTCATTGTCCTGGAGTGGACCAGCTACCACCGGCCTGAGGAGAGACACATGGAACGAGGGGTTAATGTGATAATCATTAGGCAGTTGTAACCTGTAACATACCTCGTTCAATCTCCTCAGGACTTTAAATGGCCCCACAAACCGCCGACCCAGCTTCCGGCAGGGCAGGCGAAGGAGCAGGTTTCGAGTCGAGAGCCAGACTCGATCTCCAGGTGCGTACACTTGACCCTCACTGCGGTGGAGATCGGCGCTCGCCTTCTGCCTACGGATAGCCCGCTGCAGATGTACATGCGCAGCGTTCCATGTCTCCTCCGAGCGCCGAAACCACTCATCCACCGCAGGAGCCTCGATCTGGCTCTGATGCCATGGTGCCAGAACCGGCTGATACCCCAACACACACTGGAAAGGGGTCAGATTCGTAGAGGAATGGCGAAGGGAGTTCTGGGCAATCTCTGCCCAGGGGATATACCCCGACCACTCCTCCTGCCGGTCCTGGCAATAAGATCTCAGAAACCTACCCACATCCTGGTTCACTCTCTCCACCTGCCCATTACTCTCAGGGTGGAAACCCGAGGTAAGGCTAACCGAGACCCCCAAGCATTCCATGAACGCCCTCCAGACTCTAGAGGTGAATTGGGGACCCCGATCAGACACTATATCCTCGGGTACCCCGTAGTGCCGGAAGACATGGGTAAACAAAGCCTCAGCAGTCTGTAGGGCAGTAGGGAGACCCGACATTGGGATGAGATGACAGGCCTTAGAGAACCGATCCACAACGACCAGAATAGTGGTATTCCCCTGGGAGGGGGGAAGGTCCGTGACAAAGTCTACCGATAGGTGAGACCACGGCCGTTGTGGAACGGGTAGGGGTTGTAACTTCCCCCTGGGCAGGTGTCTAGGCGCCTTACACTGAGCGCACACCGAGCAGGAGGAGACATAAACCCTCACGTCCTTAGCCAATGTTGGCCACCAGTACTTTTCACTAAGGCAGTGCACTGTCCGGCCAATACCAGGATGTCCAGAGGAGGGTGACGTATGAGCCCAATAAATGAGACGATCACGAATCTCGAGCGGAACGTACGTCCGCCCCACTGGACACTCTGGAGGAGTAGGGTCAGTACGTAACGCCCACTCGATTTCCGCATCGACCTCCCACACCACCGGTGCCACCAGACAAGACTCTGGCAGTATGGGAATGGGCTCAATGGACCTCTCCTCTGTGTCATATCGCCGGGACAGGGCGTCTGCCTTAACGTTCTGGGACCCTGGGATGTAAGTGAGCTTAAAAACAAACCGGGCCAGAAACATGGCCCACCTAGCCTGACGAGGGTTCAGTCTCCTAGCTGCCTGGATGTACTCCAGGTTACGATGGTCAGTCAGAATGAGAAAAGGGTGTTGAGCCCCCTCAAGCCAATGCCTCCACACCTTTAGGGCTTGAACCACGGCTAGCAGCTCCCTGTCCCCCACGTCATAATTACGTTCCGCCGGGCTGAGCTTCTTAGAGTAAAAAGCGCAGGGCCAGAGTTTAGGAGGCGTGCCTGAGCGTTGAGACAGTACAGCCCCAATACCGGCCTCTGACGCGTCCACCTCCACCTGGAACGCTAAAGCATGACATACAAGTCATGCTCCAACAGCCTACCCAACACTCGACGCACCAGGGCTACATGCTCGGCTCGTGTAGAAGAGTACACTAGAATGTCGTCAATATACACCACTAAACCCTGCCCATGCAAATCCCGGAAGATCTCGTCCACAAAGGATTGGAAGACTGAAGGAGCATTCATTAACCCGTATGGCATGACGAGATACTCATAGTGACCCGAGGTGGTACTAAATGCTGTCTTCCATTCATCTCCCTCCCTAATGTGCACCAAGTTGTAGGCGCTCCTGAGATCCAGTTTTGTGAAGAAACGCGCTCTGTGTAATGATTCCGTCATACTCGCAATCAGAGGGAGAGGATAACTGTATTTAACAGTGATCTGATTGAGACTACGGTAATCAATACACGGGCGCAACCCTCCATCCTTCTTCTTCACAAAAAAGAAACTCGAGGACGCAGGAGAAGTGGAGGGCCATATGTATCCCTGTCTCAGAGACTCGGCTATGTATGTCTCCATAGCCGCCGTCTCCTCTTGAGACAGAGGATACACATGACTACGCGGAAGTGCAGCACCTGCCTGGAGGTCTATCGCACAATCCCCCTGTCTATGAGGTGGCAATCGCGTCGCCCTCGTCTTGCTGAACACGAGTGCCAAATCATCATACTCAGGAGGAATGTGCAGTGCGGGCACTTGGTTCGGACTTTCCACCGTGGTCGCCCCTACGGAAACACCTAGACACCGCCCGACACACTGGTCAGACCACTCCTTGAGAGCCCTCTGTTGCCACAAAATGGTGGGCTCATGGGAGATTAACCAAGGAAGTCCCAGCACCACGGGATACGCAGGAGAGTCGATCAGATACAACTGAATGATCTCCTCATGACCCCCCTGCGTCTTCATCTTTAGTGGCGCTGTGACCTCCCTAATCAACCCAGATCCCAACGGACGGCTATCTAGGGCATGAATAGGAAAGGGCACATCTACTGGTAGGAGGGGAATCCCTAACTTAACACAAAAATTACGATCAATAAAATTCCCAGCTGCGCCTGAATCGACTAGCGCCTTATGCTGGGAATGAGATGCAACCTGGGGAAATACTACTGGTATACACAGGTGAACAACAGAGAGCTCTGGGTGAGTTGGGCGCCTACTCACCTGGAATGACTCCCCAGTGCGTGACCTGTTGCCTCGATCCACTGGAGTCCCTCCCCAGCACCGAACCGCAGTGTGTCCTCTACGGCCACAGTTGGTACAGAGGACGGCCTCCCTCCGGATCTCTCTCCTCCTCTCTATAGCGCCAGCACACCCGAGCTCCATAGGGCTCGGCTCGGAGGTGCTGGGGGATGGAATGGACGGCCCCAACTCCGGACGTCCGCGGGTAGCCAGCAGGGTATCCAGACGGATCGACATGTCCACCAACTGATCGAAGTTTAGATTGGTGTCCCTGCAGGCCAACTCTCGTCGAACGTCCTCTCGCAGGCTGCACCGATAGTGGTCGATGAGGGCCCTCTCATTCCACCCCGCATCCGTCGCTAGAGTCCGGAAGTCCAGGGCGAACTCTTGTGCGCTCCTCTTCCCCTGTCGGAGGTGGAACAGACGCTCCCCCGCCGCTTTACCCTCTGGGGGATGATCGAAAACAGCCCTGAAGCGGCGGGAGAACTCCGCGTAGCTGATGGTGGCGGCGTCTATTCCCCTCCATTCGGCATTGGCCCACTCCAGCGCCTTGCCGGATAGACAGGAGATGAGGGCGGAAACGCTCTCGTATCCCGAGGGCGCCGGGTGTATGGTTGCCAGGTAGAGTTCCACTTGAAGTAGGAACCCCTGACACCCGGCTGCGGTGCCATCAAATGCCCTCGGGAGCGAGAGCCGAATCCCACTGGACTCCGGAGATGGTACGATGGGGCTGGCCGATGGTGGTGGTAATGTAGGAGGAGGTGTGGGCAAGCCTCCTCTTTCCCATCGGCGCAGGGTGTCCATCACGTCTTGCATGGCGGAGCCGAGTCTATGGATCATGGCGTCCTGGCTGCTGACCCGATCCTCCAGTGACTCGGTCACCGCCGCTGCTCCTGCTGACTCCATGGGTGGTGTGTTATTCTGTCAAAATGCTGAAGTGTATGCAGCGGTGAAGTCAGGCGCAGGACACAGAAGATCAGTAACGACTGCTTTACTTTCCAAAAATACGCACAAAACAAAAGCCTCCAAAACACAAGAGGAGGATAATACGCGGAGTGCGTAATAAACAGGATGATCAATGCCAACCATACATACAGGACACGCGGACAATAACACACAAAGGCAAACATAAAACAAGGGAACTTATATGTAACATAATCAATACAGAATACGAAACAGGTGTACCAACTAGACATTACAAAACAAACATCGAAAACATCGAGCGGTAGTAGCTAGTACTCCGGGGACGACGAACGCCGAAGCCTGCCCGAGCAAGGAGGAGGAGCGGCCTCGGCGGCATCCGTGACAGTGTCCAAACTTTTGACTGGTAATGTGTGTGAAATTAGTTTTGATTTAAAATGGACCATTATCATGCACCTGTCGGAATAGGGGCAGGGGAAAAAATACGTCATCTATGCACTTCAATAGCGAATGGAGGGCGCTTTTCCTGTGGTTCATTTTCATGCCAGCCAGGTAGGCTATACTCCTGTTGTAAAGAGAGAATTGTTGAGCAAAATGAGCTCATGCGCTCTCATTAAGTGTTTGATTAGATTTTCGAAACTATTTGCATTGATGTTAGAGTGATTAGAGGGACAATAGAGAGCTGAGTACCAGGCAGTTAGCAAGTTTGGTAGGCTACTAATGACCATCAGCAGCATCAGAGCTTGGAGAAGCCTAATTACCGTGACTAACGGCCACGTGGAATTTGACTGCCATCCTGACTCGTGACCCCCCAGTGTAGCGGTAATACGGTCACCGTAACAGCCCTACTCTCAATCCCACATCACTCCTGATTTATTTCTGTCTCTTCTTTCTTATCTCTGACTCACGTTCTCTCCCTCATGACTTTGTCTTCCCTTTTTCTTTCCTTCCCCTCTTCTCTCTCTAATGTTCTGTCTCTCATTGTTGTCTATTGCTCTCCCCTCACTCTCACACACCACTCCTTCTCTTTGACCTCTTGCTCTTCTGCTCCGCTCCCTTCTTCTCAACATACGTCTCTCTGGTATACTAGACCATTGGATCCCACTTTAATCTGAATAAAACAACTTATCAAGGCTTTATTGAGTGTTCATAAAGCATTAATAAGCAAGATCATACTACATAAAGGGTGATATAAAATGTGGTGCTTGACCAAATGCTGTATAATCCTTTTGCCACCCTTTATAGTCTAATTTAGGAGCTACACTAGGGCATCTAGAAAACAGTTTTTTTACTTGCTACACTGGAAGCGTAACTTTTTACTCTCACAAAGCCGGCACGTCATTGAAATGAGTAGGAGCATATCACGCTCTGCAAACATTACACGTCTGGTGTAGCAGGCCAGTTATTGACATGACATTTGCCTATAACTTATTTGTGAAGCATATGCCTTATAAAGGGTTTATGTGTTTAAAGTGGTTATGACCATCGCATGTCGTTCAGGTTAAGAGCTCACACCAGGACCATAACAGGAACATTGACCGTAAACATGTAACTTACACACTGCCTCCATCAATGGCTATAAGACATTTTAATGATGCACCATAGGCGCCTGGCACTAAAATGTGAAGATACTGGGAAAAAACAGCTTTTCCAAGCCAAGGCGATGAGGGAGCTGTGGGTACAGACTCCTTCCTGTGAAATGTTGCACCCTTCTGTCCCCAACGCCGCTGTGAATAAGAATCGCAGTCTGTTTCGCCATCTGTGGTCCTCCTGGCAGTCTTGTCAAAGAGGCCAGGCTCTCTGTGCTAGAGCACGCTACTGGAGAGTTTGGGAGAACTATAGGAACCCAATGCTATAGGCCTAAAGTAAACGTGTCAGTTGCACAATGGGTCGGGTAAAGTTATTTTAGGAAATTAATTGTCTTTATTTCCACAGTGATTAAAACGTTTTGCAAAATGTAAGGATGAAGACGCACTCGGTTTCCAAAATAGTTATCTTCCTTCATGCAGCATACAGAGCTGGTTTTAAGTCCTTAGTAATTGCTACACGGGAGAGGAAATGGAGTAGGGGATCAGTCTTTATCTGATTCAGTCTTGCACCCAGTCCAAAATTAATCACTTTCCCCTACCCCCTCTTCTAGACCCTTCTTTATACGATAGCTCTTCATAGATCTGAAAGGATCTGTAAGGCATATACAGTAGTAGGGATTAACATGGGTAACCGGAATCCCGGGGCTGTCATTAATACAAATTTGATAGGTCTATGCACAATTCACTATGTGTCACTGTCACAGACATGAAGTCTGTTAACAATTCAGAGGCATGAGGGAAAATGCTATAGTATCTTCTCCTGTCCTAGAGCCCAGGCTATTTTCCTATGCAGTCCCAATTCCATAGAAACCCAAAATCCTGACACATGTCTTGCATGAAAATTCCTAACTTTATTCTGTAATATATAGGTTGCATTATGAAAGCCTGTCTCGCCTATGCATGTCAAAATACCGCTATAACATTTCCTCGTACTTGCTGAGCTTCGCTAGAGAATGTGTGATCAACAAACGGTATGAGAGTAGATATGGATATTTTTTAAACAGAGTTGGTACACGTTAATATTTAAATTATTTGCACTCTTCGCCTCCCCGTTATTCATGAGCTGATCTGCTATCTGTGTAATCATTAACTCGATTTTGCCAAATATACAGTGGGGAAAAATAGTATTTAGTCAGCCACCAATTGTGCAAGTTCTCCCACTTAAAAAGATGAGAGAGGCCTGTAATTTTCATCATAGGTACACGTCAACTATGACAGACAAATTGAGAAAAAGAAATCCAGATAATCACATTGTAGGATTTTTTATGAATTTATTTGCAAATTATGGTGGAAAATAAGTATTTGGTCACCTACAAACAAGCAAGATTTCTGGCTCTCACAGACCTGTAACTTCTTCTTTAAGAGGCTCCACTCGTTACCTGTATTAATGGCATCTGTTTGAACTTGTTATCAGTATAAAAGACCCCTGTCCACAACCTCAAACAGTCACACTCCAAACTCCACTATGGCCAAGACCAAAGAGCTGTCAAAGGACACCAGAAACAAAATTGTAGACCTGCACCAGGCTGGGAAGACTGAATCTGCAATAGGTAAGCAGCTTGGTTTGAAGAAATCAACTGTGGGAGCAATTATTAGGAAATGAAAGACATACAAGACCACTGATAATCTCCCTCGATCTGGGGCTCCACGCAAGATCTCACCCCGTGGGGTCAAAATGATCACAAGAACGGTGAGCAAAAATCCCAGAACCACACGGGGGGACCTAGTGAATGACCTGCAGAGAGCTGGGACCAAAGTAACAAAGCCTACCATCAGTAACACACTACGCCGCCAGGGACTCAAATCCTGCAGTGCCAGACGTGTCCCCCTGCTTAAGCCAGTACATGTCCAGGCCCGTCTGAAGTTTGCTAGAGTGCATTTGGATGATCCAGAAGAGGATTGGGAGAATGTCATATGGTCAGATGAAACCAAAATAGAACTTTTTGGTAAAAACTCAACTCGTCGTGTTTGGAGGACAAAGAATGCTGAGTTGCATCCAAAGAACACCATACCTACTGTGAAGCATGGGGGTGGAAACATCATGCTTTGGGGCTGTTTTTCTGCAAAGGGACCAGGATGACTGATCCGTGTAAAGGAAAGAATGAATGGGGCCATGTATCATGATATTTTGAGTGAAAACCTCCTTCCATCAGCAAGGGCATTGAAGATGAAACGTGGCTTGGTCTTTCAGCATGACAATGATCCCAAACACACCGCCCGGGCAACGAAGGAGTGGCTTCGTAAGAAGCATTTCAAGGTCCTGGAGTGGCCTAGCCAGTCTCCAGATCTCAACCCCATAGAAAATCTTTGGAGGGAGTTGAAAGTCCGTGTTGCCCAGCGACAGCCCCAAAACATCACTGCTCTAGAGGAGATCTGCATGGAGGAATGGGCCAAAATACCAGCAACAGTGTGTGAAAACCTTGTGAAGACTTACAGAAAACGTTTGACCTGTGTCATTGCCAACAAAGGGTATATAACAAAGTATTGAGAAACTTTTGTTATTGACCAAATACTTATTTTCCACCATAATTTGCAAATAAATTCATAAAAAATCCTACAATGTGATTTTCTGGATTTATTTTTCTCATTTTGTCTGTCATAGTTGACGTGTACCTATGATGAAAATTACAGGCCTCTCTCATCTTTTTAAGTGGGAGAACTTGCACAATTGGTGGCTGACTAAATACTTTTTTTCCCCACTGTAGGAGATTTCTGTCATTGTTGAAGGAGGTTATCTAGCAAACTTAACAACTTTTGTCATTTGACTGCCGTTACAATGTTTGTATGATTCGACAATGCTATACTCGGGGTGCGCTCTGTGCGTCCTGAGTGTGCTCTGTGTCGGGATAGCCTACTGCTGAAATGTGCTGAATTCATTGAGGAACATGATCATGCTCAGAATTTATGAATGGCCTGTTTGGCAATTCAAACCAATATCATTGGTGATCAAAGATAGTTACTCTATCATTACTAAATGTCAGTTTAATTTGCTCTGCAATCTTTACCTATTGTAGTTTCGCAGGCAAGCCGACAAGGTGGCGCACTGCCCCTCTTATTTGGGGAGAACCTTGGCATAGTGACCATATCTTGGTTTTAAATGCTTTAAATGGGCAATTCCAATTTTTCCTGTATTCCCCAAGACTCTCGGGATAAGTATGAATTATTCCCGGTATTGAAACTTGGGAGAATCCCTATACAGTAGTACTGAGTTTCTACCATAATGCAGTATCACAGTGTACAGTTTCTTACACAACATCCCTCCTCTTACAGGCATAACATGTGCCACACTCTTTTGTTTTCCAGTCTCGTCAGACTCCAGAGGGGGAGTTTCTACCTCTGGACCAGTGTGAGCTAGACGTAGGATTCGGGACGGGGGCAGACCAGCTCTTCCTGGTGTCCCCTCTGACTATCTGCCACGAGATCAATTCCAAGAGCCCCTTCTTCGACCTGTCCCAGCGCTCGCTCATGAACGATGAGTTTGAGATCGTGGTCATCCTGGAGGGCATTGTGGAAACCACTGGTAAAAGCAGACTCTTTCTTTAATTCAATCTGTTCTTTAAATGGGCATTCTGGGGTACATCCATTTCTGGACTTTTAAATTCATGATATATAGCCATTGATGGAAGAATATACAGTAAATGGCTCATGGGTTTAGTTCAACTGCCTTACCCCATCTGAACCCAAAATATAAGCTTGTTAAGCTTGTTGATAGTGTATATTTTGTAGTCTTGTTTGTATTTTGTTTTCAAAACAATAAAAAACAATAAAATACATATTTCTCCATTTCTTTGAGGCAAAATATGAGGACTACCATTCCCAGTATAATCAAATCAAATATTAAGAGAATATTACATTTATCTTTAACCTTTTCACACGTACCAACAAACGGGTGTGATCATTCTGAAGGGTTCCCTGCAGCGTACGCTCAAACCGGTGTGATTAGAACGCTAATTTAGAACGTCCAGTTTCGATTGACGCAACAGTCAGCATTTGAGCTAGCCACACTGTTTTTTCACAGAAACATTTTGCACAAACACAGTCCTTACAAAGTTATGTCCTGAATGTGACCAATTTATTTTTGGATGCAATGTTTAGACATTCACAGAAGTAGCAACAGCATAACACAATCATCCAAACCGGAAAATATAGGCTACATTAGTCCTTGCGCTAACTGAGGAAAGATTGATGTAACACAAGCGGTCATATTTAGATAACTCTCGGCTGACAGAAACCACAATATGAATTAGCTAATAGCAATTACCATTTATAATTCATCACATCATGGGTGTGCTCAACATTGATCGAAATAATTGAGTAAAACACTTTCTAGAAATCGAAAGTAAACCAACAATGGGTAGTTAGTGCGCGTCGCCAAGTTTGTTTTTCACGTCAACCAAAGATAATAAGAGGAGACAAGATGAGTTTGGTCTGTTTGCAGTATGCATGCTGAAGGGGGTGTGTCGTCTATGATCATTCACTTCCCTTCATTCACTTCTGGAAGTTTACCCGAAAGATGAGTGAACCATTCCTTCACCTCATTATAACATCTTTGGTCTGACAGACGTTTACGTGACACAGAGAATGCATTGTATAATGTCAACAAACATGACGCCACACATAGCTGTTAAATAGCTTAGCATTAGCTCATTATAATCAGTACAACCTTCAAAAAAGTATTTTACACACATCATAGGTGTCCATTACAATCTATGCAATAATCTGAATGCATGATTTGTCACCAGTACTTGAAAACATGTGAATGAAACTGTAAATACATTATGCTCCATACATACATACAGACTTCATGCTACAGTAGAAACGACAACACGATATACAGAAAATAAGGCACTTACTTTGATAGGAACGCACACATGTCCAAAGTTATTATTTGTAAGGAAAACATGGAGGCAATGTGAGCGCCAGCCAGAAAATGAGCCAGTTCGTGCAAGACTGTGCAAATGTCTGCATACTTGATGTGCGGAGAAAATGGGGAAGGGCTCTCCTCAAAGAGGGAAGTTTGTCCGGCTCAGTAAAGCCTCAAACATAAAATTGTCCGCAACACTGAAATGGGCTACTTCTATGTGAATTAATGAGGAGGCGGAACACACCTCAATTCAAACTGTTGTTAGAAAATACAACTTGTTAGAAAATAATTTGAAATTGACAAGTTGAAACATAGCCTATAGATAATTAGCAGGCAGTGTGTGTTAACTGTCCAGTTGCATAACAACCACATTTTGGAATAGTGTATGCATTCTGACATCACGTGCATAAAACAACTCACGCTGGGGCGACCGTTAGAGATATTTGGAACTCACATGTGAAAAGGTTCAATATTAGATTAAATTATAGGTTTTCGCTTTCTTTTTTATCTCTGTCATTCTCCGACACTTCTCCCTCTCACTCTATTTCTCTCTTCGTCTTTCCCTCCCCTTGTCTCTGTGTCCTTCTTTTTCCATCTTGTCTTCTATGCACCTCTCACTCGCTTTAACTTCTGTTTTTCTCCTTATCTTCCCATCTGTTCTCTGTATTCCCCATCTACTCTTTCTCCCTCCCTCCCTCCCTCGTCCCAGGTATGACGTGTCAGGCACGGACCTCCTACACGGAGGACGAGGTGTTGTGGGGCCACCGCTTCCTGCCCGTCATGTCCCTGGAGGAGGGCTTCTTCCGGGTCGACTACTCCCAATTCCACAACACCTTCGAGGTCAACACTCCCCCTTACAGCATCAAGGAGCACGAGGAGAAGAACTCCCTGACTTCCCCCAACCCTCCACCAGGCGTCCCCACCTCCCCTCCCCTGGGGAATGGGGGCCAGGGCCGGGGCCGCAGGGAGAGGATGCTGTCAGTGGACTTTGCCGACCATGGAGAGGCTACCCAGGAACAAGCGATGGGGAGGCTGCCCAGCAAGTTACAGCGTATGAGCTCTTACAAGGAGGACCTGACTCATTCAGAGCGGAGACTTCCCCCTGCCCTGAGCCCCATGCTGGCCCCAAACCCAACCATTGTCCAGATCCCTTTGCCTGAGGGTGGGGGGCGGCAGGAGGATAACCTGCCTGCCAAACTGCGCCGAATGAACACTGACCGTTGACATTGACCGTGGACAATTGACCGTTAAATGACTATTAATCGGCGGAAACAAACAGACTCCCCAAAAAACTCTAAATAGATATAGGAAGCAATGCTTAATGGATAACGCAGTTTTCAACAGGAAATTTGACTACTGTGATGACTTTTAACTGGTTGAGTCAACATTGATTCAATGTAATTTGTCAACGTATTGTGACGTGGAATCTACGCGGAAAATACATTTTGTTTTGAGGGGAAATTTCAACCACAGGATTATGTCATCATCCTAACCAAATTTCAACATAGACAAACCTTGTATAAAATATGTTGAATTTGTACCTTTAAAACAACGTCAGATCTTCAACGTTATATCCACTATCAGAAAAAATACTATAGGCTGGGCAGCACGTCCTACTGGAGAATTGATCTATCTACAGCTACCCTTTGGTCTCCCATCCAGAGTTTTAACTACGCGCAGCTCTGCCTAGCTATGATACTTGTCACTGACTATTACCAATGTGCAATCGTGAGTGAGAATGATTGTTGAGAGATCTCCACTTACAAACTAAATAGATTCACTGTTGCTATCAAAATCATTCCAAAGGCTAGGTTTAACAGAACAAATGAAATGTGACCATACTTTATCACTCATGTATCATCAATTATGGTATTTATTTAGGCCTATATAGCATTTGCAACGTCATCAACAGCTAATGTTTCAATTCACTCCAGAATTCAACTAAAAATAGACATTGCAATAGGCCTAGGTTTTCATGCTCTGGTTGATTTAAAATGTAATGCTATTTAGTGATATTGAATAGTGTTTGGTTGTCAAAGCAACCAAAAATCAACATTTGAAGGAGATGTAACTTTTAAAGAATAGGACTAAATCAAATCAAACTTTAAATGCACTTTAAATCAAGTTTGATTTGGTTTAGTCCTATTTAGGGCTGTGGTGGTCATGAAATTCTGTCAGCTAGTGATTGTCAAGCAATTAACTGCCGGTCTCATGGTAATTGACCGTTAATTAACATAAACACATTTAGCATCACCTGGCTTCCACACATAGCCTACAAGCCACTGATGCAGACCTTTGGAACATCTACATTTTAAAAAGTCTAATAAATCCATGTAATATAGCCTACACCATCACAATAAATCCATTATTTATTTTAGACAGGTCTAAAGAAATATGATATGAAGTAAGACATTTCAGAAGAACAGAATAGCAAACTCTGAGTTGCCCTTATGTTAGGCCCTAATCTGGCTATGCCATATGGCTGTGGGCAATGCTAGTTCATTTAGCAGACACGATTTGCTTAGAATTCCGTGGCATTATTTTATAGTATTTTATAGTATGAATAATACAATTGAACATAGCTGAATAAAATAGAAATAATATTTTCTCCAAATGATTTGAGGGAGTGTGCACATGCGGCTATTCTGTGTTGAGTAGTAGAAACAGGTACTCCTACATGCTTACTTTAGAGTTATTTATGTAACTTTAGTTGTGATACAAACGTTGGGCTATATGTTTAGATTTTTAATACATTCTAAGGCTGCATGATGTGACTCTAATGATGATTTGAAAAAAGATGCATGAAATGCATGAGCTCTGCTTTATTTTTTACGCAGGCTCTACACACTTCATCAGTCTCTCATTCATAATTTGACAAGCACTTGATAATGCCTTGAATTTCCCGGCAGCATCCCCTTTGTGTAGCCGTAATGCCCCCTAAAAAAATCCATGCCTTTTACGGCCAGTGGCAGTTGTGCCCTAGGGCTGAATATAATAATTATAATTCCCTTCTCCCGGCTGCGTGCTCCGAAGCACCTCTCACTCACATGGCTCTCCGTCACATGATGAGGCTGATGCAACAGATCAGAATATTTAGCTTAAAATGTTGATGAACTATTAGGCTATTTCTTCACATTATAAGTGCAGCAATGCGCACACGGCAGTAGGCTATAAGTGTGAATGTTCCATTAGAAGGAAAACACCATTCTCAAAATTGACCGCAAGTGCGATAATGCATATAATGCTTTTATTATAAAGGTGCATTTTGATGGTGAAAATTATCTTCCCCAAACTTGAAACTCATCGTATGTATGCCAGTTAGGCTCTACACTCGTTGTAAAGTGGATTAATGTGTTTCATTTTAAGAAGTTATTTGGCCACTTTAGTTGTGATACAAACCTTTTCAAAACATATAGGCCTACGGACTAGACTACATGAAGTATGCGACTATGATTTGAAGAAGTTGCAAAAAAAGGCAGGCGCTCTTTCTTGCCTTAATCTGGGCATCATTCACAAGTGATAATATATCACTCACAAATGATAGGCTAATATTGTCACCCATCAGACTATTCTTGATTTAATCCTGTCTTTACATATACTAAATAATATATGTGTGAAATTTGTTTTTCATTTAGAATGGATCATTATCATGCACATGTCTCGAAACAGGGGCAGCAAAAAAACAAGAACATGACATCTAGGCACTTAAATAGCGAAAGGAGGACACATTTCCCATGGTTCGTTTTCATGCCAGCCAGGTAGTCTATACTCCTGTTGTAAAGAGAAGCAATGTGCTTAATATTAGGAAAGTTGATAAATAAATATAGTAGGCCTAGCCTATAGAAAGCTGATGGGATCCTCCTCTTTTTAATTGACGCCATCACTCTGTTTTCTCACGCTATTGCATAGCCTATATAAATGTTGCGCAACATGAGCTCATGGGCTCTCATGAAGTTTTTGATTAGATTTTTGATTACATTTGCATTGATGTCAGAATGATTAGAGGGACAATAGAGTGCTGAGTACCAGGCAGTTAGCAAGTTTGGTAGGCTACTAATGACCATCAGCAGCATCAGAGCTTGGAGAAGCCTAATTACCGTGACTAACGGTCACGTGGTATTTGACTGTCGTCATGACTCATAACCGCCGGTGTGGCGGTAATACGGTCACCGTAACAGCCCTAGTCCTATTCTTTAACTTAGATTTTTGGTTGAGATGGAGACGTGAATCCAACATATCAAGTATTAATTTGTAGACAAACTGGAATTAAAGCTAGACTAAGTCAGTGGCACTCATAGAACTATCCAGGCAGAAGACACATCACCTTTAAATGTTGATATTTGGTTGCGTTGTCAACCAAACACAATTTAACATTACTTTTGTAATACAGTATAGCCTAAAGTTAAGGCTATCCTACAAACCTTAAAATTAGTAACACATCCATGGCCACATTTTGAGGTTCCTGTAACTATACATGTCTTCTTATGTAATCATATAAAGTGTGTATGTTCAAGATAATATAGAATCTTGAACGGCATTGATTACTTGCACCATGTAGGCCTACTTTTAATTTAATCTCAACTGCAATGCATTTCATTTGGTTCTGCTATTAGATGATGCACAGTGATAACACAATAACCTGCTGTATAAATAAACTAAATATCTGACATTGTATTCCCATTTGAATATTGCTGTGCTTTTAAATGGTTGAACCTGCAGAGATAAACATTTGGGTGACAACTAAGCCAGAAATCAGACATAGTTTTTCCATTGGAATTTGGTTGTGCTTTTAGATGGTTGAAAGAATAGTGATAACACATTGGAAATTCAACTCACTTTTAGCTATCTTTTTGAGTGGGTGAATATAGGTTGTAATCTCACTGATCAATGCTTTACCCAAATATTACTCAATTATCCCCGTTGAAATGACATGGTGTGCCCAGTGGGCTGCTTTGTACCAAGTCGTCCATTGCCATACAATAGAAGGACAACTTGGACAACTCATCCAATTCGATCAGCTTTGACTTATTTTTAACAGGTGCCCCCATTGATTCTGACAGCTCTGCCCTTGTATTAATCTGTTACAGTTACAGTTCTGTATGCCACTTACACCAGTCCCACTTTGAATGATCCCCTTTGAATTGATTATTAATTGCTTTTCCTAATAACATAATGGTGCATTTCCTTTTTTAATGGTGCAACGTTATTATTATGTTTTTCTGACCTTATTTATGTATCTTAAATGAATGGATATATGTATTTATTAACTTATTTGAGTTGTTTATTGATTACATTTTGAATTTCTTTTTTGTACAGTTTTTACAGGAATGTGTTATGGTTGCAGTACCTGAACTTGTCCACTATGAGCAGGTGTGAGCAAACAAAAGGTTAATTCTCGTCATATTGATTTATTGAAATTTGCCTATGATATTGTTGGGGGTTGGGGTTATTGATGTCTGAATTTATTATGAAAGCCTTTTCACGCTTCAAAATGTACTACAAATTACAGCAAACTAATAATAAATTATTTTGTTGGAGGTGTCACACATTTATTTGTTAATTGATCAATTAATTATTAATTTCTAAGTAATGACATCCCTTAATTAATTAAGTAGACCATTAACTGCTTCACTAATGTTTGTGCCACACTTGCCTTTAGGTGCATGAGTAATGTTTAAACTAGCATTAGCATCTCAAACATAGCCTCCCATGGCAGACAACTAACACTTATCACATTTGCAAGACCTCACGATTTGACCAGCAATATCATTTTGCCTGCCAAAGGCATCAATGAGAAAACCTGGGCCGTGTTCATTATAGGGTACGCAAAAGCAAACGTTTGAAAATGAAAAAGAGTGTTATTGGTTAGTCAAGGTAGTCCCTCCTTGTTTCAGTCTGTTTTCTTCCATTTTGGTGCCTAATGAACTCTACAGAAGACCACAGCTATCCTTTCCAACCTCCATAGATTTCACCTCAGGACGTTTGTGGGTGTCGCTTAATTAATTTAGTTGTCTGGAGGCTGATATAAATCATGAAGATGTTTACCCTTTCTGCACTATGGCACTACCCTGACGTAACCTCACAAAATGGTCGCCTAAAGTCGTCAGAACGTTGTGTCATGGTCCTGTGGAAGTTTTTTCTAGTTCCCGGTTTGTTTCTGGGGACGTCCCCATGGACGATTTAAGGACGTTCTAATGATGTTGCATCATAGTCCCATGGAGGTTTTTGTCTAGTTCCCGATTTGTTCTGGGGACGTCCCCAAGGAAATCTATAGGACGTTCTATGAACGTTTTGTGAAGGTCCCATGGAGGATTTTTTCTAGTTCCTGGCATCTTCCGGGGACAACCCTAAATACGTTTTTAGGATGTTCCCAATACATATTTTTTTGTTGTAATTGGGACGTCGTGTGATGTCATAAGTGAACATTTTCTAAGAGACTTTTGTCTAGTTCCCTCTATGTTCCTGGGATGTCATTGAGGACGAGGTCAGGACGTTTTTAGGATATTCTCAGGACATTCAGTGTATCAGTCATCAGGATGTTGCCTGATGGTCCTAGAGAAACGTTTCTCTATAACTAGATACGTGCAGCTTCTCTTCTGTCATTACTTGTTGCCATAGAAGAGTAAATAAACCATTGCTCACCATAAAATATGGCATACATTGATAGAATGAATGCTTCAATCTAAGTGATATCGGTAAAGTTCTCTTTCATCTCTGCTTCTCTCACGCAGCAAAGACGTTTAGGGACCAGGGAGAAAATGCAAGAAAAAAAAGACTGGAATGATTTACCGTGCAACATTTCCAAATGACATCAGTTTGACCGGTTTTAAGGGAATTAAAAGCTGTGAAAACGACCCAACATGTTTCTGATAAGATTTCAGTTCGGTCTGAATGCATATTTTATGTGGTTGAAATACAATCAGCTTTTATGATGCTGATAAAGATGGTACCTTTATAGACGGTCCCTAACCTCACATTCATTCTCTCAAGACGCTGAAAATAATAAATCACATTTCTCCACTCATGTTCCCAGTCAAAATTTACATTTGGTGTATCATTTTACTGCAATAACTGCTTAATTCTGCAGGAGTTAATATTATATTGGCTATGTGAGAGGTTATAGACCTACAGTCAGTGTCCAGAATTCAGTTACTATTCCATTGAGCCCATCTGAAAAACAGTACAGTTCCCTTGACGTGCCATATTTGTGTCCCTGTCTTGTGACTGTGGAAATTTGTATAACGCCTCACAATCATCACACATAACATCTTTACCAAACATTAGGCTACTGTTCTCTTTATTTTCAACTCTCAATTTCGCAGCTTTTCTCTTATTGAATAAAACATTTTTCGGGCGGCCCAGCCCACGAAGTGACTCTTATCAACACTCTATGCAAAAGGTTTTATTGTCTCCTCAGCAATTCAGCATTCTCTGTGTTATCTTGCCAACCCCCTCTTGTCACACCTCTGGGTGGCAGAGGTTCTGTTGTCATTACATCCTGTAGATCTGATATCTGATTGGAGGTTCACTTTACAGTAATGGGCCCACCCATAACCGCTGCCATAGTCTGGACCTGGTTATTACTAAGGGGCTTTCTATTGACATATCCTCTATTATTGATGTTGCTTTATCTGATCACCACTCCACGTATTTTTTACTACCTTGTTGCCCATAGCACAGGGTAATACTTACCTCTGAAGTTGCTACAGATTTTCTTGAGTGTATGAACAATACACCACCACCTATTCTGCCTTCCTCTTGTGATGATTTAGTTAACTTTAATAGCAAATTAAGGGAAACCATTGATGCCATAATTCCAGTAAAGTTGAAGAAGGCCACATCCAAACGGAGAGCCCCTTTGATGAGTGAGGAAACTAATCAATTAAAGAGAAATTGGAGAAAGGCAGAGCGGAAGTGGAGAAAGTCAAAGTTGCAGGTCCATTATGATATTCTGAGAGAGCAACTTGGCATATATAACAAGGCAATTAGAAATGCCAGATGGGCTCATTTTTCTAACTTGATCACTATTAATCAGAATAATTTGAGAGTGCTCTTCTTGACCATTGATGGCCTGATAAATCCTACACCCGCAAACCTATGTGAACTTTCCTCCACATCTAAATGTGATGAGTTTACGGTATATTTCAGAGATAAGATAACCAACATTAGACTGGGTATCAGTCAAACAATACATGATGAGAAGTTTGATGATATGTGCCCCCTAGCCTACCACGCAAAGACACTATGGATGTATTTTCCCTGATTGACACAGATGTTACGAATCGGCTCGTAGCCCGTAACAAAGAGGGAGACAACGTGGAGATAAAGAAATAACAAAAATATATTTATTATTAAACAATGTAAACTATATACAAGTAACAAGTAATCCTATTAAGGAAAACAAGAGCAGAGAGAAAGAATACACCCCCGTGCGTAATAGGGTTTTAGCACAGTTGGTGCGCTTTCCTCCGTTCCGGAGTAGCAACTAGATCGTTTTTCACAGTGCACTGGCGCACAACAGTATATGGACCTTGAAACTTGGCTTGAAAAGGAGAACCAACTATTTACAGCAGAGCAGGAACTGGGTCACCTGGACTAAATTGACGAGGCTCAGCTCGTCAATCAAATGTTCCTTTCATCCATCCCTGTGAAGATGACAGCTTATCTTTAGCCATCTCACCAGCGGCGTACAGGCGTCGCCAGAAATCACACACATAAGATAACAGGGACTGAGGTGGCTCAGGAGACTTCCAGTCATCCTGGAGCACTGCTAGAAGCTGTCCAAACACTAGGTAATTTGGACTGAAACCTGTGCTCTCCTGTGAATCCTCCCTGGCAGCTAACAGTAACCAATGCAACCCCTCCTCGCGATCCTTATCCATCTCTGTACAATAAGCTTTCAACAAAGACTTAAGTGTTTGATGGAAACATTCCAGCGCTCCTTGACTCTGCGCGTGATAGGCGCTAGCCAAATTGTGTTTAATATGGAGCTGTTGGAGAACCTGTCTAAACAGATTAGAGGTGCAATTAGAACCTTGGTCACTCTGAATAACCTTATGGATTCCAAACAGCGAGATAAACTGAGTCAAAGCTTTTAGCACAGACTAAGTAGTGATAGACCGGAGAGGATAGGCAGCAGGAAACCTAGTGGTATGACACATCACAGTGAACAGGTAACTACTACCATTCACAGAGCAAGGCAGAGGACCAACACAGTCGACAATCAGATACTCAAAAGGCTGGCTGACTACGGGAATAGGAAACAGCAGTACCGGCTTAATAGCTTGATTAGGTTTACCCGTTAATTTACAGGTGTGACAGGTTTTGATGAACACAGTGTAGTGTCCAAAAGACACACCTTTGCTGATCCATGCTGTGATGATAAGGAGTCCGCCGACACTGTACTTTGTTTATAAAGGTTTATTATAACAAAGAGTTTTCAGCGTCAGATTTTACAGATACCTGCAGATATCTTAAGAACAGCAAGAGCCAAATTCTGTAATTCGCTATTCCTCTCTCCTATTGTTCAAGACATGGTTTTATATCATTTATGACGTAATATGGTGTGATTCTAAAATCCAATCCCTGGTCTTTTTCACATCTCTCCCCATATCATCTTTCCATGAACTTTAGTAATGCTTTCCAGATGTTTCAGCAAAGTAGAATAAAGTTCATCTGTTACCCCATTTTGCAACATCAGCAAAATCCTAGAGCCAAGTTTCCTCTAACACACTTTTTGCAAAGGTCAGCACATCACAGACTCTAAGACACTACATATTTCCCCCCTTCGAGACTAATTAAGTCTCGAAAACAAAAAGAATAGGATTATGACAAACAACAATTCTTGTTCTTGAGTAACTTTAACAATAAACCAAAATTTATGGAGAGTAAACACATGTTTATATAGACACATTTTTGTATATAGTGTAAATACATTATTATGGAGTGTAAATAAATTGTTATGGAGTGTAAATAAACTGTTATGGAGTGTAAATAAATTGTTATGGAGTGTAAGAGCGAAAAACCTGTCTGGCAGCTTTCATTCCAAATATCCATCAGTCAGTCAAGACAGGAAAATTCTCTCACGGCCCCTCTGCCCTAGGCGACCACCTAAGTACTCCAGATCAATTTATACATCTTTATCAATACATTTTAAGCTATGATGCAATTGAATACATATGAAAACCCCAGCAAACAAAATACAATCAAAATGTCCACATTCAGGCTGGTCGACCCATCGGACCCTCCTGTGGATTCTCTCTGTCCTTGCCTAGACCCCATATCCCTAAACTTCAACGAAATAAACAAAAACATCTGAGGTCCCCACATGTACCCAACAACAGAAAACATAATTCTTCAAAAATTAATACAGAAAGAATATAACACTGGAATGTAGTCCACTACACTTCATCTCCTCCACAGTGTCGACTTTCAATGCGACGTCGATGATGGAATCGGAACATTTCCACTCCTTCCTTGTTCCACTTCCTCCAGTCCATTCATATTGTCCATGTTTGAGTATTTGAGTCCCTCTACATATTCCCCCATATGCTTCTGGAAGAAAAGAAAATACCAAACAATATCTTTTGCAAAACAACACATGCAAATTAAAACATCAATATCAGCAATAATATAAGAATGTATATTTAAGATTATATATAAAATGAATCACATTCCCCCTTTGATTCATAACAATAATATAATCATCCCACAATCAGATATTCCAAATTTCCTAGAGTTATTTCAACCCTAGTTTTCATAACATTTTAGTCTGACTTTTTCCAATTTTTATTTTTCTCTAATTTTTTCAAAAACCATTTCACTGATTTATTCACAAAACTCTCTTTCTGAGGATATTAAATCGGGAAATTCCCACCTGCTTATGACTTCTTTACACAACAACTTTGCAACCGACTGAGCATATTTTAGCTTAGTTGAACATCTTATGCACCTCTTGGTATATAAATGTAACCAAGAATAACAGTCACACATTATTTTTCAGACAGATTATGCACCTACCTATGACATAGTCAATCTATTCAAGAAAATATGGTTCCCAAAAACCATACTCCTTTGTGATCTTTATCCTAAACTCCCCTTTAGAACATAAGCTAACCCATAGCTTACTAAATCATCATGGTTTCTCCAAAACAATAATTGATTGCTACTCTAAGGATGTTTTTTCTTTGTCTTCAAAACACTTGCTTTCGAAAGTCCTTCAATTCCTGGTTCAATCCCTTGGATTGCTTCATCTTTCAATGGAAACTGATTCTTCCAAGGAGGTCTGCCTCCTCAACTTTCACCTCAATTGAGCTGATTTCACAAATCCAATATCAGTCCTACTTTAATATCTCAAACATTCTTGAACCTTTTTCAACATCTCTTCTTCCATAGATTCTCAATCCATCTTCACTCCTCCAAATCCTTCTCCTAATTAGTTGATTTGACATCGTGAGATGTGTAACCTCTTCAGGCTGAACACAGATAAAAGCCTTTCTGCTATCCATCATCACTTCCCATAGTCCATTGTTTATTTTCACTTCAATTGTTGAATATTTTTCCCTAACTGGTGCTACCAGCTGAAACCTCCTTTCGGATCTTCTAGGCACCCCTAGAATACTTTCTCCTTTCTCCTATAGGGTTCACCTGGAGGACCGGTGATCTTCACTTGCTCCTTTATCTTCCTCTGAAGTTCTTTCTTTCCAGAAACTATCTATGGATATGAAACAATTTATACCACTTGTTGTGGCTGGTATAATTGTATTTGACCTTGTTCAGTTGAAGCTGTAGCAGTGATTGTTGATTTGGTTCACACTGATTCTGCATAACCAAAGCTTCTCTTCTCCTTCTTCTTCTCCACCAGTTGTATTTGATTGAGTTTTCTGAGAGTTTCTTGGTCCTGTTCTTTCTGGTTGTGTTCCTTTTTCCGGTACAGATCCACTTGATGGGCTATATGATCTGTATAGACACCTTTTGTCATGCTCCCAAGTCCAACCACTTCTGCCAGTTTGCTCCTTACCGGTAAGGGCAGTCCCATCTGTAGTTTAGCTCTCAAGATTGACTGCTCAATTTGACTCACATCTGGATCATTTCCGGTAATATTTCTCCACACTTGATGAACTCTTGACCAGGGACGGCCTGTTCAATAGGGCGATATGGGCGACGCACTGACAAACGGGAAAAGGAAGGGATTTTTTTTCTAATCAATTATACAGTAGTTATCAGTGTTCACGTCTGATCTGCCAGCCACTAAATGTCAAATCAGGCTAAAGTCGTGCTTCAAATGGCCCCGCCCGTTTTTGGGGCGATTTCAGTCAGGTTGAAAATCGCCCAGAAGTCTCTCATAGCCTGTCATGTAAAATCTATTTTTTTCAAATTTCAAAGCTTTCAATACATTCTCTATGGGTGTCTGTGGGCTTGCACTTACGCGCTTTCGTCATACGTGACGTAACCATGAACGTAACTAAGACAATAGCGGCTAGCAGCGTCTCTGTTGCGACCTGCAGTGTGGCGTTATTTTATGTTTTTAATTTGTAGACTTAGTTTACAAACATTCTGCCAACCATGGATTTCCAGTGTTGGGTTTTGGACTGATCTTGTTGATCGTGTACATACCCGCTACGAACGGACTAAATAATGAAAACGCTGCTGGCAGCGGAATCCAATACAGCTGGGAGACTTGGCTGGATGACAGAGTCCCGGACAGAGAAGTGGAGCCGGCCGGCTTCACCCTGGTCAGAGCGGACCGCGATCCTGGTAAGAGAGCGACTCTGTACCCCGACATTGAACTGCTTTCTGTGTCATTGCGACCTTACTATCTGCCCCGTGAGTTCCCCCAATTGTTTGTTACCATTGTGTACTGTTGATAATCACAAGTTTACTGGAGAACTGAGACCAAGTAGAGACTTTGGACAGGGTGGATATGGTATAATAAAGGCAGTTTATTCAGAGGTAAAGATATCTGGAATCGCGTGCACGGACTCGTTCGTCAAACTCTTAGGGAGAAGAGAGCCCCGAAAACATTGTGTGCAGACATTTTATACAATAAATGATGTAGGTTGAATCTAGTAGTTCTGATCTTCTGATTGGTCCTGATGAGTTGGGCGAGGTCCCCTCCACTGTTGCATTGGCTCTGAATCGGGTTCTCTGTCTTCAAATGTTCAGCCTAAAGAGAGGGGATTTTTGTGTGTGTGTGTGTGTGTGTGTGTGTTTAACAGTGATGATGTGTGTGTGTGTGTGTGTGTTATCAGTGATGATGTGTGTGTGTGTGTGTGTGTGTGTGTGTGTGTGTGTGTGTCCTCAGAGCAAGAACTCGTGAGTTGGAAGAACTGAGAGACCTATGGCGTGGGTGTTGTCCTTGGCCACCTGCTGACAAGGCTGACAAGATAGGACTCTTTTGTCCATTGTTATAGGATAGGAACAGCATTGATTGAAAACAAACGCCCAACACAAAATGGGTCATGCACAAGATTTTAGTCAGACCAAGCTATAACATTATATATTTACTACGACAGTACATTCAACCAAAAGCTAATATAACAAAGGCATCAGAGATTATTTATAATCTGTCACAGAAACTGGAATCCATCTCCCCAGATCAGTCAATAAATGCTTCTGGTATTGACTTATATGCTGCCCCTGTCTTCATGTTGTTGCTGGACATATCTTTTTTTAAATGTGTGTAGGTCACCTAAATCATCAGAAAAATTGCCCCTCCTGAGAATTTTTTCAGGAGCCGCCACTGCTCTTGACACGTAGGCTCTCGGATTTTCTTGTTGTCCTAGTGGGTCAATCAGAATGTTGTCAGGATGCACATTTGTTGGAAACGTATCTTTCAGTGCTCTCCACAGCCGATTCCTGCTTGCAGCCAACAATTCAGGATCATTCACAGCAGTTCCCACATATCTATGAAGTCCAGCTCTCTGAAAAATTTCTTCCATGCCTGGAATCCCAAGGAGATTAGCCAAAAGTCTCTTAATGTCTCCTATGGCAGACTGTGTTCCCACCGTAATTTCTTCCAACTTTGAAATCCAAGGATATGCTCCATCTTGAAGAGTAGGCAGCTTCTCAAGTATATCTGACATATCGGTGTTCTGCAAAGGCTTATATTCTAGGTTTTGTCCTCGAATGATCACCGGCATAATTTTCTTACTAGTGCCATCTTTCCTTGGCCTCAATGTATATTTCTTCTCAGATTCTTGGGATTCTTTTCTCAGCAGCTTCTTTTCCTTCGTCTTCAGCTTCTTGAGTTGTTCTTCCAGTTCTTTTACTTCTTCTAAATTATTGGCCTTATACAGGAATGATACGCATCGGTCTATATCTCTTTCTATTTCTTCTGTGTTAGTCATTGGAGGATAAAATCCTCTTGAATATGAAGCACCTTTAGTCTCCAAATCTTCATCGTTGTCTCCATCTTAGTTTTCATCAGAACTCGAATCGCTTGTATTCTTCTTCTTCCAACTTCCATCACCCCTTCTTTCCGCTCTGGCCAACCTCTGTCTGATGACAGGGTCATATCCACCCATGATCTCTTCTGAATCACTCTGATCATCATCATCATCATCATCGTCATCATCAAGTTCCATCCTCCTTGACCTCACTCTACCCTTAGTCTCCAGACATCTCGTTTTCTTCCTGCTTTTGGAGTTTGGATTCATCTTTATGGTCGTTTCTGCTTGTCCTCTCTCTATTATTCGTTCATCTTCATCTCTGATGCAATAATCACCCTCCTGAATGATCACTGGAAGCTGAGGATAAACGTCCTTAAACTTGGCTTCTTTCTCATAAGGTGGGGGTGTTTTTGCTGAATCCATATATGAGAAAGGTGTATTGACTTCTGCAATTAGTTTTTCTGTCACCTTCACCTCTTTGGCCATTTTCTCTGTACCTCTGTCTCTCTTATCTTTTGTATCTTTTATCAGTTTTTGTCCTTCATTTTCAAACAGCTTAAGAACACCCAGCTCTCTTTGTCTTTTTTCTTTGCGTAATTTTCCTGTCTTCCCCTTCTTTTGATCTGCCTTATACGTGGATACAAGCACTTGCATTATCTTGATGACGTCTGGGTTAAGAGTCCCTTCCACTGGCCATGGTTGTTCAATGTCAGGCCAACGTTTATTCCATTTTTCAGATAATTTTGCTATACCATTAACTAGAGGATTACTATTCTGTACTACATGAAGAGGAGTAATTGCTTTTGTAGTTTTGATGTCCTTTTTCCCCATTGTAACGACTATGTTATGTGTTTCCCTCTTGTTTCCCTCTTGTTTCCCTCCTTTTTATTTTTTTTATTTTTTTATTTTTAAATATATAATAATAATAATTTATCAATTAATCCAATCAATCAATTAACCAATTAAATCAATCAATCAATCAACCAATTTATTTCAATCAATCAATCAAGTAACTAAATCAATCAAACAATCAATCAATCCAATCAATCAATCAACCAACTAATCCAATCAATCAACTAATCAACTAATCCAATCAATCAACTAATCAATCAAATCAATCAATCAATTACTAATCAAATCAATCAATCAACTAATTCAACCAATCAACCAACTAATCCAATCAATCAACTAATCAACTAAATCAATCAATCAATTACTTCAATCAATCAATCAATCAATCCAACCAACCAACTAATTCAATCAATCAACTAATTATTCTGTGAATTTTATTTTACCAAATTATTGATTAGTGGCAGTCTTACCACATCCGATGAGGAAGAGTAAAGGAAAGTAGTCAACTCCAGAGCAATTCAAAAATAAAAGACCTGTACCAACTCACAACCCAATTGCTTAATAAGCACCTAATTACCTTAATTTTACAGAATAATGTCAATGCTGGAATTCCAACACAACTCTAATCAAAACAAGTCATTGACAAAAACTCTAATGTGCAATTATCAATTACATCAATTCATCAGTCTGTTGCCAAGTTCCTGCGAAATGGTCACAACATGAAATATTCTATGTAGACACAATGTATCAATTAAATCCTGTAAGGGAAAGTAGGTTTTGTGGATAAGAACAGTACTGGCCTTGATTTGGCTGGGTGGTTGTCACTGATGCCAGCTGATGTTAGCACCTCCTCTCTCTCTCTCTCTGTCTCCTCCTTCTCGTCTCTCATATGACAGAAAGACAAAAGAACAAACAAGAATGTAGTTTATTATTATTTATATATATATATAAAAAAAAAAAAATTCACATTCACGCTAAGAAATAAGCAAACAGCTTAACTCAGGAATATTATAAATAGCTCAATAACATTTTATTTTATTCATTTATTTTATTATTATTATTTTTAATCCGTCAATATATCTCTCATTCACCAACTCAACCGATTATCAACCAAAGAATTTTACAGTCAAGCAACAGTTAATTCAACAGAACATTTCACTTGTGTACAAGATTCCCCCTCCCTTTTCTTTTTGTCTGCTCTGAAACTGCCTCTCCCAACAGTTCAGTGCAGGGGAGTGGCATATCTGTTGTTCTAAACTCATAAAATCCTACGCGTGCGCAGTTCAGTCACCCATGCGATTTCAGAGTGAAAGGAACTACAGAGTAGACAGACCCGCTGTCGCTCCGTTCTCTCCTCCCATAGACAATAACAAGACTCTACAGAACTCACAAACGAACACGAAACACACAGAACACAGAACACAAATCCCACTTCCAAGCTTGTTATCTTTCACTTAACCTATAGTTATGTTGTTATCAATTACAAAACATCTCTATGCACTCTTAAAAAGTCCTCCCTGTAGGCTCATGATTAGTAAGTAAACGTTCTCTTTTTCTAGAGACTCATAAGATTTTTAAACTTATTGTCCTTCCAGGGGGCTCATAGTTTATATAGTTTAAGAATTATAAACGTTCTCACAAACAGAGACTCATAAGATGTTTAACCTTAACTTCGTTGTAGGGGCTTAGCTTTTTTTTTTTTTTTTCTAGGGGCTTAACTTCTTATGAAAACATCCCTGTTCTCAACCAAAACATATATATATATATATATATATATATATGTATAAATCTCTAACATAGATCTTATTTTAACATGAGTCGACACACAGCTGGAACTCATCAGAGACGCAGCCCCCCTTCTCTCTGTTTCACACACACAGAGAGACATAGGCTGTCCTCCTCTCACACACACAGTTCAAGAGGAATGCATCCGTTCATGCAAAGCATGCTTACCGCCGTTCCTAATTTTCTTTATATTCCATCCTAAATTTCTGCTACCTTCAGGTTGTAGGCATTCAAAAGAGAGGATTACTTCAGACAAATGCTTCGTCAAACAGATTCTGATCGGTAAACATACAATTGAACATATTACCTTCCAACATGCAGTTCCCAGAACTGACTTGAGAGTTAATCTAATAACTATCAAGATTTATGGCCATCATATTGATGCCTTGTTTTTCAAGGGCTTCCTTAAATTAACGGCGTCCTAAAGTATACTTTTACTTATTTTCTAGCCTTATTCCTTGTACTTTTAGACACTTCTAGACACTCCTTGTACGTTTATTCAAGCCAAAATATCGGTGTGCCCCATCGGTGTGCCCTATAGACACTCCCCACTTTTTGCGTTGTTCTCAACGCAAACTAATTTAGAAAATTTAGAACGGAATTCCTATCACACAGCAAAAACCAGCAAAACGCACGCACAGATTCTTTGACGGTACATCTTGAATGCACACACTCTCTGGACTCACAAAACGGCCAGCGCCCAATGTAAGGGATTAAACTCACCTTATTTGCCGGCTTCTTGAGCGGGAGTCACTTTGTAGCCCAGGAATGGAATGCTGAGAAAAGATGTATCACGCCCCAAAAAAAATAAAACAACCTCGTCGCCATTAATGTAGTGTCCAAAAGACACACCTTTGCTGATCCATGCTGTGATGATAAGGAGTCCGCCGACACTGTACTTTGTTTATAAAGGTTTATTATAACAAAGAGTTTTCAGCGTCAGATTTTACAGATACCTGCAGATATCTTAAGAACAGCAAGAGCCAAATTCTGTAATTCGCTATTCCTCTCTCCTATTGTTCAAGACATGGTTTTATATCATTTATGACGTAATATGGTGTGATTCTAAAATCCAATCCCTGGTCTTTTTCACATCTCTCCCCATATCATCTTTCCATGAACTTTAGTAATGCTTTCCAGATGTTTCAGCAAAGTAGAATAAAGTTCATCTGTTACCCCATTTTGCAACATCAGCAAAATCCTAGAGCCAAGTTTCCTCTAACACACTTTTTGCAAAGGTCAGCACATCACAGACTCTAAGACACTACAACAGAAACATCCCTCTTTAACCTTGGCCAACATATACATGTCTCAGTATGCGATTGTTGGTTTTCCTCACACCCAGATGTCCAGCAAAATTGTTGTGGGAAGTTTTCAACACCAACTCACGAAACCTAACTGGTACAACAACCTGACTAATAGCCTCCCCCACAAAACAACTACTATGAGGTACCCATTTTCTCATCAGGACATCATCCTGGAGAAAATAGCCATGGGCGACATCTCCCAACTGTTCCACAGGCACAATTTGGTCAAGCAACTCTTCTAATGTGGGGTCAGCCCACTGCTCCTTGATTAGATCGGAGCGGGGCACAGATAACGGGATAACAGGGAAAGTAGTGACAGATTTCTTTGTAACATTATCATTAGCAGGTGCAGTGACCAGGTCGCCACGACTCATGGAATGCATCCCCGCTGTCGTGGAAATTCTAATTAATTAATGAGGAGAGATAAGGTCAATCACCAATCAGGATATTACTTTATTCAAAACGTATTAATAAGGGAGCAGGTCACACTATACACACAAATGAATAGAGTAAGTGCTCTGCAATAATGAGGCTGGTCGACCCCACACTCTTGAGTGTTGGGCTGAGAGCTCTGACATACAGAGATAAACAGAGTCTTATATAATAGACCCACAAATGCTTAGTCATGGCTGGTTCCACCACAACTGTCTCAATGTGTCGAAGCAACAGAAATCTACTGGATGAGGTGGCCAAACATTCTGAGTCCTCTGTGTTCTCATGTGGGTACTAAGAACTGTTTGTTCTTAGAATAGAGGATAAGGAGGGACTTTGTTTGGAACAGAGATACCTTGTATCCGAACATGCAAGTTTCAGAGTACAGAGGGTGGGGGTAAGAACACGAGATGTGCACAGCCGTGGTTGATTAGGTACAAAGTTAAGTTAAAACAGCAACTTACACAACCAGAGTAACAGGATTGTACACACCTATAATTTATATGAACCTTTTTTCTGTCACACCGCGCAAGCAGAGAACACCTCTGGGAAACTCTGTGCGCTCTCATCGGGAATCCCTACAAACGACAGCTTAGTGGAAACCACTAGAGGTGGAGACACATCAGGCCATACAGACACATCACCAGCCAAGTTATTCCCAAGGATAACGTCGATACCCTCAACAGGCAACGAAGGACGCACCCTTACAACAACCTCTCCTTTCACCAGTTCAGAATCCAACATCGGTTTATGCAATGTAACTGACAATGTTCAACCCGATTCCCCTAATTAAAACACTATTCCCCGAATCAGTCTCAGCAGAGGAGGGTAACACAGACTCTAACACAAATAACTCAGAGGCACCTGTGTCCATCAGGATCTTCATTGGCACTGGGTCGTTACTTCCTAACAGAGACACAAAACCCTCTGTAATGAAAGGTAAATAATCTGGGTCAATTGGGACTTTCACATGCACCTCAAATCAAATCCAATATTATTTGTCACATGCGCCGAATACTACAGGTGTAGACCTTACAGTGAAATGATTACTTACAAGCCCTTAACCAACAATGCAGTTCAAGAAATAGAGCTAAGAAAATATTTACTAAATAAACTAAAGTAAAATAAATAAATAACAATAACATTAACGAGGCTATATCCAGGGGGTACCGGTACTGAGTCAATGTGCGGGGGTACAGGTTAGTCAAGGTAATTTGTACATGTAGGTAGGAGTACAGTGACTATGCATAGATAATAAACAGCGAGTAGCAGCAGTGTAAACACAAGGGGGGGGGGGGGGGGGCAATGTAAATAGTCTGAGTGGCCATTTGATTAATTTTTCAGCAGTCTTATGGCTTGGGGGTAGAAGCTGTTAAGGAGCCTTTTGGACCTAGACTTGCTGTGCGGAAGCAGAGAGAACAGTCTATGACTTGGGTGACTGGAGTCTTTGACAAAGATCCCGGATGGCGGGAAGCTTGGCCCCAGTGATGTACTGGGCCGTACGCACTACCCTCTGTAGCGCCTTACAGTCGGATGCTGAGCAGTTGCCATACCAGGCGGTGATGCAACCGGTCAGGATGCTCTCGATGGTGCAGCTGTATAACTTTTTGAGGATCTCGGGACCCATACCAAATATTTTCAGTGTCCTGAGAGGGAAAAGGTGTTCTCGTGCCCTCTTCACAACAGTCTTGGTGTGTTTGGACCATGATAGTTTGTTGGTGATGTGGACACCAAGGAACTTGAAACTCTAGACCCGCTCCACTACAGCCCCGTCGATATGAATGGGGGCGTGTTCGGCCCGCCTTTTTCCTTTAGTCAACGATCAGCTCCTTTGTCTTGCTCACGTTGAGGGAGAGGTTGTTGTCCTGGCACAACACTGCCAGGTCTCTGACCTCCTCCCTATAGGCTGTCTCATCATTGTCGGTGATCAGGCCTACAACTGTTGTGTCGTCAGCAAACTTAATGATGGTGTTGGAGTCGTGCTTGGCCACACAGTCGTGGGTGAACAGATGTGTTGCTGCCTACCCTTATCACCTGGGGGCGGCCCGTCAGGAAGTCCAGGATCCAGTTGCAGAGGGAGGTGTTTAGTCCCAGGGTCCTTAGCTTAGTGATGAACTTTGTGGGCACTATGGTGTTGAACGGTGAGCTGTAGTCAATTAACAGCATTCTTGCATAGGTGTTCCTTTTGTCCAGGTGGGAAAGGGCAGTGTGGAGTGTGATTGAGATTGAGATTGCGTCATCTGTGGATCTGTTGGGGCAGTATGCGAGTTGGAGTGGGTCTAGGGTTTCCAGGATGATGGTGTTGATGTGAGCCATGACCAGCCTTTCAAAGCACCTCATGGCTACCGACGTGAGTGCTACGGGGCGGTAGTCAATTAGGCAGGTTACCTTCACTTTCTTGGGCACAGGGACTATGGTGGTCTGCTTGAAACTTTTAGGTATTACAGACTGTCAGGGAGAGGATGAAAATGTCAGTGAAGACACTTGCCAGCTGGTCCGTGTATGCTCTGAGTACACGTCCTTGTAATCCGTCTGGCCCCGCTGCCTTGTGAATGTTGACCTATTTAAAGCTCTTGCTCACATCGACTACAGAGAGCGTGATCACACAGTCGTCCGGAACAGCTGATGCCTTCATGCATGCTTCAGTGTTGCTTGCCTCGAAGCGAGCATAAAAGGCATTTAGCTTGTCTGGTAGGCCCGCATCGCCTGGGCAGCTTGCGGCTGGGTTTCCCTTTGTAGTCCGTAATAGTTTGCAAGCCCTGCCACATCTGACAAGCGCCAGAGCCGGTGTAGTAGGATTCAATCTTAGTCCTGTTGTCTTAATTGTTGAGCCAGGGTGTGGATTTTCTATGTTTAGTTTTCATTGGTTTTTGTTCTAGATCGTTTAGTTTCTATGTTGGCCAGGGTGGTTCCCAATCAGAGACAGCTGTAGCTCGTTGTCTCTGACTGGGGACCATACTTAGGCAGCCTTGTGGCATGTTAGGTTGTGGGATCTTGTTCCGTTAAGGTTTTGTGTTAACCCAGGATTTCACGTTTCGTTTGTTGTTTTGTTCGTGTTAGGTACTGAATAAAGTATGTACGTTTATCACGCTGCGCCTTGGTCCGCTTCATCAGTCAACGATCGTGACAGAAGATCCCACCACCAGAGGACCAAGCAGCGTGTCCAGGAACAGACAGCCTGGACTTGGGAGGAGATCCTGGACGGGAAGGGATCCTGGACTTGGGAAGAGATTCAGGCCGGAATGGATCGCCGTCCTTGGGAGGAGACTGTGGAGGCGCGCTACAGAGAGGAGCAGCGGCAACGCAGAGGGTACCGGCCGAGGAGGAAGCCCGATAGACAGCCCCAATATTTTTTTGGGGGGGGGGCTAAAAGGGTGCTTGGCGGAGCCACGTACTGTGCCGCGAGTGTTCCAGCACAGTCCTGTACGTCCTGTGCTAGCACCACGCACGTGTCGTGCTAAGGTGGGCATGCAGCCAGGACGGGGTGTGCCGGCTCAACGCTCGTGGCCTCCAGTACCCCTCCTCGGTCCCGTATATCCTGCGCCAGTGCCACGTGCTGTAGCGCCAGTACGAGTGCACAGCCCTGTACGTCCTGTGCTGATGCCTCACACATATTGTGTGGAAATAGGCATTCAGCCAGGACGGGTTGTGTCAGCTCTCCGCTCCAGACCTCCAGTCCGCCTCCACAGTCCGGCCCGGCCCGGCCCGTTCCGGCTCCCCGCACCAAGCCAATGGTGCGTGTTCCCAGTCCAGCCCGGCCTGTTCCTGCTCCCCGCACCAAGCCAGTGGTGCGCGTCGCCAGCCCGGTCCGGCCTGTTCCTGTCCCTCGCACCAAGCCAGTGGTGCGCGTCGCCAGCCCGGTCCGGCCTGTTCCTGTCCCTCGCACCAACCCTGTGGTGCGCGTCGCCAGCCCGGTCAGGCCTGTTCCTGTCCCTCGCACCAAGCCAGTGGTGCGCGTCGCCAGCCCGGTCCGGCCCGTTCCTGCTCCCCGCACCAAGCCAGTGGTGCGCGTCGTCAGCCCGGTCCGGCCCGTTCCTGCTCCCCGCACCAAGCCAGTGGTGCGCGTCGTCAGTCCGGCACGGTCCGTGCCTGTTCCGTCAGCTGCTCCACTCCGGAGCCAGAGCAATCCGCTCCACCGGTGTCCAGTCCAGCTCCGGCCAGCGGGGCCAGACCAGACCAGGGGCGTAACGGGGGGGTAGAGAGAGAGTGGTGGTCACGCCCGGAGCCGGATCCGCCTCCGAGGCGGAATGCCCACCCGGCCCCTACCCTGTTGTGTTGGTGTGGCGCGTTCGCAGTCCGCGCCTTTGGGGGGGGGGGGGGGGGGACTGTCACGCCCTGGCTCTGGGGACTCTTAATTGTTGAGCCAGGGTGTGGATTTTCTATGTTTAGTTTTCATCGTTTTTTTCTCTAGATCGTTTAGTTTCTATGTTGGCCAGGGTGGTTCCCAATCAGAGACAGCTGTAGCTCGTTGTCTCTGATTGGGGACCATACTTAGGCAGCCTTGTGGCATGTTAGGTTGTGGGATCTTGTTCCATTAAGGTTTTGTGTTAACCCAGGACTTCACGTTTCGTTTGTTGTTTTGTTCGTGTTAAGTACTGAATAAAGTATGTACGTTTATCACGCTGCGCCTTGGTCCGCTTCATCAGTCAACGATCGTGACACCTGTATTGACGCTTTGCATGTTTGATGGTTCGTCTGAGGGCATAGTGGGATTTCTTATAAGCGTCCGGATTAGTGTCCCGCTCCTTGAATGCGGCAGCTCTAGCCTTTAGCTCAGTGCGGATGTTGCATGTAATCCATGGCTTCTGGTTGGGATATTTACTGTGGGGACGTACGTAAAAATGTATGCACTCACTAAACTTTAAGTCGCTCTGGATAAGAGCGTCTGCTAAATGACTAAAATGTAAATGTAAAATGTCGTCGTCGATGCAGTTATTGATGAAGCCGGTGACTGAGGTGGTATACTCATCAATGCCATTGGATGAATCCTGGAACATATTCCAGTCGGTGCTAGCAAAACAGTCCTGTAGCGTAGCATCCGCGTCATCTGACCAGTTCCATATTGAGCGAGTCACTGGTACTTTAATTTTTGCTTGTAAGCAGGAAACAGAAGGATAGAATTATGGTCAGATTTGCCAAATGGAGGGCGAGGGAAAGCTTTGTATGCGTCTCTGTGTGTGGAGTAAAGGTGGTCTAGAGTTTTTTTCCATCTGGTTGCACATGTGACATGTTGGTAGAAATGAGTTAAAACGGATTTAAGTTTGCCTGCATTAAAGTCCCCAGCCACTAGGAGCGCCGCTTCTGGATGAGCATTTTCTTGTTTGCTTATGGCCTTATACAGCTCGTCGAGTGCAATCTTAGTGCCAGCATCAGTTTGTGGTGGTAAATAGATGGCGTCGAAAAATATAGATGAAAACTCTCTTTGTAGATAGTGTGGTCTACAGCTTATCATGAGGTACTCTACCTCAGGCGAGCAATACCGCAAGACTTCCTTAATATGAGACATCGTGCACCAGCTGTTATTGACAAATAGACACACACCCCCACCCCTCATCTTACCAGAGGTAGCGGTTCTGTCCTGCTGATGCATGGAAAACCCAGCCAACGTATTTTATTTTATAAAATATTACAGTTTTTAATGTCCCGTTGGTAGGATAGTCTCGAACGGAGATCATCCGGTTTATTCTTCAGTGATTGCACGTTGGCCAGTAGAACGGATGGTAGAGGCGGGTTACCCACTCGCCAATGAATTCTCACAAGGCACCCCGCTCTTTTCGGTCATAAGAGACGGTAGCAGCAACATTATGTACCAAATAAGTTACAAACACTGTGAAAAAACACAAAATAGCACAGTTGGTTAGGAGTCCGTAAAACGGCAGCCATCCCCTCCGGCGCCATTATGCATGAGCTTGGGCATGAGATGGCGTGAATGGACTGAACGAATGTGGGACAGATGCTGCTAACGCTGTAGGCTTAGGTTTACCGCTAGAGCGAGTACTGAATTTACCCTTAGCCCTGAGAACATGACATTGTTTTTTTCAATGACCTGAACCATGACAGGAGTGACACTCTTGATTGAAGTCAGCTTTACCACGGGAGCCAGGCTCAACCCTGGATGAATGAAGATCTGCCCGTGAACCAGAATGTCTCGGTGGACAAGGCCCAAATCTCTCAGAACGCCCCCACTCACTCTGAATACAGGCCTCTTCAAAGCCACTTTTGGGAGTCAAAACATACTCAACCGCCAAAACCTCAGTTTCAGAGACAGTCTTCACTTTTCGTTCGTTAATGTACGTGGCTATTAGATCAGGGATTGTGTCCTTAAATTGCTCTAACATAATTAGATCACACAGCCCCTGGAAAGTCGTAACCACAGAGGCGGAACACCAGCGATTAAACTGTGAAGATAACTCTTTCGCAAAGTCAACATGAGTCTGTTTATCAGCCCTTTTAAAAGTTCTAAATCGTTGGCGGTAAGCCTCAGGAACCAATTTGTAAATCTGTAACACAGCCATTTTAACCTTAGCATAGCTGACACTGTCAGCTACACCAAGAGCTGAATATGCTTCCTGCTCTTTACCAGTCAACACACACTGCAACATTAAAGTGCGATCAGAATCAGGCCAACTCCTAGCGTCAGCAACACGCTCAAACAACAAAAAGAAAGTCTCAGGGTTCTCATAAAATTTTGTCAATAGCTGTAAGTTTCCAACAATATAAAATGTGTCCGGGGCACGACCGAGAGAGGAGCGACCCCTAGGTGAATCAGGGTCAACTTCCCTAAGCAAACTCTCCCCTGAGAACTTTCCATCCCCTAACCAATTCCAGCCGCTCTTGTTGCAGCTTGATTTTAGTGCACTCCAAATCCTGTTTAAATTCCATTTCCTTTTCATGCTTAACACGATCATGCTCTAGCTTAACACGATCATGCTCACGATCATACTCTAGCTGTAACAGAAGCAGTTATTTCTGCTGTTCAAAGGAAAGACTACTAGGGCTAACAAGCGGAGCGGCCATTGTAGCGAAACGGGGAGACGGCTGGGGGGATGGCTAGTCCTCGGTAGTAGTAACTATGACTATACCACTCTCCATCAGATTGGCCTTCAATATCAACCTAACATACTAACCTAATTTAATTTTTTAGACGTTTATCACTAATTTCAACCTGGTAGTATTCAGCGATCTTCAACAGCTGTTCTTTAGTACATAATTCTAACAGTTCCTCTGATGGAACGCGAATGAACTCGTCTACATTAGATGCCATATTCACAGGTAACTGCAAAAAGAAATCTTGCGCTTCCCCTCTGCTGAGCACACCAGAACGGACCACAACAAGAGAAGCACCAATCACACTGGACACCACAAGAGAGGGATGAGATATATAAGGAGCTTCCCCGAATCCTACAATAGCGCAACCCTAGTCTTCGTGCTGATTCACGGTGGATAATTACGTACTGTAGCCTGCTGGCACAGAAAAAAAATACAGCACGCTGGCGGATTACCCCCGAGCCACGAATGTGCCCCCGAGACAACTGCTCCGTTCACGGACACCACACAAAAATAACAAACAAAATAACCATGCCCTACGTTTTCCAAAGTGGAACATGTCGCTTAGCCTAAAAGGGGAAAAGAAAGGCTATAGCTCCGGGTAGCAAATGGCATTACCCTACACAAATCTCCCACTGAGGTACACAGCAGATTGTACTCACCTCCTTGGACTGATGTCCCAACAGTGAGTAGAGCCAAGATGGCGTAGCAGTGTGTTTGTGTATTCTGTTGTGTCCTCATGTAAATAGCCTGTTTTTTAGTTTTTTATATTTTTTCGTATATATTTCACTATCTCACTTTCCATCCTTTAACTAAATATACTTTTCTGCAACCCGTCTCACCCAATGTGGAACGGATTCTATTGTTTCTTTATTTTTATCAAGAACCTACGGCTGAAACTAGCCAGCTAGCCAGCAAACTAGCTACTTGCTATTAGCCACCATTAGCGGTCTTCACCACTGTCCGTGGCCTGCACTACCTACCAGCCAGCTCTAGCCTGGACAATTATCGGCCAGTCTGCACAGCGTGCTATCAACCCAGAGCATATCGGATTTTCTGCCGGAATCACTGAATCACTGGACCTTAACACCGGATCATCGCAACTAGCTAGCTGCAACCTAATGGCTGTTGTTGGCTAATTCACCACTGTCCCGATGCACCAGTTAGCCTTGAGCTAGCCTCGAGCCAGGCCCATCTCCTGGCTATCTACCTCTCTGTCAACCGGACGGGACCTCCTAGTGTCGACAGAGCCCCGCCGATCCATCACGAAAGGTCTGCCGACGTAATCGTCTGATGTGGTTTCAACAGGCTTCCCGTTGCGACGACCAATCAACAGCCCTGCCTCCTGCTCGCCAGTGCTGTAGCAGCCTACGAACTGCTCCCGGACTTACCTATTGCTGTTCACTGGACCTTATGATCACTAAGCTACACAGCTGATGCCTGCTGGACTGTTCCTTTACACGGTACCCTATCCTGTTCATCTGTTTAGCATCAGCCCAAACGTTCGTCACCATTACCAGTTGTTGTCCTAGCCCTCTCGAATAACACCTGTGATTGCGTTATGCCTCTCTCCCATGTCAATATGCCTAGCCTATTGCTGTTTGGGATAGTTGTTATTATACTATTTCACTGTAGAGCTCCCAGTCACGCTCAACCAGCATCAGAGAGCTCCTTTGTCCCACCCTCCATACACGCGGAGACCGGCTCAATCGGTACCTCCATTGATGCTACCTCTTTCATCGTTACCCAATGCTTAGGTGTACCTCCACTGTACTCATATCCTTCCATATCCTTGTCTGTACATAATGCCCTGAATCTATTCTACAACGCCCGGAAATCGGCCCCTTTTATTCTCTGTACCCAACGCACTAGAAGACCAGTTCTTAAAGCCTTTAGCCGTATCCTTATTCTATTCCTCCTCTGTTCCTCTGGTGATGTAGAGGTTAACCCAGGCCCTGTAGCCCCCAGTATCACTTCTACTCCCAGCCGCTATCATTTGTTGACTTCTGTAACCGTAAAAGCCTTGGTTTCTTGCATGTCAACATCAGAAGTCTCCTCCCCAAGCTTGAGTTATTCACTGCGTTAGCACACTCTGCCAACCCTGATGTTCTAGCAGTGTCTGAATCCTTGCTTAGGAAGGCCACCATCCCGAATTACAACATTTTCCGTCTAGATAGAACTGCCAAACGGGGCGGAGTTGCAATCTACTGTAGAGATAGCCTGCATAGCTCTATCATACTTTAAAGGTCTGTGCCCAAACAGTTTGAGCTTCTACTTCTAAAAATCCACATTTCCAGAAATAAGTATATCACTGTTGCCGCTTGCTACAGACCCCCCTCAGCCCCCAGCTGTGCCCTGAACACCTTATGTGAATTGATTGCCCCCCATCTATCCTCAGAGTTCTTACTGCTTGGTGACTTAAACTGGGATATGCTTAACACCCCGGCCGTCCTACAATCTAAACTAGATGCCCTCAATCTCACACAAATTATCAAGGAACCTACCAGGTACAACCCTAAAACCGTAAACATGGGCACTCTCATAGATATCATCCTGACTAATTTACCCTCTAAATATACCTCCGCTGTCTTCAACCAGGATCTCAGCGATCACTGCCTCATTGCTTGCGTCCGTAATGGGTCCGCGGTCAAACGACCACCCCTCATCACTGTCAAACACTCCCTAAAACACTTCAGCGAGCAGGCCTTTCTAATTGACCTGGCCAGGGTATCCTGGATGGATATTGACCTCATTCCGTCAGTAGAGGATGCCTGGATGTTCTTCAAAAGTGCTTTCCTCTCCATCTTAAATAAGCATGCCCCATTCAAAAAATCCAGAACTAAGAACAGATATAGCCCCTGGTTCACCCCAGACTTGACTGCCCTTGACCAGCACAAAAAACATCCTGTGGCGTACTGCATTAGAATTGAACAGCCCCTGCGATATGCAACTTTTCAGGGAAGACAGGAACCAATTTACACAATCAGTTAGGAAAGCAAAGGCTAGGTTTTTCAAACAGAAACGTGCATCCTGTAGCACTAACTCCAAAATGTTTTGGGACACTGTAAAGTCCATGGAGAATAAGAGCACCTCCTCCCAGCTACCCACTGCACTGAGGCTAGGAAACACTGTCACCACCGATAAATCTACGATAATCGAGAATTTCAACAAGCATTTTGCTACGGCTGGCCATGCTTTTCGCCTGGCTACCCCTACCCCGGCCACCAGCTCTGCACCCTCCGCTGCAACTTGCCCATGCCCCCCCCACTTCTCCTTCCCCCAAATGTAGATAGCTGATGTCCTGAAAGAGTTGCAACATCTGGACCCCAACAAATCAGCTAGCTAGACAATCTGGACCCTTTCGTTCTAAAATTAGCTGCCGGATTTATCGTAACCCCTATTACTAGCCTGTTCAACCTCTCTTTCGTATCGTCTGAGATCCCCAGAGATTGGAAAGCTGCCGCAGTCATCCCCCTCTTCAAAAGAGGTGACACTCTAGATCCAAACTGTTACAGACCTATATCCATACTGCCCTGCCTTTCGAAAGTATTTGAAAGCCAAGTTAACAAAAAGATCACCGACCATTTCGAATCCCACCATACCTTCTCCGCTATGCAATCCGGGTTCCGAGCTGGTCATGGGTGCACCTCAGCCATGCTCAAGGTCCTAAACAATATAATAACCGCAATCGATAAAAGACAGTACTGTGCAGCCGTCTTTATCGACCTGGCCAAGGCTTTTGACTGTCAATAACTGCATTCTTATTGGCAGACTAAATAGCCTTGGTTTCTCAAATGACTGCCTCGCCTGGTTCACCAACTACTTCTCAGATAGAGTTCAATGTGTCAAATCGGAGGGCCTGTTGTCTGGACCTCTGGCAGTCTCTATGGGGGTGCCACAGGGTTCAATTCTCAGGCCGACTCTATTCTTTGTGTATATCAATGATGTCTCTCTTGCTGCTGGTGACTCTCAGATCCACCTCTACGCAGATGACACCATTGGACACTGTGTTAACAAACCTCCAAACGAGATTCAATGCCATATAAAACTCCTTCCGTGGCCTCCAACTGCTCTTAAACGCTAGTAAAACTAAATGTATGCTCTTCAATCGAACGCTGCTTGCACCCGCCCGCCCGACTAGAATCACTACTCTCGACGGGTCTGACTTAGAATATATGGACAACTACAAATACCTAGGTGTCTGGTTAGACCGTAAACTTCTATTCCAGACTCACATTAAGCATCTCCAATCCAAAGTTAAATCTAGAATCGGCTTCCTATTTCGCAACAAAGCCTCCTTTGCCCTCATAAAACTGACTATCCCACCGATCCTTGACTTCGGCGATGTCATTTACAAAATAGCTTCCAACACTCTACTCAGCAAATTGGATGTAGTCTATCACAGTGACATCCGTTTTGTTACCAAAGCCCCATATACTACCCACCATTGTGACCTCTACGCTCTCGTTGGCTGGCCCTCACTACATATTTGTCGCCAAACCCACTGGCTCCAGGTCATCTATACATCTCGGGGGGAGGTCCGTAACGAAATCCACCGATAGGTGTGACCACGGCCGTTGTGGAACGGGTAGGGGTTGTAATTTCCCTCTGGGCAGGTGTCTAGGTGCCTTGCACTGGGCGCACACCGAGCAGGAGGAAACATAAACCCTCACATCCTTAGCTAAAGTAGGCCACCAGTACTTCCCACTAAGACAGCGCACTGTCCGACCGATGCCAGGATGAAAAGAAGAGGGTGACGTATGAGCCCAATCGATCGCGAACATCAGACGGAACGTACACACGACCCACTGGACACTGGGGGGGAGTGGGCTCCGTGCGTAACGCCCGCTCGATTTCCACGTCAACCTCCAATACCACCGGTGGCACCAGACAAGAAGCCGGAAGTATGGAAGTGGGCTCCCTGGACCGCTCCTCTGTGTCATACAAGGACAGAGTGTCTGCCTTAGCATTCTGGGAACTTGGTCTGTACGAGAGGGTGAAAACAAAATGTGTGAAAAACATGGCCCACCTTACCTGGCGAGGGTTCAGTCTCCTCGCCGCCCGGATGTACTCCAGATTGCGGTGGTCAGTCCAAATGAGGAAAGGGTGTTTTGCCCCCTCAAGCCAATTTCTCCACGCCTCCAGAGCCTTAACAACAGCTAACAGCTCCCGGTCCCCCACATCATAGTTACGCTTTGCCGGACTGAGGTTCTTCGAAAAGAAAGCACAGGGGCGGAGCTTTGGTGGCGTACCCGAGCGCTGAGACAGTACAGCTCCTATCCCAGCCTCGGACACGTCCACCTCGACTATGAATGCCAAGGAGGGATCCGGATGAGCCAGCACGGGAGCCTTCAGGTGACCAAAAGCCCTGTCCGCCTCAGCTGACCACTGCAGGTGCACCGGTCCCCCCTTCAGCAAGGAGGTAATGGGAGCCGCTACCTGACCAAAGCCCCGGGTAAACCTCCGGTAGTAGTTGGCAAACCCTAAGATCGCTGCACTTCCTTAGCCGTGGTTGGAGTCGACCAATCACGCACGGCTGAAATGCAGTCATTTTCCATCTCCACCCCTGATGCGGACAGGTGGTAGCCTAAGAAGGAGACGGACTGTTGAAAGAACAGACATTTCTCAGCCTTGACGTACAGGTCATGTTCCAACAGTCGACCAAGCACCTTGCGCACCAGGGACACATGCTCGGCTCGTGTAGCGGATTATATGAGAATATCATCTATATACACCACTACACCCTGTCCGTGCAGGTCCCTGAAAATCTCATCGACAAAGGATTGGAAGACTGAGGGAGCATTCATCAACCCGTACGGCATGACGAGGTACTCATAGTGCCCAGAGGTGGTACTAAATGCCGTCTTCCACTCATCCCCTTCCCGGATACGCACCAGGTTGTACGCGCTCCTGAGATCCAATTTGGTGAAGAAGCGCGCCACGTGCAATGACTCCGTCACACTAGCAATGAGAGGTAGTGGATAACTGTACTTCACTGCTATCTGATTGAGACCTCGATAGTCAATGCACGGGCGTAAACCTCCATCCTTCTTCTTCACAAAAAAGAAACTCGTGGAGGCAGGGGAAGTGGAAGGCCGAATGTATCCCTGTCCCAGAGATTCGGAGACATATGTTTCCGTAGCCGCCGTCTCTTCCTGTGACAGAGGATACACGTGACTCAGAGGAAGTGCAGCGCCCTCCCAGAGATTTATCGCGCAATCCCCCTGTTGATGGGGTGGTAATTGAGTCGCCTTCCTTTTACAGAAGGCGAGAGCCAAATCGGCATATTCGGGAGGAATGTGCATAGTGGAGACCTGGTTTGGACTCTCCACCATAGTTGCACCTACAGAAACACCTACACACCTCCCCGAGCACTGACGGGACCATCCCTTGAGAGCCCTCTGTTGCCACGAAATATTGGGGTCATGAGAGGCTAACCAGGGAAGCCCCAACACCACTGGAAACGCAGGAGAATCGATCAGGAAGAGACTAATTCTCTCCTCATGACCCTCCTGCGTTTTCATCCAGAGTGGAGCTGTGACCTCCCTAATCAGGCCTGACCCTAAAGGGCGACTATCTAAGGCATGTATAGGGAAGGGCACATCAACAGGCACAATAGGTATCCCTAATCTATGTGCAAATAGACGGTCCATAAAATTCCCAGCTGCGCCTGAATCTACGAGCGCCTTATGCTGGGAATGCGGGGAAAACTCTGGAAATTCTACGTGAACACACTTGTGCGCAACAGGGAGCTCTGGGTGAGTCGGGTGCCTACTCAACTGGGATGGTCCACCAGTGCCCTGCCTGCTGCCTCGACTCCCTGAGGACCCTTTCCAGCACCGACCAGCAGTGTGTCCTCTGCGGCCACAGTTGGTGCAGGAAACAGCCCCCCTTCCGGTCACCCTTAGATCAGCACCTCCGAGCTCCATCGGTGTAGGGTCGGAAGTGCTGGGGAATGGACTGGACGGACCCTGATCCGGATGTCCGTGGGTGGCCAACAGGTTATCCAGTCGTATCGATAAATCCACCAGCTGGTCCAGGTTAAGGGTGGTGTCCCTGCAGGCCAGCTCCCGAAGAATATCCTCCCTTAGGCTGCATCGGTAATTGTCGATCAGGGCCCTCTCATTCCATCCTGTGCTGGCTGCCAAGGTCCTGAAGTCCAGGGCGAAATCCTGTGCGCTCCTCTTCCCCTGTCTGAGGTGGAACAACCGTTCCCCCGCCGCTCTCCCCTCCGGTGGATGATCAAATAGCGCCCGGAAACGGCGGGTGAAATCTTCATAGCGCACCGATGCCACTTCTATTCCTCCCCACTCAGCGTTGGCCCACTCGAGCGCTTTCCCCGACAGACAGGAGATGAGGGCGGACACGCTCTCGTATCCCCAGGGAGCCGGGTGGATGGTTGCCAGGTAGAGCTCCCCCTAGAGCAGAAACCCCTGGCACCCGGCAGCTGTTCCATCCTATGCCCTCGGGAGCGAGAGCCGAATCCCACTGGATCCAGGTGGTGAAGGGGTGGACAGCGGTGTGGAGTGAATAGTAGTGGAAGGAGGTGTAGAAACCCCCCCCCCCCCCCCCCCCCCCCCCCATCGCTCCATAGTCTGTACCACTCGATCCATGGCTGTGCCAAGAGTCTGTAGCATGGTCGAGTGCTGCTGGATGTATTCCTCCACTGATCCTGGAGGAATGGATGTACCTGCTGACTCCATGATCGTGCGTGATTCTGTCATGCGTCAGTGTGTAGCGGTACGGCAAAGTCAGGCGCAGGACACAGAACTTAGTCAACGACGTACTTTACTTGTCACAAGTAAATAAACATATCTTCCACCCAGGGAAGAAAATACAGTCTCACAATGTCAATGACCACAAAACAACGAACAATCACGCACAACACCATGAGGGAACCAGAGGGTAAAATAGGGAAACAAATGATCTTAATTGGAACCAAGTGTGTGCAATATAAACAAAACAAGTAGAACACAGAAACATAGATCGGTGGCAGCTGGTACTCCGGTGACGACGAACGCCGATAAGTTCCTTTCCTGAGGATGGCTCACCCCTCACAGTTCTGGGTGACTTTAACCTCCCTACGTCTGCCTTTGACCCATTTCTCTCTGCCTCCTTCTTTCCACTCCTTTCCTCTTTTGACCTCACCCTCTTACCATCCCACCCTACTCACAAGGCAGGCAATACGCTTGACCTCATCTTTACTAGATGCTGTTCTTCTACTAATCTCACTGCAACTCCCCTCCAAGTCTCCGACCACTACTTTGTATCCTTTTCTCTCTCTCTCTCCTCCAACACTACTCACTCTGCCCCTACTCAGATGGTAATGTGCCGTCGCACCCTTCGCTCTCTCTGTCCCGCTACTCTCTCCTCTTCCATCTTATCATCTCTTCCCTCAGCTAAATCATTCTCCCTCCGATCTCCTGATTCTGCCTCCTCAACCCTCCTCTCCTCCCTTTCTGCATCTTTTGACTCTCTATGTCCCCTATCCTCCCGACCGGCTCGGTCCTCCCCTCCTGCTCCATGGCTTGACGACTCATTGTGAGCTCACAGAACAGGACTCCGGGCAGCCGAGCGGAAATGGAGGAAAACTAGACTCCCTGCGGACCTGTCATCTTTTCACTCCCTCCTCTCTACATTCTCTTCCTCTGTTTCTGCTGCTAAAGCCACTTTCTACAACTCGAACTTTCAAGCCTCTGCCTCTAATCCTAGGAAGCTCTTTTCCACCTTCTCCTCCCTGCTGAATCCTCCTCCTCCTCCCCCTCCCTCCTCCCTCTCTGTGGATGACTTCGTCAACCATTTTGAAAAGAAGGTTGACGACATCCGATCCTCATTTATTAAGTCAAATGACACCGCTGGTCCTGCTCACACTGCCCTACCCTATGCTTTTACTTCTTTCTTCCCTCTCTCTCCAGATGAAATCTTGCGACTTGTGACGGCCGGCCACCCAACAACCTGCCCGCTTGACCCTATCCCCTCCTCTCTTCTCCAGACCATTTCCGGAGACCTTCTTCCTTACCTCACCTCGCTCATCAACTCATCCTAGACCGCTGGCCATGTCCCTTCCGTCTTCAAGAGAGCGAGAGTTGCACCCCTCCTCAAAAAACCTACACTCGATCCCTCCGATGTCAACAACTACAGATCAGTATCCCTTCTTTATTTTCTCTCCAAAACTCTTGAGCGTGCCGTCTCTAGTCAACTCTCCTGCTATCTCTCTCAGAATGATCTTCTTGATCCAAACCAGTCAGGTTTCAAGACTGGTCATTCAACTGAGACTGCTCTTCTCTGTGTCACGGAGGCTCTTCGCACTGCTAAAGCTAACTCTCTCTCCTCTGCTCTTATCCTTCTATACCTATCTGCTGCCTTTGATACTGTGAACCATCAGATCCTCCTCTCCACCCTCTCCGAGTTGCTCACTCTTGGATTGCATCCTACCTGACAGGTCGCTCCTACCAGGTGGCGTGGCGAGAATCTGTCTCCGCACCACATGCTCTCACCACTGGTGTCCCATAGGGCTCAGTTCTAGGCCCTCTCCTATTCTCTCTATACACCAAGTCACTTGGCTCTGTCATATCCTCACATGGTCTCTCCTATCATTGCTACGCAGACGACACACATTTAATTTTCTCCTTTCCCCCTTCTGATAACCAGGTGGCAAATCGCATCTCTGCATGTCTGGCAGATAAATCAAAGCGGTGATCTGATCCTGCAGGTTCATGCTCTCCAACGTTCGCAGAGTACGACCCTACCTTACACAGAAAGCGGCACAGGTCCTAATCCAGGCACTTTTCATCTCCCGTCTGGATTACTGCGACTCGCTGTTGGCTGGGCTCCCTGCCTGTGCCATTAAACCCCTACAATTTATCCAGAACTCTGCAGCCCGTCTGGTGTTCAACCTTCCCAAGTTCTCTCATGTCATCCCGCTCCTCCGCACACTCCACTGGCTTCCAGTTGAGGCTCGCATCTACTACAAGACCATGGTGCTTGCCTACGGAGCTGTGAGGGGAACGGCACCTCCTTACCTTCAGGCTCTGATCAGACCCTACACCCAAACGAGGGCACTACGTTCATCCACCTCTGGCCTGCTAGCCCCCCTACCTCTACGGAAGCACAGTTCCCGCTCAGCCCAGTCAAAGCTATTCGCTGCTCTGGCACCCCAATGGTGGAACAAGCTCCCCCACGACGCCAGGACAGCAGAGTCACTGACCACCTTCGGGAGACACTTGAAACCCTACCTCTTTAAGGAATACCTGGAATAGTATAAAAGTAATCCTTCTAACCCCCCTCCCCCACAAAAAAATGTAAAAGTGTTTGTCCCACTGGCTATCATAAGTTGAATGCACCAATTTGTAAGTCGCTCTGGATAAGAGCGTCTGCTAAATGACGTAAATGTAAATGTACATTTACTCAGTACTTTGTTGAAGCACCATTGTCAGCGATTACAGCCTCGAGTCTTCTTGGGTATGACGCTACAAGCTTGGCACACCTGTATATGGGGGGTTTCTCCCATTTTTCTCTGCAGATCCTCTCAAACTTGTCAGGTTGGATGGGGAGCGTCACTGCACAGATATTTTCAAGTCTCTCCAGAGATGTGCGATTGGGTTCAAGTCCGAGATCTGGCTGGGCCACTCAAGGACATTCAGAGACTTGTCCCGAAGCCACTCCTGCGTTGTCTTGGCTGTGTGCTTAGGGTCGTTGTCCTGTTGGAAGGTGAACCTTCTTCCCAGTCTGAGGTCCTGAGTGATCTGGAGCAAGTTTTCATCAATGATCTCTCTGTACTTTGCTCCATTCATCTTTCCCTCAATCCTGACTAGTCTCCCAGTCCCTGTCGCTGAAAAACATCCCCACAGCATGACGCTGCCACCACCATGCTTCACCATAGAGATGATGGCAGGTTTCCTCCAGACGTGACACTTGGCATTCAGCCAAATAGTTAAATCCTGGTTTCATCAGACCAGAGAATCTTGTTTCTCATGGTCTGAGAGTCCGTTAGGCACTTTCATGTGCCTTTTACTGAGGAGTGGCTTTCGTCTGGTCACTCTACCATAAAGGCCTGATTGGTGGAGTGCTGCAGAGATGGTTGTCCTTCTGGAAGGTTCTCCCATCTCCACAGAGGAACTCTAGAGCTCTGTCAGAGTCACCATCGGGTTCTTGGTCACCTCCCTAACCAAGGCCCTTCTCCCCTGATTGCTCAGTTTGGCCGGGCGACCAGCTCTAGGCAGAGTCTTGGTGGTTCCAAACTTCTTGAATTCAAGAATGATGGAGGCCACTGTGTTCTTGGGGACCTTCAATGCTGCAGACATTTTTTGGTACCCTTCCCCAGAACTGTGCCTCGACACAATCCTGTCTTGGAGCTCTACGGACAACTCCTTTGACCTCATGGCTTGATTTTTGCTCTGACATGCATTGTCAACTGTGGGACTTTATATACAGTGCCTTTGGAAAGTATTCAGACCCCTTGACCCTTTCCACATGTTGATACTTTACAGCCTTAACTCCAGCGGGGAGCAGAGGAGGCGTATCCGACAAATCGGTCTGCTGTTTCCTGGGTACAATAACCATTCGAGGCAGGGGATGGGACAGCAAGAGGCCGGAGCTAGCCGAACGGGACTCAAGGAATGAGATGTTATAGACAGCCTCCAAGATAGCCGACCGTTGTTTTCAACGTAATCTATTTAAGGTGGCATATGCCGGTTCATGGGGGGCGGACATCTTGCTACTTCCGGTTTCAGGAGCCCAGTACATGTGCACTAACACTGGAGCCCAGCTTGAGCGGCAACGTGCATTCCATGCAATCTAGAGAGGGTCGTGGATCTTGATTCGTGGTGGAGGAGAAATATGCAGGCACAATGCACTCAGGGCCTAAAATTAACACCAACCAAATGTGGGTAGATTTTGGCATTGGCGGGTAAGATGTCTATTTCATGTTGGCAGATGGTCAAGTATTTGTGCCGCTTTGTTTTATAGCTGGTAAATGCATCGCATAAAGTCAAAGAACTACGAATCCTACTATAGCCTATCCCACCTCGCACTGCAACACTGCCTGGCTTGGGGCTGTGCGCATATAAAGAGCTGAGTGAAAGATACATTTTTAGAAGCGCTGGCACAGGTATAAATGTTGGTCGAATTTACTTGAAACGAAAGTCTACTGAAGTGAGACTTTGTCCTTGTGTTCCTTGCCTATTTACATTGTTTTACAATTTTTGAGTTTCAATTGCTAGGGAAGAGAAGACAACATGGCTTCTAGTCAGACTCAATCTCTAGGCACAAACATGACTGGAGTCGTGTTACCACGGTAACCTCCCGCCCTTAAAGGGGCAGGTGAACATTTTTGTCTCGTCTGTGATCTTTTGGTTAAAAAAAATAATTCTACAATATACCACATTACTTCTTACTAGTAATAGATCTATTGTTTTATAAAAAATATATAGTTGTTGAAGACTGATCACACCTAATCAAAAAGATAACGGTTCATCAGACTTTTACAGTACATTCTGACTCAGGTCCCATTCCCAGTGGCTCAAGTTTGTTTTTAGGTCATAGTACATTCCCTTACATTGAAACTAAAGCATGTAGAAAATATATAGTGCAAGAGTGTAATGATACTGTATCTGGTGTGTGCTCACCATCCTGAACTGTCCCCACTAACTGAGTTGACTCTGCCTCCTAAAGGGGAATAACGGCAAATGTAGAAAATATGTATGTTCCTAAGCCCCTCAAACTCAACTCTGGACATCAAAGCCAGTTCCACTGCTTTAAAAAAAATGGTTCCCCTCTAATCAGGGACTGATTTAGACCTGGGACCCCAGGTGGGTGCAATTCATTATCAGGTAGAACAGAAAACCAGCAGGCTCCGGACCTCGTAGGGCAAGAGTTGAATACCTAAGCCCTCTGACTCGTTGGACTGTCTGTCAAAGTGCGCACCTCTCTCACTCAGGGAAAGCGAGGTAGATCTAGAGTGAGAGCTACGTCACAGGGTTATACAGCCCCCCACTCACTGCAGTAATAGATAGATCTTTGTGGAATAACACAAATCTAATCTACGAAAAGTATAAACATTCTGTCACAGCAAAAATACTAAATTCGGGAAGTCCAATTGAATGTGAGATGGCATATACATTTTATGTGACAAATACATTTGGGTTGCGGGTTCACAATTTGAACTTTTCTGAGATCTCTGCCTAGCCAGGAGGAATGGAGCTGACCTAATCCCTCCTCCCACTTTTACCTTGCAACCCCATTGGACATCATTTCACCTGCCAATCAACATGGTCCATCTTCCTTCTCTGACTGTACGCTACATCCCTCTTTGCATGGTTTGATCAAAATATATCTACAAAAATTAGAGGGAAAGACTAGTGAGTGTGCAACATAATGTCCACTTCATAGGGTGACACATTTGGGCTTAAAGGCTAATTGATGTAACAAATGTTTCACTAGATTGTAACTCTCCTACAGTAGCCAGCTGACATTGAACATATCGTTGTAAATAAATGTATGTTGCAGATATAATAGATAGCGTAGGTCAGGGGACTCCAACATTTTCTAGCATGAGCTACTTTTAAAAAATGAAACGTTGTGAGCTACAACCTTTTTTCTAGCTTTCAAATAGGAACGTTATTTTCTTCTCTTCAGCCCAGTCAAAACTGTTCGCTGCTCTGGCACCCCAATGGTGGAACAAGCTCCCTCACGACGCCAGGACAGCGGAGTCACTCACCACCTTCCGGAGACATTTGAAACCCCACCTCTTTAAGGAATACCTGGGATAGGATAAAGTAATCCTTCTACCCCCCCCCCCCCCCCTAAAAAATAAATAAAAATAAAAATAAATAAATAAATAAATAAAAAATTTGTAAAGTGGTTATCCCACTGGCTATAGGGTGAATGCACCAATTTGTAAATGTACTAGAGAAAGTAATGCAGTATGTATTCTGGCAGTATACCTGGTAAAATAATGGTTAATAAACAACTCTATAAAATCTTTGATTCTTTTCCCAAATTATATTCTGTTTTATTTATGTTTTTTGTTTGTTTTGTTTTTCACTCTTGAAATTACAATTGTGCTTAGCGAAACATCGAAATTGGATGTTCTGAGTCCATGTCAATGCTTAAATCACATCAGAATTTTAAAAATTATAGTGTGGAAGAAAACTAAAAAATATATATATTTTTGAGTGTAATTCCCCTTTAATTGCACATCTAGCAAGTGAGGAATGTGCAATCTAATGTGCTGGTCTAGTGATGGTTCTGTACTGCTGCAGCTCATTTCATGGCAAATTTAGCAAAAAACTAATAATATATATAAATAATATACTTACTCATGATATACTGGACTTCTGCCAATTCAAATCAAATTTGATTGGCCACATACACATGTTTAGCAGATGTTATTGAGGGTGTAGCGAAATGCTTGAGTTTCTAGCTCCAACAGTGCAGTTTCTAGCTCCAACAGTGCAGTTGGGTGAATTCTGGCCCATTCCTCCTGACAGAGCTGGTGTAACTGAGTCAGGTTTGTAGGCCGCTTTTTCAGTTCTGCCCACACATTTTCTACAGGATTGAGGTCAGGGCTTTGTGATGGCCACTCCAATACCTTGACTTTGTTGTCCTTAAGCCATTTTTCCACAACTTTGGAAGTATGCTTGGGGTCATTGTCCATTTGGAAGACCCATTTGCGACCAAGCTTTAACTTCCTGACTGATGTCTTGAGATGTTGCTTCAATATATCCACATAGTTTTCCTTCCTTATGATGCCATCTATTTTGTGAAGTGCACCAGTCCCTCCTGCAGCAAAGCACCCCCACAGCATGATGCTGCCACCCCCGTGCTTCACGGTTGGGATGGTGTTCTTCGGCTTGCAAGCCATGCCCTTTTTCCTCCAAACATAACGATGGTCATTATGGCCAAACAGTTCTATTTTTGTTTCATCAGACCAGAGGACATTTCTCCAAAAAGTACGATCTTTGTCCCCATGTGCAGTTGCAAACCGTAGTCTGGCTTTTTTATGGCGGTTTTGGTGCAGTGGCTTCTTCTTTGCTGAGCGGCCTTTCAGGTTATGTCGATATAGGACTCGTTTTACTGTGGATATATATACTTTTGTACCTGTTTCCTCCAGAGTTTGGAAATTGCTCCCAAGGATAAACCAGACTTGTTGAGGTCTAGAAGGTCTAGAAGCGGGCGAAGAAGGTGTTTAGGTTGTCTGGAAGCAAGACGTCGGCGTCCGTGACGTGGCTGGTTTTCCCTTTGTAGTCCGTGATTGTCTGTAGACCCTGCCACATACATCTCGTGTCTAAGCTGTCGAACTGCGACTTCACTTTGTCTCTATTCTGACGTTTTGCCTGTTTGACAGCCTTACGGAGGGAATAACTACACTGTTTGCATTCGGCCATATTCCCAGTCACTTTGCCATGGTTAAATGTGGTGGTTCACGCTTTCAGTTTTGCGCGAATGCTGACATCTATCCACGGTTTCTGGTTTGGGTAGGTTTTAATAGTCACAGTGGGTACAACATCACCTTCCTGATGAACTCAGTCACCGTATCCATGTATTCGTCTATGTTATTCTCAGAGGCTACAAGGAACATATCCCAGTCCACGTGATCAAAACAATCTTGAAGCATTGATTCCGATTAGTCAGACCAGTCCTTAGCACGGGTACTTCCTGTTTGAGTTTCTGCCTATAGGAAGAGAGGAACAAAACTGAGTTGTGATCAGATTTGCCAAAAGGAGGGCGGGGGAGGGCCTTGTATGCATTTCGAAAAGCTGAGTAGCAGTGGTCTAATGTTTTCTCAGAGCGAGTGCTACAGTCAATGTGTTGGTAGAACTTCAGTAGCGTTTTCCTCAAATATGCTTTGTTAAAATTCCCAGCTACAATAAATGCAGCCTCTGGATATGTGGTTCTTTGAGGGCCGTCGTGGTATTGGCTTGAGGGGGAATATACACGGCTGTGACTATAACTGAAGATAATTCTATTAGGAGGTAATACGGTCTGCATTTGATTGTGAGGCATTCTAGGTCGGGTGAACAAAAGGACTTGAGTTTCTGTATGTTATCACAATCACACCATGAGTAGTTCATCATGAAACACATCCCCCCACCTTTCTTCTTTCCGGAGAGTTCTTTGTTCCTGTCTGCGCGATGTACTGAGAACCCAGCTGGCTCTATGGACGAAGACAGAATATCCCAAGAGAGCCATGTTTCCGTGAAACAGAGTATGTTGCAATCCCTGATGTCTATCTGGAAGGAGATTCTCGCTCTGAGCTCGTCTACTTTATTATCCAGAGACGGAACATTAGCTAGTAATATACTCGGAAGCGGTGGATGGTGTGCGCGCCTCCTGAGTTGGACTAGAAGTCTTAATAACTCTTCTCCGCCGGCTGTGTTTTGGATCAGCCTCTGGAATCAGTTCAATTGCCCTGGGGTGTACGAACAAAGGATCCAATTCAGGAAAGTCGTATTCCTGGTCGTAATGCTGGTGAGTTACCGCCTCTTTGATATCCAAAAGTTATTTCCGGCTGTATGTCATAGCACCAAATAAATTCTGGGCTAATAATGTAAGAAGTAACACACAAAAAAACAAAATACTGCAAAGTTGCTTAGGAGCTAGAGCAGAGCTGCCCTATCTGTCGGCGCCATCTTTGCAGTTCACTTTTAATTGAGAAGGTTTTGGGGAAAGTATTTCTATCAACCCACAAGCAGCCAGACTTGTATAGCCATAACGGACATTTTTGTGACCTTATTTTACCTTTTCTTCTGCTTTTGAGACATGGTTCGATCCCACCTTGAGGCACCACTTGTTGACTAATTAAAACTCTTATCAATCACAAAACAGTAACTAATTGTCACTTTTATGTATTATTATTCTAATGTGTATTCATTATATAATTGTGTCAGTTATTAATGATAAACGTAATTTTTTACTGCACTCGAGTTGTAGGCCTAGATATCTACAATGTATTTACACATTTACAGACTGTGTGTGCATGTTGTGTTAGATTTTTTGTCCTTGTCAGCAACCCATCTCTGCTTTTCTGCTTCATAAAAAACGGAGTTCTGGAACTCCCTCCAGGTCATCTCTCTCTCTCCATTCCTTGGCCTTGGTTGCCTGACGACTCACCCAGAATTTAATTCCGCTGCTCTATCGATCGCTACATACATTGTGGAGAACAAACGCCAGTTTGGCCGGAGTGATGTGGATGGGTAACCAGGGAATGGCCTTGGTACATAAAAAATACTTTTGCAGGACAATAAACATATTTGCCTGTCACTCCTGGGAACCCTGTACATACAGAATGTGATGGATGTTGGGGCCCTGTTTCAGCTCCAGATGACAAAACCTGCACACACTCCCAGAGGGTTGCAGGTCTGCAGACTTCCTTTTGGTCACTCATTTTAATCAGAGAAATATCCAATAAACCAAAGACGTTGCTTTAACTGTGAATGTACTTTATTGCACACAATCCTCAAATAAAATGGAGCATACATAAAATAAACTATAATTTATTTACATTGGGTCTAGTGTGTGTGTCACGGAATCAGCCGAGGCTGCCCCTCTTCCCTGCTCGGGCAGGCTTCGGCGTTCGTCGTCCCCGGAGTACTAGCTGCCACCGATCTATGTTTCGGTGTTTGACTTGTTGTGTCCTGATTGTGTACACCTGTTCCCCATTATGTTGTATTGTATTCCCTATTTAACCCTCTGTCGTGCATTGTGTGTTGTGTGTTATTGTTTGCGTCATCGGCAGTGTGCGGGTTGTTTGTTTTCTCCGTTGTTTGGAGACAGTTTCTTTTCACTGGCGACTTTCATTAAAGTACGGTTTCCAGTAGCTCTGTGTCCTGCGTGTGACTTCGCCTACCGCATTTCACTGTCGCCGTTCTGACAGTGTGTGAGAGATACTGAGATGGAGGCATGTTTTTCAACTCAGAAAAAAGCACACAGAATTTCCTCAAACTGTACACATTAAGCAATAATGTTTTACAATATTATCAATCAAACTTTGATTTGATAGATATTTAGAGTAATTCTGTAGATATTGATAATGGATATGGAGACGTAGATATCTCCAATTTTCAAATAAAACTGAGCATACAGAAAATAAACAAGTAATTACAATTTATTTACATTGGGGATAATGTGTGTGAGTGTGCCAGAGAGAGAGACGGAGTGTGTGTGCATGTTGTGTTTTATTTTTCCTTGTCAGCCACCCATCTCTGCTTTGACGGTATTGATAGACCCAGTGCATGCACTTCTGGGTGAGGCTGTCAGGGGCAGTGGTGGGCATGGCAGATCTGAAAGAGAGATGCACAAAGTGACACTAACATTTTTGTGTGTGCACATCTGTTGGTGTGAGTGAGCGTATGTACAGTGGGGAGAACAAGTATTTGATACACTGCCGATTTTTCAGGTTTTACTACTTACATAGCATGCAGAGGTCTGTAATTTATCAAAGGTACACTTCAACTGTGAGAGACGGAATCTAAAACAAAAATCCAAAAAATCACATTGTATGATTTTTAAGTAATTAATTTGCATTTTATTGCATGACATAAGTATTTGATACATCAGAAAAGCAGAACTTAATATTTGGTACAGAAACCTTTGTTTGCAATTACAGATATCATACGTTTCCTGTAGGTCTTGACCAGGTTTGCACACACTGCAGCAGGGATTTTGGCCCACTCCTCCATACAGACCTTCTCCAGATCCTTCAGTTTCGGGGCTGTCACTGGGCAATACGGACTTTCAGCTCCCTCCAAAGATTTTCTATTGGGTTCAGGTCTGGAGACTGGCTATGCCACTCCAGGACCTTGAGATGCTTCTTACGGAGCCACTCCTTAGTTGCCCTGGCTGTGTGTTTCGGGTCGTTGTCATTCTGGAAGACCCAGCCACGACCCATCTTCAATGCTCTTACTGAGGGAAGGAGGTTGTTGGCCAAGATCTCGCGATACATGGCCCCATCCATCCTCCCCTCAATACGATGCAGTCGTCCTGTCCCCATTCCCCAAAGAATGATGTTTCCACCTCCATGCTTCACGGTTGGGATGGTGTTCTTGGGGTTGTACTCATCCTCCTTCTTCCTCCAAACACGGCGAGTGGAGTTTAGACCAAAAAGCTCTATTTTTGTCTCATCAGACCACATGACCTTCTCCCATTCCTCCTCTGGATCATCCAGATGGTCATTGGCAAACTTCAGATGGGCCTGGACATGCGCTGGCTTGAGCAGGGGGACCTTGCGTGCGCTGCAGGATTTTAATCCATGACGGCGTAGTGTGTTACTAATGGTTTTCTTTGAGACTGTGGTCCCAGCTCTCTTCAGGTCATTGACCAGGTCCTGCCGTGTAGTTCTGGGCTGATCCCTCACCTTCCTCATGATCATTGATGCCCCACGAGGTGAGATCTTGCATGGAGCCCCAGACCGAGGGTGATTGACCATCATCTTGAACTTCTTCCATTTTCTAATAATTGCACCATTAGTTGTTGCCTTCTCACCAAGCTGCTTGCCTATTGTCCTGTAGCCCATCCCAGCCTTGTGCAGGTCTACAATTGTATCCCTGATGTCCTTACACTGCTCTCTGGTCTTGGCCATTGTGGAGAGGTTGGAGTCTGTTTGATTGAGTGTGTGGACAGGTGTCTTTTATACAGGGAACTAGTTCAAACAGGTGCAGTTAATACAGGTAATGAGTGGAGAACAGGAGGGCTTCTTAAAAAAAAACTAACAGGTCTGTGAGAGACGGAATTCTTACTGGTTGGTAGGTGATCAAATACCTATGTCATGCAATAAAATCATACAATGTGATTTTTTGGATTTTTGTTTTAGATTCTGTCTCTCGCAGTTGAAGTTTACCTATGATAAAAATTACAGACCTCTACATGCTTTGTAAGTAGGAAAACCTGCAAAATCGGCAGTGTATCAAATACTTGTTCTCAACCACTGTATATGTTATATACTGTAATTCTGAATTACCTGTATCCACCTGGAAATCCTCAAAGGTTTCTGCCTTCATGGCCAGTGTAGGAGGAACTGGTGCAGCCGGTATATTATTAAATACCACAGCAGAGGACTGCTGTGACTGCAGCTGAACTGCTGGGGGTGGCAGAGCTAAAAGAGAGACGCACAATTTTATTAACTGACAATAACCATACAACTAAACAGAGTGAATGAGCGTAAGGTCTAGATTCAATCAGATCAAGCATTAACGGGCGATAGCCGACACCCGCATAGCTGATGTTTTGGAGGTATAACTGAGTTTGAGCTGTCAAATCGGTGAGCAGCTACTCTTCATTGTCACGAAGCCACATCCGTCCTACTTGCGTTAGAAGTTCTGAACGAGAAAGTGTAGGCTTTTTAGAAATAATGACGCTGAACTTCAAAACCATTAAACAACATAATGAGGATTTCTATCAGCCTTATCGAGGTGTAGATTGCATCTCACATTCCACTGTTCAAACTTGTAAACAAGGCTGCATGTGATTTCTGTAAGAGCCCCAAGTGAGGCAGAGTATGCATGTGTCGTGACGTGACTTTAATTATTGTGATGACTATTATTTATCGAATAATTACCTACTATGTTTAATTGTTACTAGATTAAATGAATCATGTAATAATTAACTCATTAGGAATTTGGGGCACCACGTGAAAAGTTGTTTAACGAGTCACCGTTTCCCGAATTAACTCTAAAGATATCTAGATATCTCGTCATTTATTAATAATTTACCTCATATCAGACTCATTCTGAAAGTCGTAGACTCTTTAAGTCTGCACGATCCCAGGTCTTACTGATCATTCCGTACAACACAAATTGATTTAATTATTTATTTACTAACTAACTTAAAATGATAACAAGATACAAACACATACACGGTATAGGTAGGGATTAGAAACGTAATACAATGAAAACGGGTCCTTAGCAGACTAACACAATATGACACTTGTTACAAAAGATGGTGAGTTAAAGAGAGAGAGAGAGAAAACACTTGGATACACATGGACCTACGCTCACAGTAATCCTAATACCTTGCCCCGAACTGCCGCCCGTTTGGTAAGAAGTAATGCATGTATTTACGTGTTGGAGGTCTTCATCGTGTACCTCTGTTAGACCCAGGCCTTCGTGGGAAGGGGTTGATTGGGCCTTCTCTTTCGGATGGCCTTTTAGATGTAAGGCGCAGATTGTCCACAATAGGTCACAATGTCCTTCTTCTTAGTTGTCTGTTTACTTTCACTCGTTCTGGAAGTGGTCTTCTGAGGATGGCTAATCAGCCATGTCGATGATCCTGTGGGGTGATGAGAGCAGTGTAGTAGACGATGGCTTGAATAGAGTAATAGGATGGTCCCACTTAAATTCACCTTCTTAGATTTACATTTACATTTTCGTCATTTAGCAGACGCTCTTATCCAGAGCGACTTACAAATTGGTGCATTCACCTTATGATAGCCAGTGGGACAACCACTTTACAATATATATATTTTTTTTCTTCCTTTGGGGTGGGGTAAGGGGGGGTTGAATTATTACTTTATCCTATCCCAGGTATTCCTTAAAGATGTGGGGTTTCAAGTGTCTCCAGAAGGTGGTGAGTGACTCCGCTGTCCTGGCGTCGTGAGGGAGCTTGTTCCACCATTGGGGTGCCAGAGCAGCGAAAAGTTTTGACTGGGATGAGCGGGAACTGTGCTTCAGCAGAGGTAGGGGGGCCAGCAGGCCAGAGGTGGATGAACGCAATGCCCTCATTTGGGTGTAGGGACTGATCAGAGCCTGAAGGTACGGAGGTACCGTTCCACTCACAGCTCCGTTTGCAAGCACCATGGTCTTGTAGCAGATGCAAGCTTCAACTGGAAGCCAGTGGAGTGTGCGGAGGAGCGGGTGACGTGAGAGAACTTGGGAAGGTTGAACACCAGATGGGCTGCAGCATTCTGGATGAGTTGTAGGGGTTTAATGGCACAGGCAGGGAGCCCAGCCAACAGCGAGTTGCAGTAATCCAGACGGGAGATGACAAGTGCCTGGATTAGGACCTGTGCCACTTCCTGTGTAAGGCAGGGTTGTACTCTGCAAATGTTGTAGAGCATGAACCTACAGGATCGGGTCACCGCCTTGATGTTAGCGGAGAACGGCAGGGTGTTGTCCAGGGTCACACCAAGGCTCTTTGCACTCTGAGAGGAGGACACAACGGAGTTGTCAACCGTGATGGCGAGATCATGGAACGGGCAGTCCTTCCCCAGGAGGAAGAGCAGCTCAGTCTTGCCGAGGTTCAGCTTGAGGTGGTGATCCGTCATCCACACTGATATGTCTGCCAGACATGCAGAGATGCGATTCGCCACCTGGTTATCAGAAGGGGGAAAGGAGAAGATTAATTGTGTGTCGTCTGCGTAGCAATGATGGGAGAGGCCATGTGAGGATATGACAGAGCCAAGTGACTTGGTGTATAGCGAGAATAGGAGAGGGCCTATAACTGAGCCCTGGGGGACACCAGTGGTGAGAGCATGTGGTGCGGAGACAGATTGTCGCCACGCCACCTGGTAGGAGCGATCAGTCAGGTAGGACACAATCCAAGAGTGAGCAGCGCCGGAGATGCCCAACTCGGAGAGGGTGGAGAGGAGGATCTGATGGTTCACAGTATCAAAGGCAGCAGATAGGTCTAGAAGGACGAGAGCAGAGGAGAGAGAGTTAGCTTTAGCAGTGCAGAGAGCCTCCGTGACACAGAGAAGAGCAGTCTCAGTTGAATGACCAGTCTTGAAACCTGACTGGTTTGGATCAAGAAGGTCATTCTGAGAGAGATAGCAAGAGAGTTGGCTAAAGACGGCACGCTCAAGAGTTTTGGAGAGAAAAGAAAGAAGGGATACTAGTCTATAGTTGTTGACATCGGAGGGATCGAGTTTTTTGAGAAGGGGTGCAACTCTCGCTCTCTTGAAGACGGAAGGGACATAGCCAGTGGTCAAGGATGAGTTGATGAGCGAGGTGAGGTAAGGGAGAAGGTCTCCAGAAATGGTCTGGAGAAGAGAGGAGGGGATAGGGTCAAGCAGGTAGGTTGTTGGGCTGCCGGCCGTCACAAGTCGCAAGATTTCATCTGGAGAGAGAGGGGAGAAAGAAGTTAAAGCATTGGGTAGGGCAGTGTGAGCAGGACCAGTGGTGTCATTTGACTTAACAAACGAGGATCGGATGTCGTCAACCTTCTTTTCAAAATGGTTGACGAACAGCCACTCAGCCGTAACACTGATTGTTAGTGGAGGCAACTTTGTCATCTTCACCTCGTGTTGATTTTCATTCTTAACTCAATCTTTTATGCACTCTGGTAAAGAGGGGCGTTTCTGTCATACTGACACGGTCTCTGAGCTCCCTCGGGCGTGGCTAGTTACGAGGCAAAAGTATTATCATCACTATGATCTTTTTAGAAAGCTAAAATCACATTCCTATATTCACGAAAACATTGTCTTCCTACTTGATATTTTCTGCACAACGTAAAGGATGTAAACCTGATATACACAGTGTAAAAGCTCTTCAAGTCACAATGTTTTCGTTATAACGCCTTCATACCATTTTTAATGACATCACAAAACATACATTCATTTTCCATATTCCATTTCTCATCATTCCCAACATTTGGATGTTGAAATGTATTGTCCCAGTGTTCATAGTTGGATGTTGAAGGTTTTGGTCAGCAAAAAAAAAGGCATCCCTTTCACCATACTAGAGGGCCAGAGATACAGTGCCTTTCAAAAGTATACATCCTCCTTGGCATTTTTCCTATTTTGTTGCATTACAACCTGTAATTTAAATGGATTTTTATTTCGATTTCATGTAATGGACATACACAAAATAGTCCAAATTGGTGAAGTGAAATGAAAAAAATAACTTGTTTAAAAAAAATCAAATAAATAAATAACAGAAAAGTGTTGCGTGCATCTGTATTCACCCCCTTTGCTATGAAGCCCCTAAATAAGATCTGGTGCAACCAATTACCTTCAGAAGTCACATAATTAGTTAAATCAAGTTCACCTGTGTGCAATCTAAGTGTCACATGATCTCAGTATATATACACAACTGTTCTGAAAGGCCCCAGAGTCTGCAACACCACTAAGCAAGGGGCACGAGCAATCAAGCAGCACCATGAAGACCAAGGAGCTCTCCAAACAGGTCAGGGACAAAGTTGTGGAGAAGTACAGATCAGGGTTGTGTAAATTTTTTTTTTCTGAAACTTTGGACGTCCCACAGAGCACCATTAAATCCATTATTAAAAAAATGGAAAGCATATGGCACCACAACAAACCTGCCAAGAGAGGGCCGCCCACCAAAACTCACGGACCAGGCAAGGAGGGCATTAATCAGAGAGGCAACAAAGAGAACAAAGATAACTCTGAAGGAGCTGCAAAGCTCCACAGCAGAGATTGGAATATCTGTCCATAGGACCACTTTAAGCCGTACACTCCACAGAGCTGGGCTTTACGGAAGATTGGCCAGAAAAAAGCCATTGCTTAAAGAAAAAAATAAGCAAACACGTTTGGTGTTCACCAAAAGGCATGTGGGAGACTCCCCAAACATATGGAAGAAGGTACTCTGGTCAGATGAAACTAAAATTTATATTTTTGGCCATCAAGGAAAACGCTATGTCTGGCGCAAACCTAACATCTCTCATCACCCCGAGAACACTATCCCCACTGTGAAGCATGGTGGTGGCAGCATCATGCTGTGGGGATGTTTTTCAACAGCAGGGACTGGGAAACTGGTCAGAATTGAAGGAATAATGGATGGCACTAAATACAGATTCTTGAGGGAAACCCGTTTCAGCCTTCCAGAGATTTGAGACTGGGACGGAGGTTCACCTTCCAGCAGGACAATGACCCTAAGCATACTGCTAAAGCAACACTCGAGTGGTTTAAGGGGAAACATTTAAATGTCTTGGAATGGCCTAGTCAAAGTCCAGACCTCAATCCAATTGAGAATCTGTGGTATGACTTAAAGATTGCTGTACACCAGCGGAACTTCCAACTTGAAGGAGCTGGAGCAGTTTTGCCTTGAAGAATGGGCAAAAATCCCAAGCTAGATGTGCCAAGCTTATAGAGACATACCCCAAGAGACTTGCAGCTGTAATTGCCATTTTCCCAACTACTCATTGTACTTGCCCTTGCAATCTGTGGTGTGTGTGTCTCTCTGTATTATTGTGACTCAGAAGTGTGTCAACCTGACCACATCTTTGTAGTAGGCCATTCAGTGATTAGCTTAGGAAAAAATGACGACTATCAACAGTGTACAGTAAAACGGATTTCAAACATTCAGATCTGGATTGACAAGTAGGCTAAATCATGTGAAGTTACAAAACCTTTAGGGCTTAGTCTACACTCAAGTTGAATAAAGGATGCAGGACCTGAGCCCTAGGACCATGCCTCAGGACTACCTGGCCTGACGACTCCTGGCTATCCCTGTCTCCAGTCCACCTGGTCGTGCTGCTGATCCAGTCTCTGCTGTTTCTGCCTGCGGCTATGGTACCCTGACCTGCTCAGGGCTCACTGGATGTGCTACCTTGTCCCGGACCTGCATTTTGACCCGGTCTCGCTCTACCGGACCTGCTGTCTCAACCTCTAAATGCTTGGCTATGAAGAGTCAACTGGCATTTACTCCTGAGGTGCTGAACTATTGCACCCTCTATAACCACTGCGATTATTGTTTGACATTGCTGGTCTTATATGAACGTTAAAACGTCTTGAAGAACGAACTAGCCTAAATGGCTGCACTCTTTTATAATCTCCACCAGCACAGCCAGAAGAAGACTGGCAACCCCTCGGAGCCTGGCTCCTCTCTACGTTTCTTGCTAGGTTCCTGCCTTTCTAAGGAGTTTTTCCTAGCCACTGTGCTTCTACATCTGCATTGCTTGCTCTTTGGTGTTTTAGGATGGGTATCTGTATAAGCACTTTGTGACAACTGCTAAATGTAAAAGGGGCTTCATAAAATAAATGTGATTGCTTGTATAGGCTTCTAAATATGACCTTGCGTTATCTTACATTTCCTCAATAGGAAGTTTTACCTTAACCCAGCACTTTTTCCTGGTCTTTCCTGCTGGGGCCAAGGGGCTTCAGGTTTGGGAATGGAGGACCTAGAGAACTGGAATAGTAACAATAATTAGTGACCACATTTAAGAATGAAATTCAAATTAATTTAGCTGTGTATCTCATCTGATCTAAAATTGCTGATGATATACTGTAATGTCTATTTTCTTTTGAAAGTCTGCCACTTAACCACACAATTCTATCTAGTGAGAGTGCACACAACCGTTAGCTTATTTTACCAGGTGATAAGTTGCGTCAATTCAAATCTGGTATTGGGAACAAAAGAGGTTAATACACGTCTTCTAAAATAGACTAGTATTTTAATTAATGCAAAACACTTCAATGGTAAATATGATGTTCGTATATAAGGGCTCACTGAAATACCACGCAGGGCAGACAGAGAACTGATCCATTGTTATAAGTTCTTCTTTAAATACTCTGACAGCGATAGTTCCCGCTCCCTGCTGGCCTATCAGAGTAGAGACTGAGCGTGGTTTAGATTTACTCAGCCTATCGTTGGCGCACAGGCTGGTCCCAGACCCTTGGCGCTTCACTGTTGCCAGGCACTAGTTGTTATCATCACAACTTGTCCCGAGAGTCAGCACCCATAGACACAGTTTCCCTGTACTTTCCCACCCTAACTATACTCTTTGTACCTATGTCCTTGGACGGTTCAACAAAGAGGCAGTGTGAGTCATAAGCCTTATCTCCCCCTACTCCCTAACAGCTCCTCACATTAATCATAGCTTGTTATATTAAACAGTCTATATCAGTACAGCACAAACCTATTATGTTTAATCATTAATGTATTCTTTCTAAGCTAGGCATCACATCTAGTTATAGGAAAATAGATCCCCACAATCCCCCTTTTCACACCCACTGGGTGTGAACCCAAAATAAGAAATCCAGCCACCCAGGAACTTCAAACCTTCACATAAGGAAAGACAAACATTCACAATGGTTAACTTGATTAATAAAGCATAAAACACAGGATTAATAGAACACAAAACACAAGATTATTAAAACATAAAACACAAACAGGGAAGTACATTTTGGCCCCCTTTAGACACCCTCTAGGGTGTCACTCCACCACCTCACCAATAGCAAACCAAGGGTCATCCTTTGTCAACCCCTTCTCAGTGTCTGCATCTCTTTCTTGAGCCCCTAGGAGGGGCATCATACCAGCCGTATGCACGACATCTGTAACAGACTTTCTCAGACAAGGAATTACACAGGCAGTAAAGCACATTAATATTAGAAACACAACTACTAGGGTCAGAAATCCAGTAACCACCAATGATGCAAACTTACCAAACCACTCCCCCAACCAGGAGAACAGTCCGTTTCCCTCCATTCCAGCCATGCTCTTCATTTCAGCTGATAGTTTATCTAAACCAACTAGGGCTTTAGAGAGGGATAAACGTACAACAATGGCTTACCATTCTATAGACACCACCCCTTTCTGCCTGATCTAGAGCCAACCCCTTTTTATTAAGTCATAGGAGTGAGATGGCGGATAATTGTTCAAAAGATCCCTTCCGTTGCATCCCTAGTCCAGCCAATAAATCGTTGTTGGTCGTAATAGATATAATTAATCCAATTCACAATTGTGTTTATTGTCACCCACTAAAAGAACATGGTAGTAAACCCTTCCCCTAATGGTTTCATAGCTCGGTATTCATCCGATTCCCCCCTTGGTATCCCAATCGCATCCATCTAAATAGGGCTATTCTCCTTCTTGTTAAAACTCCTCCTACATCTGTTTAATCCTTGGTTCCTGGTGACTAATTCTAACTAGTTGAACCAGTAGAACCAGGGCGCATGTATCTAGCCACCCCTTTGGAATTCTCTGCCTTACACTGCCTTTACTGGCACACGCCCACCACACATCGGTTACAGGGGCTGTAAGGTTCAGAATTCTCTCCTGTGCTTCCGAACTTAAGTCCGTCACATTACTACTATCTCCAATTGATAATTGGTGATGTCTTTGTTTCTCTTTACCCCCCATCTGGATGTTCAGTCCCCCTCGGTCTCATATCCCCATCCCCAAGTGTATTTAAACACTTGAGTCTAGGAACAATCCGCCGTGGGGGCCGAACACGAATATAATATTATTTTATAATCCCAATTTGCTTATTGACATGTACCCCACCCATTGGCTATGTCCCTAACCCTCATTTTGAATCTGACAGTCTGCCCTTCTCTGACTCCCATTTTGTAGGCCACTCGTCCTTGATGGTCAGTATTGCGGGTCGCTTACTCTTCTCTTTTACTTCTTAACAATGGTAAGGGCATAGCATAATTGGTGGTGGATCTTGACATATCAAGACCATTATCGAGACTATGATGCAACTCAAGTTATCCATATTCCCCAAAACCGCCAACCCTCTCCTGTCCTCAGTCTTTCTGCTTGGTACTACTCCATACTCACACCTCTATAAACACCCCACAGTGATGAAAGGTCGGGGTAGGGTTTCTTCGTTAACAGAGTTTAACCCCGAAACCCTAATGTTCCAGTTCTTCTCTTTAACTCTGTGTGTGTTCAACGGTGTTGGTATGTGGGCCTACCTTTTTGCAGTGGGTAACGTTGACCCAAGTGGCTCTCTCAGCTATTGTAATGGCAAAGGCAGTGACCAATATAACCTGATAGGGCCCTTCCCAACAGGCCTGCTTCCAGTTTTTCTTCTTTAGGGACTGGATGCTCACCAGTCACCTGGTTAGATAGAGTGGGTCGCCTTCTCCTTTAGTTCACCTGTGGGGCACAAAACCTCTGACATACGGGTGTGGTTAATAAACTATCTTCACACATGTTCAGCTCTCAATTTCTATTTCTGACTTTTTTTTTCTCTAGACTGTATCTAGAAAAGTATTTTGTCCTCTCCTTCGTATATACACTGCTCAAAAAAATTAAGGGAACACTTAAACAACACATCCTAGATCTGAATGAATGAAATAATCTTATTAAATACTTTTTTCTTTACATAGTTGAATGTGCTGACAACAAAATGACACAAAAATTATCAATGGAAATCAAATTTATCAACCCATGGAGGTCTGGATTTGGAGTCACCCTCAAAATTAAAGTGGAAAACCACACTACAGGCTGATCCAACTTTGATGTAATGTCCTTAAAACAAGTCAACATGAGGCTCAGTAGTGTGTGTGGCCTCCACGTGCCTGTATGACCTCCCTACAATGCCTGGGCATGCTCCTGATGAGGTGGCGGATGGTCTCCTGAGGGATCTCCTCCCAGACCTGGACTAAAGCATCCGCCAACTCCTGGACAGTCTGTGGTGCAACGTGGGGTTGGTGGATGGAGCGAGACATGATGTCCCAGATGTGCTCAATTGGATTCAGGTCTGGGGAACGGGCGGGCCAGTCCATAGCATCAATGCCTTCCTCTTGCAGGAACTGCTGACACACTCCAGCCACATGAGGTCTAGCATTGTCTTGCATTAGGAGGAACCCAGGGCCAAACGCACCAGCATATGGTCTCACAAGGGGTCTAAGGATCTCATCTCGGTACCTAATGGCAGTCAGGCTACCTCTGGTGAGCACATGGAGGGCTGTGCGGCCCCCCAAAGAAATGCCACCCCACACCATGACTGACTCACCGCCAAACCGGTCATGCTGGAGGATGTTGCAGGCAGCAAAACGTTGGGTTCTTGGTCACCTCCCTGGCCAAGGCCCTTCTCCCCCGATTGCTCAGTTTGGCCAGGCGGCCAGCTCTAGGAAGAGTCTTGGTGGTTCCAAACTTCTTCCATTTAAGAATGATGGAGGCCACTGTGTTCTTGGGGACCTTTAATGCTGCAGAAATGTTTTGGTACCCTTCCCAAGATCTGTTTCGGAGCTCTACGGACAATTCCTTCAACCTCATGGCTTGGGTTTTGCTCTGACATGCACTGTCAACTGTGGGACTTTATATAGACAGGTGTGTGCCTTTCCAAATCATGTCCAATCAATTAAATGTACAACAGGTGGACTCCAATCAAGTTGTAGAAACATCTCACGGATGATCAATGGAAACAGGATGCACCTGAGCTCAATTTCGAGTCTCATAGCAAAGGTTCTGAATACTTATGTAAATAAGGTGTTTCTGTTTATTTGTTTTTAATAAATCTGCAAACATTTCTAAAAACCAGTTTTCGCTTTATCATTATGGGGTATTGTGTGTAGATTGCTGATTTTTTTGTGTGTATTCAATCCATTTTAGAAGAAGGTTGTAACGTAACAAAATGTGGAAAAAGGGAAGGGTTCTGAATACTTTCCGAATTCACTGTATATAGCATACGTGATGAATGATGATCACTGGAATCAACAGCTGCAGTGTTCCTCATTGGATTACCTCATATCATGGAATAGGCTACGTGAAAGTTGACAAAGATAAAAGGCAGACACAGAATTATTTGATTTGGATGGTTGACATGACAGAAAAGTAGGCTGACAAAAATGTGGGTGAAAGTTTGCTACATTTCTCGAGCTCGTCATGTGTTGTTTCATGCACGGGACTCGAGCCTGGATGGACTCATGCTTGGTAAAAACCTTACAGCCTATTGCGCAATATATTCCAAAATTTAAACAAAATACAGCAATGACATAATTAGGAGATAAAGGTTGTGAGAACAGTGTTTCTGATCAGATTATTATCTTCTAATATACAGTATTTGTGTGGCTACGATGCCATCTTCAGAGCACAGCATTTTCTGTGTGATTTCCAGAGCACTGAAAGAGAGAAATTAAATAGGTTACTACCAAGGTCTGATGATGCTTCTGACAATATAGTAAAGGCGTGTTGTGTTGGGTGATGTGCTAAATTCTGATGTAGGCTGCCAGAGTTTATGAGGAGCCCCCTTGTGTGTGTTTTGTTGTTGCATGAGTTGGCTGCTGTTTCCTTCTTGCTTGGTAGAGATCTCAGAAAAGGTACAATTGTGACATAAAGTTTAAATTTTTCGTAGATTCGCGTTATTCCACAACATTCTATCTAGCACTGCAATGAGTGGGGGATTACATAACCTTGTGACCAGTGGAGGCTGTTGGGAAGAGCTATATGAGGATGGGCTCATTGTACCAGGTAAGCCAGTTGAGAACAAGTTCTCATTTACAACTGCGACCTATAGCTCCTCCCACCAGCCTCCTCTGCCTGTGATGTAGTTCTAGCTCTACCTCGCTCTCCCTGAGTGAGAGAGGTACACAATTTAACAGACACGTCAAGAAATAGTCAGAGGGGTTTAGGAACATAGACACATTTTCAAAATGTGCTGCTATTCCCCTTTAAGTGCATTGAAGTGCCAGTGCATCAGTAGACGCATGTACAGTACATGGATGAAATGTTGCTTTTCATTTGCACTCAAATGGTTTGAGATGTATCCGTTACCTTCCGATAAAAGCTCTATTTTATATGGGGAGGCAGGGATAAGAGAAGTAGAGACAGTTTGGTATGGAAAGTCAATGCTGACTCAGTCTGCCTTGCTAGATGGTCTGGAGTGTTAATACACACATCATTGTGTTATTCAAAGGCTGTTACATTCCTAGGATATCTGGGCAGCAAAGTTATACAAACAATAGTATTACCTGTCGAGTCAGATGAGCATCATTTCATTTATAACTTTATTCTTACAAATGTGTGGGTTGATCACATCAGAGCCAAAGCAAAGTAGCAGTTACTGGAATTCTCACTAGAGGATAAAAGTGATTAACAGATATTAAGCATTGGAAACATACATGTATTAATTTGTATTTTTATTATTTTTACTACTCTAGGGTTATTATTATTGCTTGGATAACCTTACCTACTATTATGTATTGATTTCCTTTTTCATTCTCTATGTGTGCACACTGACAGAACACCGGAATAATTATCACTGAATTATCAATGTGAATCATTGTAATGTTTGTTTATGTGTCAGTTAATCCCATAAGAGATGGGTTGACAACTGGCGATTTTATACTAAAATAAAATGTTATCTGACCTAACACAATGATTCTACATAGGAACTGACAGAATATAGCTAACGTTATTTGAAGAGGATTGGATTTTGTCATCTAAGAAGAAAATACTAGTAACATGAAGCAGTGGCTAAATGCTAGCAGCATATTCAAGGGACACTACTAGCTAAAGTTTCCAAGGGACATTAGTCACTACAAGGGAAATAACATTATAATTAAAGGACAGACATTATTAATAGCCATAACGTGATAAAGTGGGCTTGAAGTGACAGTTTAGGTCTGTACTGCCAAACAAAGTAGGAGTGTTTTTGTGATTACTTACAAATGTTTATGTGGATTAAAGTCTTTAAAGGGGGACTTTTTACTTCCATACAAAGTTATATTTGTATACATTTAGTCTGTAAAGGAAATACAGACAGTGAAGTCATTTTTTTGTTAAAGGGCAATTCCACGTTAAGGGAATTACTCTTTGACTCCTTTTTTTACCTTTAAAATGTATGCCAAACAAAAACCATTGATTTCAAATTTTAACAAACCATACAACTGTATGCACAAGGACTACTTATAACAATTTCCACAGAAACATTTACAAAAACTAATTTAGTGGAAGAACTGTTGAGATGCAAATTTGGTAACGAAATTACTGTAAAATCTCCCTCAGGTTGTTATGTGACCACGTTTTCCAAAAACTCTGTTAAATATCTGCTCCGAATTAAGATTGAAAGATATCTACAGAAATAATGGGGTGTCAGCTATGACATGGCACCTTGAGTTTGAAAAAGTCTATTTTGGTTATTGAACTACAGTAAGTGAAGTGGATTTACATTTATGATAGGTTCAGATTTAGTCCATTGCGGTCCGTCTGTGGACTTTAACATCAAGGCCATGGTGGACTGACCAAATGTCAACTACTTTTAAACATCCATGGACATCCGGTGTCGGTCGGTGCTCACTGGGTAAGGATGCTGGTTACAGTAAATGGAAAGAGAGGGGGCTTATGGGTAGGTGTCAGTAAGAGCCGGGAGAAATGACATTAACTGAAGAGTGAGCGAGGCAGAGAGAGAGAGAGAGAGAGAGAGAGAGAGAGAGAGAGAGAGAGAGAGGGAAAGGAGGACAGTAGCAGGTGACCCAACTGTGGTTTGTGGCTATCATAATTTCCTATTGTAGCCATTTCAGTTACAGTAATTCCATTACTGATTTTTTTTGTAATTCCTTTACCAATTTGGTAACAGAATTACGAGTTTTAATCACGTAATAATTAATATCAGTAAAATTACTATAACTAATTGGTAGGTCTACCATTACTTGTCTACCATTATAGATCTGTCATTCTCATTGAACGCAAGTCTAAGAAGTGGTATATCTGTTCTATGTGCGCTATTTACATTTACATTTTACTATGCTTCCCGTTCTTAAGTTTCATGATTGCGTATTTTACTCTTTGTTTTGTACACCAGTTTCAAAAAGATGACAACAAAATATTTTTGGTTATGGAAAATATATTTCACAGCGGTTTAGATGGAACAATAATTCTCTACACTATACTTGCTTGTTTTGTCACATAAACTGAAATTAGGCAAACTATTAGAATTTTAGCAACCATGAAATCGCGGAGCGATTACTGCATAGTGCACACACATACAGCACCCGATGTCACAGGAAGGCCAAAAAGATCATCAAGGACATCAACCACCCGAGCCACTGCCTGTTCACCCTGTTATCATCCAGAAGGCGAGGTCAGTACAGATGCATCAAAGCTGGGACCGAGAGAATGAAAAACAGCTTCTATCTCAAGGCCATCAGACTGTTAAATAGCCATCACTAGCAGATTAGAGACTGCTGCTGCCTATTGAAATCACTGGCCACTTTAAGAAATGGAACACTAGTCACTATAATAATGTTTACATATCTTGCACTACTCATCTCATATATATATATATATATATTGCATTCTATTCTATAATATTATTCTGTATCTTAGTCCATGCTGCTCTGTCATTGCTTGTCCATATATGTATATATTCTTCAATCCCATTCCTTACTTTTTTGTGTGTATATTGGGTATATGTTGTGAAATTGTTAGATATTACTGCACTGTCGGAGCTAGAAGCACAAGCATTTCGCTACACCCGCTATAACATCTGCTAAACACGTGTATGTGACAAATAAGATTTGATTTGATTTGAAACCTTGGCTGACTACATCCTTGCCTTGAAAATGCTGGCAAGTATATGTGAGTTTGCAGAATTTCTTGATGACGCTCTCCGATACAAGTTTGTATGTGGTCTCACAGGTGAAGCATATCACAGACGGCTTCTGTCAGAGAAGGACTTGACTTTCAAGAAAGCCTGTGATATCGCACTTGGAATCGAGCTTGCCCACATGGATACTACTGAGCTATTGGGACATGCAGAACGTCAGAAAGGAGTTCACAAGGTCAGTGACACACGTGGAGGAAAATGCTCACAAAAGTCACACTTTTCTCAGTCCCGTCCTCAAGGCAACACAAGAACGCAACAGCCCACATCACAAAAGTCTAAGCCAAGTTGCTACAGATGTGGGGGAGATAATCATCAGCACAGTGCATGTCCATTCCAAAATGAAAAGTGCCACAATTGTGGAAAGGTTTGACATTTACAGAGAGTATGTAAAGCTCCAAAACGCACATCAACAGTGCAAAAGGTGTCAGACGCAGCACAAGAAGAGGAAGGTACAGTTGAAACAGTATTGGAACGGTTCACAGTGTACACAGCTCAACAACAAAAATATGGAATATATCTCAGCATGGAGTTAGCTGGAAAACAGTAAAAATGTAACTGGACACCGGAGCGTCTGTATCTCTTCTTCCAGAGAAAATCTACAAAGAAAAACTGAAAGAGTGCCCTCTTTAGCCAGCATCCATCCACCTTTCATCATACACTGGTGACACTATTCCTGTATTAGGGCAGATCCTGGTACCAGTCTGGGATGAGGAGAAGGAGTGGATGCTAACGCTTATCATTGTTAAAGGAGAGAAACCAGCCTTGCTAGGCAGAAACTGGCTACAGAAGATCAAGCTGAACTGGGGAGAATTCTTCAGTCTGAGAAATGACAAACCAGTGAGTCAGGCTACACTCACTAACATGCTGCAGAAGCACAAATAACTTTTCAAAGATGGCTACGGTGAGATATAAGACTTCATAGCAAAAGTCAGAGTGCAAGAAGGAACCAAGCCTATCTTTCACAAACCACGTCCAGTCCCCTATGCTCTTAAGGAAGCAGTAGAGAAGGAACTGGACTACAGAAGAATAAGATCATCACGAAAGTGGAGAGGAGTGACTGGGCTGCTCCGATCATTGTAGTCCCAAAGAATGACAAGACCGTCAGAATGTGCGGAGACTACAAGGTCACAGTACATCGCTGCATACTCCCAGAGGAATATCCACTACCAAATGCTGAAGATCTGTTTGCCACTCTAGCTGGTGGGAAAGTTTTCAGTAAGCTGGACCTGTCATTCGCTTATCAGCAACTGAAGCTGGATCCGGAGTCAGAACAGTATCTGACCATCAATACACACACGGGGCTATTCAGATTCAATCGCTTGGAATATGGAATCTCGACAGCTCCAGCGATATTCCAACACACAATGGATAAGATCTTGGACGGTGTAGACAATGTTGTGTGCTTCATGGACGACATCCTTGTGTCAGCACCAACCATTGAAGAGCACCTTGTGGAAGCAATCGTAAACGCACCAGCACTCACAAACGTCTCAGAGCTGAGGTCATTTTTGGGGCTCCTGAACTATTAAGGAAAGTTTGTGGCAAACTTGTCCACATTGTTGCATCCGTTTCACCAACTTCTGCAGGCCGATGATAGAGCAGTCTTCCAGATCTCTCTCATCGACGAACTGCCTATTTCTGCTTCAGCCATAGCAGAGGAAACGAGGAAAGACCCAGTGCTTTCAAATGTCTTGGACTTAACTTTGGCTGGCTGGCCAACCTTCGTAAACGACGCTAACCTTAGTCCATTCATCGACAAGAAAGACCAGTTGTCTACTGATCAAGGATGTGTTCTGTGGGGATCAAGGGGGGTGGTACCTCACAAATTCAAGAGGAGACTGCTATCTGACCTGTGTTACGGATACAGGTATCCTGTGTTTTTGTGTGTTTCTCTCCTTCTGCCCTAATCACAGGTGTCCTGTATGTTCCTGATTGGTGGTCGTTGAGGTGTCTGCTGATTGGACCAATCAGTGAACATTCCTGTGCATTGCACCACCTGTTACTCGTTTGTTCAATCACACATCCCATTGTATAAAAACCAGTCTTGTGTTTGTTGAGAGACAGAGAGAATATTTCCGTATGTGAGTATGGACACGGTGGTGTCCTGTTTTTGGTTACTCACTAAGTTGCTGTTTATTATGATTGGTGATTCTGTTAGACTACTGTTTTGTTATGTGAGTGCGGATACTGTTGTGTCCTGTGTATTGTGTACTACTTAATTGCTGATTACCCTGTTTGGTAGCTTTGTGTGTTTCTGGGAAAAGGGGAGTTTAAGCTAGTTGCCCTTGGGCGTACATTACCCGTAGGAAGAAAGCTGTCTAAAAACACTAGTTAGACCTGAGCGGACCACCCACTGTACTTTTGTATGACTAGCAGTAGCCTAGCGGTTCTTCAGGCAGGCTAGATCAGTTTAGGGGGGTTTTACACTATTGTTTCATTTCTTGGGTCCTGCTCAGCCCTTTTTCCCAAACCCTTACCGTGTGTTCTGAAATAAACCATGTGTGTTTGACGGTAGTTCATGGTAGTTGTGTCCTATTTGTTCTCACTGTTCCGTGCCACACTCCTAATTTGCATAATTTATGTTACGGGTCTCATGTCCATCCACCCTAGACGTTTAGAGCCACGGGGTTCGTAACATAAAGTGGGGGCTCGTCCGGGATCTATCCCATGCTACTCATGCAAATTAGTAAGTGTCTGGTTCAGTGTTGAGCTTGGCAGCTGTACTACCTGTTTTTTTTTGTGTGTTCAGTAGTCGACGGCTCGTGTTGCTAGTAGGATGGCTACTTTTGAGTTAGAGGCATTTTTGGAAAACCCTACGTGGGGGGTTTTTGAAAATTGCCGTAGAGTGGATCTACAGGCTTTGGCTGACCACTTTTCTTTACCCATACCGAGGGGTTTAGTGAAAGCAGAAGTTAGGGAAGTAGTGTTAGCGATATTATTGAACGAGCGAGTGCTTGAGTTACCGCCGCCTGAGTCTGCTGCTCCTGTAGGGGATGTGGTTGCTGTTCCTGTAAGCCCATCAGTGTCTGAGGACGAGACTAAGGCTCCAGCCACATTGCCCCGTTATGACCCACTCTCCCCACTGACTGACAGTGATGCCAGGATCGATGTCCGCTCGACACGGCTCCAAATGGAGGCGGAAGAGCGGGCACAAATCAGGCAAGACAAGCTGGAGATGCGTAAAATGGAGCTAGAGGCAGAACAGGAGACGCGTAGGCTTGATCAGGAACTGGAGACGCGTAAGATGGAACTGGAGACGCGTAGGCTTGATCAAGAACTGGAGACGCGTAAGATGGAACTGGAGGTGCGTAAAATGGAACTAGAGGCAGAAACAGCGAGGTTAGTCTCTGCTCATACTATGCCTGCTAGTGAGCCATCCTCACCAGCTGTGTCGTCTGCTACTTTTGATATTAGTAGACAGATCACCTTGGTACCTGTGTTCAGGGAGTCAGAGGTTGATTCCTATTTCAGTGTGTTTGAACGTATAGCGGTAGCATTGAAATGGCCCGACGAGGTATGGTGCCTATTACTTCAGTGTAAACTAACAGGTAAAGCCCAAGAGGTTCTGGCAGCGCTACCTCTTGAAGACAGTTTGAATTATGACGTGGTCAAAGCTACTGTTCTTCGTGCCTATGAGCTTGTTCCTGAGGCATATCGACAGAGATTTAGGTCTCATAAAATGTATCCTACTCAGACTTATGTGGAGTTTGCTAGAGACAAAGGAAATCTGTTTGACAAATGGCACAGTGCTAGTAAAGTAACTGATTTTAACTCTCTACGGGAGTTAATCTTGTTAGAAGAGTTTAAAAATTGCTTACCCGAACGCATTGTAGTTTATCTGAACGAACAGAAAGTATCCTCACTGTCGGAAGCGTCTGTATTGGCAGACGAGTTTGTATTGACGCATAAGAGCGTGTTTTCAGCTCGTACGGAGAGCAGGGCTGCAGAGTTGCAAACTTTTAATCCTAGTCGACCAGCAGTACATCCAGCACGCCCAAAAGATGTGCGTCACTGTTTCTATTGTCATAAGGTGGGACATATGGTTAATGATTGCTTTCTGCTAAAACGCAAACCGGGGATGTCTCAGCACGCCAGGCCGCCAACGGGTGTTGGGCTGATTCGTACGGTTGTAAGGCCGGAATCAAGACAGAAGCCTCATAGTGAATGTGGTTTGAAAGTCCCTGTCCCAGATCACAGTTATGAACCGTTCATTTTTGAGGGGTTTGTTTCTATATCAGATGACGAAGCGTCTCAGCGTCCAGTTAGAATCCTCAGAGATACTGGTGCGGCGCAGTCGTTCATACTATCTGATGTGTTGCCCTTGTCTAATAATACATATTGTGGTTCCAGTGTGTTAGTACAAGGAATTGAAATGGGTTTCGTCCCAGTGCCATTGCACTTTGTGAACGTACACTCTGAGTTAGTCAGTGGATTGTTCAGAGTTGGCGTACGTCCTATGTTGCCAGTAAAAGGTGTGACATTTATAATGGGCAACGATATTGCCGGAGGAAAGGTAATACCCATATTGGAGGTATTGGATAAAAGTGACCAGTCTCTCTCCGAGGAGCTGGCACAGGGTTATCCAGATGTGTTCCCCGCTTGTGCTGTCACACGTGCTCAAGCACGACAAGTGGGTGAAGTGATAGATTTGTCAGACACGATTCTATTCAGAGAGTGTGACCCAGAGGATAGTTCGGGTGCTACCTCTGGTAAGCTGGTGCAGTCTGACCAACAGCCCAGAGAAAGGAAGAAGGATGTGGAACTTGTTGCTGAGGCAATACAGTTACCAGTTACTCGTGAGCAGCTGATCGCTAACCAACAGGTTGACATTAGCCTGGCTAAATGTTTTTCTAGTGTTGTCTCAGAGGACGAGCTAAAGAAGAAAAACATGGCATATTTCATTGATGGTAATCTCCTCATGCGTAAATGGACATCCCATGTTGACGCTGGCGGAGATTGGAATGCTGTTTACCAAATAGTGATTCCTACAGCCTTTCGGCAAAATGTTTTATCCCTCACTCATGATCACCAGTGGTCCGGACATCTGGGAGTCACCAAGACTTATGATCGTGTTTTGCGACATTTCTTTTGGCCTGGCTTAAAACAAGATGTGGCTCAGTTCTGTCGGACTTGCCACACCTGTCAAGTAGTTGGGAAACCGAACCAGGTTATTTCCCCCGCGCCTCTTTGTCCCATACCGGCCATAGGTGAACCATTCGAACATGTGATGGTTGATTGTGTTGGACCATTACCAAAAACAAAATCTGGTAACCAGTTTATGTTGACAATTATGTGTGTGGCCACCAGGTACCCAGAAGCCATTCCTCTGCGAAGGATTACTGCTCCGGTGGTGAGTAAAGCGTTGATCAAATTCTTCTCAACTTTTGGATTACCTAAGGTGATACAAACTGATCAGGGTACGAATTTCCTTTCTAAACTTTTCAAACAAGTGTTAAAATCCTTGTCAGTTACACACCGTGTGTCAAGCGCATATCACCCAGAGTCTCAGGGTGCGCTTGAACGTTGGCATCAGACCCTGAAGTCTATGCTCCGTAAATATTGCTTGGAATCTGAGAAAGATTGGGATGAGGGAGTGCCTCTAGTGTTGTTTGCTGTCCGTGAGACAGTACAGGAATCTCTAGGGTTCAGCCCTGCTGAACTGGTGTTTGGACACACCATGAGAGGACCTATGAAAGTCCTTAAGGATCAGTTTTTGTCACAAGAGTTGTGTGTGAAAGAAAATGTGTTGGACTACGTTAGTCGCTTTCGTGAGCGCCTACATGCTGCCTGTGCTCTAGCAAAGGAAGCACTGTCTTCCTCACAGAAACGGATGAAATGACACTATGACACACAGGCTGTTTCTCGTTCACTGCAGCCAGGTGACCGAGTTCTTGTGTTGTTGCCTGTGCCAGGAGCGTCATTGTCAGCACGTTTCTCTGGTCCTTATGTCATTGAAAAGAAACTAACTGAAACTGACTGTGATACAGACTCCTGATAGAAAACGCCAATCTCGTGTGTGCCACGTTAACATGTTGAAGACATACCACACCAGACCCGTCACTCAGGTAGACAGTCCAGAGAAACTGGCCGAGTCGGCTGTCTCTGTTGCTGCTACGGCTGTAGTGGGAGGTCATGTTAATGATGTGGACGGAGATGGTTTAGAGTTGCGCAATACTCAGCAGCAGTGTGCTAGATTGCCCAATTCAGAGATGCTGCTGTCTCTCCCGTCAAGCCTGATTCATTTAACGGACAGACACTCAGATGATATTGTGAGACTATTACACAGCTTTCCATGTCTTTTTAATGATGTTCCTACATGTACAAATGTGTTAGAACATGACATTAATGTTGGAAACGCTGCACCTATCAAGCAACATCCTTATCGTGTCAACGTCGCTAAGAGAAAGATAATGAGGGGTGAGGTCGGTTATTTGCTGGAGAATAACCTGGCTATGCCAAGTTCAAGTCCTTGGAGTTCTCCGTGCATTATGGTTCCTAAACCTGATGGGACATCCAGATTATGTACGGACTATCGGAAAGTCAATGCTGTCACAGTGCCCGACTCGTTCCCGTTACCCAGACTGGATGACTGTATTGATACTGTTGGTGCTGCTACTTATGTAACCAAACTAGATCTTCTAAAAGGTTACTGGCAGGTGCCGTTAACCCCACGTGCCTCCGACATCTCTGCCTTTGTGAGACCAGATCACTTCCTACAATATGCTGTCATGGCATTTGGGATGCGGAACGCACCAGCCACTTTCCAACGCCTGGTTAACACAGTATTGGCTGGAGTTCCTAATTGTAGTGCTTACCTTGATGATCTGGTAATTTATTCAACTGAGTGGTCTGATCATGTTAACACTCTAAGGGTAGTGTGTGAACGTCTAACAACCGCTTCTCTTACCCTGAACTTAGCAAAGTGCGAGTTTGGGAAGGCCACTGTTACTTATCTTGGTAAACAGGTCGGCCATGGTCAGGTGCGCCCTGTAGATGCCAAGGTCTCGGCTATAAACGCATTTCCCGCACCTACCACCAGAAGAGAGCTACGCCGTTTTTTTAGGGATGGTTGGCTACTACCGTAGTTTCTGTAAAAATTTCTCTGCGGTAGTTGCTCCATTAACGGATTTGCTCAGTCCGGCGAGAAAATTTGTATGGTCTGAAGATTGTTGTACTGCTTTCAACACTGCTAAAGCACTCTTGTGTAGTACTCCTGTTCTTGCTGCGCCAGATTTTGAACGGCCGTTTAAACTGGAGGTAGATGCAAGTGCCAGAGGTGCTGGTGCTGTTCTACTGCAGCAAGACCAGAGTGGAGTGGACCATCCTGTCTGTTATTTTTCACGGAAATTTAACAAATGTCAGACAAACTATTCCACCATTGAACAAGAAGCTCTAGCTTTGTTGTTAGCTCTGCAATACTTTGAAGTTTATGTTGGTTCCAGTGCATTACCAGTGATAGTGTATACTGACCATAACCCCTTAGTTTTTCTCCACCGGATGTACAACCAGAACCAACGCCTTATGCGTTGGGCACTTGTCGTGCAAAATTATAATTTGGAGATCCGCCACAAAAAGGGGTTGGATAATGTGTTGGCAGATGCTTTGTCTCGTGTGTAATGATCTAGGTTTTTTTTGTTATCCCGGTAGGATGATTTGTGAATTTGGGTGTTGTGATAGTACGTGTGTCGCAAACCATTGTGGTTTGCTCTTTTAAGGGTGGGAGTGTTACGGATACAGGTATCCTGTGTTTTTGTGTGTTTCTCTCCTTCTGCCCTAATCACAGGTGTCCTGTATGTTCCTGATTGGTGGTCGTTGAGGTGTCTGCTGATTGGACCAATCAGTGAACATTCCTGTGCATTGCACCACCTGTTACTCGTTTGTTCAATCACACATCCCATTGTATAAAAACCAGTCTTGTGTTTGTTGAGAGACAGAGAGAATATTTCCGTATGTGAGTATGGACACGGTGGTGTCCTGTTTTTGGTTACTCACTAAGTTGCTGTTTATTATGATTGGTGATTCTGTTAGACTACTGTTTTGTTATGTGAGTGCGGATACTGTTGTGTCCTGTGTATTGTGTACTACTTAATTGCTGATTACCCTGTTTGGTAGCTTTGTGTGTTTCTGGGAAAAGGGGAGTTTAAGCTAGTTGCCCTTGGGCGTACATTACCCGTAGGAAGAAAGCTGTCTAAAAACACTAGTTAGACCTGAGCGGACCACCCACTGTACTTTTGTATGACTAGCAGTAGCCTAGCGGTTCTTCAGGCAGGCTAGATCAGTTTAGGGGGGTTTTACACTATTGTTTCATTTCTTGGGTCCTGCTCAGCCCTTTTTCCCAAACCCTTACCGTGTGTTCTGAAATAAACCATGTGTGTTTGACGGTAGTTCATGGTAGTTGTGTCCTATTTGTTCTCACTGTTCCGTGCCACACTCCTAATTTGCATAATTTATGTTACGGGTCTCATGTCCATCCACCCTAGACGTTTAGAGCCACGGGGTTCGTAACACCTGCATGAGGGACATCCAGGGATCACTCGAATGAAAGCACTCGCCCGCAGTTATCTGTGGAGGCCTGGACTGGATCAGGAAATCAGCAGCATGAAGGCCACTTCTCACCCTGTGAAGCTGTTCGCAACATGCCTGCTACTGCACCTCTTTATCCATGGTCCTAGGCTAATACACCATGGGAATGCATCCATGTGGATTACGCCGAGATTGATGAGCAACATTTCCTTGTTGTCGTCGATGTCCATTCCAGGTGGATGGAAGTGTTCCCTGCTCAACTGACCACAGCTGAGAAGACCATCAATCTTCTCAGACACCTCTTTGCATCCTTTGGACTAGTCAAGAAGCTCTTCTCGGACAATGGCCCTCCTTTCACGTCAAACGATTTCAAAATGGTTCTCAAGAACCCTGGAGTAATGCACATCCTGTCACCACCTTACCATCCGGCATCAAACGCAGCAGCGGAGAGAGCCGTGCAAACCTTTAAGAAGGCCTGGACTAGACTCGAGGTTCAGTCTCTGCCCACCCACCAAAGGCTTCCCCGTTTCCTGTTTACTTACCGTAACATACCACACACAGTAACGGAACCTACATCAGCTGAACTGTTTCTGAAACGCCAACCACGTACCCGCCTGACTGTGTTGAAACCAGACTTGTCAAACACTGTGGCAAAGCACCAGCTACAGCAGAAGAAAGCTCATGACAGACACTCAAAGACTGTCAGAGAATTCAAAGAGGGAGAGAGGGTGATGGTACGTGATTTCAGACACCCCAAGCGCCTGTGGAACTCAGGTGTGATAAATAATTAACAGAATAGCAGCAGCGTAAAAAGATGGGGTGGGGGTGGGGGGCAGTGCAAATAGTCCGGGTAGCCATGATTAGCTGTTAAGGAGTCTTATGGCTTGGGGGTAGAAGCTGTTGAGAAGTCTTTTGGACCTAGACTTGGCACTCCGGTACTGCTTGCCGTGCGGTAGCAGAGAGAACAGTCTATGACTAGGGTGGCTGGAGTCTTTGACAATTTTGAGGGCCTTCCTCTGACACCGCCTGGTATAGAGGTCCTGGATGGCAGGAAGCTTGGCCCCAGTGATGTACTGGGCCGTACGCACTACCCTCTGTAGTGCCTTGCGGTCGGAGGCCAAGCAGTTGCCATACCAGGCGGTGATGCAACCAGTCAGGATGCTCTCGATGGTGCAGCTGTATAATTTTTTGAGGATCTGAGGACCCATGCCAAATCTTTTCAGTCTCCTGAGGGGGAATAGGCTTTGTCGTGCCCTCTTCAAGACTGTCTTGGTGTGTTTGGACCATGATAGTTTGTTGGTGATGTGGACACCAAGGAACTTGAAGCTCTCAACCTGTTCCACTACAGCAGATTTCAAAATGGTTCTCAAGAACCCTGGAGTAATGCACATCCTGTCACCACCTTACCATCCGGCATCAAACGCAGCAGCGGAGAGAGCCGTGCAAACCTTTAAGAAGGCCTGGACTAGACTCGAGGTTCAGTCTCTGCCCACCCACCAAAGGCTTCCCCGTTTCCTGTTTACTTACCGTAACATACCACACACAGTAACGGAACCTACATCAGCTGAACTGTTTCTGAAACGCCAACCACGTACCCGCCTGACTGTGTTGAAACCAGACTTGTCAAACACTGTGGCAAAGCACCAGCTACAGCAGAAGAAAGCTCATGACAGACACTCAAAGACTGTCAGAGAATTCAAAGAGGGAGAGAGGGTGATGGTACGTGATTTCAGACACCCCAAGCGCCTGTGGAACTCAGGTGTGATCTTGCTACGCAGAGGACCTTTGACTTAAGTCCAAGTTGGTCATTGCCATGTCAACGTTCATGTGGATCATCTGCTACGGTCCAATGCCCCAGCAGAGACATGCCGAGAGAACATGAACAATAACGTCCCCCAGGACTATTCTCCTGACTGTGGACGTACGGGAGAGACAGAGCCTGACCTTCCACCCGAAGCTGACCTTCCACCCGAACCTAGCCAACCACCAGAAGCCCAGGAGGAGAGGAGATATCCTGTTCGACAGCGAAGGGCACCTCAAAAGCTTGACCTATGAGATGAGCTGTTTCAAGAGGTAACGAACAGTAAAACAAACACTTGAATATGTCCTAGATAAAAGGAAAGAAAAAGGACATTACCTGGGTTAGTTATTAGGACACAAGTTCCATCTTCGGGGCAAAAATAATCCCCTGGATTTGTGCTGGGCTCTGAAAAGTCTGTTTCAACCCAGTAGATGAGAAATGTTTAAGAATGCATTGTTCAGATATTGCATTAGTATTTCCCCAAACGTATTTACACTATGGGGGAGGAGTGTAATATCAGTGATCTATATCTGTCTATATTAGTTAATATGCTGTTACTAAGCAGTAATGTATTACGGCAATGTTATGTTACGACACCTAATAGGAAGTGCACATGCGAACTATTGGACCGGGGGCTGTAGGGCTTGAGATGTTTTTACTAAACCACACTAAACTGTACTCTCCTGCCTGGCAATTTTCTCCACAACACAAATATTACAAGGAGAACGTCCTGCCAGACCCAAACAGGGTGGTTCCCTAATGGTCATTAAAATACCTTATTGTAACATTCTGTCTGTAGTAAACCAGGACCTGTATGGACATCCCCTTGTGTTTGCTGAATGTACTGAATATAACGTCCCATTGGAACAACCTGGGGACCTTTTTATAACGTTCCGTAATGGTCTTGCAACAACTTTCGGTCTGTAACAATCCAGGACCTGTCTGAAACTTCCCCTTGTGGTCATTGAATGTTTTCGAGGACAACGTCCTGTCAGAATCAAAAAGGGACCTATTTGTAAATTTGCCTAATGGTCATGCTAAGGCCTTATTGTAACGGTATACTGCGAACAAAACCGGGACCTTTACTGAACATCCCTTTATGATCCCGAGGTTAACGTCATGTTTTAATGTTCCTAGAACATTCTCAGAACAGTGCGATAACATCTCGCCGAAACCTTAAAAGGGAACAAATGGGAACATCACCTAATGTCCTTAGGACGTCCCTTGTTTGCTGGGTAGTTCATTAGTCTTGATTGTGGCTGTGGAGGAGGACGTTCCCTGAGTATCGTTAAGAGGGCTATTTTTCCAGCAATTACACACGTAGGACAATGTCCAGAAAGAACATTACTCATAATTTAATGATAGATTATGTAGTAAATGAATAGAAAGAGTGCAGTTTATGCATGCAGCCAATGGCATCAACTATTACTCTTTTCAAATCAAATCGAATCAAATGTTATTGGCCACATGTGCCGAATACAACAGGTGCAGACATTACAGTGAAATGCTTACTTACAGCCCTTAACCAACAGTGTATTTATTTTTTATAAAAAAAAGTAAAATAAAAACAACAACAAAAAAGTGTTGAGAAAAAAAAGAGCAGAAGTCAAATAAAATAACAGTAGGGAGGCTATATATACAGTGGGGAAAAAAAGTATTTAGTCAGCCACCAATTGTGCAAGTTCTCCCACTTAAAAAGATGAGAGAGGCCTGTAATTTTCATCATAGGTACACGTCAACTATGACAGACAAAATGAGAAAAAAAAATCCAGAAAATCACATTGTAGGATTTTTAATGAATTTATTGGCATATGATGGTGGAAAATAAGTATTTGGTCAATAACAAAAGTTTCTCAATACTTTGTTATATACCCTTTGTTGGCAATGACACAGGTCAAACGTTTTCTGTAAGTCTTCACAAGGTTTTCACACACTGTTGCTGGTATTTTGGCCCATTCCTCCATGCAGATCTCCTCTAGAGCAGTGATGTTTTGGGGCTGTCGCTGGGCAACACAGACTTTCAACTCCCTCCAAAGATTTTCTATGGGGTTGAGATCTGGAGACTGGCTAGGCCACTCCAGGACCTTGAAATGCTTCTTACGAAGCCACTCCTTCGTTGCCCGGGCGGTGTGTTTGGGATCATTGTCATGCTGAAAGACCCAGCCACGTTTCATCTTCAATGCCCTTGCTGATGGAAGGAGGGTTTCACTCAAAATCTCACGATACATGGCCCCATTCATTCTTTCCTTTACACGGATCAGTCGTCCTGGTCCCTTTGCAGAAAAACAGCCCCAAAGCATGATGTTTCCAACCCCATGCTTCACAGTAGGTAAGGTGTTCTTTGGATGCACTCAGCATTCTTTGTCCTCCAAACATGATGAGTTGAGTTTTTACCAAAAAGTTATATTTTGGTTTCATCTGACCATATGACATTCTCCCAATCCTCTTCTGGATCATCCAAATGCACTTCAGACGGGCCTGGACATGTACTGGCTTAAGCAGGGGGACACGTCTCGCACTGCAGGATTTGAGTCCCTGGCGGCGTAGTGTGTTACTGATGGTTGGCTTTGTTACTTTGGTCCCAGCTCTCTGCAGGTCATTCACTAGGTCCCCCCGTGTGGTTCTGGGATTTTTGCTCACCGTTCTTGTGATCATTTTGACCCCACGGGGTGAGATCTTGCGTGGAGCCCCAGATCGAGGGAGATTATCAGTGGTCTTGTATGTCTTCCATTTCCTAATAATTGCTCCCACAGTTGATTTCTTCAAACCAAGCTGCTTACCTATTGCAGATTCAGTCTTCCCAGCCTGGTGCAGGTCTACAATTTTGTTTTTGGTGTCCTTTGACAGCTCTTTGGTCTTGGCCATTGTGAAGTTTGGAGTGTGACTGTTTGAGGTTGTGGACAGGTGTCTTTTATACTGATAACAAGTTCAAACAGGTGCCATTAATACAGGTAACGAGTGGAGGACAGAGGAGCCTCTTAAAGAAGAAGTTACAGGTCTGTGAGAGCCAGAAATCTTGCTTGTTTGTAGGTGACCAAATACTTATTTTCCACCATAATTTGCAAATAAATTCATTAAAAATCCTACAATGGGATTTTCTGGATTTTTTTTTCTCAATTTGTCTGTCATAGTTGACGTGTACCTATGATGAAAATTACAGGCCTCTCTCATCTTTTTAAGTGGGAGAACTTGCACAATTGGTGGCTGACTAAATACTTTTTTTCCCCACTGTACAGGGGGGTACCGGTGCAGAGTCAATGTGCAGGGACACCGGCTAGTTGTGGTAGTTGAAGTAATATGTACATGTGGGTAGAGTTAAAGTGACTATGCATAAATAATTAACAGAATAGCAGCAGTGTAAAAAGATGGGGTGGGGGGTGGGGGTGGGGGTGGGGGGCAGTGCAAATAGTCCGGGTAGCCATGATTAGCTGTTAAGGAGTCTTATGGCTTGGGGGTAGAAGCTGTTGAGAAGTCTTTTGGACCTAGACTTGGCACTCCGGTACTGCTTGCCGTGTGGTAGCAGAGAGAACAGTCTATGACTAGGGTGGCTGGAGTCTTTGACAATTTTGAGGGCCTTCCTCTGACACCGCCTGGTATAGAGGTCCTGGATGGCAGGAAGCTTGGCCCCAGTGATGTACTGGGCCGTACGCACTACCCTCTGTAGTGCCTTGCGGTCGGAGGCCAAGCAGTTGCCATACCAGGCGGTGATGCAACCAGTCAGGATGCTCTCGATGGTGCAGCTGTAGAATTTTTTGAGGATCTGAGGACCCATGCCAAATCTTTTCAGTCTCCTGAGGGGGAATAGGCTTTGTCGTGCCCTCTTCACGACTGTCTTGGTGTGTTTGGACCATGATAGTTTGTTGGTGATGTGGACACCAAGGAACTTGAAGCTCTCAACCTGTTCCACTACAGCCCCGTCGATGAGAATGGGGGTGTGCTCAGTCCACTTTTTTTCCTGTAGTCCACAATCATCTCCTTTGTCTTGGTCACGTTGAGGGAGAGGTTGTTATCCTGGCACCACACGGCCAGGTCTCTGACCTCTGACCCTATAGGGTGTCTCATCGTTATCGGTGATCATGCCTACCACTGTTGTGTCGTCAGCAAACTTAATGATGGTGTTGGAGTCGTGCCTGGCCATGCAGTCATGGGTGAACAGGGAGTACAGGAGGGGACTGAGCACGCACCCCTGAGGTTGGCACTATCATGCCAACCTGAACAAAACTGTGTTGACTTGGATAGTCTTTTTTCATATTGTCCTTTTCAGCACGGTTCCAGCAACTATGGTGGATATGTAACCCAATTCAGTTTGGCTCGGCTCGATCGTATGAAAAGCCCTTAGACTTTGGCTATAAATAACTATTCAACAGACGTATGTGAATAAAACACGACAAGTTGTCATGTTTCTACTTAATAAATGTGATAAAAGGTTGATTATTGGTCCTGATGACTATGAGTTCACCTTCATCAATGACAAATATTGAGCATTGCGAAATGACACAGAAAATTAACACAGCTGCACAGAGCTGTTAAAAAACAGTTTGAGCCATAACCCTGTAGCAAAGATTATCTTCATGTTATCTTAACCATATATTGACGTTTCGAAAATTCTAATGTACAGTGTAGAAGAGGCTGGGTCTAATACTTTACACCGAATGCCACCTTCCTCCGGACTGAAACCTCGCCTTCTACGACAGATTGATTGCAGAGCTCTGTTTGACTAACACCTGGACATCTGAATAATCCTCTACCTCTGCTGTGTGTGTGTGTGTTTGTGTGTGCGCGTAGCCTACAAGACGCGAGCATAGCAGATGATTTAATACAAAGGTCTCGTCAATTCACATTCAGCTATGTTAGCTATACAGTGGGGAAAAAAAGTATTTAGTCAGCCACCAATTGTGCAAGTTCTCCCACTTAAAAAGATGAGAGAGGCCTGTAATATTCATCATAGGTACACGTCAACTATGACAGACAAATTGAGAAAAAGAAATCCAGAAAATTACATTGTAGGATTTTTAATGAATTTATTTGCAAATTATGGTGGAAAATAAGTTTTTGGTCACCTACAAACAAGCAAGATTTCTGGCTCTCACAGACCTGTAACTTCTTCTTTAAGAGGCTCCTTTGTCCTCAACTCGTTACCTGTATTAATGGCAACTGTTTGAACTTGTTATCAGTATAAAAGACACCTGTTCACAACCTCAAACAGTCACACTCCAAACTCCACTATGGCCAAGACCAAAGAGCTGTCAAAGGACACCAGAAACAAAATTGTAGACCTGCACCAGGCTGGGAAGACTGAATCTGCAATAGGTAAGCAGCTTGGTTTGAAGAAATCAACTGTGGGAGCAATTATTAGGAAATGGAAGACATACAAGACCACTGATAATCTCCCTCGATCTGGGGCTCCACGCAAGATCTCACCCCGTGGGGTCAAAATGATCACAAGAACGGTGAGCAAAAATCCCAGAACCACACGGGGGACCTAGTGAATGACCTGCAGAGAGCTGGGACCAAAGTAACAAAGCCTACCATCAGTAACACTACGCCACCAGGGACTCAAATCCTGCAGTGCTAGACGTGTCCCCCTGCTTAAGCCAGTACATGTCCAGGCCTGTCTGAAGTTTGCTAGAGTGCATTTGGATGATCCAGAAGAGGATTGGGAGAATGTCATATGGTCAGATGAAACCAAAATATAACTTTTCGGTAAAAACTCAACTCGTCGTGTTTGGAGGACAAAGAATGCTGAGTTGCATCCAAAGAACACAATACCTACTGTGAAGCATGGGAGTGGAAACATCATACTTTCGGGCTGTTTTTCTGCAAAGGGACCAGGACGACTGATCCGTGTAAAGAAAATAATGAATGGGGCCATGTATCGTGAGATTTTGAGTGAAAACCTCATTCCATCAGCAAGGGCATTGAAGATGAAACGTGGCTGGGGCTTTCAGCATGACAATGATCCCAAACACACCGCCCGGGCAACGAAGGAGTGGCTTCGTAAGAAGCATTTCAAGGTCCTGGAGTGGCCTAGCCAGACTCCAGATCTCAACCCCATAGAAAATCTTTGGAGGGAGTTGAAAGTCAGTGTTGCCCAGCCACAGCCCCAAAACATCACTGCTCTAGAGGAGATCTGCATGGAGGAATGGGCCAAAATACCAGCAACAGTGTGTGAAAACCTTGTGAAGACTTACAGAAAATGTTTGACCTGTGTCATTGCCAACAAAGGGTATATAACAAAGTATTGAGAAACTTTTGGTATTGACCAAATACTTATTTTCCACCATAATTTGCAAATAAATTCATTAAAAATCCTACAATGTGATTTTCTGGATTTTTTTTCCTGATTTTGTCTGTCATAGTTGACGTGTACCTATGATGAAAATTACAGGCCTCTCTCATCTTTTTAAGTGGGAGAACTTGCACAATTGGTGGCTGACTAAATACTTTTTTCCCCCACTGTATATTCAGTGGGCATATTGAGCATAATAAAACACCTACGTCTTGCACATTTGTCAGACTGAAAGTTCATACTAAGTAGTAACTCAACAGGAAAGCTGTGGGTGTAAGGTGTTCCACAGGTTGTTTATTTTTGTGTTTTCTTTAAGTTTTCTTTAAAGCTGGAATCCGCAGTTGAAACAATAACAAAGCAGACACCACACCTCTTTTTTTTTATAAAAAGCTGAGGGATGGGCCAGGTGAACTGTAACCACTCTGAAGTTCATGGACACAGTTATGGATGCAAGGACTGACCATCCATGAAATCAACATTTAAGTTTTAACCATGTTTTGAGGCAATACAGTGTGTTTACATTTACATTGTTTACAAACATAGTAAAAAAAAGCTTATATTTTGAGGTTATATCATTAATTTATAATTCCAAAAATGTATGTAGCAACTAAGAATTTTATCTTTAAGTCCAGAGGGAAACAACAAATATTTATCAAACTGTAGCTAAACTTAAGAAAACTTCTACCCTGTCAGATACTGAAAGTTGATCCTACGTGCTTCATCAGAAAAGATGTGGGTGTAAGGTGTTCCATAGGTTTTGTTTATGTGTGTTATGTTTTTAAATGTGCAGGGAAACACTGTGTAATACCCTACGGAAGAGCACCATGATCTGATAACACACCCACACCGCCCAGATGCTCATCCATAATTGATGGGCACAAACATACACTGTTCTACCCACAATTCCGCTACATATGGCCTCTTGACACAAACATAGGCCTATAGAGACAAGCATAGTTATGAATAAATTGGAATTCATCAGACAAATGAAATGAAGAGAAATATAAAGAAAATGTTGTTGTTTAACTTGGATTATGCGTTATGGCCTTTAGACACAGACATATCCCTATGTAGACAAGCATTGTTATAAATGAATTTGAATCCAGGAGCCAAAGTACTGTATATTTAAACTGTGAAATTAAAAAGTATTTCTTTAACATTTTATACTGTATTAGATATGCACAACGGAATGTTACCTCCAATGTAATTGGAAAAGGCAAAATAAAATCAACTCTCAACTCTCAATGAGTCTTAGTTTAGAAGAGAGAGCATCTCAGATTATTGGAGAGCATCTCAGACAATTTCATAAATGCTCCATTGACCGCCATAATAGCTTGTTTATGAAAACTTGAGTTGACAGCAATTAGCCCTGAGGCTTGCTCTAGGAAGAGAGAGAGTAAATAGACCTAAGTTATATGGTGCAGAATCTCAATTGCATGTGGGTGAGTTCTCTGTAGGCTATGTCACAATGTATCAAGTCTAGTACTTTACTTGCAGAAAATACTTCACTGCATTGACCTGCTGTCTTGTACAATCAGCTAAATCCATGGACTCCAAATAGTGGTGGACTTACCATTAGGCAGAAGAGGCAATTTCCTCAGGCTTCACATCATCAAGAGGCCTTGTAAGCTGGGCATAATTTTAAAAAATTATACTAGTAATATTTTTTAAATGTAATTTTTCAGCTCGAGGGCCCCCAACCCCTACTGTGCCCAGGCTAATGATGCCACATTGTTGACAAAAAAGGCCTCCAAAAAAGTTTAGGAATCCATACAGATGAAGAATAATTCATAATAAATTAATAATGTATTTTCATACAAACACATATATTTCATATCAATATTAATATAATCCACGTTTTTTTAAATCACAATAGTAGAAACAAGTGTCATTAATCACCTACGGACTGGTTCACAATAATGGATTATTCCACCCTGACAGAGTTCCTGTGCATTGTGTCAAGCGATATGATTGCAAACGTGACTTTCATTGAAATTAAGCTGCAGCAATAAGGTGCTTTCAGAGCAGTTCAGAGAAAATAAAAAGAAAGGAAGATTGAATATTAACAAAAAAATTACCTAAGTTAACGCATTTCTTTAGTAAAAACACAGGTGCTGCTGATAATACTGCCATCGTCGTCGAGATAGAGGCAGAGGACAAGTATGTGTAGCCCATGTATCTGATGCTGTCTGCCCAAAAAAAGTATGGCATGTCATACTCTTTTTGGCCAGACAGCATCAGATACATGGGCTACACATAGTAAGACAGAGGGGCGCTGTTTTGCTCGCTCTGATACTTTCTCTGGTGAGATAGTTTCAGCCACTTGCGAATTGAAGGAAAGTTGTCAGGTGCACAGTGCACTGTTCGGATGCTGGAATTATTTTGGACGAACATGTGAAGTTTACCAACTTTTTGAAGTGATTTGTTTGACAATCAGATGAAAACATCATAAATAGTTGTGTTCATGGCACATTAAAAGGTAATACATTTTCACAGTCTCCAAATCACTAAATCTGCACCTGGCTCCAAAGTCACTAGCGTATTTCTCAGTGTCTCCAAAGGCAATGGAAGCCAAAAATACAGATAGATCATTATTCTGTATATGCTATGTCACTATGAATAAATTCTACTATTTTCCTAGCAGAAAAACACTTTCTACATTGACTTGCTGTCTTGTACAGTCAGCTAAATCCATGGACACCAAAATCACTAGCGTATTTCAATGGGAGCCAAAACTACAAGCATTTCCAGAAAGGTTAAAGAAATGTTCTCCTTCATTGCAAGTGACACTTCTCATGGCCCTCCTGAGGGGAAACAATGCAGTGTGTGAGTGTGTGAGTGTGTGTCTGCTTGGGTGGGTGGGTGCTATGTGCACACCATATCTCACCGGTCTTGCCATAGTGCGTACATATACTGTAGGTGTGTGTGTTTGTGTGTACACGAGTGTGTGTCTGCACTACTGAGACACATTCCAAGCTCATTACAAGCCCTCCACTCCTTTATTAGCTTGCTGAATCTTATTACACAACGTCTCCTTTTTGGGCAGCGTAATTGGGTTCTCTGAGCAGGATTTTTTCAAACATTACTGTCCTGGCGCTGTGATTACTAAATCCGTCAACGCTCAATGGGCTCTATGCACGCATCACTTCCGCATTGGCGTAAGGATGCTTGGGCATTTCCGGTTACCGGAAAAAAACATTAGACAGTGACAGTAGACCGTTATGATGGCAGAGATGAAGTTTACAAGGTGTTTGCTGGAGTTGCCTAAAGTATCTGTTAATGATATACGGAGGGTCGTCCGGACATCCAGTATGACACCACATAGCAAACTGGATAAAGGCTTCAAATTTTACGTTTCTTCTTTTCTTTGCAACTTTGAAGGTAATATCGTACCTCCGTCCCTCTGGACACTCTGGGAGAGAAGGGTCGGTACGTAACGCCCGCTCGATTTCCGTGTCGACCTCCCACACCACCGGTGCCACGAGACAAGACTCCGGTAGTATGGGAGTGGGCTCAATGGACCTCTCCTCTGTGTCATATCGTCGGGACAGGGCGTCTGCCTTAACGTTCTGTGACCCGGGGATATACGTGATCTTAACTCTTCGGAGTCTGGAGCTTTTTTGGCCGTTTTTGGGTACCTTCAATTTTGCCCTGATATACTACATAAAGAAATGTTTACCAGACCAATGTTGGGTATCTTTTTTTTCAGCACAACCTCACCTATATGATCTGTTAGTAAGTTTTTCACTTTGACATACTATTTCAACACACTGGACCCAAACACACACAGAAAACACAAAGTCCGTTTAGAAAAAAGATGGTTTTTTTATTGTAAAACCCTCAAACATGGTGAACCAAGCATTTAAAAAGCTTCAAATTGAACCACAAGGTGCAAATATGAACATATAAAAGTATTTTGGTGATATATACAAGCAATAAATAACTATTTACAATAAAAAGTAGGTATAACCACTGGCGTTTTTCTTCTATTCTAACCCTAAACCTTTTTGTGCCACTCCTCAAAACAGTTTCTGTCCAAAATGAAAAAAAAAGCTTCAAATTGAACCACAAAGTGCAAATATGAACATATAAAAGTATTCTTGAGATATATACAAGCAATACACAACTATTTACAAAAAAAGTAGGTATAGCCACTGGCCTTTACCCTATTTGTGCCACTCTTCAAAACAGTTCCTGTCCACAATGACACAGAGAGCCACATCACAGGCCTTGCACTTCCATGGTGTGACAAACCTCTTCTTGTCAACTTGTTTACAGCGTTGACAAACCCTGCGGCCTGCTGTGGCTTTGTCTTTGGCCTCTGCAACATTGGCAATGGCCACAGGAACATGGCTGGTGCTTTTTTGAAGTGGAACCCCTGTCTGGGTCACTCCGCACAGCTGGGCCACAAGTTCTGCCACAAAGTTCTTGTGCGTCATGGGTGTGACCTGTTGGGTCGCACTGATGTCACAGTGCAGGATGTATGCATTTGTTGTTCCCATGTCCAAAAAATGCAGGAAGAGGGTACGGTACCAGCGAGCAGTTCTGCGATGGGTTGAGTAATACTGGAGAAGCTGGTCTGACAGGTCAACCCCTCCCATGTACTTATTGTAGGCCATGATGGGGGTAGGGCAGGGAATGTCTTTTGCTACCCAGCGTCCAGGTCCTTCCTTCACCTTCCTCTTGATTGTCTCGCCCGAAAACGCTGGGTGGATTGTGGAGCACACCGACACCTCCCGCGTATCCATCCACTTCACAAAGACCAGGCGATCCTCTCTGATCCATCTCACAGACCCCCTCTTCGATTTGCTGGTGAGGGCATTTTCTCTGCCACTAGGACACCCTTTTCTGTTGCTTCTGTAGGTCCCACAGGCTCCAAACTTCATACTTCCCAAACTCAGGAACAGTTTTGGGCTGGTGTAGAAATTGTCCATATAAATATGGTATCCTGTACCAAGATGTGATGGCTGAATGAGGTCCATAACAGCATCATATGAAAGTCCATGCACGCTGGGTGTGTGTGCTTTCCCAACATACACGTTGAAGTTTAGAGTGTAGCCATTGTTAGACTCTGCCAACACAAAGAGCTTGATCCCCCATTTGTTAGGCTTGTCCTTCATGTACTGGGTCATGCCAGTTTTGGCTTTTGTAGCCACCATCCTCTCGTCGACTGACAGTTCCTTCTTAGGATGGTAATGAGCCTGGCAGGCAGTGCGAATGTCGTCCATCAGAGGTTTGACCCTGAACAGTTTGTCATGCTGGGGTGTACCTTTGCGCTGGTCATTTATGACATCCTCCTCTGGATCACTTAGGTGGATGTTCCATGAGATGGACCGGAATATGTCTCTTGGCATGACCTTCGCTGGCAATGAAACAGACAATATGTGGCTTTGTTTCCAGTAGTCCTGGATACTAGGCAGAGTCACCAATGAGGTGTAGATGAGGAGACCCAGAAATCTGTGCAGTTCCTCCACATCAACGTCAGTCCACTGATATTTGCTCCCCTTCTGCTGATTTCTTGCTGCCTGTTTGTTGGTGTTTCTCATTGTCTGACGACGAACTTTCCAAAGTTTCTTCATCGCTCATTTGGAATAACAAGTCGACGGCTTGTTCAACGTGAAGTGTGCGCCTCATATTGCTTCACAAAAACGATACTGCTGACAATAAAACTCTTGAAATACTAACAATTGAAATACTAACTCGTGAAAAACTCTCCAAAACTACTCATGAACTGAACTAATTCCTCTCGTTCGTTCTTTCGCAATGGCTAGTTGTCATGGGAATGAATGTTTATATACTCGTGTGCATCCTGAAGAACCGGGTTAGCACAAGCACACGTTTTTTTCCGTTCCTTTTTATCACAAAAGACGACAAAGTTATTATAATAAATGCAAAGCGCTCATAAAAGAGCGCATATTTTGACGCACTTTTTTCATGGAATTGAAATTATCATAACTTTGGTTTTAGTTGGTGTATTTACATGAAACAAACACTCAAAACGTAGCTTCGGGTCTCCATTTCTGCATGAAATCGACGGCAGCCCTCTGCGTCACTTGGTTTGGATGCTGCGCGGTCCTAAAGCCGGCCCGCGATTTGAACGCGCCGAAGCGTTCGCCGACTCGGAAGAGTTAAAGACAAACCGGGCCAGAAACATGGCCCACCTAGCCTGACGAGGGTTCAGTCTCTTCGCTGCCTGGATGTACTCAGTCAGAATGAGAAAAGGGTGGTTAGCCCCCTCAAGCCAATGTCTCCACACCTTCAGGGCCTGGACCACAGCTAGCAGCTCCCTGTCCCCCACGTCATAATTGCGCTCCGCCGGACTGAGCTTCTTAGAATAGAAAGCACAGGGGCAGAGTTTTGGAGGCGTGCCCGAGCGCTGAGACAGAGCGCTGAGACAGCTAAACTGTGTGTTATTGGATGCTAGCGTGCTAGTTAGCTATGGCGTCATAGTTAGCTAGCTGAATAAAGTAAGTTGAGTCTAGTCCTTGAAACATTGAACCGCTGTAGTTTACAACAATTCTAATTTCTAAAGTGGAAGTTGGGAGAGTTTTATTCGGGTGGTTCAGTGAAACAATTATAGTTTCTGAGGTGGAAGTTGGGAGAGTTATATTTTTTGGGTGAGGGAGGCCTTGCTCTCTCCTTTCCCAGATGTTTAGTTCATTTCATTCCGATCTCCTCTGCATTATTGTAGCCATCTGCTACAGCCTGTCAACTATGCCTCTGCCTATCCCTGTTCTCTCCTCTCCGCACAGGCTACACAAACGCCTCACACCGCGTGGCTGCTGCCTCTCTAACCTGGTGGTCCCTGCACGCACCACACACCTGGAGTTCCAGGTCTCAGGCAGCCTCTGGAACTGCCGTTCTGCTGCCAACAAGGCTGACTTCATCCCAGCCTATGCTACCCTCCAGTCCCTCGACTTCCTGGCGCTGACGGAAACATGGATTACCACTGAAAACACTGCTACTCCTACTGCTCTCTCCTCATCTGACCATGTGTTCTCGCATACCCCGAGAGCATCTGGTCAGAGGGGTGGTGGCACAGGAATCCTCATCTCTCCCAAGTGGTCATTCTAAATTTTTCCCCTAACCCATCTGTCTATCTCCTCATTTGAATTCCACGCTGTCACAGTCACTAGCCCATTTAAGCTTAATATCATTGTCATCTATCGCCCTCCAGGTTCGCTTGGAGAGTTCATCAATGAGCTTGACGCCTTGATAAGTTCCTTTCCTGAGGATGGCTCACCCTTCACAGTTTTGGGGGATTTCAACCTCCCTACGTCTACATTTGACTCATTTCTCTCTGCCTCCTTCTTTCCACTCCTCTCCTCTTTTGACCTCACCCTCTCACCGTCCCCCCCTACTCACAAGGCAGGCAATACGCTTGACTTCATCTTTACTAGATGTTGCTCTTCTACTAATCTCACTGCAACTCCCCTCCATGTCTCCGACCACTACTTTGTATCCTTTTCTCTCTCGCTCTCCTCCAACACTACTCACTCTGCCCCTACACAGATGGTAACGCGCCGCCGCAACCTTCGCTCTCTCTCTCCCACTACTCTCTCCTCTTCCATCCTATCATCTCTTCCCTCTGCTCAATCCTTCTCCCTCCAATCTCCTGATTCTGCCTCCTCAACCCTCCTCCCTTTCTGCATCCTTTGACTCCCTGTGTCCCCTATCCTCCCGGCCGGCTCGGTCCTCCCCTCCAGCTCCGTGGCTTGACGACTCATTGCGAGCTCACAGAACAGAGCTCCGGGCAGCTGAGCGGAAATGGAAGAAAACTAAACTCCCTGCCGACCTGGCATCTTTTCACTCCCTCCTCTCTACATTTTCTTCATCTGTTTCTGCTGCTAAGGCCACTTTCTACCACTCTAAATTCCAAGCATCTGCCTCTAACCCTAGGAAGCTCTTTGCCACATTCTCCTCACTGCTGAATCCTCCCCCCCACCCCCCCCTCCTCCCTCTCTGTGGATGACTTCGTCAACCACTTTGAAAAGAAGGTTGACGACATCCGATCCTCGTTTGTTAAGTCAAATGACACTGCTGGTCCTGCTCACACTGCCCTACCCTATGCTTTGACTTCTTTCTCCCCTCTCTCTCCAGATAAAATCTTGCGACTAGTGACTGCAGGCCGCCCAACAACCTGCCCGCTTGACCCCATCCCCTCCTCTCTTCTCCAGACCATCTCCGGTGACCTTCTCCCCTACCTCACCTTGCTGATCAACTCATCCTTGACCGCTGGCTATGTCCCTTCCGTCTTCAAGAGAGCGAGAGTTGCACCCCTTCTCAAAAAACCAACACTCGATCCCACTGATGTCAACAACTACAGACCAGTATCCCTTCTTTCTTTTCTTTCCAAAACTATTGAGCGTGCCGTCTTTAGCCAACTCTCTTGCTATCTCTCTCAGAATGACCTTCTTGATCCAAACCAGTCAGGTTTCAGGACTGGTCATTCAACTGAGACTGCTCTTCTCTGTGTCACGGAGGCTCTCCGCACTGCTAAAGCTAACTCTCTCTCCTCTGCTCTTGTCCTTCTAGACCTGTCTACTGCCTTTGATACTGTGAACCATCAGATCCTCCTCTCCACCCTCTCCGAGCTGGGCATCTCCGGCGCGGCTCACTCCTGGATTGCGTCCTACCTGACCGGTCGCTCCTACCAAGTGGCATGGCGAGAAGCTGTCTCCGCACCACGTGCTCTCACCACTGGTGTCCCCCAGGGCTCAGTTCTAGGCCCTCTCCTTTTCTCCCTATACACCAAGTCACTTGGCTCTGTCATATCCTCACATGGCCTCTCCTATCATTGCTACGCTGACGATACACAACTAATCTTCTCCTTTCCCCCTTTTGATAACCAGGTGGCGAATCGCATCTCTGCATGTATGGCAGACATATCAGTATGGATGACGGATCACCACCTCAAGCTGAACCCTGGCAAGACGGAGCTGCTCTTCCTCCCGGGGCTGTTGTGGTTAGTTACTGTGGGTTGGCATTGTTGTTCGGCCGTGCCGGGGGTAGCACGAAGCTAGCTAGCTAGCCATTCTTCAAACAAAGGTCAACACAGTGGCCATTGCTAGCTAGCCAACAGACACGGACACGAATTATCTGCTTAGTGTGTTAACACACTATTGGTGGTTTGTTGTGACCAAGTGTTGGCGCTAAACTGTGTGTTTTTGGATGCAAGTGTTGGTGCTAAACTGTGTGTTTTTGGATGCTAGCATGCTAGTTAGCTATGGTGTCATAGATAGCTAGCTGAATAAAGTGGGTTGAGTCTATTCCTTTAAACATTGAACCGCTGTGGTTCACAACAATTCTGATTTCTAAAGGTGGAAGTTGGTAGAGTTTTTGTTCGGGTGGTTCAGTGAAACAATTATAGTTGTTAGAAGTAGAAGTTTTTGGTGAGGGGGGCCCTGCTCTCTACTGTCCCAGATGTTTAGTTCATTTCATTCCGATCTCCTCTGCATTATTGTAGCCATTTGCTACAGCCTGTCAACTATGCCTCTGCCTATCCCTGTTCTCTCCTCTCTGCACAGGCTACACAAACGCCCCACACCGCGTGGCTGCTGCCTCTCTAACCTGGTGGTCCCTGCACGCACCACACACCTGGAGTTCCAGGTCTCAGGCAGCCTCTGGAACTGCCGTTCTGCTGCCAACAAAGCTGACTTCATCCCAGCCTATGCTAATCTCCAGTCCCTCGACTTCCTGGCGCTGACGGAAACATGGATTACCACTGAAAACACTGCTACTCCTACTGCTCTCTCCTCGTCTGACCATGTGTTCTCGCATACCCCGAGAGCATCTGGTCAGAGGGGCGGTGGCACAGGAATCCTCATCTCTCCCAAGTGGACATTCTCAATTTTTCCCCTAACCCATCTGTCTATCTCCTCATTTGAATTCCATGCTGTCACAGTCACTAGCCCATTTAAGCTTAATATCCTTGTCATCTATCGCCCTCCAGGTTCCCTTGGAGAGTTCATCAATGAGCTTGACGCCTTGATAAGTTCCTTTCCTGAGGATGGCTCACCCCTCACAGTTTTGGGGGATTTCAACCTCCCTATGTCCACATTTGACTCATTTCTCTCTGCCTCCTTCTTTCCACTTCTCTCCTCTTTTGACCTCACCCTCTCACCGTCCCCCCCTACTCACAAGGCAGGCAATATGCTTGACCTCATCTTTACTAGATGCTGCTCTTCTACTAATCTCACTGCAACTCCCCTCCATGTCTCCGACCACTACTTTGTTTCCTTTTCTCTCTCGCTCTCCTCCCACACTACTCACTCTGCCCCTACACAGATGGTAATGCGCCGCCGCAACCTTCGCTCTCTCTCTCCCACTACTCTCTCCTCTTCCATCCTATCATCTCTTCCCTCTGCTCAATCCTTCTCCCTCCAATCTCCTGATTCTGCCTCCTCAACCCTCCTCTCCTCTCTTTCTGCATCCTTTGACTCTCTGTGTCCCCTATCCTCCCGGCCGGCTCGGTCCTCCCCTCCAGCTCCGTGGCTTGATGAGTCATTGCGAGCTCACAGAACAGAGCTCCGGGCAGCGGAGCGGAAATGGAAGAAAACTAAACTCCCTGCCGACCTGGCATCTTTTCACTCCCTCCTCTCTACATTTTCTTCATCTGTTTCTGCTGCTAAGGCCACTTTCTACCACTCTAAATTCCAAGCATCTGCCTCTAACCCTAGGAAGCTCTTTGCCACATTTTCCTCCCTCCTGAATCCCCCCCCCCCCCCGCCCCCCCCTCCTCTCTCTCTGTGGATGACTTCGTCAACCACTTTGAAAAGAAGGTTGACGACATTCGATCCTCGTTTGTTAAGTCTAATGACACTGCTGGTCCTACTCACACTACCCTACCCTATGCTTTGACTTCTTTCTCCCCTCTCTCTCCAGATAAAATCCTGCGACTTGTGACTGCAGGCCGCCCAACAACCTGCCCGCTTGACCCCATCCCCTCCTCTCTTCTCCAGACCATCTCCGGTGACCTTCTCCCCTACCTCACCTCGCTGATCAACTCATCCTTGACCGCTGGCCATGTCCCTTCCGTCTTCAAGAGAGCGAGAGTTGCTCCCCTTCTCAAGAAACCAACACTCGATCCCACTGATGTCAACAACTACAGACCAGTATCGCTTCTTTCTTTTCTTTCCAAAACTATTGAGCGTGCCGTCTTTAGCTAACTCTCTTGCTATCTCTCTCAGAATGACCTTCTTGATCCAAACCAGTCAGGTTTCAGGACTGGTCATTCAACTGAGACTGCTCTTCTCTGTGTCACGGAGGCTCTCTGCACTGCTAAAGCTAACTCTCTCTCCTCTGCTCTTGTCCTTCTAGACCTGTCTGCTGCCTTTGATACTGTGAACCATCAGATCCTCCTCTCCACCCTCTCCGAGCTGGGCATCTCCGGCGCGGCTCACTCCTGGATTTGCGTCCTACCTGACCGGTCGCTCCTACCAAGTGGCATGGCGAGAAGCTGTCTCCGCACCACGTGCTCTCACCACTGGTGTCCCCCAGGGCTCAGTTCTAGGCCCTCTCCTTTTCTCCCTATACACCAAGTCACTTGGCTCTGTCATATCCTCACATGGCCTCTCCTATCATTGCTACGCTGACGATACACAACTAATCTTCTCCTTTCCCCCTTCTGATAACCAGGTGGCGAATCGCATCTCTGCATGTCTGGCAGACATATCAGTATGGATGACGGATCACCACCTCAAGCTGAACCCTGGCAAGACGGAGCTGCTCTTCCTCCCGGGGAAGGACTGCCCGTTCCATGATCTCGCCATCACGGTTGACAACTCCGCTGTGTCCTCCCCCCCAAAAAAAAAAAGTTGTAAAGTGGTTATCCCACTGGCTATAGGGTGAACGCACCAATTGGTGAGTCGCTCTGGATAAGAGCGTCTGCTAAATGACGTAAATGTGCCCTTGAGCAAGGCACTTAACCCTAATTGCTCCTGTAAGTCGCTCTGGATAAGAGCGTCTGCTAAATGACTAAAATGTAAATGTAAAATGAAGGACTGCCCGTTCCATGATCTCGCCATCACGGTTGACAACTCCGCTGTGTCCTCCTCCCAGATTGCGAAGAGCCTAGGCGTTACCCTGGACAACACCCTGTCATTCTCCGCCAACATCAAGGCGGTGACCCGCTCCTGCAGGTTCATGCTCTACAACATTCGGAGAGTACGACCCTGCCTTACACAGGAAGCGGCACAGGTCCTAATCCAGGCACTTGTCATCTCCCGTCTGGATTACTGCAACTCGCTGTTGGCTGGGCTCCCTGCCTGTGCCATTAAACCCCTACAACTCATCCAGAATGCTGCAGCCCGTCTGGTGTTCAACCTTCCCAAGTTCTCTCACGTCACCCCCCTCCTCCGCACACTCCACTGGCTTCCAGTTGAAGCTCGCATCCGTTACAAGACCATGGTGCTTGCCTATGGAGCAGTGAGGGGAACGGCACCTCCGTACCTTCAGGCTCTGATCAGTCCCTACACCCAAACTAGGGCATTGCGTTCATCCACCTCTGGCCTGCTGGCTCCCCTTCCTCTGCGGAAGCATAGTTCCCGCTCAGCCCAGTCAAAACTGTTCGCTGCTCTGGCACCCCAATGGTGGAACAAGCTCCCTCACGACGCCAGGACAGCGGAGTCACTCACCACCTTCCGGAGACATTTGAAACCCCACCTCTTTAAGGAATACCTGGGATAGGATAAAGTAATCCTTCTACAACCCCCCCCCCTCCCCCCCCCAAAAAGGATTTTTTTTATTTTTTTTTATAGAAAAAATAAATTATATAAAAAAAATACATAAAGAAACACATAGATAAAACAGAAAACAGAAAATAATAAAATAAAAAAGATGTATTGGAAAGTGGTTATCCCACTGGCTATAGGGTGAATGCACCAATTTGTAAGTCGCTCTGGATAAGAGCGTCTGCTAAATTACGTAAATGTGCCCTTGAGCAAGGCACTTAACCCTAATTGCTCCTGTAAGTCGCTCTGGATAAGAGCGTCTGCTAAATGACTAAAATGTAAATGTAAATGTATATTTAGGTGCAGGCAGGAGCTCCAAAATAGCAGTAGAAAATCGGAAGTAACGGTACTCAGCTCCGGTGAGCCCTGCATGTACAGTGCCTTCAGAAAGTATTCACACCCATTTACTTTTTCCACATTTTGCTGTTACAGCCTAAATTTAAAATGGATTAAATTGAGATTTCTTTGTGACTGGTCTACACACAATACCCCAAAATGTCAACGTGGAATTATGTGTTTCAAAAATTGTACTAATTAATTTTAAATGAAAAGCTTGTCATGAGTCATGTCTTGAGTCAATAAGTATTCCACCCCTTTGTTATGGCAAACCTAAATAAGTTCAGGAGTAAAAATGTGCTTAACAAGTCACATAATAAGTTGCATGGACTCACTCTGTGTGAAGAAATAGTGTTTAACATGATTTTTGAATGACCACCTCATCTCTGTACCCTACACATACAATTATCTCCAAGGTCCCTCAGTCGAGCAGTGAATTTCAAGCACAGATTCAACCACAAAGACCAGGGAGGTTTTCCAATGCCTCGCAAAGAAGGGCACCTATTGGTAGATGGGTAAAATTAAGAAAGCAGACATTCAATTTCCCTTTGAGCATGATGAAGTTATTAATTACACTTTGGATTGTGTATGAATACATCGAGTCACTACAAAGATATAGGCGTCCTTCCTAACTCAGTTGCCGGAGAGGAAGGAAACCGCTCAGGGATTTCACCATGAGGCCAACAGTGACTTTAAAACAGTTAGAGTTTAATGGCTGTGATAGTAGAAAATTGAGCATGGATCAACAACATTGTAGAGTGAAAAGAAGGAAGCCTGTACATTATATTTGGGGCAAATCCAATACAACACATTACTGAGTACCACTCTCCATATTTTCAAGCATGGTGGTGGCTCCATCATGTTATAGGTATGCTTGTAATCCTTAAGGACTGGGGAGTTCTTCCAGATAAAAAATAATGGAGCTAAGCACAGGCAAAATCCTAATCCTACATTCTGCTTTCCACCAGTCACTGGTGAGATGAATTCACCTTTCAGCAGGACAATAACCAAAAACACAAGTTGCTGACCAAGAAGACAATGAATGTTCCTGAGTGGCCGAGTTACAGTTCTGACTTTAATCTACTTGAAAATCTATGGCAAGACCTAAAAATGGTTGTCTAACAATGATCAACAACCAATTTGACAGAGCTTTTATGAATTTTGAAAAGAATAATGGGCAAATGTTGCACAATCCAGGTGTGGATAGCTCTTAGAGACTCACCCAGAAAGACTCACTGCTGTAATCGCTGCCAAAGGTGCTTCTACAAAGTATTGACTCAGGGTTGTGAATACTTATGTAAATGAGATATTTCTGTATTTCATTTTCAATACATTTGGAAGAATTTCTCAAAACATTTCACTTTGTCATTATGGGGTATTATGTGTAGATAGGTGAGAAAAAAAAAAGTGTACTTACCCAGGAGCAAGCAACTTAACTTAAAGATAAATAACTTTTTACTATGTAGTTACAATGTAACAACCTTTGCAGTCAATAAGCTAACCAAGAGAAATAAGAAATGTTTCAGACTTTTCTTTAGTGCGTTAATCATTAGTTGCTACATCCAATGTACCCATTGATTCTTGAAGAATATAACTTACAAATGCCGTATGAGCTTAGTTCAACTGTCGTGCCCCATCAGAACCCAAAGGGTGGGAAAAGCGCTTTGTTATTGTTTCAACTTCCGATTGCTGCTTTAATGGGTTGAACAAAAATGTATATACAAACCATTAAATTCCCCATTTCAGACTCATAGTAATAACTACTTTAGTGATTAAAATGTACAAACACAGGGTATTAAAGCTAGCTAGCATTTCCCCATTAATTCACTAATGTAGCTAGCGAGCTAGCTAGTAGCTAGCAAGCTAGTTAGCGGCTAGCTAAGCTCTAGCACAATGTCAACACGTTTTCCAACTCGGTCAATAAACTTTACAAATTCGTCATAAAATTCAAGAAACATTTAGTTGATAATGTTATTTTATGATTTGAGACTTACATTGTACTGTTGCACATTACAAACCTTCCAAATGTATTCGTCACATACTGTGATGAGGTGATGTCGAAGGAGTCAGGCGCAGGAGGGTAAATCACAGAATAACAGGCTTCATTCCGCAATTACAGAGTTACGCAGAAATGCGTCAAAACACTCTAGTGCGCAAAACAGGTGTACTGGAAAATACACGGCACACAGGGAAATATCCCGGCGATACAAAAGACACGGCGCTCCACCAAGCTTCACTATCCTCCACAATAAACAATCACACGCAAAGACAAGGGGGCAGAGGGAACACTTATACAGGTACTGTTGAGGGGATATGAACCAGCTGTGTGTAATAAACAAGACAAAATCATTGGAATGATGAGATGCGTAGCGGCAGTGGCTAAAAGGCCGTTGACGACGAACGCCGAAGCCTGCCCGAACAAAGAGAGGTGGCAGCTTCGGAGGAAGTCGTGACACATACACAGTTTACAGCAGGTATAATAGGTGCAGCAAAATGCTTATGAGCTAGATCCCTTAACGATGCAGTACATTAATCAATAATAACAATGCAAAGAGTCAAGTCAAGTAGTAGAAAAGGTAGTATGCATAGTAATAATGGACTGTATTTACACTGTATTTACAAGTATAAAGTGGGCTGTGGAATCAATATTATACAGTGGGGAAAAAAAGTATTTAGTCAGCCATCAATTGTGCAAGTTCTCCCACTTAAAAAGATGAGAGAGGCCTGTTATTTTCATCATAGGTACACGTCAACTATGACAGACATATTGAGAAAAAAAATTCCAGAAAATCACATTGTAGGATTTTTAATGAATTTATTTGCAAATTATGGTGGAAAATAAGTATTTGGTCACCTACAAACAAGCAAGATTTCTGGCTCTCACAGACCTGTAACTTCTTCTTTAAGAGGCTCATCTGTCCTCCACTCGTTACCTGTATTAATGGCACCTGTTTGAACTTGTTATCAGTATAAAAGACACCTGTCCACAACCTCAAACAGTCACACTCCAAACTCCACTATGGCCAAGACCAAAGAGCTGTCAAAGGACACCAGAAACAAAATTGTAGACCTGCACCAGGCTGGGAAGACTGAATCTGCAATAGGTAAGCAGCTTGGTTTTAAGAAATCAACTGTGGGAGCAATTATTAGGAAATGGAAGACACACTGATAATCTCCCTCGATCTGGGGCTCCACGCAACATCTTACCCCGTGGGGTCAAAATGATCACAAGAACGGTGAGCAAAAATCCCAGAACCACACGTGGGGACCTAGTGAATGACCTACAGAGAGCTGGGACCAAAGTAACAAAGCCTACCATCAGTAACACACTACGCCGCCAGGGACTCAAATCCTGCAGTGCCAGACGTGTCCCCCTGCTTAAGCCAGTACATGTCCAGGCCCATCTGAAGTTTGCTAGAGTGCATTTGGATGATCCAGAAGAGGATTGGGAGAATGTCATATGGTCAGATGAAACCAAAATATAACTTTTTGGTCAAAACTCAAAGAATGCTGAGTTGCATCCAAAGAACACCATACCTACTGTGAAGCATCGGGGTGGAAACATCATGCTTTGGGGCTGTTTTTTTGCAAAGGGACCAGGACGACTGATCCATGTAAAGGAAAGAATGAATGGGGCCATGTATTGTGAGATTTTGAGTGAAAACCTCCTTCCATCAGCAAGGGCATTGAAGATGAAAGGTGGCTGGGTCTTTCAGCATGACAATGATCCAAAACACACCGCCCGGGCAACGAAGGAGTGGCTTCGTAAGAAGCATTTCAAGGTCCTGGAGTGGCCTAGCCAGTCTCCAGATCTCAACCCCATAGAACATCTTTGGAGGGAGTTGAAAATCCGTGTTGCCCAGCGACAGCCCCAAAACATCACTGCTCTAGAGGAGATCTGCATGGAGGAATGGGCCAAAAAACCAGCAACAGTGTGTGAAAACCTTGTGAAGACTTACAGAAAACGTTTGACCTGTGTCATTGCCAACAAAGGGTATATAACAAAGTATTGAGAAACTTTTGTTATTGACCAAATACTTATTTTCCACCATCATTTGCAAATAAATTCATAAAAAATCCTACAATGTGTTTTTCTGGATTTTTTTTTCTAATTTTGTCTGTCATAGTTGACGTGTACCTATGATGAAAATTACAGGCCTCTCTCATCTTTTTAAGTGGGAGAACATGCACAATTGGTGGCTGACTAAATACTTTTTTTCCCCACTGTATATTAGAACAACAGCGTTGACTGTGTGTGTGTTTGTGTGTAAGTTTGTGTGTAACGGTTGGATGTGTGGTTAGTCAATGCAAATCATTTCAAAGGTGCATATAGTCTCTCTGGTGCAAATAGTCTCTAAGATGCAAGTCTGTGCAGGGAAACAGCTAGGTTTAGCTTTTAGGCAGTCTGATGGCCTGGTGGTAGAAGCTGTTTCGGAGCCTGTTGGTCATGAAATAGTGAACACAAAAAGGTTTTTTGGAAAGAAATGTTGAAGCAAGAGGTCACCAGGATGTGACGTCACACTGGACTCTCACCCGAGGCTATACAAACATCCCTGGTGCCCAAATTCATGTCGTATATCGCATGGGTGAAAGTTGAGTAGGAGACGAATGGATTTGTTTCAGTTAGTTCAGTCAGTCGTCCTGATGAGCCCTTCCCAGCTAGCTAGTTTATGCTGGCAACAACAAGAGCATGGCTTCCCACCGGGTAGCAGTACCACATGTCGCCGGTGGTAGCTAACGTGGCCAAATTGTTCCATTCCACTTGATTTTATTTAGTGTAGGATAGCAGCAGTAATATAGGTAGTAACCATCTGGATGTCACCGTGATACAGTCTACTGCTCAATGGGGAGAGTTTGTGCTGCAAGCCGGCAACACAACAACACGAGGCACAGTGTCCATCGCTCCCGCTTGCCGAGCACTGCTATCCCATAAGGAGAGGGAAGTAGCTAGCTAAGTAGCCAATATCAAGCCAGGGTTACTGGCGTAGCGCAGTTTCTCTGGACCTCCCCGCAAAGTCGGAGTTTGGGCAACCCCCTTCCCCCCCCAAAAAAGAGAATGCGTTACCCACTCACAAAGTATAGACTACCTATCGCTGTCCATGGTTCTGAAATTGCAACGTCTACGTAGCTGCCTAACAATAGGCTATCAGATTATGTGGTGCTTGTGCCTGTAGTAGCCAATAGCTTTTTTATTTAATGGCTACACGTTTATTTTTATTTGGTCGTCATTTTCTCATGTTAAGCCTAATGTTTATGTTTCACAAAGCTATAGGCTTACAGTGTCGCAACGCTGCTATTTAGAATGCTGGCGGCAATAATTGTTTTTAAGTAAGTGGGAAATTCAAACATTGCAGATTGTGAAATGAATTTTCGACAGCAAACTAATCAGTAATCAATATTTTAAAAAAATCAATATACAACTGTCCTATAGGCCTATAGAAAGTTTGCTGCGTAAAAACAATATATTAATGCCAAGTAAAACACTCAGTCCAGTGTAAAAACAATAGCTTACTAGGGGTTGTTTCATTATGCAGACAATCAAGTCTAGCCTACTAGCCTATCTATAGCTATGTACAGTGCATTCGGAAAGTATTCAGACCCCTTCACTTTTTCCACATTTTGTTACATTACAGCCTTATTCTAAAATTGATTCAATAATTGTTTTACCTCATCAATCTACACACAATACACCCTAATGACAAAGCGAAAACAGGTTTTTAGAAATTTTGGCTAATTTATTAAGAATAAAAAACAGAAATACCTGATTTACATAAATATTCAGACCCTTTGCTATGAGACTCGAAATTGAGCTCAGGGGCATCCTGTTTCCATTGATCATCCGTGAGATGTTTCTATAACTTGATTGGAGTCCACCTGTGGTAAATTAAATTGATTGGACATGATTTGGAAAGGCACACACCTGTCTATATAAGGTCCCACAGTTGACAGTGCATGTCAGAGCAAAAACCAAGCCATGAGGTCGAAAGAATTGTCCGTAGAGCTCCAGGACGTTAATTAACATAAACACATTTAATCAAATCCAATCATATTTACAACAGGTGTAGACCTTACAGTGAAATGCTTACATACAAGCCCTTAACCAACAATTCAGTTTTTAAGAAAATAAGAAAAAAAAGTGTTAAGTAAAAAATTGAAAATAGCAAATAATTAAAGAGCAGCAGTAAAATTAAATAACACTAGGGAGGCTATATTCAGTGTGGACCGGTACAGAGTCAATGTCACGATCGTTATAATGAGTGGACCAAGTCGCAGCGTGAAATGCGTACATCTTTTATTTACGTACTTAACTCACAGCAACAAAACAACAAAACGATACGGTGTGAGTGGTGTGTGTAGATGAGTGGAAGGAATCAAGCGCAGGAACCAGGATGACTACAACCGTCTTTTATAGTACTGTTCAACACGTGAACAAAAATAGTCGCCTACCCAACCGGGTGGCGCAAACAATTACGCACAAAACACAGTGCGCAAATACACAGGAAAAGCGCACGCAGAGCGAACTCTCGGGACACGCCAACAACGAGAGAAATAAACCATCAGAGGCAGTCTGACAACAAACAATCACGCATAACACCTGACCCACACACACGAAACTAAATAGGGAAACAATTAAGACACAAATAAGGGACAGGTGTTATGAACAGACAAAACCAAATGAACATGAAACATAGAACGGTGGCAGCTAGTACTCCGGAGACGACGACCGCCGAAGCCTGCCCGAACAAGGAAGAGGAGCAGCCTCGGCCGAAACCGTGACATACGTGAAGTCCTCGGTCAATAACACAAACCTACACGGAACAAGATCCCACGAATCACAAGTGCACAAAAGGCTGCCTAAGTATGGTTCCCAATCAGAGACAACAAGCAACAGCTGATTCTCGTTGCCTCTGATTGAGAACCACCCCGGCCAACATAGAAACACATAACCTAGAACAGAACATAGAAAACGAAACACAGAAACTACACAAAGAAACTAACACCCTGGCTCAACATACAAGAGTCCCCAGAGCCAGGGCGTGACAGTCAATGTGCGGGAGCACCGGTTAGTCGAGGTAATTGAGGTAATATGTGCATGTGGGTAGTATTAAAGTGACTATGCATAAAAAATAAACAGAGTACCAGCAGCGTAAAAGAGGGGGCTGGGGTGGGTGGGGGGTCAATGCAATTAGTCCGGGTAGCCATGATTAGCTGTTCAGTAGTCTTATGGATTGGGGGTAGAAGCTGTTAAGAAGCATCTTGGACCTAGACTTGGCGCTCCGGTACAGCTTGCCGTGCGGTAGCAGAGAGAACAGTCTAAGACTAGGGTGGCTGGAGTCTTTGACAATTTTTAGAGCCTTCCTCTGCACCACCTGGTATAGAGGTCCTGGATGGCAGGACGCATGGCCCCAGTGATGTATTGGGCCATACGCACTACCCTCTGTAGTGTCTTATGGTCGGATGCCAAGCAGTTGCCACACCAAGGAAGTTATGCAACCAGTCAGGATGCTCTCGATGGTGCAGCTGTAGTACTTTTTGAGGATCTGAGGACCCATGCCAAATCTTTTCAGTCTCCTGATGGGAATAGGCTTGTGTGCCTTCTTCACGACTGTCTTGGTGTGTTTGGACCATGATAGTTTTTTGGTGATGTGGACACCAAGGAACTTGAAGCTCTCAACATGTTCCACTACAGCCCCGTCGATGAGAATGGGGGTGTACTCAGTCCTCTTTTTTTTCCTTCCTGTAATCCACAATTGTCTCCTTTGTCTTGACCACGTTGAGGGAGAGGTTGTTATCCTTGCACCACACGGCCAGGTCGCTGACCTCCTCCCTATAGGGTGTCTCATCGTTGTCGGTGGCAAACTTAATGATGGCGTTGGAGTTGTGCCTGGCCATGCAGTCATGGGTGAACAGGGAGTACAGGAGGGGACTGAGCACGTACCCCTGAGGTGCCCCCATGTTGAGGATCAGTGTGGCAGATGTGTTGTTACCTACCCTTTCCACCTGGGGGTGGCCCGTCAGGAAGTCCAGGATCCTGTTGCAGAGGGAGGTGTTTAGTCCCAGGGTCCTTAGCTTAGTGATGAGCTTCAAGGGCACTATGGTGTTGAACGCTGAGCTATAGTCAATGAATAGCATTCTCACGTAGGTGTTCCTCTTGTCCAGGTGGGAAAGGGCGGTGTGGAGTGCAATAGAGATTGCATCATCTGTGGATCTGTTGGGGCGGTATGCAAATTGGAGTGGGTCTAGGGTTTCTGGGATAATGATGTTGATGTGAGCCATGACCAGCCTTTCAAAGCACTTCATGGCTACAGATGTGAGTGCTACGGGTCGGTAGTCATTTAGGCAGGTTATCTTAGTGTTCTTGGGCACAGGGACTATGGTGGTCTGCTTGAAACATGTTGGTATGACAGACTCAGTCAGAGACATGTTGAAAATGTCAGTGAAGACACTTGCCAGTTGGTCAGTGCATGCTTGGAGTACACGTCCTGGTAATCCGTCTGGCCCTGCGGCCTTGTGAATGTTGACCTGCTTAAAAGTCTTACATCGGCTACGGAGAGCGTGATCACATAGTCATCCGGAACAGCTGATGCTCTCATGCATGCTTCAGTGTTGCTTGCCTCGAAGCGAGCATAGAAGTGATTTAGCTCATCTGGTAATCTTGTGTCACTGGGCAGCTCGCGGCTGTGCTTCCCTTTGTAGTCTGTTATAGTTTTCAATGACTGCCACATCCGACAAGCATCAGAACCGGTGTAGTACGATTCAATCTTAGTCCTGTATTGACTCTTTGCCTGTTTGATGGTTCGTCTGAGGGCATAGTGGGATTTCTTATAAGCATCTGGGTTAGAGTCCCGCTCCTTGAAAGCGGCAGCTCTACTCTTTAGCTCAGTGCGGATGTTGCCTGTAATTCATGGCTTCTGGTTGGGGTATGTACATACTGTCACTGTGGGGACGACATCATCGATGCACTCATGGATGAAGCCAGTGACTGATGTAGTGTACTCCTCAATGCTATCGGAAGAATCCCGGAACATATTCCAGTCTGTGCTAGGAAAACAGTCCTGTATCTTAGCATCTACGTCATCTGACCACTTCCTTATTAACCGAGTCACTGCTGCTTCCTGCTTTAGTTTTTGCTTGTAAGCAGGAATCAGGAGGATAGAGTTATGGTCAGATTTGCCAAATGGAGGGCGAGGGAGAGCTTTGTACGCGTCTCTGTGTGTGGAGTAAAGGTGGTCTAGAGTTTTTTTTCTTCTGGTTGCACATTTAACATGTTGGTAGAAATTAGCTAGAACGGATTTAATTTTCCCTGCATTAAAGTCCCTGTCACTAGGAGGTGCTGCCTCTGGATGAGCGTTTTCCTGTTTACTTATGGCCTTATACAGCTCATTGTGTGCAATCTTAGTGCCAGCATCGGTTTGTGGTGGTAAATAGACAGTTCCGAAAAATATATGAGAAAACTATTTTGTTAAATAGTGTGGTCTACAGCTTATCGTGAGATACTCTACCTCAGGCGTGCAAAACCTAGAGACTTCCTTAGTATTGGATTTTATGCACCAGCTGTTGTTTACAAATATACACAGACCGCCACCCCTTGTCTTACCGGAGTCAGCCGTTCTATCCTGCCGATATAGCGTTTATCCCGCCAGCTGTATGTTATCCATGTCGTCGTTCAGCCACGACTCGGTGAAACATAAGATATTACCGTTTTTAATGTCCCGTTGGTAGGATAACCTTAATCTTAGGTCGTCCAATTTATTTTCAAATGATTGAACATTGGCTAATAGGATTGACGGAAGAGGCAGTTCTCACTCGCCATCGGATCCTTACAAGGCACCCTGACCTGCGTCCACGATATCTCTGTCTCTTTCTCATGCGAATGACGGGGATTTGGGTCTTGTCGGGTGTCTGTAGAATATCTTTCACGTCCGACTCGTTGAAGTAAACATCTTCGTCCAATACGAGGTGAGTAATCGCTGTCCTGATATCCAGAAGCTCTTTTTGGTCATAAGAGATGGTGGCAGAAACATTATGTACAGAATAAATGACAAATAACGCATAAAAACACACATAATAGCACAATTGGTTAGAGTGCTGTAAAATGGCAGCCATCTTCTCCGGCGCCCTGGCTTCCACACATAGCCTACATGTCAGTAGCTGAGTGTAGATGCGGTGTGGAAATCAAGCGCAGGAAACACGGGCGTTCGTGAACAGGCTTTAGTCAACGAAAGCAGCACCAAACAGGCGAACAGCCAACCCAACCGGGAGGCAAAATACAAATTACGCACAAATAAACACAGTGCGTAAAACAACGATAGCGCACACAGTGCGGACTCTCGAAACACAACAAAACACGAGAGTAAATCCAGAGAGCAACAGCTTGACAAAAAACAATCACACATAACACCTGACCCAACACACGATAACTAAATAGGAAACAAAATCAAACACTAACAAGGGACAGGTGTACAAACAGACAAAACCAAACAAACATGAAACCTCGAACGGTGGCAGCTAGTACTCCGGGGACGACGACCGCCGAAGCCTGCCCGAACAAAGAGGAGGAGCAGCCTCGGCCGAAATCGTGACAGTACCCCCCCCCCTTGACGCGCGGCTCCAGCCGTGCGCCGATCCCGGCCTCGGGGACGACCAGGACGACGCGGACCAGGGCGCGTAGGATGACCCCGATGGAACTCGGTCAGCAGGGACAGGTCTAATATGTCCCTCCTCGGCACCCAGCACCGCTCCTCCGGGCCGTACCCCTCCCACTCCACGAGATATTGGAGACCCCCCATCCGGCGTCTCGAATCAAGGATGGACCTCACAGTATACGCCGGAGCCCCCTCGATGTCCAACGGGGACGGAGGAATCTCCTCTATCTCATAGTCCTGGAGTGGACCAGCTACCACCGGCCTGAGGAGAGACACATGGAACGAGGGGTTAATATTCCTGTAATCAATAGGCAGTTCTAACCTGTAACACACCTCGTTCAACCTCCTCAGGACTTTGAATGGCCCCACAAACCGCCGTCCCAGCTTCCGGCAGGGCAGGCGGAGGGGCAGGTTTCTGGTCGAGAGCCAGACTCGATCTCCAGGTGCGTATACAGGCCCCTCACTGCGGTGGAGATCGGCGCTCGTCTTATGCCGACGGATGGCCCGCTGCAGATGGACGTGGGCAGCGTTCCATGTCTCCTCCGAGCGCCGCACCCACTCATCCACCGCAGGGGCCTCGATCTGGCTCTCGTGCCAAGGTGCCAGAACCGGCTGGTACCCTAACACACACTGGAAAGGGGTTAGTTGGGTGGAGGAGTGGCGGAGAGAGTTCTGCGCCATCTCGGCCCACGGAACGTATCTCGCCCACTCCTCCGGCCGGCCCTGGCAATAAGACCTCAGAAACCTACCCACATCCTGGTTGACACGTTCAACCTGCCCATTACTCTCCGGGTGGTAACCCAAGGTAAGGCTCACCGAAACCCCCAACCGTTCCATAAAGGCTCTCCACACTCTGGAGGTGAACTGGGGGCCTCGATCAGACACTATATCCTCGGGTACCCCGTAATGCCGGAAGACATGGGTAAACAGAGCCTCAGCGGTCTGTAGGGCAGTAGGGAGACCCGGCATGGGAAGGAGACGACAGGCCTTCGAGAACCGATCCACAATGACCAGGATGGTAGTATTCCCCTGTGAGGGGGGAAGGTCTGTAACAAAGTCCACCGAGAGGTGGGACCAGGGTCGTTGTGGAACGGGCAGGGGTTGTAGCTTACCCCTGGGCAAATGTCTGGGCGCCTTACACTGTGCACACACCGAACAGGAGGAGACATAAACCCTCACATCCCTGGCTAACGTTGGCCACCAGTACTTAGTGCTAAGGCAGTGAACTGTCCGGCCGATACCTGGATGTCCAGAGGAGGGGGACGTATGAGCCCAATAAATGAGGCGATCGCGTACCTCGAGCGGAACGTACGTCCGACCCACTGGACACTGTGGAGGACTTGGGTTGGTGCGTAACGCCCGCTCGATCTCTGCATCGACCTCCCATACCACCGGTGCCACCAAACAAGACTTTGGTAGTATGGGAGTGGGCTCAACGGACCTCTCCTCCGTGTCATACCGCCGAGACAGGGCATCTGCCTTCCCGTTCTGGGACCCAGGGATGTAAGTGATTTTAAACACAAACCGGGCTAGAAACATAGTCCAGCGGGCCTGGCGAGGATTCAGTCTCCTAGCTGCCCGGATGTACTCCAGGTTACTGTGGTCCGTCAAAATGAGGAAAGGGTGTTGAGCCCCCTCAAGCCAATGCCTCCACACCTTTAGGGCCTGTACCACGGCTAACAGCTCCCTGTCCCCTACGTCATAATTCCGCTCCGCCGGACTGAGCTTCTTAGAATAAAAAGCACAGGGGCGGAGCTTAGGTGGTGTGCCAGACCGTTGTGAGAGGACGGCCCCAATACCGGCCTCGGACGCGGCTACCTCTACCTGGAATGGTAACGCGGGATCCGGATGCGCCAACACCGGCGCCGAGGTAAACAGGTCCTTCAGTCTCCCAAAAGCCCTGTCCGCCTCAGCTGACCACCGCAAGCGCACCGGACCCCCCTTCAACAGAGACGTTATGGGAGCTGCCACCTGTCCAAAACCCCGGATAAACCTCCGGTAATAATTCGCAAAACCCAAGAACTGTTGCACCTCTTTCACAGTGGTTGGGGTTTGCCAATTACGCACAGCTGACACCCGGTCAACCTCCATCTTCACCCCTGACGCAGACAACTGATAACCCAAAAAGGAGACCGACTTCTGAAAGAACAGACATTTCTCTGCCTTGACATATAGGTCATGCTCCAACAGTCTCCTCAACACTCGGCGCACCAGGGCTACATGCTCAGCTCGGGTAGAACTGTACACCAGAATATCGTCTATGTACACGACTACTACCTGCCCCTGCATGTCCCGGAAAATCTCATCTACAAAGGATTGGAAGACTGAGGGAGCATTCATTAACCCATATGGCATGACGAGATACTCGTAATGACCGGAGGTCGTGCTAAATGCTGTCTTCCATTCATCGCCCTCTCTAATGCGCACCAAGTTATATGCGCTCCTGAGATCCAATTTTGTGAAGAACTGAGCACCGTGTAATGACTCCGTCATAGTCGCAATCAGAGGAAGTGGATAACTGTACTTCACCTTAATCTGATTGAGACCGCGGTAATCAATACACGGGCGCAAACCTCCATCTTTTTTCTTCACAAAAAAGAAGCTTGAGGAAGCGGGTGAAGTGGAGGCCCGTATGTATCCCTGTCTCAGAGACTCGGCGATGTAAGTTTGCATCGCCTTCCTCTCCTCTTGAGACAAGGGATACACATGGCTCCGCGGGAGTGCTGCTCCTAACTGGAGATCTATCGCACAATCCCCCTGTCTATGAGGCGGCAGCTGCGCCGCCCTTGTCTTACTAAACACCAGTGTCAAATCCTCATACTCGGGGGGAATATGCAGTGCGGGCATTTGATTTGGACTCTCCACCGAGGTCGCCCCTATGGAAACACCCAGACATAGCCCCTCACACTGAACAGACCACCCTTTAAGAGCTTTCTCTCGCCACGAAATAGTAGGATCATGGGTAATCAACCAGGGAAGCCCCAGCACCACCGGATACGCAGGAGAGTCGATCAGATAGAGCTGAATCGTCTCCTCATGACCCCCCTGCCTCTTCATCCTAAGGGGCGCTGTGACCTCCCTAATTAACCCAGATCCTAACGGACGGCTATCTAGGGCATGTACAGGGAAAGGCTTATCAACGGGAAGGAGAGGAATCCCTAACTCTACACAGAACTGGCGATCTACAAAATTCCCAGCTGCGCCTGAATCTACTAGCGCCTTATGCTGGGAACGAGGTGCAACCTGTGGGAAACAAACAGGCAAGGTTATGTGAACGACAGAAAGCTCTGGGTAAGTAGGGTGCCTACTCACCTGGGAGGACTCCCCAATGCGTGGCCTGCCTTCACCTCCACCGGGGGACCTTCCCCAACACCTAGCCGCGGTGTGCCCTCCACGGCCACAGTTGGTGCAGGGAACGGCCCCCCTCGGGTTCCTACTCCTCCGTTCTCTAGCGCCAGCACCTCCGAGCTCCATAGGGCTCGGCTCGGAGGTGCCGGAAGGTGGAATGGGCAACCCACACCCGGGACGTCCACGGGTGGCGAGCAGGGTGTCCAGCCGAATGGCCATGTCGACCAGTTGGTCAAACGACAACGTGGTATCCCTGCACACCAACTCTCTCTGGACGTCCTCCCGGAGGCTGCAGCGGAAGTGGTCTATGAGGGCCCGCTCATTCCACCCTGCATCTGCCGCTAGAGTCCGGAACTCCAAAGCAAAATCCTGTGCGCTCCTCATCCCCTGTCGGAGGTAGAACAGACGCTCCCCCGCCGCCTTCCCTTCTGGGTGATGGTCAAACACGGCACGGAAGCGGCGGGAGAACTCCGCATAGGTAATAGTAGCGGCGTCTATTCTCCTCCATTCGGCGTTGGCCCACTCCAACGCCTTGCCGGTGAGACAGGAGATGAGGGCGGAGACGCTCTCGTGTCCCGAGGGCGCCGGGTGTACGGTGGCGAGGTAGAGCTCCACTTGCAGCAGGAACCCTTGACACCCGGCAGCAGAGCCGTCGTACGCCCTCGGGAGCGAGAGCCGAATCCCGCTGGGTTCCGGAAGGGGGACAGGAGGACTGACCGATGGGGATGGTCCGGTAGGTGGGGGCGTGGGTACCCCGCTGCTTTCCCATCGGTGGAGAGTGTTCATCACCCGATCCAGGGCGTGACCGATCTGGTTGATCCTGTCCTCCTGCCCACGAAGACGGTCCTCCATGATGTCCGTTGGCGCGGTTGCTCCTGCTGATTCCATGGGTTGATGTGTGATTCTGTCAGTAGCTGAGTGTAGATGCGGTGTGGAAATCAAGCGCAGGAAACACGGGCGTTCGTGAACAGGCTTTAGTCAACGAAAGCAGCACCAAACAGGCGAACAGCCAACCCAACCGGGAGGCAAAATACAAATTACGCACAAATAAACACAGTGCGTAAAACAACGATAGCGCACACAGTGCGGACTCTCGAAACACAACAAAACACGAGAGTAAATCCAGAGAGCAACAGCTTGACAAAAAACAATCACACATAACACCTGACCCAACACACGATAACTAAATAGGAAACAAAATCAAACACTAACAAGGGACAGGTGTACAAACAGACAAAACCAAACAAACATGAAACCTCGAACGGTGGCAGCTAGTACTCCGGGGACGACGACCGCCGAAGCCTGCCCGAACAAGGAGGAGGAGCAGCCTCGGCCGAAACCGTGACACTACAAGCCACTGATGCAGACTTTTGGAACATCTACATTTAAAAAAAGTATAATAAATCCATGTAATATAGCTAACACCTTCACAATAAATCCATTATTTATTTTAGACAGGTCTAAAGAAACATGATATGAAGAAAATGTAGTCTATTTCAGAAGAACAGAATAGCATACTCTGAGTTGTCCTTATGTTTGGTCTTGATCTGGCTATGCCATGTGGCTGTGGGCTACACTAGTACATTTAGCAGACAAGATTTGCTTAGAATTCTGTGACATTATTTTATATTATTTTATAGTATGAAGAATACAATTGAACAAAGCTGAATAAAATAGAAAGGATATTTTCGCCAAACGATTTGCGGGAGTGAGCACATGGCTATTCTGTGTTGAGTGGTTAACAAAGAAATAGGTACTGCTATATGCTTAATTTAGAGTTATTCATGCAACTTTAGTTGTTCTTCAAACGTTAGGCTATATATTTTGATTTTTACTGATTTTTAATACAGAAAGTCGCTTGAAAGGCATTGTCACACCCTGATCTGTTTCACCTGTCTTGTGCTTGTCTCCACCTCCCACCAGGTGTCTCCCTTTTCCCCCATTATCCCCTGTGTATTTATACCTACATTTTCTGTTTGTCTCTTGCCAGTTTGTCTTGTATTGTCAGGTCGTCCCAGCGTGTTTCCTGTTTTTCCCTGCTCTCTAGTTTTTTGTTTCTAGACTTTCCGGTTCTGACCTTTCTGCCTGCCCTTACCCTGAGCCTGCCATTCTGTACCTGCCTGATTCTGACCAGGTTTATGAACTTCTGCCTGCCCTGAGCCTGTCTGCTGTCCTGTGCCTGTCGGACTCTGATCTAGTTACGAACGTCTGCCTGTCCTTGACCTGCCTGTTGCCTGCTCCCCATGTTATAATATATTATCTAAAACTGAACCATCTGCCTCCTGTGTCTGCATCTGGATCATATCCTGAGTCTTGATAGGCATGGGCTTTGTTTTTTGTGCAGGCTTTACACACTTCATCAGTCTCTCATTCACAATTTGACAAGCACTTGATAATGCCTCAAATTTCCTGGTGGATTCCCCTTTGTGTGGCCATAATGCCCTCTAAATAAATCCATGCCTTTTGCGGCCAGTGGCCGTTGTGCCCTTGAGCTAAATATAATAATTATAATTCCCTTCTCCCTGAGTGCTGTGTGCTCCGAAGCACCTCTCACTCACATGGCTCTCCATCACCTGATTGAGTCTTTTTCACAGGCTACAAGTGAAGAAAGACACATCTGGGACTTAACTTTGCGTGTCCTTATCCAATTCCGAGGTGCATATTGAAGATATTGGAAGATCTGTCCACATTTACTTTTCGTAAGCCAACAAGATGAGTATGCCTAATGAACAGCAAAAGCACTGGCCTATGTCAATCTACTATCCCCCAGAGCACAAAAGTTGACCTATTCTGTGTGTGAAATAAATATTCCAACATAGTCTGGGACAGTTGTGGAATGCCATAGATCCCAAATTAATACAACCACTAGCATCCCCAAAAACGTTTTTACGCAATGAAGCTGTCGCAACAGATCAGAACATTTAGCTTAAACCTCTTAAATGTAAAATCCCCATATTTAGGGACACATTTTTAAAATGTTTGTTCAATTCAGTCTAGTATGAGAACGGTAGCCCCTATCTGCAACAACAGGGTGTCTGCGGAAAGCTTAGTATCTTGGCTATTGATCGGTGCCTTCAAAATCATTGGTGTGACTTACTACCATATATGGGCATATGAATATACAAGGGCAGGCCGAGCCGATGACCTCATTTCAAGATGGCTGCTACCTACATTCCGGTTAGCGTTGTGAAGCTTAAACAAAATAAACACAGAATACGTTGATACACACCAAAAGCCGGGACTCCACCGATCATGAGGATATATTATTTGTCTGCCTGTGACCTATCGTTATTGATCACCAGCCTCGAGAGTCAAATGTTCATTTTACACATTTTCACCAAACATCTTACAAGGTAAACTTTGATTTGGTCTGTGTTTGAGCTATAGCTACATGGGCGGTATCAAATGACTTAATGGCAACATCGAATGTCCACCAAGTGACTATATCTTTGCGCATCAAAAATATGACATTGCCTGCTTACGCGCTGTAGGCATCCATTACACAGGGGATTGGCTACTATGGCACCTTGACAGTCTTGTAGCCAATGAGATAAGCTTTCCAGGGATGTGCAGTTGACCGGGGTGGAACAAAGCAGGGCCTAGAACCTTTTATGCGTAATGCAAACTATTGCTACCTGGCTCAGAGACGAGACGCACCGAGCACAATACATTACATTGTAAACAGATTTCATCGCTTTAATTTCATCGCTTTAGAATTAAAGATGGCTTCTCAATGGGGGGGTGGGAGAAATGGTAAAAACTAAGAATATTGAACAGGAACCTAAAAAGACAGCTATGAATAAGTATACCAACATAGAATCTTTGAATAAAATACTGGAGTCGGACTCGGATCAGGGGAGCGATTTGGACAGCGAGGATTTCGACTAGGCCGACGAAGATTGCTTTGTAGAAGGACTGGATCCACTTTTAGATCTGTAAGTAAATTATTTTCATGACTTTATAAAGCTAATTTACTATATGTATCTCATTTTTCATAAGTTGTCTGCTTTTTGTGCTTTGGATTTAGTTTACATAGGCCTATGTAACAAGTCATTTCAATGTTTATGTTTCATATTAGTTCACTGTTTGCTGTTCTAAGTTTCATCCTTGTAACTTTGTAGAGGCCACTAAACTCTGATGGTCGTTGATTATTTGTGGTTCTCACCTCTGCCTTTGTCTCCAAAGTGTTACTGTTTGCATTGAGTGTGTACTTCACACCTTCTATGTGAGTCACTGAACAGATTAAGTTTAGGCTTGGTGTTTTTACTTTACAGTAATGTCGTTTTGTAAATTTAGTCAACTGTAATTCTGTGTGTCTTACAACAATATATGGAGGATGCAGAGGATATGGATGATGACGATTGGGAGCCACCCCTCCCCAGCAAGCGCCGCTGCCGGTCAAGGTCTTCATCCCCCACTGCTATGTCAATCACCCCGTCTGATGGTTCTACATCCACCACTCGACAAAGGCCCCACTACTCTTCAACCACCCCCACTGCAGTTTCAAAAACCCTGTCTGATGGTTCTACATCCACTTTTCATAGACCTCTTGAAAAAGAAAATAGGGGCATGTGGCACCATTCGTCCTAACAGAATCGGTTTCCCCAAGACCAAGGTAAACGACATGACAAAGACAGCGGAGAGGGGGACCATACTTTGGATCAGGACTAACAATCTGCTTTTTTTTAAAGAGGTAGATCAGCTTTAATATTGCAGATAGATTGTAACTTCCATCAATGTAATTGCCTGCATCACTTCCAATCCCCCATATGTTTTTTTCTTCTTCTCGCAAATATATACAGTGGGGAGAACAAGTATTTGATACACTGCCGATTTTGCAGGTTTTCCTACTTACAAAGCATGTAGAGGTCAGTAATTTTTATCATAGGTACACTTCAACTGTGAGAGACGGAATCTAAAACACAAATCCAGAAAATCACATTGTATGATTTTTAAGTAATTAATTTGCATTTTATTGCATGACATAAGTATCTGATACATCAGAAAAGCAGAACTTAATATTTGGTACAGAAACCTTTGTTTGCAATTACAGAGATCATACGTTTCCTGTAGGTCTTGACCAGGTTTGCACACACTGCAGCAGGGATTTTGGCCCATTCCTCCATACAGACCTTCTCCAGATCCTTCAGGTTTCAGGGCTGTCGCTGGGCAATACGGACTTTCAGCTCCCTCCAAAGATTTTCTATTGGGTTCAGGTCTGGAGACTGGCTAGGCCACTCCAGGACCTTGAGATGCTTCTTACGGAGCCACTCCTTAGTTGCCCTGGCTGTGTGTTTCGGGACGTTGTCATGCTGGAAGACCCAGCCACGACCCATCTTCAATGCTCTTACTGAGGGAAGGAGGTTGTTGGCCAAGATCTCGCGATACATGGCCCCATCCATCCTACCCTCAATACGGTGCAGTCGTCCTGTCCCCTTTTCAGAAAAGCATACCCAAAGAATGATGTTTCCACCTCCATGCTTCACGGTTGGGATGGTGTTCTTGGGGTTGTACTCACCCTTCTTCTTCCTCCAAACACAGCGAGTGGAGTTTAGACCAAAAAGCTATATTTTTGTCTCATCAGACCACATGATCTTCTCCCATTCCTCCTCTGGATCATCCAGATGGTCATTGGCAAACTTCAGATGGGCCTGGACATGCGCTGGCTTGAGCAGGGGGACCTTGCGTGCGCTGCAGGATTTTAATCCATGATGGCGTAGTGTGTTACTAATGGTTTTCTTAGAGACTGTGGTCCCAGCTCTCTTCAGGTCATTGCTCAGGTCCTGCCGTGTAGTTCTGGGCTGATCCCTCACCTTCCTCATGATCATTGATGCCTCACGAGGTGAGATCTTGCATGGAGCCCCAGATCGAGGGTGATTGACCGTCATCTTGAACTTCTTCCATTTTCTAATAATTGCGCCAACAGTTGTTGCCTTCTCACCAAGCTGCTTGCCTATTGTCCTGTAGCCCATCCCAGCCTTGTGCAGGTCTACAATTTTATCCCTGATGTCCTTACACAGCTCTCTGGTCTTGGCCATTGTGGAGAGGTTGGAGTCTGTTTTATTGAGAGTGGACAGGTGTCTTTTATACAGGTAACGAGTTCAAACAGGTGCAGTTAATACAGGTAATGAGTGGAGAACAGGAGGGCTTCTTAAAGAAAAACTAACAGGTTTGTGAGAGCCGGAATTCTTACTGGTTGGTAGGTGATCAAATACTTATGTCATGCAATAAAATGCAAATGAATTACTTAAAAATCATACAATGTGATTTTCTGGATTTTTATATATATACATACATACATACATACATACATACATACATACATACATACATACATACATACATACATACATACATACATACATACATACATACATACATACATACATACATACATACATACATACATACATATATATATACACATACATATACATTTCCTTTAAAAATATATATTTCCCTTTATTACTTTCCAACAATCTGCTTTTTGTGAAATGGAAGGGCACTAGGGAAGTAACCATGCTCACCACATAGCATAAGGCATTCAATAACGACCATGTTTCAAGGAGGGTGAAAAATGCCAATGGTGCATGGGTGAGGAAGAATGTCCCCATTCCTGTTTCTGCGAAGGACTACAATGCCAGCATGGGGGGTATCGACCTATCTGATGCTCTGATAGGCTACTACCAGGTGCTCCACAAGACCAGGAAGTGGTATGACTTTTTTTACCACTTTGTGGACATTGCTTTCATTGTCCACAAGCAGATGGCCAAAGCAAAAGGTCAAACCCCTCTCTCCCAGTTGGCCTTCCGAGAGCAATGGCTGAATTGGGGGCCCAAAGAAACCTCACAACCATCACAAGACCCCCCACTCAAGGTGAGCGGCACTATCCAACACACATGCCAAAAGACAAAAGGGAGAACTGCAAGCATTGCACAAAACACAGGGGGGGAAAAAGGGTGACATGCTAGATCTTCTGTCCGAAATGCCAATTCGCTTTCTGTTTCCTGGCAGAGAGGGACTGCTTCAAAGACTATCACGACATCCACAAGCTATGGTGAAAGGGAAATATAATAATCTACACCTGAACACGAATGCCATTTATAAATAGTTCAGCTTATTTCTATTTTTGCACCTTTTTTAGTCAAGTTTGTGTTTGATAAGACATATATTTTTTACAGTACAGTACAGTACCAGTCAAAAGTTGACACACCTACTCATTCCAGGGTTTTTCTTTATTTTGTACTATTTTCTACATTGTAGAATAACAGTGAAGACATCAAAACTATGAAATGACACATATAGAATCATGTAGTAACCAAAAAAGTGTTAAACAAGTCTAAATATAATTTATATTTGAGATTTTTCAAAGTAGCCACCCTTTGCCTTGATGACAGCTTTGCACACTCTTTCAACCAGCTTCATGAGGTAGTCACGTGGAAAGCATTTAAATTAACAGGTGTGCCTTCTTAAAAGTTAATTTGTGGAATTTCTTTCCTTCTTAATGCATTTGACCCAATCAGTTATGTTGTGACAAGGTAGGGGTGGGATACAGAAGATAGCCCTATTTGACCAAGTCTATATTATGGCAAGAACAGCTCAAATAAGCAAAGAGAAATGACAGTCCATCATTACTTCATCAAGACATGAAGGTCAGTCAGTCCGGAAAATGTCAAAAACACTTGGATATCCCCTGTATGTCCCCCGACACCACCACAACGTTTAAGAGAGGTTGGTTTTGTAGAAATTAGTTTTTATAGTGAACAATAACTTTTAGGCACATCCAGTGTGCAAAAACTGTGCAATTACCACATTCTGACACTTCGGCGAGGTTGGAAGGACACTTGAATGTACCCTGGATACCCCATAACACCACCACAATGTTTGAGTGAGGTTGATATGGTAGAAATTTTGTTTTTATACTGAACAAATAGCATTTAGGGATTGCAAATATGTAATAGCACTGGAATTATCTAATTTACAGACATGTGCCACTTTGGGGAGGTTTAGGGACGCTTGGAAACATCCCGTTACCACACCTTACACAACTTACTAAAACATCTGCCCATTTCTAGTTGTTAGGTCTATCAATCCCTTTTTTTTCATGATATTGTTCTCATGTTGTTGAAGCCATCTGATGTGTTTCCAGCTGTGGTCATCAATAATTCACTTATCGCTTGTCAATGAAAGATTACTTTCAAAATAGAATGTAAAACATTTTTTTTTTGTGTGTGCTTGATCTTGTATATTCTGAACTATGTAAGTCCTATCTGTCTTCTGCTCATTTCCTCATAATCTCCCAGATGTCTCCTTTCCAAATATACCACGTTTTTACATGTCAGAATCATGTAATTACACATGAATAGCAGTATATTTAGGCAGAAATCTAAATTTAAGAGGTTCAAATGTTGATAAACTATTAGGCAATTTCTTCACATTAGGCGCAGCAATGAGGACACGGAAGTAGGCTCAACAAAGTACTGCGTAAAGGATCTGAATACAATGTAAATGTAATTTTCAATTTTTTTAGTTTTAATAAATTTGCAAAAATAAATATAAAACAGTTTTTGCTTTGTCATTATGGGGTATTGTGTGTAGATTGATGAGGAAAATAAACAATTTAATCAATTTTAGAATAAGGCTGTAACGTAACAAAATTAATAAAAAAGTGAAGGTGTCTGAATACTTTCTGAAGGCACTGTATAATCAATACATGACTTTCAAGGAGCAGGGTATTTCATTCAAGGGTATTTGATGCAAATGTAGGCTATAAGAATACTTTTGCATTTGATAAAATGTGCCTAAATTATAACATTCTCTTCTTCGCTCGAGGAAGGCATTTTGGCCCTGGCTTGCAAACAAAATCCCCTGCATCATTTTGTAAATGATTGTCATTATTCTACCGATTTGAAAATGTTAATGTCACTTGGACAGTGAGCGTAAATCGCATTACGATAGATTCATGCATGAATCAGTACCTAGGCCAGGGGTCTCCAACAGCTCGATCGCGAGCTACCAGTAGCTCGTTGCCCACCTATGAGAAGCTCGCTAAACAATTCTGAAAGTTCATGCAATTTTCACGTGTTCCATCACAAACTGTCATAAACAAATCTCAGAAGTATCAGACACTGCAGCTCCCAGCTACTGTTTCCCATGGCCCGCCGGAAGCAGTCACTGAGCTAGCAAGCTAAAGTTAGCTAGTGAGTCACAGAAATGTACGTTCAGCCTGGTTTAACATAGTTTATTTCGTTTTTGACCTCGACATTCTTGCTGGATACATAGTTTGATTGCTAACATATTAGTGCTGCTAGCTAGCTAATGCTAACTTTGCTAACGGAGCTAGCTAACCTCCTAGCTATGTGGATGCCTCTATCTAGTTCCCTTAGAACAGCACGCTGTCAGGGCTATCCGTCTCATCACTCGTAGGCTTACCAGTGTTCACAGAAGGGGGGTTGCTCTTATCAGCACCACTGGGTTGCTGGCAGTCATCAGCTTGGTTTTATGGGAGAGAAGAAGGATGAAAATGAGAAGGAGGGACCTCACTCTTACTAGAGGAACTGGCACTATTTTCGAGGGGAGGAAGAAGAGGAGGAGCAAGGCCACTGTTATTGCCGGGCACGGGCAGTGAGGTGTCTGTCGGGACTGGGAGTCTGTTAGTGCTAGCTGCTGTATAAGTAGGCCTACTAGCTTCCAGCTGTGATGGTGTTTCGTCAGTCTAGGATGAGGTGGTAGCTTTGCTGATGTGGTTATCTTCGGTAATTAGGCACAAGCTTGAACAGATAAAGCTTTTTTGCAGCGGTTTTGTGCACCACTTTGTCTTGCCTTTTGTTTATTCATCTTGAACAAAGCACTCACTCTCCATCCGAGTTCGACCTGATTCACCGAACTTTTTTAAACTTGATAGGCAATTAGGTGAGGAGGCCGAGGCGGGCTGCCACAGGCACCTTTGAGTCATAGACTAATTAGATGTGTACGATGGAAAACTCTGTATTTGGTGATTTACCCCCCTGCGCCTGACTCCTTCTATCACACTCATCACAGAATCACCCACCCGCAATGGAGTCAGCGGGAGAGGAGCGCATGCCTGAAGTCGTGGCACGGATCCAGGAGCATTCTACGATGCTGGCCAGCTTGGGGGAAGAGATGGATCGGGTTCTTCAGGTCGTCCAACGCCTGGAGAGGAGAGGACCCGATCTGTCGAGACCAGCTGGCCAACCGGATCCAGCCACCTACACCCCAGCACATGGAGGGATCCAGATATCCCGACCACGGCCGTTCGATGGGACGGCCTCGCTCTGCCAAGGATTCCTCCGCCAACTGGAGCTCTACTTCTCCAGCATCAGGCCGGCCCCATCGGAGCGGGAGAAGGTGTCCTTCCTCGTTTCCTGCCTCTCGGGGAAAGCCCTGGAGCGGGCCAATGCTGTTTAGAATGAAGGAGGAGCCGCGTTGGAGAACTACTGGGAGTTTGCTCGCCTCTTTCGGGCGGTCTTCGATCACCCACCCGAGGGTCGAGAGGCGGGCAAGCAGCTGGTCCACCTGAGGCAGGGGACGAGGACCGCGCAGGACTTCGCATTGGAGTTTCGGACTCTGGCAGCGGGGTCCGGGTGGAACAAGCGGGCCCTGATCGACCATTTCCGGTGCCATCTGCGGGAGGACGTCCGACGGGAGCTAGCCTGCCGGGACACCATGTTGTCTTTCACGCAACTGGTGGACATGGCCATCCGTTTGGACAACCTGCTGGCAGCCAGAGGACGTCCTGGTAGGGGTCTGCCCGTTCCCACCCAGGTCGACTCGGATCCCGAGTTGATGGAGCTGGGTGGAGCAGCCGTCCGAGAGAGCGGAGGATGACAGCGACAGTGTCACTCTGGTGGCACGAAGGGACAGTACACCATACGTAGTCGTCGACGCTCTTTTGGGTCTGGAGGCGGCAGGCAGGGCACTCTCGCATCACCCCAGGTATCGAACTCACACACTCGTTCAGAGCCCTCTGCTGCACACTGTACCCTACCTATCTACTTTCCCGATCACATAGTAGTTCCCCAGTGTAAGGCGCTAGTCGATTCAGGCGCAGCTGGGAACTTTATGGACAGGGCATTCTCACGTCGTCAAGGCATTTCATTGGTTCCCCTATCCATTCCACTCCCCATCAGAGCACTTGATAGTCGACCATTAGGGTCCGGGTTTGTTAAGGAGGTTATTGTACCAGTCACCATGATCACCCAGGAGACTCATTGTGAGCAGGTTACTTTTTCTATTATTGAGTCTCCTGCTTTCCCTGTGGTATTAGGTATCCCTTGGCTAGCACTCCACAACCCCACCTTCTCATGGCCGCAGAGGGTTCTCACGGAGTGGTCGCGAGAGTGTCAGGGTAGGTGTCTAGGTGTTTCCGTTGGTGCAACCACGGTGGAATGTCCAGACGGTACAGTGAGGGAAAAAAGTATTTGATCCCCTGCTGATTTTGTACGTTTGCCCACTGACAAAGAAATGATCAGTCTATAATTTTAATGGTAGGTTAATTTGAACAGAGAGAGACAGAATATCAACAAAAACATCCAGAAAAACGTATGTCAAAAATGTTATAAATTGATTTGCATTTTAATGAGGGAAATAAGTATTTGACCCCCTCTCAATCAGAAATATTTCTGGCTCCCATGTGTCTTTTATACAGGTAACAAGCTGAGATTAGAAGCACACTCTTAAAGGGAGTGCTCCTAATCTCAGTTTGTTACTTGTATAAAAGACACCTGTCCACAGAATCAATCAATCAATCAGATTCCAAACTCTCCACCATGGCCAAGACCAAAGAGCTCTCCAAGGATGTCAGGGACAAGATTGTAGACCTACACAAGGTTGGAATGGGCTACAAGACCATCGCCAAGCAGCTTGGTGAGAAGGTGACAACAGTTGGTGTGATTATTCGCAAATGGAAGAAACACAAAATAACTGTCAATCTCCCTCGGCCTGGGGCTCCATGCAAGATCTCACCTCGTGCAGTTGCAATGATCATGAGAACGGTGAGGAATCAGCCGAGAACTACACAGGGGGATCTTGTCAATGATCTCAAGGCAGCTGGGACCATAGTCACCATGAAAACAATTGCTAACACACTACGCCGTGAAGGACTGAAATCCTGCAGCGCCCGCAAGGTCCCCCTGCTCAAGAAAGCACATATACATGCCCGTCTGAAGTTTGCCAATGAACATCTGAATGATTCAGAGGAGAACTGGGTGAAAGTGTTGTGGTCAGATGAGACCAAAATTGAGCACTTTGGCATCAACTCAACTCGCCATGTTTGGAGGAGGAGGAATGTTGCCTATGACCCCAAGAACACCATCCCCACCGTCAAACATGGAGGTGGAAACATTATGCTTTGGCGGTGTTTTTCTGCTAAGGGGACAGGACAACTTCACCGCATCAAAGGGACGATGGACGGGGCCATGTACCGTCAAATCTTGGGTGAGAACCTCCTTCCCTCAGCCAGGGCATTGAAAATGGGTCGTGGATGGGTATTCCAGCATGACAATGACCCAAAACACACGGCCAAGGCAACAAAGGAGTGGCTCAAGAAGAAGCACATTAAGGTCCTGGAGTGGCCTTGCCAGTCTCCAGACCTTAATCCCATAGAAAACCTGTGGAGGGAGCTGAAGGTTCGAGTTGCCAAACGTCAGCCTCGAAACCTTAATGACATAGAGAAGATCTGCAAAGAGGAGTGGGACAAAATCCCTCCTGAGATGTGTGCAAACCTGGTGGCCAACTACAAGAAACGTCTGACCTCCGTGATTGCCAACAAGAGTTTTGCCACCAACTACTAAATCATGTTTTGCAGAGGGGTCAAATACTTATTTCCCTCATTAAAATGCAAATGAATTTATAACATTTTTGACATGCGTTTTTCTGGATTTATGTTTTGTTATTCTGTCTCTCACTGTTCAAATAAATCTATCATTAAAATTATAGACTGATCATTTCTTTGTCAGTGGGCAAACGTACAAAATCAGCAGGGAATCAAATACTTTTTTCCCTCACTGTACCTCCATCATGCGCATTCCCTCCGAATACCATGATCTGGCGCACATGTTTTCTAAGACGCAGGTGACCAAATTACCAACTCATCGGGCGGGGGATTGTGCGATAAACCTTTGGGTAGACGCTGTACCTCCCAGGAGTCATGTGTACCCCCTGTTGCAGGCTGAAATGGACGCTATGGAAACATACGTCACCGAGTCCCTGGGCCAGGGGTATATACGTACCTCCACTTCACCCGCCTCGAGTTTCTTCTTTGTGAAGAAGAAAGACGGCTGTCTGCGCCCGTGCATTGATTATCGATCACTGAACAAGGAGACGATAAGATTTAGTTATCCTCTCCCCCTCATTCCTTCGGTGATTGCGTCAATGCATGGGGTGCGCTTCTTCACCAAATTAGATCTCAGGAGTGCATACAACCTGGTGCGTGTTCGGGATTGGGATGAGTGGAAGACAGCATTCAGCACAACAACGGGGCATTATGAATGCCTGGTGATGCCCTACGGTTTGATGAATGCTCCATCCATCTTCCAGTCCTTTGTGAACGAGGTGTTTCGGTACATGCTTGGTCGCGGTGTGGTGGTCTATATCGATGACATCCTGGTGTATTCCACTATGCGCGCCGAGCATGTGTCCCTGGTTCGCAAAGTGCTGGCCCGACTGTTGGAAATGACCTTTATGCCAAGGCAGAGAAGTGCATGTTTTTCCAGCAGTCCATCTCCTCGGATACCGCATTACCACCTCAGGTGTGGAGATGGAGGGAGATCGCATTTCAGCCGTGTGTAATTGGCCGACTCCAACCACGGTTAAGGAGGTGCAGCGCTTCCTTGGCTTCGCCAACTACTATCGGAGGTTTATCCAGGGCTTTGGCAAGGTCGCAGCTCCCATTACATCCCTGTTGAGGGGTGGGCCGTCCCAGGTCTCCGCTGGTCTGCTGAGGCTGACCGGGCCTTCAACAAACTGCAGGGTTTGTTCACCTCAGCCCCGGTACTGGCCCACCCCGATCCATCACTACCGTTCGTAGTGGAGGTGGATGCTTCCGAGGTAGGGATAGGCGCTGTCCTGTCTCAACGCTCGGGCACGCCACCCAAGCTCCGCCCCGTGCCTTCTTCCCTAAGAAGCTCAGCCCGACGGAGCAGAACTACGACGTTGGTGATCGGGAGCTGTTGGCTGTTGTCCGAGCTTTGACCGTGTGGAGGCATTGGCTCGAAGGGGCAAAACACCCTTTCCTCGTCTGGACGGACCACCGTAACCTGGAGTACATCCGGTCAGCGAGGAGGCTGAATCCTCGCCAGACCAGGTGGGCCCTATTCTTCACCCGGTTTGATTTTACACTGTCATACATTCTGGGTACGAAGAACGTGAAGGCAGACGCACTGTCCCGGCTGTATGACACAGAGGAGAGGCCCAGAGACAACACCCCCATACTCCTGGCCTCCTGCATTGTGGCGCCGGTAGTATGGGTGATGGACGCGGATATAGAGCAGGCATTACGCACAGATCCATCTCCACCTCAGTGTCCAGCTGGGATGCGGTACTTGCCTGCTCTTATCCGTGATCGTCTGATCTACTGGGCACACATGTCACCCTCTTCTGGTCACCCAGGTATCGGTCGTACAGTGCGCTGCCTGACCGGAAAGTACTGGTGGCCTACCTTGGCTAAGGACGTGAGGGTATACGTCTCCTCCTGCTCGGTGTGCTTCCAGAGTAAGGCACCTAGGTACCTCCCAGCGGGTAAGTTACAACCTTTACCAGTTCCACATGGTCTCACCTGTATTGATTATTTGACTTATCTTCCCTTCTCCCAAGGTAACACCACCATCCTGGTCATTGTGGACCGCTTTTCCAAGTCCTGCCGCCTTCTTCCTCTGCCCAGTCTCCCCATGGCTCTGCAAACTGTGGAGGCCCTGATTACTCACATCTTCCGGCACTACGGGGTACCAGAGGATATAGTGTCCGACCGAGGTCCCCAGTTCACGTCCAAGGTCTGGAAGGCGTTCATGGAACGTCTGGGGGTCTCGGTCAGCCTGACCTCTGGGTTCCACACCGAGTCAAATGTGCAGGTGGAACGGGTAAATCAGGATGTGGGTAGGTTCATGCAGTCCTACTGCCAGGACCGGCCCGGGGGAGTGGTTGGTGTTCTTGCCATGGGCAGAATATGCCCAGAACTCTCTCTGCCACTCCTCTACTAACCTAACGCCATTCCAATGTCTTTTAGGTTACCAACCGTTTCTGGCACTGTGGCACCAGAGCCAGACCGAGGCTCCTGTGGTGGATGACTGGTTTCTGCGCACGGAGGAGATGTGGGACGCTGCCCACGTTCACGTCCAGCGCGCCGTGCGTCGTCAAAAGGCCAACGGTGACCGCCACAGCAGTGAGGCCCTGGTCTTCGTACCAGGGGATCGGGTCTGGCTCTCGACCCGGAATCTGCCCCTCCACCTGCCCTGCCATAAGCTGAGCCCGCGGTTTGTGGGGCCGTTCAAACTCCTGAGGAGAATCAATGAGGTCACTTATAGGTTATTACTTCCCCTTGATTACTGTATTAAACCCTCGTTTCATGTGTCTCTCCTCAGGCCGGTGGTGGTTGGTCCGCTCCAGGAGTCTGAGGTGCGGGAGGTTCCTCCACCTCCTCTGGACATCGAGGGGTGGGGGGCCTTCAGTACCTCGGAGTGGAGTGGGAGGGGTACGGTCCGGAGGAACGGTGCTGGGTCCCGGTGAGGGATATCCTCGATCCCTCCCTGTTGCGGGATTTCCACCGTCGCCATCTGGCTCGCCCTGCTCCGCATCCTCCTGGCCGTCCCTGAGGCCGGGGTCGGCGCTGCTGGCTGTCACAACTTCCGCCGAGGCTGCTTCCCCTCCTTGTTCGGGTAGGCTTCGGCGTTCGTCGTCACCGGCTTACTAACCAATGCCGCTCAATAATTCATAATTCCATTTGTCTTGTCAATAACAAAAAATATATATAATTACTCCGAAAATAACTGAATGATTCTGAACAATCTCCCAAGTCTCAACTTCGGCAGACAAGTTTCAAATTCTCACTGATGTTTCTAGCCACAAGCATAAACTAGCTTGCTCGGAAGGGCTCATTAGGATGACTGACTGAACCAAATCTGTTCGTCTCCACTGGACTCTCAGCTGCGCGCCATAGTTCATTAATTTGGGCACCAGGCATGTCCTCTTGTCACGTCTCCTCCCGTTGCTCCCCTCCGGTGCTCTGATTCGCCGGTCTACTGAGCCACCGGTCTGAGCGCACCACCTCGGCAGCACCGGAATGGAAACCCATTGCACCCTAATCACCTCCAGTGCACCTGCACCTCATCATCTCCTCACCACCCCTATTTAGCCCTGGACTGTTCTGGATGATGTTGTGTTTGGTTATTAAGCTTAGTGTCATATACTCTATCTTTATTATTTATCTTGTTCATTGTTAAGTAAATCTTGCCTCTTCGAATACTCAGTACGCGTCACACCTCTCCCTCCTCTTCAGCCTAAAAGCGAAGGATGGTAGTGGCACTGTGTAGTTACATGTAACAATATCACAATTTGGTTGGCGTTATTAACATGGTAATTCACAGGTGACTTTCAAATGTGTAATTACAAAACAGTAATTAAATATGAAGAGTTTATTTCCAAAACGCTATATCTACACATTTTTCATATAAGTGTTTTTTCATCAAAATTATTGCTTATGTGTGTGAAAAATATTACTATTCTCAAATGTTTTATTCCTAGATTTTAGCTGCATATGAATATACAGTACCAGTCAAAAGTTTGGACACACCTGCTCATTCAAGAGTTTTTCTTTATTTTTACTATTTTCTACATTGTAACATATGGAATCATGTAGTAACCAAAGAAGTGTTAAACTAATCAAAATATATTTGAGATTTGATATTCCTCCAATAGCCACCCTTTGCCTTGATGACAGCTTTGCACAATCTTGGTGTTCTCTCAACCAGCTTCACCTCAAATGCTTTTCCAACAGTCTTGAAGGAGTTCCCACATATGCCTAGCACTTGTTGGCTGCTTTTCCTTCACTCTGTCGTCCGTCTCATCCCAAACCATCTCAATTGGGTTGTCGTCGGGTGATTGTGGAGGCCAGGTCATCTGATGCAGCACTCCATCACTCTCCTTCTTGGTAAAATAGCCCTTACACAGCCTGGAGGTGTGTTGGGTCATTGTCCTGTTGAAAAACAAATGATAGTCCCACTAAGCCCAAACCAGATTGGGATGGCGTATCGCTGTAGAATGCTGTGGTAGCCATGCTGATTAAGTGTGCCTTGAATTCTAAATAAATCACAGACAGTGTCACCAGCAAAGCACCCCCCCCCCCACACCATAACACCTCCTCCTCCATGCTTTACAGTGGGAACTACACATGCAGAGATCATCCGTTCACCCACACTGCGTCGCACAAAGACATGGCGGTTGGAACCAACATTTTTCAATTTGGACTCCAGACCACAGGACAAATTTCCACCGGTCTAATGTCCATTGCTCGTGTTTCTTGGCCCAAGCAGGTCTCTTCATATTATTGGTGTCCTTTAGTAGTGGTTTCTTTGCAGCAATTCGACCATGAAGGCCTGATTCACACAGTCCCCTCTGAACAGTTGATGTTGAGATGTGTCTGTGACTTGAACTCTGTGAAGCATTTATTTGGGCTGCAATTTCTGAGGCTGGTAACTCTAATGAACTTATCCTCTGCATCAGAGGTAACTCTGGGTCTTCCTTTCCTGTGGCGGTCCTCATGAGAGCCAGTTTCATCATAGCGCTTGATGGTTTTTGCGACTGCACTTGGATTAACTTTCAAAGTTCTTGACATTTTCCGTATTGACGGACCTTCATGTCTTAAAGTAGGGGGCCGTTCAAACTCCTGTTCAAACCCCCCATGATAAGATAGTGAAAAAACACACCAATCTTATAATTTCTTTAACCCATAAAAGCTAATGGAAATAATATTTTGATATACCCTTTACAGACAGGCTTTACGGTATGTTGCCTGTAAACAAAATCAGGCAATGTTTTTAAGAACCCAATTCAAACGGCCCCATTTTTACCAGATTTTTGCTAGGATAACCCTTATTTAAGTGATAATTCCAGAGAAGCTGGTGTTTGGAGGATATAGTGGCACGGGTGTTGTCAGGCCCGAGACGAAGTCAATACAGTGGGGAAAAAAGTATTTAGTCAGCCACCAATTGTGCAAGTTCTCCCACTTAAAAAGTAGAGAGAGGCCTGTAATTTTCATCATAGGTACACGTCAACTATGACAGACAAAATAAATCACATTTTAGGATTTTCACAAAAGAAAATCACATTGTAGGATTTGTTGGCAATGACACAGGTCAAACGTTTTCTGTAAGTCTTCACAAGGTTTTCACACACTGTTGCTGGTATTTTGGCCCATTCCTCCATGCAGATCTCCTCTAGAGCAGTGATGTTTTGGGGCTGTCGCTGGGCAACACAGACTTTCAACTCCCTCCAAAGATTTTCTATGGGGTTGAGATCTGGAGACTGGCTAGGCCACTCCAGGACCTTGAAATGCTTCTTACGAAGCCACTCCTTCGTTGCCCGGGCGGTGTGTTTGGGCCCGGGCGGTGTGTTTGGGATTTTACATTTACATTTTAGTCATTTAGCAGACGCTCTTATCCAGAGCGACTTACAGTTAGTGAATACATATTTTTTTATACTGGCCCCCCATGGGAAATGAACCCACAACCCTGGCGTTGCAAACGCCATGCTCTATCAACTGAGCTACATCCCTGCCGGCCATTCCCTCCCCTACCCTGGACGACGCTGGGCCAATTGTGCGCCGCCCATGAGTCTCCCGGTCGCGGCCGGCTGCGACAGAGCCTGGATTCGAACCAGGATCTCTAGTGGCACAGTTAGCACTGCGATGCAGTGCCTTAGAACACTGCGCCACTCCGGAGTCTGAGTGGCGCATTGTCATGCCACGTTTCATCTTCAATGCCCTTGCTGATGGAAGGAGGTTTTCACTCAAAATCTCACGATACATGGCCCCATTCATTCTTTCCTTTACACAGATCAGTCGTCCTGGTCCCTTTGCAGAAAAACAGCCCCAAAGCATGATGTTTCCAGCCCCATGCTTCACAGTAGGTATGGTGTTCTTTGGATGCAACTCAGCATTCTTTGTCCTACAAACATGACGAGTTGAGTTTTTACCAAAAAGTTATATTTTGGTTTCATCTGACCATATGACATTCTCCCATTCCTCTTCTGGATCATCCAAATGCACTCTAGCAAACTTCAGACAGGCCTGGACATGTACTGGCTTAAGCAGGGGGACACGTCTGGCACTGCAGGATTTGAGTCCCTGGCGGCGTAGTGTGTTACTGATGGTAGGCTTTGTTACTTTGGTCCCAGCTCTCTGCAGGTCATTCACTAGGTCCCCCCGTGTGGTTCTGGGATTTTTGCTCACCGTTCTTGTGATCATTTTGACCCCACGGGGTGAGATCTTGCGTGGAGCCCCAGATCGAGGGAGATTATGAGTGGTCTTGTATGTCTTCCATTTCCTAATAATTGCTCCCACAGTTGATTTCTTCAAACCAAGCTGCTTACCTATTGCAGATTCAGTCTTCCCAGCCTGGTGCAGGTCTACAATTTTGTTTCTGGTGTCCTTTGACAGCTCTTTGGTCTTGGCCATAGTGGAGTTTGGAGTGTGACTGTTTGAGGTTGTGGACAGGTGTCTTTTATACTGATAACAAGTTCAAACAGGTGCCATTAATACAGGTAACGAGTGGAGGACAGAGGAGCCTCTTAAAGAAGAAGTTACAGGTCTGTGAGAGACAGAAATCTTGCTTGTTTGTAGGTGACCAAATACTTATTTTCCACCAAATTTGCAAATAAATTCATAAAAAATCCCACAATGTGATTTTCTGGATTTTCTTTTCTCAATTTGTCTGTCATAGTTGACGTGTACCTATGATGAAAATTACAGGCCTCTCATATCTTTTTAAGTGGGAGAACTTGCACAATTGGTGGCTGACTAAATACTTGTTTTCCCCACTGTATATCCTCAAAACACCGGCTTCGAGGGCATTATCACTTTTATACAACGGGTTACCAACATATTCAAATAATATAATAATTGGTCATTTAGCAGACGCTCTTATCCAGAGCGACTTACAGGAGCAATTAGGGTTAAGTGCCTTGCTCAAGGGCACATCGACAGATTTTTCACCTAGTCGGCTCGGGGATTAGAACCAGCGACATTTCGGTTACTGGCACAACGCTCTTAACCACTAAGCTACCTGCTGCCCTATATAATGATTGACATATTTTCATTAAAAACGTATTATTCATACTATTTCATCCTTCCACAAGATATAGTCCTGACACAAATCTAGGGTTGCTAGAGACGCAACCCAGTCGTTCGTTCTAAATGTTCCATTGCCGTACTGGCTGGCAAAGTTTTTATCCATTTCCTGCCAGCTAGCCAACTACGGCTAACTTACAGTCACGTCAAAAAGTGCAGCCAGAATAAAAGCAAAGTAGCTGCATTTGCATTTGTTTAAGCTGTTTTCTAGTGACATTTATTTGGATTTATCCATAACAATGAGCTAATGAGACGCGATGTCGCCTGTTATAGAAAATGTGCTCACTCGTCAGGACACTGTTGTTCAGAGGTGCTAGCCAACAACACAGCTACAGTAACACAATCACTTCAAACTGAAGCTGGAAAGACAGCAAATTAGCTGCGTTTCATTGTACCTTTTTTAAAATTGATTTTCTTTTGTATATATCCATAAAAATTATGCCAGCTGATTCATGATTTAGACTGGCTGAGAAACGCTCTCTGCCTGTCTGTCTCGTCCTGACTCCCGACATATTCATTACTATGGGACAGCAGGATTTGAATATTGAAACAATGTTGCAAATGTCAGAGAGATAGACAGCAAGGTTTATACAAATCTCCGCTGTTGAAAATGAAATGTTAGTCTAAAAGAAATGTGAGATAATGTCTGGATGCTTTTTATAGTAGAGATCTAGTTTATAAGTTGCCTGGCTGGGCTGATGAGACAGTGGATTGCGCAATCAGATGGAACAGAGTAAATAGGTATTTTAATGTCATAGATTTAGCCAGTGGCAACTTGTGGAATAGATACCGGCTGGAATGCAGTTTTAACCAATCAGCATTCAGGATTATACCTACCCATTGTATAAATACTGTACATCTCGTGGCCGGCAGCTTTTACCCTGTTGTTGTGACCGTTGTCATGGTAACCTGACTGCAACAGCCTGGCAACTTCATGCTTTTACCCTGTTGTTGGGGCCGTTGTCATGGTAACTGACTGCAACAGCCATTCAGCTTCATGCTTTTATTTCAACTTGGCACCATCATAGGATGCCACATTTCCAAGTGAGTTCGTCAGATTTCTGCCCTGCTAGAGCTGCCCCGTCAACTGTAAGTGCTGTTATTGTGAAGTGGAAACTTCTAGGAGCAACAACGGCTCAGCTGCGAAGTGGTAGGCCACAGAAGCTCACAGAACAGGACCACCGAGTGCTGAAGCGCATAGTGCGTAGAAATCATCTGTCCTCGGTTGCAACACTCAATACCGAGTTCCAAACTGCCTCTGGAAGCACTGTCAGCACAATAACTGTTCATCGGGAGCGTCATGAAATGGGTTTCCATGGCCGAGCAGCCGCACACAAGCCTAAGATCACCATGCGCAATGCCAAGAGTAGTGGTGTAAAGCTCAACACCGTTGGACTCTGGAGCAGCGGAAACACGTTCTCTGGAGTGATTCATCTCCCTTCATCATCTGGCAGTCCGACGGACGAATCTGGGTTTGGTGGATGCCAGGAGAACGCTATCTGCCCTAATAAGGGGCTAGGCCCTTTAGTTCCAGTGAAACTAAATCTTAACGGTACGGCATTCAATGACATTCTAGACAATTCTGTGCTTCCAACTTTGTTGCAACAGTTTGGGGAACGCCCTTTCCTGTTTCAGCATGACAATGCCCCTGTGCACAAAGTGAGGTCCATACAGAAATGGTTTGTTGAGATTGGTGTGGAAGAACTTGACTGGCCTGCATAGAGCCCTGACCTCAACCCCATCGAACACCTTTGGGATGAATTGGAACGCCGACTGCGAGCCAGGTCTAATCGCCCAACATCAGTACCCGACCTCGCTAAAGCTCTTGTGGCTGAGTGGAAGTCCCAGCAGCAATAGTCCAACATCTACTGGAAAGCCTTCCCAGAAGAGTGGAGGCCATTATAGCAGCAAAGGGGGGGACCAACTCCATATTAATGCCCATGATTTTGGAATGAGATGTTCGACGAGCAGGTGTCCACATACTTTTGGTCATGTAGTGTATTTTATAGTAATAAAATTAATATAATGAAGTATAACAGAATAAAATATAAATAATATTTTTCCCACACAACTTGAGTGTCACGGAAGTTGTGGAACCGCTGTCATATAAGAAAAAAAATACATTTTGAAACAGAGCCCATGTCCTCATTTTTCTTTGCTACAGTGTCACGCCCTGACCTATGGAACTCTTGTTTGTTGAGTCAGGGTGTGAATGTCTATTTGAGATCTATGTTAGTCTATTTCTATGTTGCAGATCTAGGTTGTATTTCTATGTTTGGCCGGGTGTGATTCCCAATTTGAGACAGCTGTCGCTCGTTGTCTCTGATTGGGGATCATACTTAGGTAGCCATGTTGCCTACCTTAGTTGTGGGATCTTGTTCCGTTTAGGCTTGTATGTGTATAGCCGGAGGACTTCACGTTACGTTGTTTCTTATTTTGTTGTATGTTTATTTAGTTAATAAACATGTACGCTTTTCACGCTGCACCTTGGTCTGACCCGTCTCTCAACAATCGTGACATACAGAAACATTAGAATCTGATCTGTCTGATCATGTAAAGAAACACAAAATCTTACCTGGATGAACCTCTGTAGGATGATTTCAGAAAGTTGCTTTTTTGATCCATGTTTGTGATCACATCAATGTGCGCTTTCTCTCCTTTAAAACTCCCCACCAGTTATTTTGGCTGAAGACAGACAGTCTCCAAGCGATTTGTAGTTTAAGTTAGAAATGTATGCATATTAACCCATAATTTAGGCCTATTAGCTAAATATAAGGGCCTTTAATTATTTACCTGTCAAAGTCATGAAAAAAAAGATGAAATGGCAGAGTGCGTTTTGCATTTATGTGACAGACAAGATCAAATCAAATCGATGTGTATTGGTAGTTACTAGAATACAGTATACACATATAAAGTGGGTAAAACAGTATGTAAACATTATTAAAGTGACCAGTGTTGAATGCCTTCAGAAAGTATTCATGCCCCTTGACTTATTCTATATTTTGTTGTGTTACAGCCTCAATTCAAAATGGATTAAAAATAAACATGTTTATAGAAATTTTTGCACATTTTTCACACCCCTGAGTCAATACATGTTTCAATCACTTTTGGCAGCGATTACAGCTGTGCTTCTTTCTGGGTAAGTCTCTAAGAGCTTTGCACACCTGGATTGTACAATATTTGCACATTATTCTGAAAAACATTATTCAAGCTCTGTCAAGTTGGTTGTTGATCATCGCTAGACAGACATTTTCAAGTCTTTCCATAGAATTCCAAGCCGATTTAAGTCAAAATTGTAACTAGGCCACTCAGGAACATTCAATGTTGTCTTGGTAAGCATCTCCAGTGTATATTTGGCCTTGTGTTTTAGGTTATTTTCCTGCTGAAATGTGAATTTGTCTCCCAGTGTCTGTTGGACTAAACCAGGTTTTCCTCTATGATTTTGCCTGTGCTTAGCTCTATTCCATCTTTTTATCCTAAACAACTCCCAAGTCCTTGCCGATGACAAGCATACACATAACATGATGCAACCACCACCATTCTTGAAAATATGAAGAGTGGTATTCAGTGATGTGTTGGATTTGCCCCAAACATAACTATTTTTAGTCAGGACATAAAGTTAATTTCTTTGCCACATTCTTTGCAGTTTTACTTTAGTACCTTATTGCAAACAGGATGCATGTTTTGGACATGTCTGTACAGTCTTCCTTCTTTCACTCTGTCATTTAGGTTAGTATTGTGGAGTAACTACAATGTTGTTGATCCATCCTCAGTTTTCTGCTATCACCGCCATTTAACTATGTAACTGTTTTAAAGTCACCATTGGCCTCATGGTGAAATCCCTTAGCGGTTTCCTTGCTCTCTGGCAACTGCGTTAGGAAGGACACCTTTATTTCTGTAGTGACTGGGTGTATTGATACACCATCCAAAGTGGAATAAGAAAATTCACAATGCTCAAAGGGATATTCAATGTCTGTTTTATTTTATTTTTACACATCAACCAATAGGTGCCCTTCGTTGTGAGGCATTGGATAACCTTCCTGGTCTTTGATTTTGAATTGTGAATTATAGTGTGTTTAGGGTGTCGGGTAAGCTGGAGGTGATATGGTCCTTAACTAACCTCTCAAACACTTCATGATGATAGAAGTGAGTGCTACAGGGCGATGAAACAAACCCCTCCACTGTCACGATCGTCAGGAACAGATGAGGACCAAGGCGCAGCGTTGCAGGCAAACATACTCTTTATTAAGCGAAACGCGATCAAAACAACAAAGACGGTAACGTGACAGTACACGGTCAAACACAACCAACTTGAAACAAGAACCCACAAAAAACAAAGGAAAAACCGACAGTTTAAATATGGCTCCCAATCAGAGACAACCAGCAAACAGCTGACACTCGTTGCCTCTGATTGGGAGTCACTCAGGCCAACATAGAAATAGGGAACATAGATCTACACACCCTGGCTCAACATAACAGTGTCCCCAGAGCCAGGGCGTGACATCCACCTTTCTTTTTCCCAGAGATTTCTTTCTTCCTGTCTGCACGATGGACGGAGAACCCCACTGACTGAATGGACGGGGAGAATATATCCAGAGAGAGACATAATTCCGTAAAACAGAGTATTGTAACATACTGATGTCTCTCTGGAAGGACATCCTCACCCTGAGCTCATCCACTTTATTGTCCAGGTACTGAATGTTAGCAAGTAAATATACTCGGAAGCGGTGAATCACAGGAGGTTGGTGGCACCTTAATTGGGGAGGATGGGCGCGTGTTAATGGATGGAGTGGAATAAGTGGAATGTATCAAATACATTTACCTCATTTAGCAGATGCTCTTATCCAGAGCGACTTACAGTTAGTGAATTCATATTTAATTTTTTTCACACTGGCCCCCCGTGGGAATCGAACCCACAACCCTGGCGTTGCAAACGCCATGCTCTACGCCATTCCCTCCCCTACCCTGGACGACGCTGGGCCAATTGTGCGCCGCCCACGAGTCTCCCGGTCGCGGCCGGCTGCGACAGAGCCTGGATTCGAACCAGGATCTCTAGTGGCTCAGCTAGCACTGCAGTGCCTTAGACCACTGCGCCACTCAGGAGTGGTTTCCATGTGTTTAATGCCATTCCATTTGCTCCATGCCAGCCATTATTATGAGCCGTCCTTCCCTCAGCAGCCTCCACTGCGGTGGATGGTATGCACCCAGCCTGAGTCTGATTAGGGCCCCACTCCTTCTACTTCTTCTCCTGCATCTGCGTTTTGGTGCAGCCCCCGGAATCAATAGAGCTGCCTCTGGAAGTTCAAACAAAGGATCCAGGTCAAGGAAGTCAAATATCTGCTAGAATTTCTGGTGAGTGACCGCCGATCCAAAAGTTCTAATATCCAAAAGTTATTTCCGGCTGTAGGTAATAATACAAGAAACGTTCTGAGCAAATAATGTAAGAAATAACACTGAAAAAATAACTACTGTGAAGTTGGCTAGGAGTTAGAAACAGGGCGACCGTGTCTGTCGGCTCAATCTTGTTGACACTTCAAGCACAGAACTACATACATTTAAATGGAGAGAATAAATGCATTAAAAGCATTTCTGTGAAGCTTTGTGATTGACAAGGATAAGTTTGATGTAGGACAACAATAGAATGTTCATGATTTAATGCATGGCAAAGACAGTAATATGGGTACCGAGGGGTTCACAGGACTTTTTAATACGTTACCACAATCATGACTAGGTCGGTTGGTGGAAATAAAAGTACAGGCTTTGTTGCTGGCAATACCTTCAGATAAAGTTGGTGGCATTTTAAAGTTGGCGGCAAAACATCTTGGTTTGAAAAGGGAAATTGTGGAACAAGAAAATGTGTAATAACATTAATAGTTTTACACATGTGTAATTACACAGTCCTTCAGAAGTATGAGTAATTCTGCTCAACACATCTGGAGCTCTATTTTAACAAACCTAACGCAATGGTAAATCTTAGCACTGGTGGTAGCGCTATAGGTTCGGGGGTGTCAGAAATATTTTGGCTAATTTCACAACCATAATTATGGGCGCAGTAGCTGGCGGTGGTGCAAAGGGGCTGGGTTTTGATGAATAAACAAGTTGTAGGTGTGTCGAGGTTTGACCCGCTGGCCAATCAGAACATGCTACATGGTTAAATATGTGGTTGCTTCAAGTTTTGTATTCATTGTATTTTATGTATTGCATTGTAATCAACTCCAATTCGAATGTTAGTCCATTATAGCCAAGTTTGTTTAATAGCCTACAAAAACAAAATAGCAAAATGTAGGCCTACCCATATTTGCTAAATATGTTGAACATGTTTGCGGTCCACATAGTTCTTAGTAATTGCATGGCTTCAATATGGAAATATACAATTAAACATAGCATTGGCACTGATATAGTCGTACCGTAAAATGCGTTATGTCTGAGCCATGGACAGGCCAAATGCTGTCAATAAGTGAGATTAAATTCACTAAATCAAATCAAAGTTTATTATTGGTTGCATACACAGATTTGCAGATGTTATCGCAGGTGCAGCAAAATGCTTGTGTTTCTAGCTCCCAACAGTGCAGTAATACATAACAATATGAAAGAAACAATAGACACAAAAAAAGGTTATAGCGGATGAGCCATGACTAGAATACAGTATATACATATAAAGTGGGTGAAACAGTATGTAAACATTATTAAAGTGACCAGTGTTCAATGACTATGTACACTGAATACAAATATAAACGCAACATGCAACAATTTCAAAGATTTTTCTGAGTTACAGTTCATATAAGGAAATGTGTCAATTGAAATAAATAAATTAGGCCCTAATCTATGGATTTCACATGACTGGGAAAACAGATATGAATCTGTTGGTCACAGATACAGTGGGGGAAAAAAGTATTTAGTCAGCCACCAATTGTGCAAGTTCTCCCACTTAAAAAGATGAGAGAGGCCTGTAATTTTCATCATAGGTACACGTCAACTATGACAAACAAATTGAGAAATAAAAATCCAGAAAATCACATTGTAGGATTTTTAATGAATTTATTTGCAAATTATGGTAGAAAATAAGTATTTGGTCACCTACAAACAAGCAAGATTTCTGGCTCTCACAGACCTGTAACTTCTTCTTTAAGAGGCTCCTCTGTCCTCCACTCGTTACCTGAATTAATGGCACCTGTTTGAACTTGTTATCAGAATAAAAGACACCTGTCCACAACCTCAAACAGTCACACTCCAAACTCCACTATGGCCAAGACCAAAGAGCTGTCAAAGGACACCAGAAACAAAATGGTAGACCTGCACCAGGCTGGGAAGACTGAATCTGCACTAAGTAAGCAGCTTGGTTTGAAGAAATCAACTGTGGGAGCAATTATTAGGAAATGGAAGACATACAAGACCACTGATAATCTCCCTTGATCTGGGGCTCCACGCAAGATCTCACCCCGTGGGGTCAAAATGATCACAAGAACGGTGAGCAAAAATCCCAGAACCACACGGGGGGACCTAGTGAATGACCTGCAGAGAGCTGGGACCAAAGTAACAAAGCCTATCATCAGTAACACACTATGCCGCCAGGGACTCAAATCCTGCAGTGCCAGACGTGTCCCCCTGCTTAAGCCAGTACATGTCCAGGCCAGTCTGAAGTTTGCTAGAGTGCATTTGGATGATCCAGAAGAGGATTGGGAGAATGTCATATGGTCAGATGAAACCAAAATAGAACTTTTTGGTAAAAACTCAACTCGTCGTGTTTGGAGGACAAAGAATGCTGAGTTGCATCCAAAGAACACCATACCTACTGTGAAGCATGGGGCTGGAAACATCATGCTTTGGGGCTGTTTTTCTGCAAAGGGACCAGGACGACTGATCTGTGTAAAGGAAAGAATGAATGGGGCCATGTATCGTGAGATTTTGAGTGAAAACCTCCTTCCATCAGCAAGGGCATTGAAGATGAAACGTGGCTGGGTCTTTCAGCATGACAATGATCCCAAACACACCGCCCGGGCAACAAAGGAGTGGCTTCGTAAGAAGCATTTCAAGGTCCTGGAGTGGCCTAGCCAGTCTCCAGATCTCAACCCCATAGAAAATCTTTGGAGGGAGTTGAAAGTCCATGTTGCCCAGCGACAGCCCCAAAACATCACTGCTCTAGAGGAGATCTGCATGGAGGAATGGGCCAAAATACCAGCAACAGTGTGTGAAAACCTTGTGAAGACTTACAGAAAACGTTTGACCTGTGTCATTGCCAACAAAGGGTATATAACAAAGTATTGAGAAACTTTTATTATTGACCAAATACTTATTTTCCACCATAATTTGCAAATAAATTCATAAAAAAAATTTCAATGTGATTTTCTGGATTTTTTTTCCTCATTTTGTCTGTCATAGTTGACGTGCACCTATGATGAAAATTACAGGCCTCTCTCATCTTTTTAAGTTGGAGAACTTGCACAATTGGTGGCTGACAATACTTCCCCCCCCCCCCACTGTACATGAAAAAAAAGTAAGAACGTGGATCAGAAAACCAGTCAGTATCTGGTGTGACCACCATTAGCCTCATGCAGTGCGACACATCTCCTTTGCATAGAGTTGATCAGCCTGTTGATTGTGGCATGTGGAATGTTGTTCCACTCCTCTTCAATGGCTGTGAGAAGTTTCTGGATTTTAGCGGGAACTGGAGAACGGTGTCGTACACGTTGATCCAGAGCATCACAAACATGCTTAATGGGTGACATGTCTGGTGAGTATGCAGGCCATGGAAGAACTGGGACATTTTCAGCTTCCAGGAATTGTGTACAGATCCTTCCGACATGGGGATGTGCATGATCATGCTGAAACATGAAGCGATGGCGGCGGATGAATGGTACGACAATGGGCCTCATGATCTCGTCACGGTATCTCTGTGCATTCAAATTGCTGTCGATAAAATGACGGCAAACTGCAGTCAGGTCAAGAAGAAGGCAAATGTAGAGGTCCTGGGATGGCGTGGTTACTGCCAAATTCTCTAAAACAACGTTGGAGGCGGCTTATAGTAGAGAAATTAACATTAAATCATCTCGCAACAGCTCTGGGGGACATTCTTGCAGTCTGCATGCCAATTGCACGCCCCCTCATAACTTGAGACATCTGTGCCATTGTGTTGTGTGACAAAATTGCACATTTTAGAGTGGCCTTTTATTGTCCCCAGCACAAGGTGCACCGGTGTAATGATCATGCTGTTTAATCAACTTCTTGATATGCCACACCTGTCAGGTGGATGGATTATTTTGGCAAAGGAGAAATGCTCACTAACAGGGACGTTAACAAATTTGTGCACAAAATTTGAGAGAAATAAGCTTTTTGTGCGCATGAAACATTTCGGGGATCTTTTATTTCAGTTCATGAGACATGGGACCAACACTTTACATGTTACATGTATATTTTTGTTCAGTGTACACAATGCCAGTTTGTCTGGCTGGATAATAATACAGTGGTGGTGAGGTTGCCCGTTGTGTTGAGGCTGCATCGGTCCATCCAGTCTCTCCACATTATCCATCTCCCATCCAGTTGATTTATGGCCTAGGTTGGGGTTAGTCACTGTGATGTATTGAACAGATTGATAAAGCTGCTCAGTTAGTCATTTACAGCAGGGATACTGACCTCTCAGCTTTCACCACAACATCAGTTTTCCTCTTTGTACTGACAAAGCAGATTGTCAGCTATAAAATAATAATGGGCTGTGCACCATGCAACTGATGTAAATGAATGGGATGCCTAATAGACGGGTGGGTTGTTAAGCAACAAATCCGATGCGTGTGCAACCGTGGAGCAAAACGGGGGGGGGGGGGGGGGTGGATTAGAATCAAACGATTGTTGACAACATGTAAACTATATTTCCTCTCCAAATATTCATTGAAAACATAAATACATTTGCGCAATGAGCACTTATTGTCTCTCAAATACATCATTAGTTGTTGGTTAGCTAGCTAGCAAATTTTTGCCATATTAGCATAAGCGTGGCAAGAGTCAAAACAGATCAAAATAAGACATGGTATCAATAATAAGATACAATGAGCTGAAATGAGCCACCTACGATTCCCCACAAGGCAGTTTCTTTTCAGAATTATAACAACAACAGACTTCTGCCCCATCGAAACGCGCGAATCATTTTCGTGATGTCAGGTAACCCGTCTATAGAAATGTGCAGGACTGAGGACTGTGCAAATGAGTGTAGTGTGTCTCATTAATACACGTACATGACTGTGCGTTTGTGTGTGTGTGTGTGTGTGTTGGATGGTGGTTTACTTTATCAAAACTTTCTTCCCTTATGGGGAAAGTGCTCTTCTTGGTTGATACCAAATACTTTAAAAGACACAGGTCTTATTTAAATGGTACACAATTTCAAGGGCACCACATGCATTTATAGGGATTTGGTTAAAAAAGCATGACTGTGGTACTAAGTACAAAGCATTCTTTGGTGGAATAAATACAGTAGTACTTTGTGTTGACGTAAAATAGAGTTCTACTGACTGCAGACATGCTGCATTGTTTTTACTGCCTAACACCCATTCACTCATTCATCATCTCATATGCACACCCATATTGGCTGTTTGCAGAAAACTGGCATAATTCACGTGTTACGAACCCAATAACTAGCCTACGGATATTGTTGCGCTTGCTTTGTCAAGGGATCCTAGGCCTAGTTACATGGTCTGTAACCTGAATGAATGTGTCCATAAATGTGAGAAGTCAGCATATACGACCAGGTGTTGATTTTACTAAGTACCCAGGGAGACAGCAACCTTACCTTAGGTCCAGGACCAGTTCTATCTTGGCCTCTTGGTCAGACAGTCCAAGTGGATTATTAGCATTAGTAGTTCAGATGGTGACGAAAAGAAACATACAAAACATCCAACTACAAACAGGTATGCCCAAACTAAAGATTCAAAACCAAACTAAAGGCCTCATGGCCCCATATCATAACACATGCAATACATCGTCAATGAAGAAGATGGCCATCTGTGATAATAACATACACTAGCTGATTTCAATATCTTCCCAGCCTCTGATAAGCATATAACTTTTGGAACAATTTCCTGGCAAAGATTCGGCATCAGTTCCTCTCAATCTTAATTTCAATCATACATCATCTGTACTAACATTAGGAATGCAAGGAACTAAACAGGATCACTGGATTTAAAAGCGCAGCTCATGTTATGGAGTTCATAAAGGTATCTGTCTGTCTGTCTGTAAGTAATATGGTGAAAAGAACAAACCAAGCAGAATCGCTGGATTTAAAATAGCATATTATAGAAATCATCTTGGGTGTTTATCCTTCTACAGTATATATCTGTAATATGGTGAAGTAATGGGGCTGTTCCCAAACATGATCATATGCACATTAGCAATGAGGGACACACTCATCAATCACCTTGTCTCATTGCAGAAACAAGCTGTAAAATCAGCAATAAAAATAGGCAAGTTACAAGGCAGCTGAATGTCCTTCTACTCTTCAGAAGATTAACACAAAGGTGAACTTTGTGTGGCCCCGTCTGATGATACCCCCAGACAGGGACAAGGCAGAATATAACCCCACCCACTTTGCCATAGCACAGCCCCCACACCACTAGAGGGATATCAACAGACCACCCTGAGACAAGGCTGAGTATAGCCCATGAAGATCTCCTCCACCGCACGAGCCTGAGGGGGCACAAAACCGGACAGGAAGATCACATCAGTGACTCAACCCACTCAAGTCAAGTTTAGTGAAAAAAGCCTGGCATGACGTGACGCACCCCTCCTAGGGACGGCATGGGAGAGCACTAGTAAGCCAGTGACTCAGCCCCCGTAATAGGATCAGAGGCAGAGAATCCCAGTGGAGAGAGGGGAGCTGGCCAGGCAGAGACAGCAAGGGCGGTTCGTCACTCCAGTGCCCTGCCGTTCACCTTCGCACCACTGGGCCAGACAACACTCAATCATAGGACCTACTGAAGAGATGAATCTTCAGTAAAGACTTAAAGGTCAAGACCAAGTATGCGTCTCTCACATGGATAGGCAGACCATTCCATAAAAATATAGCTCTATAGGAGAAAGCTCTGCCTCCAGCTGTTTGCTTAGAAATTATAGGGACAATAAGGATGCCTGCATCTTGTGACCGTGGCGTACGTGTAGGTATGTACGACCAGGACCAAATCAGAGAGATAGGTAGGAGCAAGTTCATGTAATGCTTACAATCATCACGGTTTATTCATGAGAACGTTCTAAAACAAAATGGTCGTACAATATTTTTATATGCACACGTCAGAGAAACAAATCCCTCCCCTCTGTAGGCAGGCTGTAGTTTTCCACTTTATAATTGCTCTCCTGACCATCAGTTCACACACAAACACACACACAAGCCTAACAGTTTCTCTCCTCCCTAAATTCCTCAGTTATCTTGGTTTCTCAGTTGCCTGTAGACAGTTCTCCTTGTCCTTTGTTGTCTGGCCTAACTCTTACTCACATTGCTAAATAGTAGCACAATGTCATAATCTTTACTGGTCCTACACTCACACATTACCAGGTAGTAGATTCTAACACATCTCACACAGTTTCAGAGTGTAATAATTAGTCACTACTAAGAAAGTACTAATCATACTTAAAACAAGAACATTTCACAACTATATTTAATGGTGGAACATTTAGTCATTACTTTTAACCTGATTCCTATATCAATTGATGATCTGGCAACAAATGATGTGTAACAACAGAATACTGACCTTTTCATTTCTGCCTATGCAGGCAACTAGTGACATAAGCAAATTGCATATTGACAGACATAAACCAATGAATAAATCAATCAATCATTCAATTAAACACACACAGACACACACATACTACCTGATTTGAAAAGGTCATCAAATCAGTGAGAGATGTGGCCTGTTCAGGATGATGTAACGTTACAAGCATTCAGATATAATTTTATTGTGTAGAACAGATAGGGAATCGTGTCAGCTCTAATAATTATATTTCTATAACATTCAGACATTTCCATATCACTGAATACATCCATGGTTACAACAAGCAGAACATGACACACTCATTACAGTTGCAAAATTCCGGTAACATTCCCAAAATGTTCAGGTTTTCAGGATTCACTGGAAAATAAGCAGGAAATCTGAGAATATTCCAACCGGTATTTCTGGAAAACGTTGGAATTTTTGGAAAGTAACCGGAATTTTGCGACTTTAGCTCTCATATGAGAGGGAGCCATGAACTATAAAATTCTCACCTCTTGTTCGGATTAAGCAACTTCATCTGTATTCATGACAGAGCCAGTGTCCTGGGATGCACATGATAAAACTCACCACGCTAATTTAATAGGGAGGAACAGCCAAGATTAAATTGCTCTGAATCCATGAAATATCTTTCCCATGTCGAATCAATATTCCTCATAAGTTGCTGTTCTTATCCCGGTGAGGTTGTGAGTTTGAATCGCATCATGAACAACTTTAGCATTTTTCAGAATTAGCAACCTTTCAACTACTTGCTACTTTTTAACTACTTTGTAGCAAATCAAATCAAATTGTATTTGCCTCATGTGCTGAATTCAACAGGTGTATACCTTACAGTGAAATGCTTACTTACAAGCCCTGTAAAAAAGTGTTAAGTAAAAAATAGATCAGTAAAAAATAAAAATAAAAAAATAATTAAAGAGCAGCAGTAAAATAAAATAACAGCAGAGAGGCTATATACAGTGGGTACCGATACAGAGTCAATGTGCGGGGGCACCGGTTAGTCGAGGTAATTGAGATAATATGTACATGTGGGTAGAGTTAAACTTAGCATGTTAGCTAACCCTTCCCCTAACCTTATCCCTTTTTAGCTAACCCTTCACTTAACCCTAACCTTAACCCTTTTAGCTAACCCTTCCCAGAGCTTAATTTGTAAATCGGGAGGTCCCGGAACACATAGTGTGGGGGGGGGGGGGGTTCCGGAACCCATTAAGAAAGAAAGTGTAAAACATAACGTAGCAGCCAAGTAGCCTACTATCTATGGTGGTGAAACGGACAGCTCTCCAAAGTGCTAATTAATTCAAAAGCATTTTAGACGTCACCGCAGTATGCCAACATACTTGAGTATAGCTGCGGGGCTTATTTTTATTTATTTATTATATCAACTTTATTTAACCAAGTAAGCAAGTTGAGAAAAAGTTCTCATTTACAACTGCGACCTGGCCAAGATAAAGTAAAGCAGTGCGATAAAAACAACAGAGTTACATATGGGGTAAACAAAACATAAAGTCAAAAATACAACAGAAAATATATATACAGTGTGTGCGAATGTAGTCCTCTGTAGCTCAGCTGGTAGAGCACGGCGTTTGTAATGCCAAGGTAGTGGGTTCGATCCCCGGGACCACCCATACACAAAAAATGTATGCACGCATGACTGTAAGTCGCTTTGGATAAAACCATCTGCTAAATGGCAAATTATTATTATTATTAGTAAGTTATGGAGGTAAGGCAATAAATAGGCCATAGTGCAAAATAGTTAAAATTTCGTATTAACACTGGAATGATAGATGTGCAAATAGAGATACTGGGGTGCAAATTAGCAAAATAAATAACAATATGGGGATGAGGTAGTTGGGTGGGCTAATTTCAGAATGGCTGTGTACAGGTGCAGTGATCAGTAAGCTGATGATATTTAAAGTTAGTGAGGGAGTTAAGAGTCTCCAGCTTCAGAGATTTTTACAGTTTGTTCCAGTCATTTGCAGCAGAGAACTGGAAGGAATGGCGGCCAAAGGAGGGGTTGGCTTTGGGGGTGACCAGTGAGATATACCTGCTGGAGCGCAGACTACGGGTGGGTGTTGCTATGGTGACCAGTGAGCTAAGATAAGACAGGGATTTGCCTAGCAGTGATTTATAAATGACCTGGAGCCAGTGGGTTTGGCGACGAATATGTAGTGAGGACCAGCCAACAAGAGCATACAGGTCACAATGGTGGGTAGTATATGGGGCTTTGGTGACAAAACGGATGGCACTGTGATAGACTACATCCAATTTGCTGAGTAGAGTGTTGGAGGCTATTTTGTAAATGACATCGCGAAGTCAAGGATCGGTAGGATAGTCAGTTTTACGAAGGCATGTTTGGCAGCATGATTGAAGGAAGCTTTGTTGCGAAATAGGAAGCCGATTCTAGATCTAACATTTGATTGGAGATGCTTAATGTGATTCTGGAAGTAGAGTTTACAGTCTAACCAGACACCTAGGTATTTGTAGTTGTCCACATACTCTAGGTCAGACCTGCCGAGAGTAGTGATTCTAGTCGGGTGTGCGGGTGCAACCAGCGTTCGGTTGAAGAGCATGCATTTAGTTTTACTAGTGTTTAAGAGCAGTTGGAGGCTACGGAAGGAGTGTTGTATGGCATTGAAGCTCGTTTGGAGGTTTGTTAACACAGTGTCCAATGAAGGGCCAGATGTATACAAAATGGTGTCGTCCGCATAGAGGTGGATCCGAGCATCACCAGCAGCAAGAGCGACATCATTGATATACACAGAGAATAGAGTCGGCCCGAGAATTGAACCCTGTGGCACCCCCATAGAGAAGGCCAGAGATCCAGACAACAGGCCCTCCGATTTGGCACATTGAACTCTATCTGAGAAGTAGTTGGTGAACCAGGCGAGGCAGGCTATTTAGTCTGCCAATAAGAATGCGGTGGTTGACAGAGTCGAAAGCCTTGGCCAGGTCGATGAAGACGGCTGCGCAGTACTGTCTTTTATCGATCGCGGTTATAATATCGGTTAGGACCTTGAGCGTGGCTGAGGTGCACCCATGCACGTCAATTGGTAGAGCATGGCGCTTGTAACTCCAGGGTAGTGGGTTCGATCCCCGGGACCACCCATACAGTGGGGAAAAAAAACGTGTACGACTGCATGGAGGAATGGGCCAAAATACCAGCAACAATGTGTGAAAACCTTGTGAAGACTTACAGAAAACGTTTGACCTGTGTCATTGCCAGCAAAGGGTATATAACAAAGTATTGAGAAACTTTTGTTATTGACCAAATACTTATTTTCCACCATAATTTGCAAATAAATTCATAAAAAATCCTACAATGTGATTTTCTGGAAATAAAATTCTCATTTTGTCTGTCATAGTTGACGTGTACCTATGATGAAAATTACAGGCCTCTCTCATCTTTTTAAGTGGGAGAACTTGCACAATTGGTGGCTGACTAAATACTTTTTTCCCCCACTGTACGTAAAGATGTATGAACACATGACTGTAAGTCGCTTTGGATAAAAGCGTCTGCTAAATGGCATATTATATTATGACCAGCTAGGAAACCGGATTGCATAGCGGAGAAGGTACGGTGGGATTCGAAATGGTCGGTGATCTGTTTGTTAACTTGGCTTTCAAGTACTTTCAAAAGGCAGGGCAGGATGGATATAGGTTTTTAACAGTTTGGATCTAGAGTGTCACACCCTTTGAAGAGGGGGATGACCGCGGCAGCTTTCCAATCTGTGGGAATCTCAGACGTTACGAAAGAGAGGTTGAACAGGCTAGTAATAGGGGTTGCGACAATTTCGGTGGATAATTTTAGAAAGAAACGGTCCAGATTGTCTAGCCCAGCTGATTTGTAGGGGTCCAGATTTTTCAGCTCTTTCAGAACATCAGCTGTCTGAATTTGTGTGAAGGAGATGCATGGGCATCTCAAGCATGCAGCTTGGGCAAGTTGCAGCGGAGGGTGCAGAGCTGGGGGCCGGGGTAGTGGTAGCCATGTGGAAAGCCGTAGCAAAATGCTTGTTGAAATTCTCGATTATTGTAGATGTATTGGTGGTGACAGTGTTTCCTAGCCTCAGTGCAGTGGGCAGTTGGTAGGAGGTGCTCTTATTCTCCATGGACTTTACAGTGTCCCAAAACTTTTTGGAGTTAATACTACAGGATGCAAATTTCTGTTTGAAAAATCTAGCCTTTGCTTTCCTAACTGATTGTGTATATTGGTTCCTGACTTCCCTGAAAAGTTGCATATAGCGGGGGCTATTCGATTCTAATGCAGTACGCCACAGGATGTTTTTGTGCTGGTCAAGGGCAGTCAAGTCTGAGGAGAACCAGGGGCATGCTGTTCTTAGTTCTGAATTTTTTGAATTGGGCATGCTTATTTAAGATTGAGAGGAAAGCACTCTTAAAGAACAACCAGGCATCCTCTACTGATGGAATGAGGTCAATATCCATCCAGGATACCCGGACCAGGTCAATTAGAAAGGCCTGCTCGCTAAAGTGTTTTAGGGAGCGTTTGACAGTGATGAGGGGTGGTCAATTGACCGTGGACCCATTACGGACGCAGGCAATAAGGCAGTGATCGCTGAGATCCTGGTTGAAGACAGCGGATGTGTATTTAGAGGGTAAATTTGTCAGGATGATATCTATGAGGGTGCCCATGTTTACAGATGTAGGGTTGTACCTGGTAGGTTCGTTGATAATTTGTGTGAGATTGAGGGCATCTAGTTTAGATTGTAGGTTGGCCGGGATGTTAAGCATATCCCAGTTTAGGTCACCAAGCAGTACGAACTCTGAGGATAGATGGGGGGCAATCAGTTCACATATGGTGTCCAGGGCACAGCTCGGGCTGATGGGGGTCTGTAGCAAGCGGCAACAGTGAGAGACTTATTTCTGGAAAGGTGGATTTTTAGAAGTAGAAGCTCAAACTGTTTGGGCACAGACCTGTATAGTATGATAGAGCTCTGCAGGCTATCTCTACAGTAGATTGCAACCCCACCCCCTTCGGCAGTTCTATTGAGATGGAAAATGTTGTAGTTGGGGATGGAGATTTCTGAATATTTGGTGGCCTTCCTAAGCCAGGATTCAGACACTGCTAGAACATCAGGGTTGGTGGAGTGTGCTAACACAGTGAATAACTCAAACTTAGGGAGGAGGCTTCGGATGTTAACGTGCAAGAAACCAAGGCTTTTACTGTTACAGAAGTCAACAAATGATAACGCCTGGGGAATAGGAGTGATACTGGGGCTACAGGGCCTGGGTTAACCTCTACATCACCAGAAGAACAGAGGAGGAGTTGAAGATGCCTCCAGCATCACTTGAGGCACCGATTGAGTTGGTCTCCGCGTGTATGGGGGGTGGGACAAAGGAGCTATATATGGCAGGTTGAGCTGGGCTGGGAGATCTACAGTGAAATAGTACATTAAGAAATAACCGAAACAGCAATAAGCAAGGCATATTGACATGGGAGAGAGTCATAAAGCAATCACAGGTGTTATTCGAGAGAGCTAAGACAACAGCTGGTAATGGCGACAAAGTTTGGGCTGAGGCTAAACATAAACAGGATGCGGTACCGTATAAAGGAACAGTCCAGCAGGCATCAGCTGTATAGCTGAGTTATCATAAGGTCCGGTGAACAGCAATAGGAGAAGTTCGGAGGTAGTTCGGGGGGCTGCTATAGCACTTGTGAGCAAGAGGCCATGGCTAGCGTGTGCTAACGGGCCGGGGCTAGCAGATGGATCTTCGTGGTCGATGTCATAACAGGAAGCCTGTTGTAACCACATCAGACGATTTTGTCGGCAGACCAGTCGTGTTGGATCAGCGGGGCTACGTGTCAACACTATGAGGTCCCGTCCGGTTGACAGAGAGGTAGATAGCCGGGAGATGGGCCTTGCTCGCGGCTAGCTCAAGGCTGATTATCATACAACAACGTCCATTTGGCTGCAGCTAGCTAGTTGCGATGATCCAGTGTTAAAGGTCCAGTGATTCCGCCAGAAAAACCGATATTTTCTGGGTCGATAATGCGCTGTGCAGACAGTGCAGACTGGCCGATAATTGTCCAGGCTAGAGCTGGCTGGTAGGTAGTGAAGGCCACGGACAATGGTGAAAAACCGCTAACGGTGGCTAATAGCAAGTAGCTAGTTAGCTGGCTACTCCCATCCGGTAGACAGGGAGGTAGATAGCCGGGATATGGGCCTGGCTCGAGGCTAGCTCAAGGCTAACTGGTGCTTGCTTCGGGGCCAATGGTGATTAGCCAAACAGCAACATCCATTCGGTTGCGGCTAGCTATTTGCGATCCGGTGTTAATGTCCAGTGATTCAGTTATCCCGGCAGAAAATCCGATGTTCTGGGTGAAAACCTCTAACGGTGGCTAATAGCAAGTAGCTAGTTAGCTGGCTAGCTGGTTTCAACTGGAGATTCTAGATAAAAGGTAAGTCAATAATAGAATCCGTTCCACATTGAGTGAGGCGGATTGTAGGAAAGTATATTTTGTAGAAGGATGAAAAGTGTGATAGGGAAATATGTACGAGAAATACAAAAAAATACAAAAAACTGGCTATATACACAGACACACAACAAAGACCATGACCGCACTGCTACGCCATCTTGGATTACACAAGTCCCAATTATTTATTGCCTAATTTTCTAGACATCAATGCAAAGCAACATTTTTAGACGACACTGCAGTACACCCGCCATATGCACACATACTCAGCTGTGGGGTTTACAAGACCCGATTTTCATATAATTTACAAGACATCAATGTAGCAGTAGAACAAATATCACAATATCACAATATACAGTAAGGGAAAAAAGTATTTGATCCCCTGCTGATTTTGTACGTTTGCCCACTGACAAAGAAATGATCAGTCTATAATTTTAATAGTAGGTTTATTTGAACAGTGAGAGACAGAATAACAACAACAAAATCCAGAAAAACGCATGTCAAAAATGTTATAAATTGATTTGCATTTTAATGAGGGAAATAAGTATTTGACCCCCACTCAATCAGAAAGATTTCTGGCTCCCAGGTGTCTTTTATACAGGTAAAGAGCTCAGATTAGGAGCACACTCTTAAAGGGAGTGCTCCTAATCTCAGTTTGTTACTTGTATAAAAGACACCTGTCCACAGAAGCAATCAATCAATCAGATTCCAAAATCTCCACCATGGCCAAGACCAAAGAGCCTTCCAAGGATGTCAGGGACAAGATTGTAGACCTACACACGGCTGGAATGGGCTACAAGACCATCGCCAAGCAGCTTGGTGAGAAGGTGACAACAGTTGGTGCGATTATTCGCAAATGGAAGAAACACAAAAGACCTGTCAATCTCCCTCGGCCTGGGGCTCCATGCAAGATCTCACCTCGTGGAGTTGCAATGATCATGAGAACGGTGAGGAATCAGCCCAGAACTACACGGGAGGATCTTGTCAATGATCTCAAGGCAGCTGGGACCATAGTCACCAAGAAAACAATTGGTAACACACAACGCCGTGAAGGACTGAAATCCTGCAGCACCCGCAAGGTCCCCCTGCTCAAGAAAGCACATATACAGGCCCGTCTGAAGTTTGCAAATGAACATCTGAATGATTCAGAGGAGAAGTGGGTGAAAGTGTTGTGGTCAGATGAGACCAAAATCGAGCTCTTTGGCATCAACTCAACTCGCCGTGTTTGGAGGAGGAGGAATGCTGCCTATGACCCCAAGAACACCATCCCCACTGTCAAACATGGAGGTGGATTATTATTTTTTTTATGCTTTGGGGGTGTTTTTCTGCTAAGGGGACAGGACAACTTCACCACATCAAAGGAACGATGGACGGGGCCATGTATCGTCAAATCTTGGGTGAGAACCTCCTTCCCTCAGCCAGGGCATTGAAAATGGGTCGTGGATGGGTATTCCAGCATGACAATGACCCAAAACACACGGCCAAGGCAACAAAGGAGTGGCTCAAGAAGAAGCACATTAAGGTCCTTGAGTGGCCTAGCCAGTCTCCAGACCTTAATCCCATAGAAAATCTGTGGAGGGAGCTGAAGGTTCGAGTTGCCAAACGTCAGCCTCGAAACCTTAATGACTTGGAGAAGATCTGCAAAGAGGAGTGGGACAAAATCCCTCCTGACATGTGTACAAACCTGGTGGCCAACTACAAGAAACGTCTGACCTCTGATTGCCATCAAGGGTTTTGCCACCAAGTACTAAGTCATGTTTTGCAGAGGGGTCAAAAACGTATTTCCCTCATTAAAATGCAAATCAATTTATAACATTTTTTACATGCGTTTTTCTGGATTTTTTTGTTGTTATTCTGTCTCTCACTGTTCAAATAAACCTACCATTAAAATTATAGACTGATCATGTCTTTGTCAGTGGGCAAACATACAAAATCAGCAGGGGATCAAATACTTTTTTCCCCTCACTGTAACTTCAAATAAAATAAATAAATGTAGGCTACAGGGCGGCAGGTAGCTTAGTGGTTAAGAGCATTGTGCCAGTAACCGAGAGGTCGCTGGTTCTAATCCCCGAGCCGACTAGGTGGAAAATCTGTTGCTGTGCCCTTGAGCAAGGCACTTAACCCTAATTGCTCCTGTAAGTCGCTCTGGATAAGAGCGTCTGCTAAATGACAAAAATGTACAGCAGAACACACATATGAGAATATATAGGCCTCCTGCCTATGTGATAATATGAAGCATTTATTCAGATTACAAACTTGTTCTGTGCTAAAAAGAAAACGTAGTTCTCAAAACCTCCCACAATGACTCTCCCCATGTCAAGTCCATTTAACTCCTGAGAGTCAACTTCTTCCTACAGAGCCATGAGTGGGCATGTGGCTGTGATGTTTAGCCTCCTTATAAGGCTGTTCTGATGACTGGTTGTACTGTCAATTTATTTTATTTTATTTTTGTTAACCTGTGTGTTCTCTTTAGCCTTGTCTACAAGGCTTGCTGCCACCAAATGCGTCTTGGTTCAGGCATGTTCAAAAACCTTTTTTCTGAGGGCTCTTTGTTGTTTTGTTTTTAACATCGTCATTGGATGCACTGCCCCCTCCCCCCAGCTCCCCGTCTCCCTCTCACGCTGAGTCTGACTCGCTAGTAGGCCTACTAGCTAGTGGAGGTGCTGGTGGTGATGCTGAACGGGTGGGATTAGCATCGCCATCAGGAACAGTTTGCCCCTCACTCCTCTACACCGGCACTGACAGTTCTCTGGCTCGTTCTGGGTTCGATTCACCATCTTTTCTTTCTCTGGATTTTTGGACTTGAAAAATGTCAAACTTGATTGCCTTTTCTTAAAAAAAAATATTTGGCTTTCCCACGATTCACATTCAGTAGGGAAACAACTAGACTAGGCTATGTGACATGATTACATAGGGACCTCTTCACTAGCTGACCAGCACTAGCAAGACCTGTGTCAAGATCAGTTACTTACCCCACTGGCCCTATCCATAACCTCTATGTACCATAACCTCTATGACATTTGACATTTTCAACATGTCCCTGACTGAGTCTGTAATACCAACATGTTTCAAGCAGACCACCATAGTCCCCGTGCCCAAGGACTCTAAAGATAACCTGCCTAAATGACTACCGACCCGTAGCACTGACGTCTGTAGCCATGAAGTGCTTTGAAAGGCTGGTCATGGCTCACATCAACAGCATTATCCCAGAAACCCTAGACCCACTCCAATTTGCATACCGCCCCAACAGATCCACAGATGATGCAATCTCTATTGCACTCCACACTGCCCTTTCCCACCTGGACAAGAGGAACACCTACGTGAGAATGCTATTCATTGACTACAGCTCAGCATTCAACACCATAGTGCCCTCAAAGCTCATCACTAAGCTAAGGATCCTGGGACTAAACACCTCCCTCTGCAACTGGATCCTGGACTTCCTGACGGGCCACCCCCGGGTGGTAAGGGTAGGTAACAACACATCTGCCACACTGATCCTCAACACGGGGCCCCTCAGGGGTACTGGAGTGTCAAGTCTAGGTCCAAAAGACTTCTCAACAGCTTCTACCCCCAAGCCATAAGACTCCTGAACAGCTAATCATGGCTACCCGGACTATTTGCACTGCCCCCCCCCACCCCATCCTTTTACGCTGCTGCTACTCTGTTAATTATTTATGCATTGTCACTTTAACTCTACCCACATGTACATATTACTTCAACTATCTCAACTAGCCGGTGCCCCCGCACCGGGACCCCCCTGTATATATAGCCTCCCTACTGTTATTTTATTTTACTTCTGCTCTTTTTTTCTCAACACTTTTGTTGTTGTTGTTTTATTTTTACTTTTTTGTTAAAAATAAATGCACTGTTGGTTAAGGGCTGTAAGTAAGCATTTCACTGTAATGTCTGCACCTGTTGTATTCGGCGCATGTGGCCAATAAAATTTGATTTGATACAAATAAGAGATTGCAGGTCTGGAATCAGTTTGGCAGGATAGGATGATTACGTAGAAGGATCACCGCGCTTTTACACTATGTTCTTTCTGGGGGGCGGGAGAAATAATGAGGAGGCAATTTGATTTAATGCTGATCGCTTATATTAGAATGTCTACAGTGTGAACAGTGAAATAATTAATAAATCATGGTGCGAGAGGTCCGGATCTGGGCAAATGAGTGGCGGAACAAACAAAGTCAAATCTGAGAGGTGCCGGATCCTGTTCTGGCTCAAATTAAGCGCTGACCCTTTCCCTTTAACCTAACTCCTAATATTAACCCTAACCTTAACCCTAACCCCTAGCCTAGCTAACACCTGCGAGCTAGCAAACGTTATTCTCCTAGCTAGAATTCGTAACATATCATACGTTTTGCAAATCCGTAACATATTGTATGTTTTTTCAAATTCATCACATACTGTATGTTTTGCAATATGTAACATATAATACGACATCATAATTCGTAACATAGCATACGAAATGGGTGCTGGACATTAACAAATTAATACATACCATACGAAACGTAACATATACTAAATTGAATTTCTCTGATTTACAAACAGAATAATATGAAATGCTCTGAGACCAGGTTGGGGATGTATGTATAGAATACATACAGGAAGTAAACATAAGCTAATTAGATTGGCCTCAGAGATATGACCTTCAGTGTATGTGCTCTTGCACTATAATTGATTCCAGGAAGAGAATGTATGATCTAATACTGGTAAACAAGCATTGGGGCTTTGGCTACTTTTCACTGTGCTATGGTAAAGAAAGTGACATTTGAAGTGTATCATCTGGTGCAGTGTTTCTTATTGCTGGTCCTGGGGACCAAAAAGGATGCACATTTTTGTTGTTGCCTTAGCACTACACACCAGATTCAAATACTCAACTCATCATCAAACCTTTGATTAGTGGAATCAGGTCTGTAGTGCTAGGGCAAAAACAATTATATGCACCCCTTTGGCACCCCAGTGCCATGATTAAGAAACACTTTTGTGGTGAAATCCTAAAACACAGCTAATTGTAATACAGTAGTTTGATGATATACTGAACAAAAATATAAACGCAACATGCAACAAAATTCCAAAAATGTTACTGAGATTCAGTTCATATAAGGAAATCAGTCAATGAAAATCAATTAATTAGGCCCTAATTTATGGACTTCACATGACTGTCCCTTTAAAAAATGGGCCTCACAATGGGCCTCAGTATCTTGTCACGGTATCTCTGTGCATTCAAATTGCCATCGATAAAATGCAATTGTGTTCGTTGTCCGTAGCCTGCCCATACCACAACCCCACTGCTACCATGGGGGCACTCTGTTCACAACGTTGACATCAGCAAACCGCTCGCCCACACAACGCCATACACGTGGTCTGCGCTTGTGAGGCCAGTTGGACGTAATGCCAAATTCTCTAAAACAACGTTGGAGGTGGCTTATGGTAGAGAAATTAACATTAATTTCTCTGGCAACAGCTCTGGTGGACATTCCTGCAGTCAGCATGCCAATTGCACACTCCCTCAAAACTTGAGACAACTGTGGCATTGTGTTGTGTGTCGAAACTGCACATTTTAGAGTGGCCTTTTATTATCCCCAGCACAAGGTGCATCTGTGTAATGATCATGCTGTTTAATCAGCTTCTTGATATGCCACACCTGTCAGGTGGATCGATTATCTTGGCAAAGGAGAAATTCTCACTAACAGGGGTGTAAACAAATGTGTGCACAGAAATCGAGATAAATAAGCTTTTTGTGCAAATGGAACATTTCTGGGATCTTTTATTTCAGCTCATGAAACATGGGACCAAAAGTTTACATGTTGCGTTTATATATTTGTTTAGTGTACCTGTCTTTTGCACCCATTAGCAATTAGCATTTATTTAGCACCCATTTACTGCAGCATTTAGCCTAAACATTTGGCACTGAGCACAAAGATGATTATGTGCTACCACAGTGCTTTCTTTGTCATGTCTACACTCTTACACTGAATGGCTTATTGTCATGTAAATGTCTTGCTGTTATGTCTTTGTTCTTGTTCCTGCCAGGCTTTTGCAACAATGTAAAACCATTTTCTAATATGGTGGGGCAACAGACAATAACAATCATGCTTGTAGGCTATGCTAATGTACATCGTTTCATTCGTTCAAAATAGTGACATTTGACAATTGTAGTTATGCCATCCAAGCAGATATATTAGTTATCACTTTACTAACTTATCACATAGAGTACTTTGTAACCTATGGCATGTCACTGGACTCGGTTTGGATGTCAATTCGGTAATGGCATTTCCCCGATCAGCGCCACAACAAATGAAAATTTAGAAAATGCTTCACACTCCATCCCACTACAATATTAGAATATTGTAATTCCTATTGTATTTCTCTATTCCCTATCGAACATGGTATTTCCGTATTGTGTCTTTGGGACACAACTGGTGATTCTATAATCTTATATCGTGTTCGCTGAAGCAACAGTGACTAAAAGCAGGTTTCATTCATTTACATTTACACAAACTAAAAGATGTTAGGGAATTCCTTAATCAGATCAGGATCATAGAGAGGTCTGCTATTTCTCACACGACCCGCTGCTCCAACAGCCAGCCAGCATGTGTAATCTCTTATTAAATGAATGATTTGACTTAATTTGATTTCCCATAAAGAATTTGTGGTTGTTAAAAAAGAAAGATAATTTATAATTCTTTCATTTGTTTTTTATTGAGCAATTTGAGAAATATTGTGATGATAACTGAACACTGTTATAACACATATTAAACGATAAAAAATGATTGCATTAAAGGGATAGTAAACCCAAATTACACATTGGTAACCTTACCCTGTAAGCAGTCTATGGACAAGGTATGAGTGAAGATGGCACCGGAGGAGATGGCTTCCGTTTTACGGCCCTCTAAACAATTGTGCTATTATGTGTGTTTTTTGCATTATTTGTAATTTATTCTGTACATAATGTTTCTGCCACCGTCTCTTATGACCAAAAAGAGCTTCTGGATATCAGAACAGCGATTATTCACCTTGTATTGGACACCCAACAAGGCCCAAATCCCTGTCATTCGCATGAGAAAGAGACAGAGATATTGTGGGCGTAGGTCGGGTTGTCTTGTAAGGATCCGATGGCGAGCGAGTAATCTGCCTCTTCCATCAATTCTATTAGCCAACGTACAATCATTGGAAAACAAAATGGACGACCTAAGATCAAGGATATCCTACCAACGGGATGTTTCACCTAGTCGTGGCTGAATGACGACATGGATAACATACAGTGGGGAAAAAAAGTATTTAGTCAGCCACCAATTGTGCAAGTTCTCCCACTTAAAAAGATGAGAGAGGCCTGTAATTTTCATCATAGGTACACGTCAACTCTGACAGACAAAATTAGGAAAAAAAATCGAGAAAATCACATTGTAGGATTTTTTATGAATTTATTTGCAAATTATGGTGGAAAATAAGTATTTGGTCAATAACAAAAGTTTCTCAATACGTTGTTGTATACCCTTTGTTGGCAATGACACAGATCAAACGTTTTCTGTAAGTCTTCACAAGGTTTTCACACACTGTTGCTGGTATTTTGGCCCATTCCTCCATGCAGATCTCCTCTAGAGCAGTGATGTTTTGGGGCTGTCGCTGGGCAACACAGACTTTCAACTCCCTCCAAATATTTTCTATGGGGTTGAGATCTGGAGACAGGCTAGGCCACTCCAGGACCTTGAAATGCTTCTTACGAAGCCACTCCTTTGTTGCCCGGGCGGTGTGTTTGGGATCATTGTCATGCTGAAAGACCCAGCCACGTTTCATCTTCAATGCCCTTGCTGATGGAAGGAGGTTTTCACTCAAAATCTCACGATACATGGCCCCATTTATTCTTTCCTTTACACGGATCAGTCGTCCTGGTCCCTTTGCAGAAAAACAGCCCCAAAGCATGATGTTTCCACCCCATGCTTCACAGTAGGTATGGTGTTCTTTGGATGCAACTCAGCATTCTTTGTCCTCCAAACACGACGAGTTGAGTTTTTACCAAAAAGTTATATTTTGGTTTCATCTGACCATATGACATTCTCCCAATCCTCTTCTGGATCATCCAAATGCACTCTAGCAAACTTCAGACGGGCCTGGACATGTAATGGCTTAAGCTTGGGGGACACGCCTTTCACTGCAGGATTTGAGTCCCTGGCGGTGTAGTGTGTTACTGATCGTAGGCTTTGTTACTTTGGTCCCAGCTCTCTGCAGGTCATTCACTAGGTCCCCCCGTGTGGTTCTGTGATTTTTGCTCACCGTTCTTGTGATCATTTTGACCCCACGGGGTGAGATCTTGCGTGGAGCCCCAGATCGAGGGAGATTATCAGTGGTCTTGTATGTCTTCCATTTCCTAATAATTGCTCCAACAGTTGATTTCTTCAAACCAAGCTGCTTACATTTTGCAGATTCAGTCTTCCCAGCCTGGTGCAGGTCTACAATTTTGTTTCTGGTGTCCTTTGACAGCTCTTTGGGCTTGGCCATAGTGGAGTTTGGAGTGTGACGGTTTGAGATTGTGGACAGGTGTCTTTTATACTGATAACAACTTCAAACAAGTGCCATTAATACAGGTAACGAGTGGAGGACAGAGGAGCCTCTTAAAGAAGAAGTTACAGGTCTGTGAGAGCCAGAAATCTTGCTTGTTTGTAGGTGACCAAATACTTATTTTCCACCATAATTTGCAAATAAATTCATTACAAATCCTACAATGTGATTTTCTGGATTTCTTTCTCTCAATTTGTCTGTCATAGTTGACGTGTACCTATGATGAAAATTACAGGCCTCTCTCATCTTTTTAAGTGGGAGAACATGCACAATTGGTGGCTGACTAAATACTTTTTTTCCCCACTGTACAGCTGGCAGGATATAAGCTCCATCAGCAGGAGAGAATGGCTGAATCCAGTAAGACAAGGGGTGGCGGTCTGTGTATATTTGTAAACAGCTAGCTGGTGCATAAAATCTAATACTAAGGAAGTCTCGAGGTTTTGCTTGCCTGAGGTAGAGTATTTTATGATAAGCTGTAGACCACACTATTTACCAATAGAGTTTTCTCATATATTTTTCGTAGCTGTCTATTTACCACCACAAACCGATGCTGGCACTAAGATTGCTTATGGCCTTATACAGCTCATTGAGTGCAAACAGCAAAACGCTCATCCAGAGGCAGCGCTCCTAGTGGCCGGGGACTTTAATGCAGGGAAACTTAAATCCATTCTACCTAATTTCCACCCAAAAAAAACTCTAGACCACCTTTACTCCACATCAGTCACTGGCTTCATCCATAAGTGCATCGATGACGTCGTCCCCACAGTGACCGTATGTACATACCCCAACTAGAAGCCATGGATTACAGGCAATGTCCACACTGAGCTAAAAGGGTAGAGCTTCCGCTTTCAAAGAGCGGGACTCTAACCCGGACGCTTATAAGAAATCCCACTATGCCCTCCGATGAACCATCAAACAGGCAAAGAGTCAATACAGTACTAAGATTGAATCGTACTACACGCTTGTCGGATGTGGCAGGGCTTGCAAACTATTACAAAGGGAAACACAGCCACGAGCTGCCCAGTGACACGAGCCTACCAGACGAGCTAAATCCCTTCTATGCAAGCTTCGAGGCAAGCAACACTGAAGCATGCATGAGAGCATCAGCTGTTCCGGATGACTATGAGATCACGCTCTCGTAGCCGATGTGAATAAGACTTTTAAGCAGGTCAACATTCACAAGGCTGCAGGGCCAGATGGATTACCAGGAAGTGTACTCCGAGCATGCGCTGACCAACTGACAGGTGTCTTCACTGACATTTTCAACATGTCCCTGACTGAGTCTGTAATACCAACATGTTTCAAGCAGACCACCATAGTCCCTGTGCTTAAGAACACTAAGAACCTGCCTAAATGACTACCGACCCATAGCACTCATGTCTGTAGCCATGAAGTGCTTTAAAAAGGCTGGTCATGGCTCATATTAACAACATTATCCCAGAAAACCTAGACCCACTCCAATTTGCATACCGCCCCAACAGATACACAGATGATGCAATCTCTATTGCACTCCACACTGCCCTTTCCCACCTGGACAAGAGGAGCACCTACGTGAGAATGTTATTCATTGACTACAGCTCAGTGTTCAACACCATAGTGCCCTCAAAGCTCATCACTAAGCTAAGGACCCTGGGACTAAACACCTTCTTCTGCAACTGGATCCTGGACTTCCTGACGGGCCGCCCCCAGGTGGTAAGGGTAGATAACAACACATCTGCCACGCTGATCCTCAACACGGGCCCCTCAAGGGTCTATGCTCAGTCCCCTCCTGTACTCCCTGTTCACCCATGACTGCATGGCCAGGCACAACTCCAACGCCATCATTACGTTTACCGACAACGATGAGACAGCCTACAGGGAGGAGGTCAGAGACCTGGCCGTGTGGTGCCAGGATAACAACCTCTCCCTCAACGTGATCAAGACAAAGGAGATGATTGTTGACTACAGGAAAAAAAAGAGGACTGATCATGGGGCTGTAGCAGAACAGGTTGAGAGCTTCAAGTTCCTTGGTGTCCACATCACCAACAAACTATCATGGTCCAAACACACCAAGACAGTCGTGAAGAGGGCACGACAAATCCTATTCCCCCTCAGGAGACTGAAAAGATTTGGCATGGGTGCTCATATCCTCAAAAAGTTATACAGCTGCACCATCGAGAGCATCCTGACTGGTTGCATCACCGCCTGGTATGGCAACTGCTCGGCCTCCGACCGCAAGGCACTACAGAGGGTAGTGTGTACGGCCCAGTACATCACTGCGGACTAGCCACCCTAGTCATAGATTGTTCTCTCTGCTACCACACGGCAAGAGGTACCGGTGCGACAAGTCTAGGTCCAAAAGGCTTCTTAACAGCTTTTACCCCCAATCCATTCGACTCCTGAACAGCTAATCATGGCTACCCGGACTATTTGCATTTTTTTACTTGTCTATTTTTTACTTAGCACTTTTTTTTCTTAAAACTGCATTTGTGGTTAAGGGCTTGTAAGTAAGCATTTCACTGTAAGGTCTACACCTGTTGTATTCGGCGCATGTTGCAAATAACATTTGATTTGATTTTGACAGCAATCCATGCTTTGGTTTAGTTTCCCATGCTAATGTTTTAGCATTTGCGTCACAAATCCCATTCAAGTCATGAGACCGACATTAGCATTTTTCACGCATCATGTCCAAATCATCCAAAAGTATCTAAAACGTTAGCTTGTGGAAACAGTGCCAGGGAAACAAAATAAGTTCATGAGTAAAAATGTGCTTAACAAGTCACATAATAAGTTACATGGACTCACTCTGTGTGCAATAATAGTGTTTAACATGATTTTTGAATTACTACCTCATCTCTGTACCCCACACATACAATTATCTGAAAAGTCCCTCAGTCGAGCAGTGAATTTCAAACACAGATTCAACCACAAAGACCAGGGAGGTTTTCCAATGCCTCGCAAAGAAGGGCACCTATTGGTAGATGAGTAAAAAGAAAAAAAGCAGACATCGAATATCCCTTTGAACATGGTGAAGTTATTAATTACACTTTGGATGGTTTATCAACACACCCAGTCACTACAAAGATACAAGCATCCTTCCTAACTCAGTTGCCGGAGAGGAAGGAAACCGTTCAGGTATTTCACCATGAGGCCAACGGTGGCTTTAAAATAGTTAGAGTTTAATGGCTGTGATGGGAGAAAACTGAGGATGGATTAACAGCATTGTAGTTACTCCACAATACTAACCTAAATGACAGAGTGAAAAGAAAGAAGCCTGTACAGAATACACATTTTCCAAAACATGCAACCTGTTTGCAATAAGGCACTAAAGTAAAACTGCAAAAAATGTGGCAAAGAATTGAACTTTATATCCTGAATACAAAGCGTTATGTTTGGGGCAAATCCAACACAACACATCACTGAGAACCACTTCATATTTTCAAGCATGGTGGTGGCTGCATCATGTTATGGGTACGCTTGACATCGGCAAGGACTAGGGAGTTTTTTAGGATAAAAAGAAGAAACAGAATAGAGCTAAGCACAGGCAAAATCCTAAAGGAAAACCTGTTTGTCTGTTTTCCAACAGACACCTGGAGACAAATTCACCTTTCAGCAGGACAATAACCTAAAACACTAGGCCAAATGTGACTCATTTCAGGAAACTAGGCGTATGTCGCGCATCACTACTTCACAGGAGAGCCATTTGAACATAACCTTATTTTTTTTATCAAAATGCGTTTTTTGGCAGAAATGCCTTCTGGAACATGTGAAAATTGTTAAATTGCGAGCCTAGTTGGTTAGCCACAGTTAAAGACAGGAACCTCCCCGCTAGCCATGATTGGCTGAGGTAATGGATGGGCTGGACATGCTGAGAGATGAGTTTGGATTGGTCTGCCATGTAGCATGCTTCTGTCTATAACATCAGCTGGTCAGTATGTGTAGGTAATCCTTTCTAACAGGGCTTTTTTGAAAGATATCACGTAGTAGAATTGCAAAGGTGTTGCTCTCCACTTTCTGGAGGACCGAGTTTTGAAATCAGTGGAAAGCACGGTGGAATTAGAGTATCATAGCTAAGGAGATGGAGAAAATTCTGGCGTTTGATTGCAAATATGCAGATGGAGTCGAAAAGAGAACACACAGAACGCTGTTGTATAAAACACCTGTCTCCGGATGACATCTTCAAACTAAGACAACCATTGCGTCCGTGACAGAGAGGGAGAAGGGTCCATCCATGTGTATGGGTAAGATAGTCTAGCTAGCTACATTTTCAGATGTTACACGTTTCTAATTTTGTCAGAAATTCATTTTCATTTCAAGTTAAAGCGTACTGTTAGCTAGCTAGCTAACGTTATCTGGCTGGCTCGCTTGCTAACATTACGTGTATGATCTGTGTAGTCATATTATTTGAATCTCAGAGCCATTTTCATTGCTAGTTATAGCCTAATGTTAGCTAGCTAGCTAACATTGAACCTGGTTGGTTAGCTACCTGCAGATTCATGCAGGGTAGTAATGTTATGAGTTGTGATTATGGTTAATTGTTTAGCTAGTGTAGTATCTGAACAGTTTATAATTTTGGCTGACGTTTGCAAATGGTGTGTTAGAGGAATTTTACTCTGCCTTGCTGAAACATCTGGAAAGCATCACTATAGGAGCGCCCTGAAACAGAGGAGACTTGGATATGTGGAAGCCAGGGATTGGTCTATATAAATCCACCCATATTATGTTACATAGGATTAAATACCATGGTTGGAACAAAGGACGGAGAATAATCATTTTTAGATTGGGTTAGTTGTTCTCTGGATTTCTGCAGAAATCTGTAAATTGACGCTGGAACCTTTGATATAATAAACCTTTATAATCATGTACAGTGTCAAGCGGATTTCTTGTCTACACAGCATATCAGCATCGTTGTCCTGACACCACATTAATTGGCGACGAGGATTTGGGACGTATTGCGTCTTTTCTCAGCGTTTCATCATGGGCCGCGAGCTGACTCCCGCTACAGAGGCCGGCAGATAAGGTGAGCTTTCTCACAACTTTGGCCGCTGGTCAGTTCATGTGGCTGTGTGTGTTTCTTGAGGGGATGTACCGTCAAAGGACTTGTGTGTGCGCCTTGCTATTATTTGCTGTGGGATGACAATCCGTTCTAAATTTCAAAATTTCAGGGGGGAGTGTCTATAGGAATATATAACACTGGGCACAGGGATATTTGGCTTGAATAAATTTAAAGGAGTGTCCAGGAATAGAATGAAGGAATAAGTATACTGTTAGGACGTCGCTAATCTACGGAAGCCCTCAAACGAGGCGATCATTAAGATGGGCCGTAAATCCTAGGAAAGTCACTAGGTTGACTTTCGGGTCAGTTCTGGGAACTGTGAGATTGTACAATACATATTCAATTGCATGTTACCTCTCGGAATATAGTTGACGAAGTATATGTTTTCGTTGTAGCCTCTCATTGAATATCTGCAACTCAAGGTAGCAGAAACTTAGGAAGGAATATAAAGGGGAAAAGGAGCGACGTAAGCATGCTTTAGAGTACTGTGTGAACGGATGCATTCTTGTTTGAATATGTGTGTGTGTGTGTGAAAGAGAGCCTATGCATGTGTGTACATGGGGAGGTCTCTGCTGTGTTCCAGCTGTGTCGACTCATGCTATGATAACATTTATGTTAGAGATATATACATATATATGTTTTGGTTGAGAACAGGGGTTTTAGTTTTTTGTAAGGAAATATGTTAGTTAAGGTTAAAACCTTGTGAGTCTCCATTTGAGAGAACGTTTCCAGAATTGTTAAAAACTATGAGCCCCCCAGGAGGACTTACGGTTAAAACCTTATGAGTCACCATTTGAGAGAACGTTTCCATAATTGATTTTAAAAAACTATGAGCCCCCCGGGAGGAGTTATGATTGCATAGAGATGATTTGTAATGGATAAGAAAATAACTATAAATCTGCAGATTAGAATAAGTGAAGATAAGAAACTTCTAAGTAGGATTTGTGTTCTATGTTTTGTGTTGGTTTGTGCATTTTGTTCAGTGTTACTGTTTGTCTGTGTTGGAAAAAACGGAGGGTCAGCTGGTCTGTCTACTGTCTGCTGTTTGGAGAGAGTTGCTTGCGGGAGCTCCTCTTACCATGAAATCGTACTGGTGAATGAGCTGCGCATGTGTGGGACATTAGGAATTTAGAGTTGCGCAGAGTGAGTGTGCCACTCCCCTGCCTGCACTGAGCTGCTGTGACACGCAGACTTAGAGCTGCAGACAGAGAAGAAAGAGGGGGACTGAATACACACGGATAAAGTATTCTGTTTGATAAGTGGCTGTTGCTTACCTATCAAACTATTTGATTGAGATACATTGAATTTATAAATGAGAAGATATGTTGACGGATTAAAAATAATTAAATTAAATAAAATGTTATTGCGCTATTTATAATATTCCTGAGTTAAGCTGTTTGCTTATTTCTTAGCGTGAATGTGAAAAGGGTATTGTATGGTTGAAATAACCCAGTGAGTGCATAAAATACTAAATTCTTGTCTGTTTCTTTTGTTCTTCTGTGATGTGAGAAACGAGAAGGAGGAGACAGAGAGGAGGTGCTGACCAGTGCGTCACGTGACAGCGTGTGCTGACCCGGATCCAGTCCAATTAAGGCCAGTACTGTTCTATCCACAAACTTACTTTCCCTTACAGGATATAATAGATACATTGTGTATGCATAGAATATTTCATATTGTGACAATTTTACAGGGACTTGGCAACCGACTGATCAATTGATGTAATTGAGAATTGCACATTAGGGTTTTTTGTGTATGGGTTGTTTTGATTAGAGTTGTGTTGGAAATCCAGCACTGACATTATTCTGTAAAATTAAGGTAATTGGGTGCTTATTAAGTAATTGGTTTGTGGGTGCTGTAGTGTTGCTAGATTAAAGGTCTTTCTTTTTTGGATTGCTCTGGAGTTGACTAGTTTCCTTTACTTTTCCTGATCAGATGTGGTAAGATTGCCACTAATCAATAATTTGGTAAAATAAAATAAAAATTAATTAATAAAAATAAATAAATGTATTGATAAATAATTAATTAATTAATTATTTTAAAAGAAATAGGAGGGATTGATAAGCAACATAGCTAACAGTTTTATGGGTCTACAAATTAATTATTTTAAAATAATAATAAAATAATTCACAATAAAGGAATATAAAAGAGTGGTTACAATGGGGGAAAAGGACATCAAAACTATGAAAGTAATTACTCCTGTTGATGTAGTACAAAATAGTAATCCTCTAGTTAATGGTATTGCAAGGTTATCTGGAAAATGGAATAAACGTTGGCCTGACATTGAACAACCATGGCCAGTGGAAGGGACTCTTAACCCAGACGTCATCAAGATAATGAAAGTGCTTGTGTCGACGTATAAGGCAGATCAAAAGAAGGGGAAAAAAGGGGAACAACGTAAAGAAAAGAGACAAAAGAGAGCTGGGTGTTCTTCTGATAAAAAAAAAAAACTGATAAAAAGATACAAAAGATAAGAGACAGAGGTAGAGAGAAAATGGCAAAAGAGGTGAAGGTAACAGAAAAACTAAATGGCAGAAGTCAATACACCTTTCTCACATACGGATTCAGCAAAGAGGACCCCACCTTACGAGGAAAATGTAGAGTTTAAGGACATCTATCCTCAGCTTCCAATGATCATTCAGGAGGGTGATAATTGCATCAGAGATGAAGATGAACGAATAATAGAGAGAGGACAAGCAGAAACGACCATAAAGATGAATCCAAACTCCAAAAGTAAGAAGAAAACGACACGTCTGGAAACTAAGGGTAGAGTGAGGTTCAGGATGGAATTTGAAGATGATGATGATGATGATGATGATGATGATGATGATGATGATCAGAGTGATTCAGAAGCGATCATGGGTGGATATGACCCTGTGATCAGACAGAGGTTGGCCAGAGCGGAAAGAAGGGGTGATGGAAGTTGGAAGGAGAAGGATACAAGAGATCCGAGCTCTGATGAAAGTCAAGATGAAGACAGCGATAAAGATTTGGAGATTAAAGGTGCTTCATGTTCAAGAGGATTTTATTCTACAATGACTAGCACAGAAGAAATAGAAAGAGATATAGACCGATGCATATCATGCTTGGATAAGGCGAATAATTTAGAAGAAGTAAGAGAACTGGAAGAACAACTCAAGAAGCTGAAGATATAGAAGGAGAAACTGCTGAAAAAAGAATCTAAAAAATTGGAGAGGAAATACATATTGAGGCCAAGAAAAGGGAACACAAGTAAGAAGATGATGCCAGTGTTAATTCAAGGACAAAACCTGGAGTATAAGCCTTTGCAGAATACCGATATGTCAGATATACTTGAGAAGCTGCCTACTCTTCAAGATGGAGCATATCCTTGGATTTCAAAGTTGGAAGAAATTACGGTGGGAACACAGTCTGCCATAGGAGACATTAAGAGACTTTTGGCTAATCTCCTTGGGATTCCAGGTATGGAATACATTTTTCAGAGAGCTGGACTTCATCGATATGTGGGGACTGCGGTGAATGATCCTGAATTGTTAACATTTGGCTGTGGAGAGCACTGAAAGATATGTTTCCAACAAATGTGCATCCTGAGAACATTCTGATTGACCCACTAGGACAACAAGAAAATCTGAGAGCCTATGTGTCAAGAGTTCATCAAGTGTGGAGAAATATTACCGGAAATTATCCAGTCAAATAGAGCAGTCAATTTTGCGAGCTAAACTTCAGATGGGACTGCCCTCACCAGTAAGGAGCAAACTGGCAGAGGTGGTTGGACTTGGAAGCATGACAAAAGGTGTCTATACAGATCATATAGCCCATCAAGTGGATCTGTACCGGAAAAAGGAACACAACCAGAAAGAACAGGACCAAGAAACTCTCAGAAAACTCAATCAAATACAACTGGTGGAGAATAAGAAGGAGAAGAAACAGGCTTTGGTTATGCAGAATCAGTGTTCACCAAATCAACAATCACTGCCACAGCTTCAACCGAACCAACTCCAACCGCAATTGTACCAGCCACCACTAGTGGGACCAGTTATTTCATATCCACAGCCAGTTTCTGGACAGATACAGAATTGGAGAGGAAGAGGACGAGAAGGCTTAGGAAGAGGAGGAAGATTTAAGATTTAAGCCATACTTCCAGCAATCTTCAGAAGTGTGTTATAATTGTGGACAGGTTGGTCACTTTGCCCGTGAGTGTAATGGGCCAGGAGGAAACACCAGAGGGAATTTCAGAGGAAGATACAGGGGCCAGTCAAGATCACCTGGAGGACCGGTGAACCCTTATAGGGGCCCGGAGCAAGGATTCTAGAGGTGCCCAGAAGATCCGAAAGGGGCGTATCAGCTGGTAGCATCAGGACCGGAAAAAGATCCAACAATTGAGGTGAAAGTAAACAACCGACCATTGGAGGTGATGGCGGATAGCGGAGCTGCTTTCACCTGTGTTCGGCCTAAAGATGCTACACATCTCCCTATGTCCAATCAACTAATTAGGACAATCGGATTTGAGGGAGTGAAACAGCTGATTCCTCTTATGGAACTAATTGAGCTCTGCTATAAAAATCAGAAAATTACAATACCCATACTGGTATCAGAACATACACCTATTGCATTGTTGGGAAGAGATGCATTGTGCAGATTGAACTGTACAATAAAATGTACGCCAGATGGCTGTCTGGTAGAAGTGCCAAAAGAAAAGGTTTACCAATTGTTGATGACGACAGAGATGGATTATTCTTCAGTATTTTGGATTGGAAATCTCAGTGCAGATTCTTTGAAGCAGGCTAAGATATGGGAGAAATTCATTGTGGCAAACATGCCAGGTGCGAGGCTTCCAGAATATCCATTTCATTGTACGCTCAAGTATTTCAAGAATGCTGCCCAATCGAACTCAGAGGAATGGTTGAGTCATCAACCAAAGAAAGTTAAACTCAGCTCATGTTGCATAATTTTAGGACCACAAGGAGCAGCTATGAAGATAAACACAGAAGATTATCTGGATAAAGAATTTGAGATTGAGAAGAGTGTGCCACATGTGACCTTGTTGGTTTCTGAAGGCTATGAGCAGAAGCAAATAGGAGAAATGATGACAGAAGCAGAGAAAGCTGTTTTTGTACCGATTAAAGAGAATTTGGCGATTTGGAGTGAAGATCAGCGATTTCTCAAAATCATGATTTCGGCACAAGGACAAGGACAGCCACAAGCTGTACGGATGACACATGAATCTATTTGCAGTGTGAAGATGGATTCAGACCCTATGAAAGAGGAGATGTTGCAACAAGTTCCAGAATGTCTGTGCTCTCAACACAGTACCGATATTGGACTTGTGAAATCAGCCCAACCGGTGAAAGTTGAACTTCAACCAGGAGCCAGACCTCCTTGGAAGAATCAGTATCCATTGAAAGATGAAGCAATCCAAGGGATCAAACCACAAATTGAAGGACTTTCGAAAGCAGGTGTTTTGAGGACAACAAAAAATCCTCTGAGTAACACACCTTTGTTGCCTTTGAAGAAACCCGATGAGACTTATCGTATGGTTCATGATTTGAGAGCAGTGAATGAAGTGGTATCTGATTTTCCAGCCCAAATTCCTCCTGATGCGACACATTTCACAGTGTTAGACTTATGTGGTGCATGTTTTAGTGTTCCACTTAGTGTAGAAAGTCAGGGTTTATTTGGGTTCACTTCACATATAAGGGACAGTTCTATGAGTACAGTAGGTTGCCACAGGGGTACGAGCATAGCCCGCACATTTTCAATAAAGTACTGAAGGATGATTTGGTAGGGATATATCAGATATTGCAAAGCACTGTCATTCAGTACGTGGATGATATAATTATCTGCTCACAGAATGAGGAAACGTGTCATAAAGACTCAATTAAATTGCTACAGGTATTGGCAGAAAAGGGGCATAAGGTTTCACAGAAAAAGTTGCAATATTGCCAGGAGAAGGTTGTTTATTTGGGTCAGAAAATAATGCATGGACACAGAAGCATTTCGGACAGTCAATTGGAAGCTATTCGTAAGGCTCCGAAGCCTAGAACTGTCAGAGAGATGATGACATTTCTTGGTATTGCTGGTTATTCTTCAGCTTGGGTTGAGAGCTATGCTAGTTTGACGGGACCTTTGAGAGCTATGGTTGAAGATACTGGGAGTGGTCAACTCCATAGCAATCTTTCCTGGACACAGGAAGGCCTTGTGGCTTTTGAAACGATCAAACAGAGGTTACAGGAGGCACCTGCACTCACACTACCAGACTACTCTAAGAATGTTTTGCTATTTGTGTCTACTTCTACTGGAGGTAAATATGCATGTGCAGTTCTTTGTCAGCCGACAGGTACAGGGACGAATCCTCAACCTATTTCCTGCCTATTCAGAAGTAGAACTAGGGCTACCACTGTGCTACAGAGCAATGGTGGGAGTATATTCAATGTATGACAAAGCATCATCTGTTATGATGGGTTACCCAGTAACAATTCTTACCCATCATAGTCTCAGAAATCTTCTGAACTATGGGAAATATACATTGACTATGCCTAGACTCAGAGACTATCATAGGCTCTTAGAGCAGGAAGATGTCACCATAATGAGGTGTGATACGGTGAATCCAGCCGAGAATTTGCCAACTTCAGAGGATGGTGAGCCACATGATTGTGTTCAAGAAGCAGAGAAATACTCGAGGTTTAGATCAGATTTGCAAGCCTTTCCATTACGTGAGGCAGACCTGGAGTATTGGACTGATGGGTCTTGTTATCGTGTGGGAGATAAATAGTGTGCTGGCTATGCAGTAGTTAAAGCCCAAGGAACTGGATTTGTTGTTGAAAAGGCTGAAGTAATACCACAGCCTGCGTCTGCACAACTTGCTGAACTTGTGGGGCTAACAGAAGCGTGTTAGCAGAAGGAAAGCGAGTGACGATATACACTGATTCTGCATATGCACATAGTGTATGTCATTTGTTTGGAGCAGTGTGGAAAGGTTGAGGGTTTAAGAAAACGGATGGTTCTCCAATACAACATCCTGCGCAAATAATGAAATTGTTGCATGCTATGATGAAGCCTAAAGAGATAGCGATAGCTAAGTGTGCAGCTCATAAAACCGATGTGTCAAAAGTCACACAAAGGAACAAAGCTGCTGATGAAGCTGCAAAAGCCGTCACAGGAGCGGACAAATTGGGCAAAGTTTTTCTGGTCACTCATGGAGTGGACTTGGAAGACAAAATTACGCTTAAGGATGTGATTTTGATGCAGGAAGCTGCTTCTACGATCGACAAACAGTTATGGCTAGACCGAGGTGCCGTCAAAGATGCTACTGGTCTTTGGAGAAACCATGAGGGGTTGATAGTAGCGCCTCTAGACCTATTAGGTCTGATGATTCAGGAAGCACATGGGTTAGCTCATGTTGCAAGGGGGGAGGTTAGGAGAAAGATCACAAAGGAGTATGGTTTTTGGGCACCATATTTGCTTGAACAGGTTGACTATGTTATAGGTAGGTGCACAATCTGTCTGAAAAATTATGTTCGCAGGGGTGTGACTGTTCTTCCTGGTCACATTCCTACACCGAGAGGTCCTATGCGTGAGTTGGTTATCGACTTTGTTGATATGATAAAACCAGTTGATGGGCTTTCACGATGGCCGGAGGCCTGTCCAACCAAGCGAAAATATGCTCAATCGGTTGCCAAGTTCTTGTGTAAAGAAGTCATAAGCAGGTGGGGACTTCCCGATTTAATATCCTCAGAAAATGGGAAAGAGTTATGTGGATAAATCAGTGAAATTGATTTTGAAAAAAATTGGGGAAAAAAAGTCAGATAAAAATGTTAGGAAAACTAGGGTTGAAGTAACTCTAGGAAATTTTGAATATCCGATCATTTTTCACATTTCTTTACATATTATTGTGATATTTAGTATTTTCTTATGAATCAAAGGGGGGAAATGGAATGTGATTCATTTTATATATCATTTTATATTATTTTTGATATTGATGTTTTAATTTGCATGTGTTGTTTTGCAAAAGATACTGGTTGGTGTTTTCTTTTCTTCCAGAAGTATATGGGGATGTGTAGAGTGGGATTCAAATACTCAAACATGGACAATATGAATGGACTGGAGGAAGTGGAACAAGGAAGGTGTGGAAATGTTCAGATTCCATCATTGACGTTGCATTGAAAGTCGACACTGCTGAGGAGATGCAGTGTAGTGGACTACATTCCAGTGTCTGCAATGATATATATATATATATATACATATTTGTATGTGTAATACATAATTTGTGTCATATTCTTTCTGTATTAATTTTTTGAAGAATGATGTTTTCTGTTGTTGGGTACATGTGGGGACCTCAGGTGTTTTAGTTTTTTTCGTGGATGCTTAGGGATATTGGGTCTAGGCAGGGACAGAGAGAATCCACAGGAGGGTCCAATGGGTCGACCAGCCTGAATGTGGACATTTTTGATTGTATTTTGTTTTCTGAGGTTTTCATGTGTATTCAATTGCATCATAGCTTAAAATGCATTGATAAAGATTTATAAATTGATCTGGAGTACTTAGGTGGTCGCCTGGGGCAGAGGGGCCGTGAGAGAATTTCTGTCTTGATAGATATTTGGAATGAAAGCTGCCAGACAGGTTTTTCACTCTCACACTCCATAAAAATTTGCTTACACTCCATAAAAATTTGTTTACACTCCACAACAATTTGTCTACATAAAAATGTGTTTACTCTCCATTAATTTTGTTTTATTGCTAAAGTTACTCAAGAAGAAAAATTGTTATTTGTCATAATGCGTGAGCCATCTATCTGATGCTGTCTGGTCAAAAAAAGTATGACATTGTTGCCAACCACAGCATTGAATGCAAGGGAAGCCAGCGAGCATTTGGCATCCCTTGATAGAAAAAGTATAAAATAATAGCCAATCACCGTTGAGCTAAACTGAGTGAGCTCAACTGTGAATGGTCCTGGCGCACCAAAGAAAAGTGTTCATTGTTTAGCTAGCTAGCTACATGTCTAAACAAAAGACTACTATGCAAGTAACCATTTCAATAGAATGTTCATGATGTCACTGCGACAACTGTCGATAGACGTAGCTGGTAAATTCGCTCTGGCTATCTACTCTGATTTCAGAGCACTCGTCTGAGGGATCACCGTGTTGTGGGTCAGCGTGGTGCATGTGTTGTTGCCTACGCTCACCACCTGGGTGCTGCCTGTCAGGAAGTCCAGGATCCATTTGCAGAGTGAAGTGTTCACTCAATTTGCAGAGGGAAGTGTTCAGTCCCAGGTTCCTTAGCTTAGTGATGAGGTTGGAGGGAACTATGGTGTTGAACACTGAGCTGAATATAAGACTTGCTGCGTTACAAGTGTTACCAGTTATGAGTTTTGTACTAAGAGTTTTTTGTTTAAATCGCCACACACTTGTGATAATAGCACCAAAGTGATTTAAAAAAAAACATTTATCTTTTGGACCTTCAGGGGGAACTAAGGACACAATTAATGCACACAATAAAAACACATCTAATGTACCTTATACACTCACTCACTCACACACATTCGTACGTGCATGCACTATCCCCAGAGGGCCCAGAGGACTCGGAGTGTTTGTATTGAGTAATAAAATACCTGAAATCGATGGGAAGAGGAAGGTGATTAGGGTGTGTGTATGTGTGTGTGTGTGTGTGAAAGAGAGAGAGAGTCTGTGGCCAGGCGGCCTTAGGTTTACATTGCCATTAGCTGTGACACCTCACCGGTTCTGCACTCCCTAGGTGCCACAATGCTCGGTGGGTGACAAAGCACTAGAGACTGGAGGGGAGAGCTGACACAGCCAGAGAAACTGCCAGTAGCCAGCCACTCCTCGACACAACTGATAGTGTGGGAGAGGATGAATGAACACAGGCAAGGACAATTTAGGAACTTTTTCAGTTGGTGGAGAAGTAGTGATGGTAGAAATTTGAACTGTGCTGCTCAACATCTTTCTAAGAAGATATTTTTATTTACCGGTAGTTATTCTATTATCTACTCTGAACTAGAAATGTAAATAAGGAGTGTATTGTTTGTGTGGGATATTTCGAAGTGTTTACCAGTAGACAATCCATCCTCAAATGACCTTACACAAATCCTCTCATAGGCACATTATTGTTTTGATGCTTTGAGGGCTGAATAAAATTGCTTGACTCAGCAAGATTAACAAAAGGTCACATGCGATCCCTAAAGGCCAAAGCAATGCAGACATGCAATTTCTATCCACTGCTATTTTACCACCAAGCCTTATCCTTATTCTGTCATGGCATGCTAATATGCAAATAATATACTAATGCTAATAATAATAATAATGTGTCATGACACCAATGTGTCTAGATCACCTTGTCTCACAACAGAGATTGCAGATGTGGAGGGAAAGAAAGGGTGGGTTGGGGAGAGGGAGAGAGAGAGGGGGAGAGGGAGAGAGACGGTTAAAGGACAAGCCACACAGGACACCCCCTCAGCTCAGTCAAGCTTGGGTAGGTCAATGGCTGTGAGTGAAAATAACTTACACATGTCATGACTTGCCCTCATGGGCTGAGGATCAAAGATGCCGGCTCGGCAAAGGTTTGAACATCCCCTTTCCTGGGGGCCAGATTTATGACCGGTCATAAATACAGTGCAGACTTTCTCTTCCTTGCCATTAAGTATTGGGTGAAAGGACCCCTTTGTTAACAAAGGAAGTCTTCCCGCCAAGACTCCAACATCCAAAAGTGGATAATGAAACAATATTCCTACTTAAAAGGATGTGGGAAATGGTTGGTGGGGACTTAAAGAACAATCATGTCAAATTTGTTACTATGATGTGATGTCATTAAACACTTCCCAGTTATGAGGTTTGCATCTAATTGTTGTATAAAACAAATTATTAAGTATAATAACACTTTTGTGAAGATAACAATGTGATTTTAGCATTCTAGATGAGATTATTGTTTTCCATATTGATTTGTTCTCAGTCAGTGGCCACGCCCAGATGAGCACAAACATGATGGAACACCCCTTTTACCCCGAGTGCATAAAAAGCCTCGTGAAGAAATTCACTTGGAAGCCCACGGTTTAAAATGGTTGACACTCTACAAGACCAGCAGACGTGAAGCGCAAGCTAAATGTTACAAAATTGGTTTAAAACTACAATGCCATTACCAAAGGAATACCAAGCATACTATGGTGTAAGCCGGATGTTGCAAATGGTTGAATTTCTACAAGACCAAGAAGCGTGAAGCTGAAGCTACACGTTACAAAATGGTTAGACCAGAAAACGTGAGACGTTAGTCCACACGTTTGAAATGGAGAAACTCTGAAACTCTCAACCTGTTATGATGTTTTCAAAGTGTTGTGTGAACCAGGTTAGAGTTAGTAGATAAGTGACTTGGTGCCACAGAGTCTATATACCATTATGTCAAAGTAGATTACTGATGTTTATGGTAGCATGATTGATGGATAGGATATACTGCCTTGGGGGACAAGAGAATAACATCAAAGAAGGGAGTGCCCAATGAGGGTTACCAGATGTGGTTGAAGAAACGTGTAACAGAGGGTATATAAGCGAGAGGGTCTCTTTGTTCAAGTTAGTTGGGTATGGCAAGAGGCAAAGCCATGTCATTCTGTTATAACGAACCATGGTACCTATTAAATACTTATATGAACTCCCCAGCAAAGTGTTAAATATCTTATTGCATCATGAATTACTTGATACCCGAGAAACTCATAACAGATTGGCATCTAAACGAACAGGATGCAGTTCACAGCCGAACTAACAGGTAAGCAGACTTTCATTTTTTAAATTATGTCAAATTCTGCTTATCTGTGGTGAAGCTGAGCTGTAACAAACTTTTAAAATTCTATATTTTAAAAAGGGGGACGATGAGTGGTATTGAGTTATGTGAGGGATGTAAGGAGAATATTAAATTGGACTATGACATGGTGCTATGATTCAAAATAGTGGGTGTTCAAAGTACTGAGCTAAGGCAACAGAGGACAAACTAGTGGGCACAGGGCTCCCTTGATGTAAGATACATCATAAAGAGAGCGGGTGTTATTCCCTTAATGTGAAAGTACATTATAAAAGAGAATGGGCGCAGGGCATCCTTGATGTAAGATACATCATTAAGAGAGTGGGTGTTATTCCCTTAATGTAAAAGTACATTATAAAAGAGATTGGGTTCTATTCCCGTAGTGGGGAAGGTAATATAAAATAAATAGGTTACGGACCTTTGAGGTGGTAAATCGTCATAAAAAGCAGAGAGAAGTACTCAAAAACAGCCAGGAGATGGAGCAGATGCAATGTAACTTATGGAATCATAGCACCAATAAAAAAATAGGCAAACAATGTTTTAATACAGAATGGGGATTTTTGTTTTAAGTATTTAATTACTAATATTGCATGAACTAATAGCAGTAATGAATGGCCAGTTTAATAGACCGGTATCTGAAAAAACAGTCACCATTAAGAGTAAAGCAGAGCTTCATTTAACTCGAAGAGAGAGACAGGAAGTGGCGAAATTATTACAGGCAAATCCGCATTTAGAATAAGTCTCTTGTAAAAGTAATAGATGTTAAGTAAATTATGATTTTTCAATGGGGGACCATGTCTTGGTGATTTATCCGCATGGACAAATAATGAGTATGTTTTTTTTAAAGGGATAAGTTACAGAGCACGAAAATATGCCATTGACAAAATCGTCGTAAGCAACTCGAAATGGGATTTACATTATATGAAAGAGGCGTATAAAGCATGCGATTTAATGAGCGCACGATGGCAAGGAAATATAAGTAATAAGGAGAAAAAGGCAGCTAATGAAGTTAAGTATTTTAATAGGACAACATGGGCTATCTTATGAACAAAGAGCAGAAAGTAATTTGAATCTGTAGGGTGCATAATAAGTTATAGAAATGGATATGATAATTTGATATAAGTTTGGATAAGAAGTTACGATATATAACAGCATAGGTGATGGAATATCAAGGAATGGTATGGAGATTGTGAGGTTATTTTAGAGAGTGTCCGGGAAATTACAGTGTGGTTTTGGTTCCGCTTGGAAAATGTTTGAAGAGATTTGTGTGGATTGAAAATTGGTTAAAAAGCATGAAAATAGTATTTGATGTGAGTATCTAGAAGTTTCTAACGTTATATATGTATAACTTGCTCACCCAAACGTAGATGTACATCATGGGTGGGGAAGTAATTAATGTGTTTTCTAAGTTGTACCATTGTTAGATCATGTGATAGAAATAAGGTTTAAGGATTACACTGCCCAGAAGTAATGTGGTTATAGACGTAATTTATAATATAGTACAAAGCAAATTTAGGGTTTCCATTAAACTAATTATCATTGTGGAGATAAAAAGTGGTGAAGTGATGGAACTTCATTTTGTATCAGCGGGTAAGATGACAAACCATTGTCATGGCGCTATTTGTGGGATTTGTCATTTCAATGGCATAGAGTAAAATCTGGGTTTCTGAGTATAATTCAACTGCTGGTATGTGTTGCTTCAACAGATACTACAAAGTATTTGGTTTGGTGATGTAGAAGGGAAAGTTTGAAGCGTGCATGGTTGAAATGGAAAGACTCACTTATTTAACAGGAATAGCGAGACGATTGCGTGGTAGTAATTTTTTTGCGTTGCCTAAGGGTTTGCTAGATTAAACGATTGAGCATGGTGGCATGTCGTCAATCCATGTATGGGATATTAATACTATAGATATAAATTAAATATATGCTGATCAACTACAGCAAGTGTTTGGTGTTACTTGTAGCCTACTTAGAAAAAACAGTTACCTAGATCTGATTTATTCTAATAATGGCGGATTGGTGGTTTCATATGAGCTGTGGCTATGATCTTAGTTAAGAAAGGGGAAATAGGATGTAGTTTACGACGCATAGAGAAGCAAATGTCTTATATTCATGGGAAGTGAAGCAAGGGAACTCAGAGAATAAAATGAATATTAAACAAACACTAGGAATAATGAAGCAGTGTTGGAAGGAAGTAGAGTATGAAAGATAACATTGACTGAGGACTATGGCAACTTTTGGTTGAGGTCACTACAGAAGTATTACTGACACACTATCGTAACAGATAAACTGAACCAAACATGGAGTTACTACAGTAATTTAGGGTTGTTCATATCGTTAAGTTCGTTTTTCAACCCTACGATAGAGGTAAATGCAGAACGCTGTTTGAGAATGTGTTTTATTTCGTCTGCTAGTAAAAATGGAATAGTTTCCATGTTTTTGTCTGCGGGTGTTAGTGAATGGGGCTCACTGAAACGTGAGAGAGCTTTACGTGTCATTATGGGTTACGTTTGGTGTACAAGGATAAATGGTTGCAGAAATAGAAGGAAGTCGAAGAGGGGGTTGTATGTTACCAGTGTGAAAGGGCTAGCTAGTTAGTGGTGAGAACTAGTGGCGTTTGGAGTGGTGATGTAACTTGCTCTGCGACGTGGAAGTAGTTGTTTAACTTGCTTTGCAAGGACTGCGGATTTTGTGGCGCGACGGGTAACGGTGTTTCGAGGGTGATTGTTGTCGATGTGTGCAGAGGGTCCCTGGTTCAAGACCATGTTGGGAAGGAAGCAAAACTCTTACATTAATGATGTTGACATTAATTACTGGTTTAATTGATAAGATTATACGAAAGAGATTGTCTTACCAACACATGGCGGGATAGTATAACATAGTAATTAAAAGTTGCATCTCTGTGAATAGATGTTTTGTTTGTTTTGACTATAACCTAAATTGTTTGTCATCTGTTGAAGTACCGTTAGATGGAAATTCAGAGGTAGAGAATGATAGATATTGTTGATGGTCTTCTGTGTTAGACGGATAAGGATGTTAATTAGGTGATGAGAAATGTTGACTTGGATTGTTTGAAGAAGGTTAAGTAGGTTTATTGGGAGATGTGAAAGGTTGACTTGGATTGTTTAATAGACTGGTATTAAAATAATGATTTATATTTAGGTGAATTAAAATGTGTTGTTAAGTAGTAGTGGTTTGTGAATAGAATTCACTAATGACATGATTTAGTAAGAGGATGAAAAAGAAAGTGGTGATAGTTGGGCTATATATCGGGATGTGAAGTACATATCTAGATAGTTGAATATAGAACGTTCTTTGATAATTTTTAATTATGATTATTACATTTTGTAGTTTGTTTAAGACAACAGTGAGTTATGCAGACAGTTATTTAAGTCTAAAAACAATAATCTGTTTCTGGTACATTGAACAATGGGAGGTTGTTTTTACTATTAGGCTGATGGATTAGTAAAAACGTTATGAAGTTATTAAACAATAGGTTGTTATTTTAAAACATCAACGCAAACAAGTGGAGATGATTACATTACCAAACAGGGGTTATAGGTTTATAGTAGAAGGTGTGGTGAACTTATTGACACGTGGTATTATCTGGTGTGTTTTGAGTGGGAGTTATTTTTTTTCTTCCAGGATTTATGTAAGTCCCCTTCAGTTTATGTTAAGAGAGAGTAGGAGACAATGTCTCCAACTATTTTTTAATAGACGCTAATTAATTAATTGACAACGTCTCAAACCATTTTTTAAATAGACAAATCATTGATTCCTTACGCAGAGTCATTGATTATATGGGTGAATGAATAAAATATGACATTTAGAGGGGTGACAGGAACAATATAAGGGGTAACAGATATTTCCTATGTTGTTGATCAAGTAACGATACTAGGATAATTTGATATGGGATAGAATTAATCTGATTTAGACTTTTAATAATCATTGTGATAATTACAGAGGATGAAGTTTGAAGAGTAATCAATTACAAATACTCATTGTAAACTCATAGAACTTTGAGTGGTTTTATCTTTTGAGAGATTTTATAATCTTCTTATAGAGTAATTGTGAGGAATTAAAATGATACACACGATTATTGATGAGATAGGAAAGTGTATATGCATCGTGTTTTGTGTGTAATTACTATCTTTGGATAATTGATTGTAATTGAATGTTAACGAATATTTCTAATTTCTCTTCCAGGAGAAAGGGGATTTTCTTATTTCGTTGGAATGTTTCCCAGGGCTAGGGGGAGAAGTTAGTAAATTTAGGCAGTTTTATACTTAAGTCGTGAAAAAGAGCTACCAAAATAAATAAGGCCTGGCTATTTTTGTTTGTTGTTTTCAATTGGGTTTTTCAAATAAAAACACACACAACCCACCTAGTATGATGTTTATATAGGGTTCTTATTTTGATTGTAAGTGGTTCAACAGGTCAAAGGTGATACGTCTTAAAGGAGCACACAGTGAATTTTATGTAAGTTCTGGGTAAATACGTGATTTCTGTTGAGATGAAATGTCATGAGGACTTAATGTACACTTGGGATACGTAAAATTTATGAAATGTTTTCACTGTTGGTAATGATTAGTCTACTATAGAATGGAACACTTCGTTGAAGGATTTCAATGACCTCTGAACTATGTCCTGACTTTCTAGTGTGAATTGATCACCCACACTGGAAATCCTAGAGGCATGGGATGAGGATTTTAAGGTAGTTTATTTTACTGAGTTGAGGGTAATTTCATATACTGATACTTCTGAAGAAGTTTATAATTTGGTAATACTCATATACATGATTAGGACCATGAAAAGGAAAGAGAGCTATCCCTGAATGAGGGATACCTGGAGCTAGTCAATGTTCAGTAATGTTGAATTACTTTAGGGGATACAAGTACGTTAAGGTATTATCAAATGTTGTAATTTTAATGTAATTTATTATTTTGGTTTAACAAACAATGTTGTTTTGTTTTTGAAAGCATGAATCATGATGTGAGTCATGTGTACAAAAAGGGGGAAGTACTGATGGCATGAGGAATTTAGGTAAATATGCAAATTAAATGAAGAATAAGAGCAGTAGTAATTCATGTGTTAGATTAAATGTTTTAGGTTAAAATGTATTTGTGGTATGAGGCAGAATGTAGAGGAGGCATGTCTAGGGAAAGAGTGGACTATAAAAAGCTGCAAGAATGTGCACTTCCTAATCAAGGCTTCTCCTGGCTCATAAGAAAAAAATTTAAAGTAGCATACAGTGTCTCATTTAACAATGTTCTGAAGATTTTGTTCAAAGGGTGAAGGCAACTCTGGCCAACCTAACAGGAGAATCTGGGCATTCTGATTTGGAGACTATGTGGCAGTAAAGGATTACAGACGTAAGAGCTGGACAGAATCTAGGTGGAGAGGTTAGTAATAGGTGTTGCTGACTACCTCGATGGAGGGGAAAGTAGCAGAGAGAGATACCTGCATCTATTTGTCCCACTGTAAGAGTATTCTAACTCAGAGGAGGAAGATGGCACTGCCACTGTGGAGCATTGTTTTTGTGTCTGTGTGTTTTTGCAGCAGTGAATCTCGACTTCCCTAGCGGTAAGATGCAAGAAGGACACATTACACAGAGCGATGTTACAAGAAATTGGGAAGTATATTAGTAATTGGTATTGAGAATAATTGGTGAAACTTCATTTGTCGTCATATAGTCAATGCTTATATGGATTTATTGGATTACATTTACATTTTAGTCATTTAGCAGACGCTCTTATCCAGAGCGACTTACAGTTAGTGAGTGCATACATTTTTCATGTCATACAGCCATCACTAATCTAACTATTGACCAACAGGACATGTCATACATGTGTCTCGTGATTGATTTTTCATTTCAAAGCCAAACTGAAAACAAAAGGATTGAAAAGTAATCACATTTAAGAGGTGTTGTGGTCAAAACAGACTGACATACCGTCAAACTCATTGCACTTCAATATACACAGACAGACATACAGGAGTCTCACTTTTGTCTTTACATGGTGGTCCTCATGACCAGCAGACAGACAGGAGTCCCACCATGGCAGTCATCTCCTGGTCCTCATGACCAGCAGACAGACAAAGTTCTGTTTAAAGTCATATGTCTGCATGTCATGTCCGTCACAGACGTGGATGTCCCAGTATATGATTAAAGTAAGCCATAAAAACAGGATTATAAACAGGGCCTAAAATTTACTTTTAGGTCCACCAGCCATTGTGGCAAGGTAGATGTAAAAAAAAAATCTACCAGCCACTCAGATATTTTTTTACCAGCCAAAATGTTTTTGCCATAATTACAAAAAAAGAAAACAGATGACCATGCTTTGTAATGTTTCTAAAACAAGAAATGTGTTAATAAGAAGTACATTTCATATAATTTTTTGTCTTTTAAATTAAAATATCTGAGACAAAATGTTCAGCTGCCCCTTTAAGGGGGGAGGTTACCGTAGTAACGGGGCCACTCGAGTTCTGTGTGATATTTGGGATCTGATTATGGCGTCTCTTCACTATCAGATTAAGCAGCGGACTCAAACTAACATTGAAAAACAACAGAGCTTGTGAACAAAACAATTTAAATAGCCAAGAAACATGAGGACAAAGTCTCACTTTGTAGACTTTTAAGTAAATTGGACTAACTTTCATGCCCGTGCGCAGAGCCTACAAAAATGTATCTATCAGCACTTCACTCAGTGACCTCAGCTCCCCTGCCAGGCAGTGTTGCTGCGCGAGGTTGGATATAGGATTAGTATTTATTTGCGCAATTAGCAGCTATGATACAAAAGAGCAGAAATACTTTGAAAACAGCTACTGCAGTATTTTTCTAACATGTGCATGCATACTTGACTTTTGACTTTTTATTCGCGAATGTAACACTGGCACTGTAGAGCCCTGCAAACTGACCACCCACCAACGTGGCTGGAGAAAGACCTTCTTACCCACCAATACCTAAATCTACCCGCATTGTATGCACTGATTATAAAAATCTAAAGACCTGACCCATCACCAACCACTGTCTCTATAGCTTCCTGAACACGCCAAGCATCACACAATGGTTTCTTCTCACTCTGTGGTGTAATGTGATTGGTGCAAACGAGCCGAGGGATTAGAAATGAAATCAATTAAACTGTTATGCTTTGTCTTCTAGTGAGGTAAATACAGATGGTGTCTTGACGCATAGCGGGGATAATTTGGCCTACAATGGTGTGTACCTAAAATAAAAGACAACCTATGAACCGGCTGAAGATGAATATCAGAGGCGTTGAAGATGTTTTCGTAAAGCACCACTTCTACATGCAACTGATCTACAACAGCCAATCGAAGCTATCAACAGATTTTATCATGTTTTTATATCGAGGGAGTGGGACAGGGGTCCACCATTGAGTGAGAATGGAGAAGGATATGTTCAAAGGCAACATTTCTAATGTTGTGGGTATAATGGTTGGCAAATGGACAAGACAATTAGGTTGTAGAGTTGGTGTTGACTCGGATGTGTTATGTGGGCAGCTTGTCTCTCCCTTTTCTGTTTCCCTTCCTCCTTGTTTTGTCCCCTCTTTTTCTGTTGTATCTGTATGTGTGTTTGTCCCCTTTATGTGGGTGTGTCTGGAGTGGAGCAGGGGGCGTGCTCAGGATCTGCCTCTCCTGTGCAGCTGCGGGTTGTTTCCAGTGATTCCTGCCTACGCAGCTGCATCCTATTCTCTCATCAACCTGCACTACTTATTCCTGGGCATGGCTCTCCACCGGCGCCAGATCGTTGTTCTTACCAGAGCGGTAACTTGGCTCACCAGTAAAGTTATTTTGTCTTTGTCTTCAGCCTGGCTCTCCACACTCCTTAACCTGTCGTTTGTTTTGTCTTTAGTTTCGGACATACCTCCCAACCTGCCTGCCTTCCTGCCTGTCGGTCTGCCTGCCTGCCTGCCTGCCTCAGCCTCTCCTTCCTCCGGAGCCGACTAGCCCACTCTGTTCCTTTACTTCAGTTGTTTTTGGACTAAGACAATTTTTACTTTTATTAAATATTTTTGTTTCTTCCACTCCCTTTGTCGTGTTTGTTTCTCTGAGTGCTGGGTTGAACCATAGCCTAACAGAACGATCTGGCCATGGACCCAACAGAGAAACAGCACGGGGCAAACAAAGACAGCTTCCAACAAGCTATCCAGGCTCAAGGAACGTTGCTAGGACAGCATGACCAGTTGATTCGGACTCTTGTGGAAGATAATCATCAACTGCTGAACCAGGTGACTCAGTTAACTACACACGTCTCTAAATTGTCTGTTATCAGTTCTCCATCTCTCTCTGACCCCCAGTTTGATGTACCCCAAGTTGTTTCCTCGGACACTAGGCAGGCTTCGTTCCGTCGGGAACCCCCTGTCACGTCGCCTGAACCGTTCAATGGAGAATTGGACAAGTGCCGGGGATTTTTGCTTCAGTGTGACTTGATTTTTCGGCAGAGACCACTGTCGTTTTCTACTGATTCATCTAAGGTACATTATGTTCTGGGGCTGTTAAGAGGGAAAGCTCTGGTTTGGGCTGAGGCTGTGTGCTCAGATCAAACTTTGACTGGATTGACTTTTGCTGATTTCTCTGCTAAATTGAAGACTGTTTTTGACCATCCTGACCATGTGGGTAATTCCTCCAAGATACTTTTTAATTTGAGGCAGGGTTCTAACAGTGTGGCAGAGTACTCTATTGAGTTCTGGACGTTGGCAGCGGACTCCAAGTGGAACAATGTGGCACTTCAAGGAGCATTTCTAAACGGTTTGAATGAAGCCATTAAGGATGAACTGGCTGCTCGTGATGAGCCACATGATTTACATTCTCTCGTTTCCCTGTCCATCAAG